>NC_090302.1:64026500-64633500 GCF_039906515.1 Pseudorca crassidens | reverse complement strand
TTCATTAATATGTTAATGAGTTAAAGTCTTTACAGTAATGTATTAAAATAGTAATACATGTTCATGTGCTCATTTGAAAAAGATCAGAGAAATATAAAAAAGAAAAACTATTTTGAATCCTACCACTCAGAGATGATTTGGCCACTATAGCTGTTTGATAATTTTTTATCAATTAAATTAGCAGAAGACACCCTCATCCCTTATTAATTACATGACATAGCACATAAGGATTATTTTGGCTGTATGTAATATGTACCTAATAAGCATCTCTCTCTCTCTCTCTCTCTCTCTCTCCCCCTCCCTCATTCTCTTAAACGAATGTTCTCCTGATAACATGTGATGTTCAGTAAACGTACGCTGATAAAGTAATTAAAGTAGGTCAGTTGATTTCATTTATTAATTCAAACTACATTTGTTGAGTTAAATAGTTATAGTCCCCGCTTTCATGAAGCTTTTACAGTCTCAGGAGGGACTAATATTAATCAAATAATTATACAAATAAATATATACTCACAAACTGAGATAAATGCTATAAAGGAAAAGAAGACTATAAAAGAGTATAACAGGGACCTGACCAAGCTAGAGGAGCCAGGAAGGTTTTCCTTGAAAAGTGATTTGTCAGTTGAAAAGTCATCCTGACAAAAAGTCATCCTGACAAAGGATGAAGGAAGGAGTATGTGGGCATAACATATGCAAAGGCCCCAAGGTGGGTGGCAGTTGAATCTGGGGGAAATAGAGAAGGCTCATATGCTGAGGCACAGAAAGTTAGATGTAGTATGTCTGAGTTAGAAAGGGGCTTCCCTGGTGGCTCAGTGGTTAAGAATCCACCTGCCAATGCAGGAGACACGGGTCCGAGCCCTGGTCCAGGAAGATCCCACATGCCGCAGAGCAACTAAGCCTGTGCGCCACAACTACTGAGCCTGCTCTCTAGAGCCTGTGAGCCACATCTACTGAGCCTGCATGCTGCAACTACTGCAGCCCATGTGCCTAGAGCCCGTGCTCCGCAACAGGAGAAGCCACCGCAGTGACAAGCCCGCACGCTGCAACTAAAGAAAAGCCCATGCGCCGCAACAAAGACCCAATGCAGCCAAAAATAAATTAAAAAAAAAAAAAAAGAGTTAGAGAAAGACCACATCACAATGGGCCTTGCAGGCTACGTTAAGGATGTGAGTCTTTAGCCTAAGGGTGGCGGGAAGCCAATGAAGGATTTTAAAAAGAGAAGCGCCAATATTAGATTTCTGGTATGAAAATATCCTTGACTGCTGTGTAGAAAATAGTTGGAAGGAAGCAAAATTAATATAGGGTGGGACTGCCCTGGTGGTCCAGTGGGTAAGACTCCGTGCTCCCAATGCAGGGGGCCTGGGTTCGATCCCTGGTCAGTGAACTAGATCCTGCATGCATGCTGCAACTAAGAGTTCACATGCCGCAACTAAGACCCGGTGCGGCCAAAATGAATAAATAAATAATAATAAAATCTTTAAAAAAAATTAATGTAGGGAGACCCATTAGGAGGCTGTTGAAGTGTAACAAGTGAGAGAATAGGGGCTTTGACTAGAAGGGCAGTGGTAGAAATGGAGGTAAAAATCATGATAATGAGACGATGTGTAGGCGAGGGAAGTGTTAAGGATGACACCTAAGTTTCTGGATTTCAAAAGTGTGTGGACCAAAAATGTATAAGAGAAATTATACACCATGACCAAGTGGAATTGATTCCAGGCTTGCAAAGCTGGTTCAATGTTCAAAATCAGTCAATATAATCTATCATATCAACAAGCTAAAGAGGAAAAATCATATGATCATATGAATTGATGCAGGAAAAGCATTTAATAAAATTAAAAATCAATTCATGATGAAAAGTTTCAGCAAGTTAGGAATGAAGGGAAATTACCTCAACTTGATAAAGGGCATCTATAAACAGCCCACAACTAAGATCATATTTCATGATGAAAGACTGAATGCTTTCCCTCTAAGATCAGGCAAAAAGCAAGACGTCAGCTCTCACCTCTCTTGTTCAACATAGTACTGGAAGTTCTAACCACTGCAATAAGAAGAAAAGTAAATAAAAGAGATACAGTTTAGAAAAACAGAAATCTGTCTTTAATTACAGATGACATGATAGTCTATGCAGAAAATTCCAAGGGTTCTACAAGAAAACCTCCTAGAACTAATAAGTGAGTTCAGCAAAGTCACAGGATCAATATACAAGTAAGTAACATTTCTATATACTAACAATGAACATGCAGCAACTGAAATTTAAAAATGCAAAATCATTTACTGTTGCCCCAAAGAAAATGAAATACTGAAGTATATACTTAAAACATGTACAAGATCTATATGCTGAAAATTACAAAGTACTGATTTAAAAAATCAAAGACATAAATAAATGGAGACACGTACTGTACTATGGATTGGAAGAGTCAACATGGTAAAGATGTCAATTCTCCCCAAATTGATCTGTAGTTTTATTGCAATTCCTATCAAAATCCTAGCAAGCTTTTTTGAGATAGAGATGAAGTTATTCCAAAATTTAGGCATGGGTCCCCAAATAGCTAAAACACTCTTGACAATGAAGAATAAAATAGGAGGAATCACTCTACCTGATATTAAGGCTGACTGTATATCTGTAGTAATTAAGACAACGTGGGGAATTCCCTGGCGGTCCAGTGGTTAGGACTTGGCCTTCTCACTGCCAGAGCCACGGGTTCCATTCCTGGTTGGGGAACTAAAATCCCATAAGCCACGCAGTGTGGCCAAAAAAAAAAAGACAATGTGGTATTGGTAGAGGGTTAGACACACAGATCAATGGAACAAAACAGAGAACCCAGAAGCAGACCCACACAAAGATGCCCAACTGATTTTTGACAAAGGTGCAAAAGCAATTCAATGGAGGAAGGATAGACTTTTCAAAAACGGGTTTGCAGTTATGGGACACCTATAGTCAAAAAATGAAACTCCATCTGAACAAAATTCAATCTAACACCAAAATTAACTCAAAATGAGTCATGAACTTAAATGTAAAATGTAAAACTGTGAAACTCTTTGAAAAAAAGATAGAAAACAAATTCTTTAGGATCTAGGCAGAGTTTTCTTAGATGATCTATGAAACGAAAAATTAATCCATTTGAACTCAACAAAATTAAAAATTTTGTTCTGTGAAAGCCCATGAGAAGAGAGTGAAAAGACAAGCTACAGAATGGGAAAAATTATTTGCAAACCACATATCCAACAAAGGAAAAATACCTAGAATACCCTCAGAACCCAAGAGTAAAGACACAACCCAATTAGAAAATGGGCAAAGGCATGAACAGACATTTCGCCAAATAGGATACATAGGGGGCAAACAGGCCCATGAAAAGATGCTCAACCTCGTTATCCACCATGGGAACGCAAATAAAAACTACAATGAGTTATGACTAAACACCTTTCAGAATGGCTAAAATAAAAAATGACGATAACCTCATCCACTGGAGAAGGTGTGGAGAGACTGAATACTCATACTCATTGCTAACGGAAATGTAAAATTGCCATTTCTTATAAAATTAAACATCCAATTCCCATACAACCCAGAGAGTGCACTCTTGGGCATTTAACCCAGAGAAATGATAACTTATGTTCACACAAAACCCTGTACATGAATGGTCATAACACCTTTATCTGTAATAGCCAAAGCTGGAAACAACCTAGAAGTCCTTCAACAGACGACCGGTTAAACACACTGTGGTACAGGTCTTTCCTGGAATACTATTTAGCAACAAAAAAACAATCGATTGACACATGTAAGAACTTGGATGAATCATGAGGAAATCACGTGTAGTGGAAAAAGTTAATCCTCCAAAATTACATACTGTATAATCCCACCTATGGAACATTTTGAAATGACAAAATTTTAAAAGTGGAGGACAGATTAGCGGTTGTCAGGGGTTAGGGATGAGGGTTGAGGGTGATGTGAGATGGCAGGGAGGCGGGTATAGTTACAAAAGGATGATTCGAGGTATCTCTGAAATGCTAACACTCCTCAATTTCTTGACTGTGGTTGGTGGTGGATCCACAAACCTACACGTGATAAAATCGTATAGGACAAAATACACACACACATACAAATGAGTACAAATAAAACTAGGAAAATCTGAATATGTTGGTAAATCGTATCAATGTTAATATCCTGGATGCCATTTTATACGAGTTTTTTTTTTTGGCCGCACTGCACGGCTTGCAGGATTTCAGTTCCCCAGCAAGGGATTGAACCTGGGCCACGGTAGTGAAAGCCCGGAATCCTAACCATTAGGCCATCAGGGAACTCCCCGTATGAGTTTTAACAAAATGTTACCATTGAAGGAAACTGGGTAAAGTGTATACAGGATCTCTCTTAAGAAAAAAAAAGAGGGACAGTGGGGACATTACTGAAAAGAGCCGTAGCCTAAGACGATTGGTATCAGGATAAACTCCAAATTCCATAATCAGCATTTTGTACTTTATGCTATGGCCCCAACTTATATTTTCAGGCTGTCATCCATGACACACTTAAGCAACCCAAGCATTGCAGGCCCTCTGAGCTCCTTGTCATTTCCCCAAATGCTTAGCGCATTCCATATGGGAGAGTGTATGGCTCAGGGCATCGGTCCCCCAATCTAGCTGTGTGTCAGTCTTTCCTTTGCCTCACCCAGTACAGGGTAGGGATTGGGATATTTGCTTGAAGCAAGTAGTCACCCATGAGCTTGACGTTCTCACCCTTAGTTTAGTAGCTTACCAAAGAATTTTCCAAACAAAGAATGTTCTCTCCTATTCTGGTGCTAGTGATTAAGACAAAAAAGTCATCTTTTTTGTCTTCTTTTCTAGCAGCTCTTTTGCCTGGCATTTCTTGCCCCAGCTCTGCCCCTCCCTCTGCTACCACTCTTAAAGCTACCTCCTTAGTAAAAAAAAAATTCTTGTCCGTTCGGCCAGAGAAAAGTGCTTCCTTCTTTGAAATTCCAAAGGCCTTTCGTCAGTAGTTTACACTTGTGCTATATTTTTGGTTATTCATACACCAGTTTAATGTTTCCACTAGACTATGAATGACTTGGGGGCAGCGTCCATTCATCCTGTAGTCCCTCATACTGGGTGCTGTGGAGACAGACATCGGTAAAACAATTCTAAGTCCTGGAGGCTCTTACAACCCAGTGGGGGAGACGGTTTTATCAATAAATCCCTCTATCTTTCACAAGGTGCAGAGGAGCCAGAGATCAGTGCCCCATTTCAATGTTTTCTGAAGCCCCGTCACAGTAAGAGGCAGATTAAATCGGCAATAGTTGATTCCCTCTACACATTACTTTGTGCTGACTGCTTCACTCAAGCTGCTGAAGCCAGAAACTCTTGGGAAACAGGAAGGGATCACTTGGGAAAAGAGATGTGGAGGGTAAAATGGCTGATGGGGGAGTTTCACCCCATCTTGGAAGATAGCAAGTCTCCAAGGCTTTGATACACGAGGCAAAGAAACAAAACAACATATAAACATGCTTATTCACGTGTGTCTATACACACACGTATGCACGCACACACACACACCACCCAACAACAGGAAAGAAAACCATTTATACTGTTACACCTTTTTCCTTTTAGATTTCACATTTGATAAATGAATAATGTAAATGTAATCTAAAGTCACAAAGCTCTGACTAATTTTATAAGCCTACTACACATGGGCCTGGTGGGTAATGGGAGTGGTATGTAGCTGAAAGCTTACTATTTTGAACCTTACAATGCACTCAGAGGAAAGATGGTCCTTTCATGGTAAGGCAAATATGGTAGGTTTTTATCTTATCGTTGGGACTTCTTCATAAAGTTCCTTATCTGGTCACATATTCTGTGAACCTGTTATTTTTACCTATCCTGTGTTCATTCACCCTGCTTTTGGCAGCAGTACCTTGATGTTTCCCGGGGAACCTCTACTCCCCTGTTGCAGTCCATGTGTCTCCCCAGAACCAGCACACAACTTGGAGCAGCTAATCAGAATACTGTATTCCTCTGGTCACCGTAACTGGTTCTGTGGGTGGGTATGTGACTCAGTTTGGTCCACTTAGCGTGAATGCCAGGACCTTTGCCAGAACCACTGGGAGAAAATAACTCTTTGAGCTGAAGTTGCTGTGAGAGAAAATAGGGTGATCCTGGAAGTACTGGCAGCCATTTTTTTCAATAAAAGAGACTTTGCCAGAAAACATTGTTGTCTCTCTCTCTCTCTCACACACACACACACACACACACACACATATACACACAAACAAAAAACAGAGCTGAATCATGGAACGAGCAATACTAAGTCCTTGATATCTAGCCTAAGCCTCTGTATTCAGCATGCCCAGTGCTCATTCTAGTCTTGGACTTTTAATTTATGTAGGTTAATAAATTTCCTATTTTGCTTAATAAATTTCCGATTTTACTTAAGCCAGCCTCATTTGTGCGTGTTTTTTTAAAAAAAGTCACTTTCAAGTAAACATATACAGAGATAGTAACTTTGAAAAATAAATGAAAACTACAGACATTTTTTTGTCTCTACTTAACTAGAACTTTTGGTGTTTGCTGGTCCATCTATTTTAGGAGATCTTACATGTGTTAGGGCAAATCACTAGGTTTGAGCAGTGAGAAATGAGATGTCCTGTATTAGTCAGGATAGAGCAGCTAGGCTCTGCTGTGATAATAACTTCAAAAATGCCCTAAGTCTGAGTTGCTCACACTATGTGTCCATTGCAACATTCTGTGGGGCTCTGCTCTGTGGTCATTTAGATGGACACGGGCTGATGGAGCCTCCACGACCTTGTAGAAGCACCATCTGGAACATACGGCTTCCTTGGTCATCAAATGGGAGAAGAAAGCACATCAAAATCTCATACCTAGGGGTTTCCCTGGTGGCACAGTAGTTAAGAATCTGCCTGCCAATGCAGGGGACACGGGTTCAATCGCTGGTCTGCGAAGATCCCACATGCCGCGGAGCAACTAAGCCCATGCGCCACAACTACTGAGCCTGTACTCTAGAGCCCGCGAGCCACAACTACTGAGCCTGTGTGCCACAACTACTGAAGCCCACGTGCCTAGAGCCTGTGCTCCTCAACAAGAGAAGCCACTGCAATGAGAAGTCCGTGCACCGCAACGAAGAATAGCTCCCGCTGGATGCAACTAGAGAAAGCCCGTGCACGGCAACGAAGACCCAACACGGCCAAAAATAAATAAATAAATAAAAAATAATTTTAAAAATCTCATACCTAATCTTCTATATTTAGAGTCCATCTGTTAGAACTAGTCACATGGCCCCATTATTTGGAAAGTGGCTAGGAAGCAGTCTTCCACGTACCTCAAAGGAGAAAAAGCCAGGATATAGTGGGTTCTAATAATGTCTAACACATGACCAAGTTTATATTTTTAGATCATGTAACTCTGATAAGAATTATGATAATAACAGGTAAAATGTATTAAGCATTTCTATATACTAGACATTTTATATACATCATGGTATGTACTCCTTACAGCATTTTTATGACTTATAACTGCCTCCATTTCCTATATTAGGAAATTGAGGTTTAGTTTAATTAAGTCACTTGCTGGCAGTCACAAATCAAGGGAGCTGAGGTTCTGCTGGAACCCATGTTAGAACCTGGCCGCTTACACTGTGCCCTAGTGCCTCCCTGATGTGAAGGATCCATTGATGAGCCAAGGGATTGGACTCAGTGAGATCAGCTGAAAATTCAATTAAGAAATGATGAGATGCTGCTACTCAGAACCTGGGTGGATGGAGAGAAGAGGCATTACCATGGTGAAATGATAAGACTTGATGATAGATTAACTGTGGGAATGTGGGGCAGCAACGAGTCAACAGTGACTGAGTTTTCAAGCAGTTTGACTGGGAGGGGTTCCACATGCTATGAGAAATGTGGGTGGGGATGTCAGGCTGGCAGGCAAAACACAGATTTGTAGCTGAGGTGGAGATGCTGATTTGGGAATCCCACACTTAGATGATGGTTTACCTGGGTGGTGAATAAGATCATCCAGGGTGAAAACAGCATGGAATGAGAAAAGGGTCAAGACAGCTTGTGGGGTGGGGTCAGGGGAGGTAAAGGGTCCTAGAGTTTCCAAGGAGGAAAGAGAATGAAGAGTAAGGAATAATAAGGAGCAAAGTGCATCTATCATTGAGTCTCAGACCTCTGTCTCCATGACAACAAGGACTTCACCAATAACAAATACCCTTTTATGAGACAGTGTTCATCTCTGTTGGTTAGAGCATGTCCTAACTAGGATTTTTCCATTAGACATAATTTTTTCCCCTAACCTGGGTATTAATAAGCTCTGGTATTCAGTTTTAATCTCTTGGATTTTAAGAATGGGTATTCAACTGAAAGGATTTGAAACCAGTGAATCTAAAACATAAGAGAAAAAGAATGTGACATCTTTAACATCACAGGTAAGACAAAGGTGGGAGATCAATACTACAAAGCTACAGTAATCAAGACAGTATGGTACTAGCACAAAAACAGAATATAAATCAATGGAACAGGATAGAAAGTCCAGAGATAAATTCACACATCTACCGTCAACTAATCTATGACAAAGGAGGCAAGAATATACAATGGAGAAAAGACAGCCTCTTCAATAAGTGGTGCTGGGAAAACTGGACAGCTACATGTAAAAGAATGAAATTAGAACACTCCCTAACACCATATACAAAAATAAATTCAAAATGGATTAAAGACCTAAATGTAAGGCTGGATACTATAAAACTCTTAGAGGAAGCCATAGAGAGAACACTCTTTGACATAAACCACAGCAAGATCTTTTTTGATCCACCTCCTAGAGTAATGAAAATAAAAACAAAAATAAACAAACGGGACCTAATTAAACTTAAAAGCTTTTGCACAGCAAAGGATACCATTAACAAAAAGACAACCCACAGGATGGGAGAAAATATTTGCAAACGAGGCAACTGACAAGGGATTAATCTCCAAAATATACAAACATCTCATGCAGCTCAAAATCAAAAAAACAAATAACCCAATCAAAAAATGTGCAGAAGATCTAAATAAACATTACTCCAAAGAATACATACAGATGGCTTAATTTTGTACCCCCAAATGCTCTTTTGCTTAAAAAGGGCTCCCCAGTCTTTACAAGTTTCAGGTCCACCAGACATGGATCTGCTGTGTATGTGCCGTTTTTATTACCAGTCATTAGTGAGTAAATTGTCCCAATCCAAGACCCTTATCTTAGCCATCTTTACATCTACAGATCCAGCATGCTGCCTTACTCATACTAAACTACAATAAACGTTTGCTGAATGAATAAATGTGGAGGAGTAAATTATGAATTAAGAAAAACCCAGAGTTTGGGAGAGGCAGTATGGTCGTGGGTCCTAAGATGCATGACAGGATGTTCATGATCACATGAACAGCTCTGTGATGGGGAAGAGTGATCAGAAGAGCAAAAATTTCTGGGGTTTTCAATTTTGTCTGGGGAAGCTACACTTGGTAGATATGGCAGTTTTCATTTTTTAAAAAATGTCTAGGGCTTCCCTGGTGGCGCAGTGGTTGAGAGTCCGCCTGCTGATGCAGGGGACACGGGTTCGTGCCCCGGTCTGGGAAGATCCCTCATGCCGCGGAGCGGCTGGGCCCGTGAGCCATGGCCGCTCCGCAACGGGAGAGGCCACGACAGTGAGAGGCCCGCGTACCGCAAAAAAAAAAAAAAAAAAAAAAAAAAAAAAAAAGATTCATATGACCCTCCCTCTGCTGGCTGCAAAATGCACTAAAAATTCATAGAAAGGAGACTACAGTAGAGCGTCTCTCTGGTATAAAGTTTTATATTCTTCCATTCAAGATCAGGTGAGAGATACTTGCTGTAATAATTTTATGTGATAAGAGCCTTGCTCAAGTTTTCTGTTTAAGGAAGCAGGACAAAGGTCAGGTGTTTTTAGTTCTATTTTATACTACAGGAATCTGAAAGCTGGGGTCTATCCATTTTATGGGGTACAAAAAGCAGATAAAATTTCACTAAAACCTGTTTTCTGCTTTTATAAAATCCTCCAGTTTTAGTTTATATAACTGAGCATCACGATTCTTGTCTTCTAATTTTGTTTTGTTTTTATGTAGATTTTTTAAATGACCAGGAAGATAAAGTGAGAACCACTGGGAAACATTAAGTTTGACTTGACTGTAGGTTGAACTCATTTCAGGTCTAGGTATTACCTGAGTTAGAAACAAAACTTTGTCGAAGACAACAGAATAAAAGAAGAGTAGAAAAAAATTAGCCTAAATATATATTCTTCATTGCTTCATCAACTTTTCACTGTTCATAGTTAATTAACTAATAAATAAGTGTCTCTAAGTGAATCCTTGCTGGCTCTGGAGTGAAAAGCAGCCCGTCGATTTAGAGTCTGGATATTCAAAAAGTGCTTGATAATGTTATTTTTATTTTATTTTAGGTGAAGAAAAAGGGAATGAAGAAAATCATAGAGGGTGGAAGTTTAGGAAAGTAGGAGGAGAAAAGATCAATCCTCTCCTCTTCTCTGCCCTGAGAAAAACAAGATTTCTAGAGCCTAAATGGAGAAAACACTATTACCAAATTCTGAGAGTGGTGTGGTCTTCTTCCACATCTTTTTGGATTTAATATATGGTGGCACTGAGGCACCACGGCTCAGTAGAGAGAGTGCAGTGGCCAAGGACTCTGGCACTATGCTTCATTTCCTGTCTCATCACTAGCTGAGTGATTTGGAGCATATTACCTCTTAAATTTGTTAGCATTCACCTCTAAACAACAGAAAATCCTAAACTAACAGTGGTTTAAACAAGATAGAGATTTATTTATTTATTTTTAACATAAAGGAAATTCAGACATAGGCAGTAGAGAGCTGATATGGTGGCTACATGGTCATCAAGGACCTAGTTTCTCTCTATTTTGCTAGATCAACATTCTGATTGTGTATCCTCATAGTACAAGAGAGTCACTTGAATTCCAGCCATTACATCTACATCCCAGCAAATTGAAAGAATAAAAAGGCAAAGGTGAAGGTCAACTAATCTTTTAAGTAAGTTTCAAGGAGTAGCCATACAATGCTTATGTTTACATGTCATTGGCTCTTTTTTAAGGTTGTCACAGTTGGAAAAAAAAGAGTCTGAGAAATGTAAATCTCTGTTTTGGTTACTTGTGTCCAGCTAAAAATTGGATTTTCTATTGCTGAGGAAGAAGAGAAGAATGGATATAGGGGTGGTAACCTCATCCTCTACCATACACTTTTAAGCTTCAGTTTCCTTTTCTGTATAGTGAGAATCAAAACAGTAACCACCATGTAAGGTTTTATATAGAGAATGGATAAACAACAAGGTCCTACTGTATAGCACAGAGAACTATATTCGATATCATATGATAAACCATATGGAAAAAAAATTAAAGAATGTATATATATATATATATATATATATATGTATAACTGAATCACTTTGCTGTACAGCAATTAACACAACATTGTGAATCACTATACTTCCATAAAAAAATACTGAAAACAGTATCTACCAGATAAGATAAATCAGATAATATAAGTAAAGTGCCTGGTACATTGTGCATGCTCAACACATGTTATTATTTAATCTGTTGTAATTCTGCTCTTTGTTAAAGCTGTCAAATTGAGACCAAATTGTTATCTAGGAGGATAATTCCATATATGTATGTATATATGTATCAGTCAGGATTCTTAGCTGCAGGCAACAGAAACCATTTCTTGCTTTTTTTCTTTTTCATTTTTTGGCCACGCTGCGTGGCATGCAGAATCTTAGTTCCCCGACCAGGGATTGAACCCACGCACCTTAAAGTGAGCACGGAGTCTTAACCACTGGACCACCAGGGAAGTACCCCAACAGAAACCATTTTTTGCTAACTGAGGCAGAAAAGGAATTAATTAAAAGGATATCTTGCTTGTTTTCCAGAGGGCTCATAGAACCAACTTAGAGACGTCACAACCAGAAATAATGTCCATTATCATGCCACAATGTGGGTCCCACTGTACAGACTCTGCAGTTCATGTTGCCAGTGCTAGTGACACTACTGGACACCGACCACCTTCACTAGGACTGTTCCTCTAGCTGCTTTCGGAAATGGCTTGTAGCAGTTTCCACTGTCACTACCCACATTGATATGGATTCTGCAGGATACCTGCTGGTTCACGTACAAGCCTTGAATTCAGCACCTGAGTTGGGCTCCTGTGATCGGTGGACCCTAGGTCATAACTTGCATTCTAGCTACAAAAGAGGCTGTGGAAGAAAGTCTGGCATTTTCAGCTTTTCAAGAGGGAGGTAAACTTTGCCTTAGGTGGGAGTTCTCTCACCACAGAGTTTTAGATGCTGGGTGGCTAAAAACAATGACAGATCATTTCTAAACAGCAGAACTTCTTTACAGAACTGAGAATAAATTTTTGTGTGTGCTCTGTAGTTTGTCATTCAGAGAAGTGGGTGGTGGTGAGAAAAGGACATTTATTAAGCACTTAGCTAGCTGTTTAGTATTTTGTTATGAATGAGAAATCATCCCTGTCTTCTAGAGCTCAGAGTCTAGCAGCTGAGGCAAAACTTACATAGGCGATTTAAAAAATTCTTTTGTATTATAGTTTCAAATGGTAAAAAATAGCTATATAGTCTATCTTCATTATTTGTGGATTCAGTATTTTGAATTCACCAACTAGTTAAAATTTATTTGTAACCCCCAAGTCAACACTTGTGGCACTTTCAAGGTCTTTCCTATGCTCCCTTGAACCAGCATTACTATTGTGCTGGTTCACTTACTAATGAATTAAATAGATTTTTAGTGTGTGCTCATGATATGTATTAGAGTCATGTTTTAGCTTTTTGACATTCTAAAATTATAATCTATAGAACTTTAACATTTTATGTTCTAAATTATAGTATACAAAGCAGTGGAAAATTTGAGTCATCCAATGCTCACGTTCCCAACTGAGGTTACATGAGGCAATACTCTGCTTTCTCATTTCACTGTCATGCTGAAAACCAATGTCCTTTTTGTAGTCTATTTAGTGCCATTTTTTTTTTTTTTTTTTGCATTTTTGTGCTTCTTGTTGTTTGTTGGTGAATCTGTTGCTTAAACTGGCCCTCAAGCACAGTGCTCATGTGTCTAAGCGTATAGATAAGCTTTGCTCAGGCTAAGTTACAGTGCTGTTGTCTGTGAATTCAATGTCAGTGAGTCAACAATATATATTATATAAATGTCTTTAAACAGAAACACACATAAAACAAGGGTACGTACACTGATCAGCTGACAAAAATGTTGTGACCAGAAGCTTGCAGGAAACTAACCCTGTATTTCCCCTATTAGCAAGGGCTCAGTATTTGCTAATTCAGTATTTGCGGCAACTTTATAGAACATTATTACCATTAACAATGAGAATAAACTGCATTATTTTCCCCCTAATTTTTTTTTTTTTTTTTTTTTTTTTTTTGCGGTACGCGGGCCTCTCACTGCTGTGGCCTCTCACTGCTGTGGCCTCTCCCATTGCGGAGCACAGGCTCCGGACGCGTAGGCTCAGTGGCCATGGCTCACGGGCCCAGCCGCTCCGCGGCATGCGGGATCTTCCCCGACCAGAGCACGAACCCACTGGACTCTCAACCACTGCGCCACCAGGGAAGCCCTTCCCCCTAATTTTAAAAGTGATGCAAGTCCATTGTAAAGTAATGTAAACAGTAAAGGAATGTATTTAGAAGAAAGTGAAAAACACTCTACTCATCTCTCAGAGAAAAACGTTGTTGAATCCAGGTCTGTTTTTCCTGACGCGCAGCAAGCCAAACGCTGAGATGCCGACGTTTGCCGCCGAGAAAGGGTTTATTCTCCAGGCAACCAGGCGACGAGATAGGAGCACAATTCTCAGAGCCATCTCTCCTAAGGCAAGGGGCTCGGGATATTTTTAGGATAGAGAAGCAGGGCTCTCTGAGGCGTGGGGAGCCTGCGGTAAAGTGATTGGAAATAAAAAGTTCCGGTAATTGTCGTTCTGCGCAGGCGTAGCAGCTACAGGCTTCCTCACTGGACCCGTGATCAGAAAATGGTGCGTTCGCACTTTCTGAGGGTGACGTTTTTGGCACTCAGATGTCAAAAGGTCACTGGTATACACCTAGTTGGAGGGTCGGTGGTCCTAAGCATTCTTAACTGGCTTGAGCTTGAACTGGACACAGCTGACTCGAAATTCCTAAAAAAAAAAAAAACTCAGGCAAACACCTTATAGTCTAGGCTACATGCTGCTTGGCGGACATGAAAGTTTTTGTAGCAACAGTTAAAGCAAGCGTGATCAGTGAAGGCAGGTTCCAGATTTAATGGGTCTAACTGATGATTACCCTCGGTTTCAAAACCACTAACGTTAACTATCTTGGTAAAAATTACTTCAAATATTTCCTTCTTTTTCATATACATGTACACATTCATATAAATGGAATGATATGATCGTGGTTCTAAAATTTCTTCATTCAACATTTGAATTATCATTTTAGAATTTTCAGAAAGCTAAAAACATGACTCTAATACAAACATACTGTGAGCACATGTTTAAACAGTATTTAATTCATTAATAATGAAACCAGTAGGATCCTAACATTGGTTCAAAGGAGCATAGGAGAAACATATGTATCTATAGTCATTGAAAGAAAGAATATAAAATGAGGTTGATAAGTGGATGCAAAACTGGTTAATGTAATTCAGGGCAATAAAACTTTGGGGAAAACTTTTCTGCTGGACAGAAATTGTTTGCAGTTATCAGTCATTTACAAGCAGATATCTAACTGGGACCAGCCATTAGTAAATTGGGTCAAAGAAAAATTACAGAGAGCCTTGTGCTCTTTAGGCAAGATTATGAAACATTGCTCTAGTAAGTAAAATATTAAATAAGAAAAATTATAACGCATTAAATATCGACCCTAAGCTCCCTAAATTTCCTAAAATATAATCAAAACACTGTTAAACTGTTTGGTAGGATAAAAAATGCTCCGTGTCACCAAACAACTCGTATGGTTATAAACAATATTTGTTTTGCAGGCGGTCGTGTCTCTGTATCAGCACCATCTTTGAGGCAGAAACCTGGTGCTCACACTTGGTACACTTTTCAAAACCATTTAGGTGAGATTCTAATATTCTACCAATTGTTTTTGGACCATAACATAAGAGTTTTCCTGAAAAGTATTTCAGGAATATTAATATAATTTTTTCTTATGTAAATGTTGGCTGAAAAACGTCTCGAGAAGTATATATTCTAGGACCTTTGGGTATTTAAAACGAAGAGGCAGTCTACCAGAAAAACGGCAGAGACATTTTTTGCAGCGTATCTCTTTAGTGTATTCTGAAAATTCTTCTGTCCACTCCTGTGTTCGCCAACAGACAGTTTCTCTCCCTGGAGGCAAACAGTATTATCTGTTTGAAGACCCAAAGGCCTAAAAATAAAACAAAGTGTGCCAAGGACCCTCACCTTCACCCTTACAGGCAAGGTAGGCACTAGGCCATCTGTTGTAGCACATGCAAAGAGAGTGAGTTCCCGAACCTGCTTTGTGACCTTGGATTATTATCCACTTCAAGGTGATGCGAGAAAACGCTAAGAATTCTTGAGAGGTCATTGGAATAAAAAGAGTAAAGCTGATTCTAGGAGAGAGAACGGTGGTGTCCTCTGCAAGTTCTCCTTCTACTCCACTCTGGGGGAAGAGGAGAGTGGGGTGGGGGCTGTTCCTTCCCTTCTATTCAAGCAAAGGAGCTTTCAGTAAAACCACTCAGAAAACTTGATAGGCATCCACCAGAGCTTTAGGGCAGAGGGATTGGTGTCTGCCTATGCTGGGGGAGGTGTATGTAAAGCCTGGCTGGGGACTTAGCCGGAAAGAAGGGCTTCCTTAGAGGCAAGCTGCACGTCCTCTGATGTCCGGGACAAGTGTGTGTTTCTTGTACACCATTAGATGAGATGCTCACAGATAGAGCTGACTGTACGTTGTCTTTCACAGGATCTTCAGACATTCTCCGGGAACACATGGTGGGAGTGAAGGGTCCCCCCCTTGCCAAAGAAGCATTTTTCTCTGGGAAGCACTGGGGATGAGGGAGGCTAAAATCCATACCTGCAGAAATCTCCAAACAACCCTCAAAAGTCCTTTGTGACAGGAGGAATCAAAGTTTGTCATCTGTCCCACGAAGAGGGCACCAGTAGCAGTCAAGTGAGAGCTCTTGTGCCCTTTATCTCTGTCATTCCAGCCTTGGAGAGTCACCACATTTAAAATTTTTATTTATTTTTATTTTGACTTGAAACGTATTTGACATAAAACACTGTGTAAATTTAAGGTGTACAACAGGTTAATTTGATACATTTATATATTGCAATATGATTGCCATTGTAGCAATTGATAATTAGCACCTTTATCATGTTACATAATTGTCACTCCTTTTTAGTGGTTGGAATAATTCATTAGTTCTAGTCTCTTAGCAAGTCTGATGATTATAATATAGTATGACTGTCAGTATTCATTATACTGTGCATTAGATCTCTGGGACCTACTACTCATTACAGGTATGTACCCTCCAACATCTCTGTCCTATGAGGATCCCAAAATTGTAGCTAGTGATGGAGCTAAGGAGGAAGAGTGAGAAAGAGGAAAGAAAGAGTCTGTCTTCTCTCTTCCCTCTACAGAAGCTTGAAATGGGGTGGGGGAATTTTTAATTGAATGATGTTTGGGTTTTTATGATTTTTAGGCTGGGCTAGACTCTAGAATATCCCCGAGTGATGTCAAAAGCTATGGTACCTACCTAAGATTCTACCCAGGATCAGAAAATAGCATGACCAGAAGGGACAGTGGGAAAGAGAATTAAATTGCTTCCTGGTCATATCTTCTTATTTCCTGCTTGTTTGATATATCAGTCAGGGCTATGCATCAGCACACCCCACTCTGCTGGCCGGTGCCACATTCAGCAGGCAGGAGACGCGGACACTGGGTGAAGCCTAGTGCTCTTTCTTTCTCTATTTGAGGGGCAGGCATCCAAATTCTTGGTTTCCCACCAGGAAATAGGTCTGGGGCTGGTATTGGAGGGCACTCAGAATAGAAGAGAACAAAGCTCTAGAACCTGAAGAAAGTGAGAAGAACAAGAGAGGCCGGTTAGTTGAAACCAGTGTCAGTAAGGGAAGCTTCAATTTCTGAAGTTCCTTCTTGTTGGCATTGGTACCTCTGCCTGTCCTGGTTGGACACCAGGACACATTTATGGGTCCTTTCTACCTGTCTCTGGATCCATTAGGCAGCCGGCAGCTGGCATCTGGCATCTGGTATCTGGGAGGCAACGCAGTGCAGCAGAAAGAGCTCTCCACCCATTCCTATAATACTCGTTGCAGTGCAAATTGGCACAGTCTTTCTGGAGGGCAAATTAGCCAGATCTGGCAAAATCCTTGCAGTGTTTATACCTGCGTAAGAGTTAGGATTAGATTCAACTTCAAATAACTCAAGACCCAAAATAACTGTGATTTTTAACAAGATGGAAGTTTATTTCTCTCTCATGTAAAATTCCAAGTGTATGTGATCCAGAGTTGGTACTTGCCGGATCTCCAAGAAGCATTCAGGTTTCTTCCAGCTCAATCATGAACCAAGATGAGAGAATCCATGTTCTAGACAGCAGGATGGAGTGTATCCAATGAAGGATGTGTCCAATGAAGACAAAGGGCAAAGGTCGCAGAATACCTGTGTCTAAGGAAGGGTCCTGGGAGCTGCCACATAAGAGTTTTGCTCAAACCTCATTGAGGAGACCTCAATCCCATGGCCACACCCAGCTGCAAGGGACACTGGAAAAGGCAGTCGATTCCAGATGAGGAAGTATCTGGCTAAAAATTTTGGAAGAAGTGTGAAAGGATATTGGAGAACAATGAATACTGCTTTGTGCCTTGTTTATTTCACTTAATAATATATGTCGGAGATGATTCAATATCAGCCCTTAAAGGGGTTCCTCATTTTTATGTATTTTATTTTTTAAGGCTGAAGAATACTCCATTATTTGGAAGTATCACAAGGTATTTAGCCAATTCTCTGCTGATGGATAGTTAGATAGATGTCAAGCTTCTATTATTACAGGTATTGCCACAGTGAGTAACCTTGTGCGTTAGCAGTTTTACATGTATGTGAGTATATCTATAGGATAAATTTCCAGCTGTGGGGTTTTAAACTCTGGATCGTCATTGCCAAACTTTTCAAGGAAGACGTGCTAATTTTCCTATTCCCACCTACAGTGCTTGCAAGGAGATTACTTAAATAGCTACGAAGCAGCTACAAAGATAACTTTGGAATCAAATACACCAGAGTTTGAGCTGGATTCTTTTAGATCCTCTGAACAGTATTGACTGATTATTTTTTAAATCAGTGAATTTGGATAAACACAAACAATAAACACTCTTTCCCCTAGTGTGAGTGGCTGCTGAGATTTCAGCTCAGTTCCTTTAACCTTATCTGGGCTGCTTGGAGTTGGCCTCACAGGTGTATGGGTCAGGGGTCCGCCAGAGATTTGGACAGGAGTTTATAGTCCCAGGAGTTAAACCCTATCCCCACTTCCCTTTCCTGGATATCTCCTCTCAACTTCCAGCTGCTGTGTTTGCCCTGAAGTCTGTCCTCAGGTTCTTTGAACCAATTAAATCACAGAGGCTCTCCTCAGGCTAATGCCATAAAAAACAAGTAAGCCACAGAGTAAGTTCTTTCTTGAGTATGAGACCCCAGCAGCCTTCAGAATCTACCTTTTCTGGGTCTCTCTTCAGTGCCCTCTGGTAGATTTTTTGTGGTTGAAGGTTGTTACCTGCAGGAGGTACTTCTCTGGACTTGTGTCGGCATTCTTCACAGTTTGACATTTATGATTTTTATAGATCCCTTCTGCATGAAGTGCAGATTTTGAGTTCACTGAGTGTCTATGTCTCCAAAGGCTTTGGAATTGTCTGATAATGACAAAATAAACAGCCGGCAGTGTCGGGGGTGGGTTGTGGGGTGTGGGTGAGTGGTATGTGGGCTCACCAGTTGCTCGGGTATGTTTGTTGTACTGAGGCAGATTTGGGGGTATTTAAGGCTTTCCTAGCCTCTCCAAAAAACAGCCTCCAGGCCACAGTTATATCCTTTATAAAGGATATAAACAGAAAAGGGCCTTAACATGTGACTGATCCCCACTCAGTAATGACTTTGGGCAGGTCCTCTAACATCTCAGAGCCTCAGTTTTCTCATCTGTTGAGATGTAGGCCCTGCCCACCACACGGTGAAGGTGCTTAGGAGGCAATAAAACAGTTCAGATGTGCAGAAATAATACTATGCTGCCTCTGAGCCCAGACTTAACTGCTGAGCGGTGTCAGAGGCTCTCAAACTGCACCTGAGGCCCATCACCCTGGAGCCTAGTTTTCAATGTTTACATATGTTTCTAGAAATCAATGGGAAATTCCAAGTCAGCTAGAAACATCAAAAAGCCATGAAAGTGTATAGATAGTATAAAGTATAGAGAATAGTGTAAATTATTTCCCCTTAAAAATCTTTTTTCCTCCCCAGCATATTAGCTAGTATGGCATTTTGGGGGAAATTACTTGAGATACCTGGTAACTTGGGAACATGTAAAATCACCTCCGTGGCTGCTTCCAGTCACCACATTCCACTCTCTGTCGTAACTGTGAGTCAAGGAGCGCTTCCTTCACTCCAACTAAATCCCAGGGTTGTAGTCTTGTGGATATGGAAAGTCATGTACTTTTATCCCTCATTCTATATTTGACACCCACAAAAGAAGCTGAAAGAATTGACGTGGATTGTTCAAAAATCACAAATCAGGGTCTCAAGGAGCTAAGAGATGAGGCTTAATTACTGATGGCCCAGTATCTGCGTGGGAATCAGGCTCACTTGGAGCAGTGAGGACCCACCTCTTTTTCACGTCGGTCAATTGAACAAAAGGAAAAATTGATGAAAATGAAATGAATGTGGTTTTATTGAATCACATGAAAATAAAGCTATATTTTCACCGCTTAGATTGTTTTCCTCATTGTTGAAAGAATATCAAGGAGAAAAGGGTCACAGCGTTTCGTTTAGATGGAATGTTAATGTTAGTCTTTGTGTGCTAAGTAGCAGCACAAAAGCACTTTTCTAGTTTTTCATCTTGATCCCTTAGAGGGTGGGCTATATCTGCCAGGTAGGCTGCTTGTGCCCGGGGAGCTCAAGTTGCTCACCACGGTTTAGAGCAGCGATTCTTAAGGCCTGGTTCTTGAATTAGCAGTAGCAGCTGCAGCAACAAGTGGACCCCACCCCAGACCTGTCTAATCAGAAACGCTGGGGATTGGAGCCAGCAATCTGTGTTTCAACAAGCCCTCTGAGTGGTTCTGTTGCATGCTCAACTTTGAGAGCCATTGCTTTAGAGACACGTAGAGCTACATTGCAGTGCTGAGTCAAAACTGATTTTAGAATATAGATGTTACTATGTGTAGGTCTTAGGGAGGAGGTTTGTATCTGACTCTTCTCGGTGAGTGTAGGAATTGCCTAATATACATCCAAAGTGCTCAATCAGAAGTGTTGTAAGTACTAGGCCTATAAGTGGCTATGAGAATAGAATTGCCAAAGATGGCCAAAGATAATTATTGGTTTACTAAAACTGTGCATGAAATACAATTTTTTTATCATAAAAATGATGCTAGTATTATTCAGAATGTGAAGAATATTTGGATTGTAGGACAATAATGTATTCTAGCAATGTAAGGGGAAACACGCCAGAAAAGAAGGCACAACAGAACCCCGAGAAAGAGAACTTGAAGGAGGTGTCTTCAGGAAAGAAGGTGTGCATGGGGTGCAAAACTACTCTAAGTAGGCTACTCCAATCCAACACTGGGTTAGAAGTTCCAAATGCTTCAGCTGAAATCAGTGGGAAGGCATATGGGAACCCAGAACATCTAATAACACTTTGAATTAGATACTTACACATATACATTTAAGATTGTTTGCATCTAACAGAAAACTCAGTATAATGGTGACTTAAACAAGATAGTAATAGAAACTAATATAATTAATAGTAATTGAGAATAATAGAAATTTGGAGACTGCTGGTCAAGTACTTGTATGGTAGCTCCAAAGTCATCAGGAATCTGGACTCTTTCTGTCTTTTTGTCCCACTATTCCAGTTTATGGCTTCCATTCTCAAGGTATTACTTCATGGTCCAAAAGGGCAGCAGGAGCTCCAGCCATCATGTCTGTTCCAGGCTGTTGGAAGGATGAGAGGTAGAAGGGTAAAAGTGCCACATGCCTTTGTTCAGTCCTTTCCCTTTAAATAGCCTTCCTGGAAGTCAAATATAATATATTTCACTGACTGGAATTTAGTTACATTGGCTATTCCTAGTTGTAAAGGAGTTCTTGAAAATGCCATCTTTTAGCTGGACACCATGCTGCCTTATATAAAATCAGGTTCTCTTACCAATAGAACAAGGGGAGAACAAATAGCAGGTGGCAAAGAGTGCCTCTGCCACAGATTCCTTATTTATTCTTGTTTTTAAGTCCTCAACGCTGCACTCTGAGGTTTCATATTGCCGCAGTTAGTCTCTGTTCCGCTTTTCTCTTCTGTGGGTCTCTCCTCATCTGAAAAAAACGAGATTAATCTAATTTAAAGAGATATAGTGAAAATAAATAGGAAGGTGATTGGAAAGATTATAGGTATGTGTGTGTGTGAAAAAGTGAACAACAGATAAACAGGGCAAAATGAGTGTTTACCCAGCTCCAAATGCCTAGAGCAGGGATATTCTTAAAGGAGAATTTCAGCCTCCACTAAATGATGAGGTTTTTTTCCCCTAGCATTTAAGCCTCTCTCAGGGACCTGAATTAATCTCCTTTAGGTCACTGAGGGACCTCTAAGTACTTAGCTCTTGTATAATTTTGAAAACAATGAGTAGGCATTAAAGAGAGTCATCATGCCTGCCACATCACCCTATGAAAAACATTATTTACTTTTCAGATTTCAGGTAATTTGCATTCTTTAATCTCCCTCATTATTACTGGTTTTCTCTGTTTTTTAAAAAATCATTATGCTAAAGCATTGGCATTTCAAGGTCTAAACAAAATGCTCTGTGTACTATGAACTTTATATACTTTCATTCACTCACTCAATAACCATTTATGACATATCCATTTAGTGTTGGGCACTGGGGTTTTGCTGTATGCACAAAACACAAGGTTCCTTCCCTCATGGAGCTTACACTACAGTGTATGTGAGGGTGCTGTTGAGGGAGATAGACCATAAGCAAGTAAACAGATAAATGAACAAGATATTTTCAGATAGTGACAAATGCTAAGAGATAGTAGGAAGACACAATAGTAGGTGATGGAGAGGGAGGGGTAATTTAGAAGGGGAAGTTCCCATGTTGAGCTAAGATATGAATGTGAGACAAAGCCATTGACAAATACATGACTTACAATGATACAAGCACCTGAAAATTTTAATTTCTAAGTGCAAAATCATTCTCTCTCCTACGACACAAATGATAAAGAGGCAATTTTTATTTGAATTAAGTATCAACAAAAAAACCCTTACATCTGCTGAGGGTAACAGGTTTAAGAATACTAACGATTAGATTGTCTGCAATATTAAATTTAATCTGAAACCTAAACAGCTACCAGTAGATGTATCTTCAAAATGAAACAAATTCAGACACTGCTGTTGCTGAACCCCTATGCTAGGTTTTTTTGGGAAATGGAATACTTGACTAATCTCATTTGACTGATAGAGTACGTCATTATCAGCAAACTGGCAAGGGGAATTCTGTTACAAAAATGAATTCATTCTAATTATTATTTGAAAAAATCTGTTTTATATTTGTGATTCATAATCTTGAGGAATCACACATGTGCGGGAAGGGGAAGTTGGCATCTGCCATGAGTACAGCAAATTTGATTAGATGTTCCAGTGGCTAGAGCACACTTATTCATTCAGTGTTCATAATTGGCTCCCTCAGAAACAGGAATGGTACTTATCTAGTGGGGTGAATTTAAAGTATACAGGGCGGCACCTCCTAGAGAAATGGAAATAAAAACAAAAATAAACAAACGGGACCTAATGAACCTTAAAAGCTTTTGCACAGCAAAGGAAGCCATAAACAAGACGAAAAGACAATCCGCAGAATAGGAGAAAATATTTGCAGATGAAGCAACTGACAAAGGATTAATCTCCAAAATTTACAAGCCCCTCATGCAGCTCAATATCAAAAAAACAAAAAACCCAATCCAAAAATGGGCAGAAGACCTAAACAGACATTTCTCCAAAGAAGATATAGAGATTGCCAACAAACACATGAAAGGATGCTCAACATTACTAATCATTAGAGAAATGCAAATCAAAACTGCAATGGGGTATCACCTCACACCAGTCAGAATGGCCATCATCAAAAAATCTACAAACAATAAATGCTAGAGAGGGTGTGGAGAAAAGGGAACCCTCTTGCACTGTTGGTGGGAATGTAAGTTGATACAGCCACTATGGAGAACAGTATGGAGGTTCCTTAAAAAACTAAAAATAGAGCTACCATACGACCCAGCAATCCCACTACTGGGCATATACCCAGAGAAAACCATAATTCAGAAAGAGTCATGTACCACAATGTTCATTGCAGCACTATTTACAATAGCCAGGTTATGGAAGCAACCTAAACGCCCATCGACAGACGAATGGATAAAGAAGATGTGGTACATATATGCAATGGAATATTACTCAGCCAGAAAAAGAAACGAAATTGAGTTATTTGTAGTGAGGTGGATGGACCTAGAGACTGTCATACAGAGTGAAGTAGGTCAGAAAGAGAAAAACAAATACCATATGCTAACACATATACATGGAATCTAAAAAAACAAAAAAATGTCTGAAGAACCTAGGGGCAGGACAGGAGTAAAGATGCAGATGTAGAGGATGAACTTGAGGATACAGGCAGGGGGAAGGGTAAGCTGGGACGAAGTGAGAGAATGGCATGGACATCTATACACTACCAAATGTAAAATAGATAGCTAGTGGGAAGCAGCCGCATAGCACAGGGAGTTCAGCTGGGTGCTTTGTGACCACCTAGAAGGGTGGGATAAGGAGGGTGGGAAGGAGATGCAAGAGGGAGGAGATATGGGGGTATATGTATATGTATAGCTGATTCACTTTGTTTTAAAGCAGAAACTAATACACTATTGTAAAGCAATTATACTCCAATAAAGATGTTAAAAAAAAAAGTACACAGGGCAGGACTTCCCTGGTGGCGCAGTGGTTAAGAACCCGCCTGCAAATGCAGGGGACTAGGGTTCGAGCCCTGGTCTGGGAAGATCCTACATGCCATGGAGCAACTAAGGCTGTGAGCCACAACTACTGAGCCCGCGCACCGCAACTACTGAAGCCTGCGTGCTTGGAGCCTGTGCTCCGCAGCAAGAGAAGCCACCGCAATGAGAAGCCTGTGCACTGCAACGGAGAGTAGCCCTTGCTCACCGCAACTAGAGAAAGACTGTGTGCAGCAATGAAGACCCAATGCAGCCCAAAATAAATAAAGTTAATCGTTATTAAAGTATACGGGGCTTCAGATTTGATCTCTCATTTAAAAAAAATTACCAGCTTTTATCTATAAGAATGATTTCTGGGGGCTTCCCTCGTAGCACAGTGGTTGAGAGTCCGCCTGCCAATGCAGGGGACACGGGTTCGTGCCCCGGTCCGGGAAGATCCCACATGCCGCGGAGCGGCTGGGCCCGTGAGCCATGGCCGCTGGGCCTGCGCATCCGGAGGCTGTGCTCCACAACGGGAGAAGCCACAGGAGTGAGAGACCCGCATACCGCAAAAAAAAAAAAAGAATGATTTCTGAAAAATTAAACTTGATTCTCACTATAACATAATCATGCCACTAATTAGTGCCAAGTTCTTTTGTACCTCTTCAAAATTTGAGGAGTTGAAATTTGAAAGACAATAATAAAGCATGCAAGAGAGGAAGAAGCCACCACAGGATGGTTTAATGTCAAATAATGTGATATTAATTTAGGAGCCAACTAAATTTTAGAACTTTAAAAAACAGAATCATGCATGAGCAATACAGAGTGGAATCTGGATCCAGACAGGAAATCCAGCCTCAGAAAGCTAAGCATAAACAGGAGGTTGGGGGAGGAATGGAAACTTTCAGGTGTATTGGAATTAAATGACCCCTAGGTCCTTTCTAGCTCCACATATCTGATTCTAAGAGTGCTGAAAGAATGTGTTAACCTGTTTTTAAAAGTGGCATTATTGAAATATAATGTACATGACCATAAAACTCACCCATTGTAATTATACACTTCAAGGATTTGTAGTAAATCATAGAGTTGTGCAATCGTCACCATAATCTAATCCATTTTTTTCCATGTTGTTTGTGGGGTAGAAGCCATTTTATTTTTCTAGTATAAAGGTACATAGTGACGCATTAAAATTGTAGAGCAAGTTTCAAGGATGCTAAGGTGACTCACTGAAAGTATGTGTAATAGACATGTGCAGGCAGCTGATCTACTGAAACAAATAGGGAGAAAGAAAGGGAAGGTGGTGGCTGGAGGCAGTGCAGAACAATGGTTACCACCACGCCTTAAGGTCAGATTGCTGAAGTTCAGATTCTGGCATCCCTACTTCCTTAATAGCTGTCTGACCTCAAACAAGTTACTTAAACTCTCTGACCCTCATTTCACTCATCTGTAAGTTAACAGCACCTACTTCATGGGGTTATGAAGGGTAAAGGAGATAATTTATGCAAGGGGCCCAGCATAATCCTGGCACATAATAAGTACTCAATAAATGTTAGCAATTTTTATAATTGTCACTGGATGACCATTAAATAGCCCTTCATGAGCCAGACACAAAAGATCATGTGCTCTGTGATACAATTTATATGAAATTCTAGAAAAGGCAAAATGAGAGTGACAGGGCTTCCTTGGTGGCGCAGTGGTTGAGAGTCCGCCTGTTGATGCAGGGGACATGGGTTCGTGCCCCGGTCCGGTCCGGGAAGATCCCACATGCCCCGGAGCGGCTGGGCACAACAGTGAGAGGCCCGTGTACCGCAAAAAAAAAAAAAAAAAAAAAAAAGAAAAAGAGAGTGACAGAAAGCAGATCAGGCAGATCAGTGGTTGCCAGAGGCCAGGGAGTGGGGGAAGGAAATTGACAGCAAAAAGGCACAGGGAACTTTTTGGGTGTGTTTTCATGATTGGAATGGTGTTTTGTAAACATCTGTTATCAAATTACAAACTTAAACTTGGTGAATTTTATCGTATGTAAAATAAAGCTGACCAACCCCCCCCCCCCACCAAATACCCTTATAATTTTTCAGTTGGATAGTTAAGTTACCTTACATGTTATACGCAGGAATCAATTTCTAAACGAAGCCAACAAATATTTGTTGAGCATCTACCACGCGTAAGGCACTGTTCTAGGTGCTGGGGATACCATTTTGAAGAAGACAAACAGCATCCGTACCCTCATGGATCTTATAGTTCAAGCACGAATTATGCACATATGTTTGGGGTTACAAAATGGGTCATCGTGACAGGATATTGGGAGGAGGGGTAGAGGAGCTCTAAGTTGTATAAATATATGTCCTGTGGTTTTTCTGTTATTTTTCAACCATACACAGAAGCAAACACAGCATTCCTGTATCTGAAGATGATGTCCCTGACTTAGTGTCTGGACAGGTGGAATGACAGAGACCTTTGGGTGACTTGTGACCTTGACTCAAGGCTGCTCTCTGGCCTCACCATCTGCGAGATGCAGTGCGCACCTGGCGAGGGAAGGGGACTGGCACTGGCCCAGAGACCAGGTGGACGGTTCAAAGGGGCATCAGGGTTAGGTGGCTTTGACCTTGGTTGGCCTCGTTAACCCAGCGCTCTCTTGGCTCCAGGCCTCCCCACAGAGTACTGGTAGCTGGTACTCTCAGGTGCCTTTCCAGAGAGTGGGCCAGATCAGCGAACTTCGCCAGTGACTCCGCCCACGATGTGACTCCGCCCACGATGTGACTCCGCCCACGCAATGACCCCTCCCATGTGGATCCTAAGTGGATGCCGTCTGGAGGCGGAAAAGCGTTGGGGAATCTGATTGGCTGCTCTAGTCAGAGCCGCGTAGAGGGCGGGGCGAGGCCTGCAGGGGGCGGAGCTTGTGTAGAGGCCCGCCACCCGGCGCCGGCTCGGGGAATGGATGCTCTTCTGGTGTGCGGGCGCCGGGGGCGGGGAAAGCACACGCCCAACGGCGCGCTGGCCCCGCCCGGGACCCGGCGGGAGCGCGGAGCCACCCTCTTCCTCTTTTGCTGGCGCTGGGCCGAGCCCGGAGCCGAGAAACTGAGTTGGCTCTGAGCTCCCTGTTTGGTTTCTGGGCGGCGGCAGCCGGAGGAGGAACATGGCGCTCGTAGGCAACGGAGCAGAGTTGGAAGCGGACGAGGTACTGGCTGGTGGGGAGTGTGGGAACTGCCCCTGGAGCCCGGGAGGAATGAGCGAGCTCGGCAGGGTTGAGCGAGTCCGGCAGGGACGGTCAAGGTTCCGCCCCCTTGGTTCCCTGTCTGGGACCTGCAGCCTCTCGCCCGGGGGAAGGGACAGGGATTGCGGCTGGGGACACGAGGCCTTGGGAGGTCTGTCCTCGCTGGAGCGAGGAGTGTCTCTGCGGCTCTGGGAGCGGAGGCGCTGCTGAAGTTGCGGGCGCCGGCATCGTGGGCTCTTGCGGATCGGAGGACACCACGTCCGGCCAGCGGGTGGATGGGTGCGAACGCGCGGGAGCGCAGGACCCGCAGTACAGAGCAGTACTGAGCCTCACCAGGGACGCCTAGGCTTTATGAGGTCTGACTCTGAAGTCCCGACATTGGCCCTTTAGAGTTTGTAGAATCGTCTCTTGACCTGGGAATTTCACCTTCTCTGGAAGTTTCCAGTGGCAGAACAGAAAGGCTTGCAATCGATGAGAGGAGGGGGACAGCCGGAGGAAAAAGGAGCCCTCGGGGTGTCTGCACCCGCGGGCAGTGCAGGGCTGCCCAGGGGCTGGAAGGCTAGGGACCTGGAGCAGCAGCCCAGGAATTGGTGCTTTCCCCTCCGTGTACGGGGCCCGGGCCTTTTCCCAGCAGGTTCCCAGTGTGGGTGGTGGACGGAGGGAAGGCGCTTGGAGAGCCGACTCCGGCCTCTAGTGGTCTCGACTGTCTTTAAATAATTAGCCACTTCCTTCTGTGGCTGGCGCACCCGGGTCTGAGCACCCTCGGGCGGGCGAGCAGGACCTGTTGATTTATCGACTGTTCCTTTGAGCAGTTGGCAGCTCCGGAGAGACGCGCTCTCCGGCGCTTGAAGTTGAGGCCAGCGGCGGCGGCCGCAGGAGCAGCACCCACAGCGACTGCTGCTGCCATTTTACCTGACTTGAATTTTACAAGTCGCTGCCTGAGGAGGCTTAGTTTCAAATGATGCAATAGTGGAAGATCTGGAGTTGGCGGGTTAAGCTTCCTGTCCATCTCTTTCAGTGTCGGGAAACTCTTCTGACAACGAATACTGTGTTTGAAATGTAGCACTTAAAATAAAACAAAAACCGAGCTTCAGCTCCTTTACACGACTGGCCGACAGGAGGGCAAGCCTGACTGTCCAGAAGCTTCCTTACAACATGTGCCTTCCAAGGAGGGTATCAGGACCACAGATCAATGAACTAGAGCTTGCATAGCTGCATCTATTGTTGAAACTTTAAAATTACACATAAAGGCAAATGATGAAATAGCATATTTGTTGCCGTTTTCATCTGTGACAGCCTTTCTTTATTTACAGCTTTAGGCTGTCTTTTTGGTATGACCTGGAGCCGGCTTTTTTCATTCCTCCTGTCTTAGATCTTTTCTGTAACCAACATCATAACACTCATAGTGCTTTGACTATACATTCACTTTATCCCTTAAAGGTTTTTATCGCTCCCTGCTGTATATTAAATTATGTATCCATGTTCTTGGCATGCAAGGCTCTCTACAGTGTAGTCTCAATCTGATGTCCCAGCCTTGTCCCCAGCCACTTTTCTATTTATAACCATTTAGTTTAATGTGTTATGCCTGGATTAGAAATAAGGAAACAAGACTGGGAGTAGGGAATTCCCTGGCAGTCCAGTGGTTAGAACTCTGCCCTTCCACTGCAGGGGGCATGCGTTCGATCCCTGGTTGGGGAACTAAGATCCCACGTGCTGCATGGCACAGCCAAAAAAAAGGGACTGCAAGTAGCTAGTAAATGTGGAGTGAAATTTTTGAATCCCTGGGCTTCTTGTTGAAAAAGATTTGCTACACTTAGGGTGATATAATTGTCTAGACCAGGGCATTGTTGGGAGAGAACACTTGGACAGTAGGTGTAAACTGGGACTGTCTTGGGCATATTGAGACATGGCTACCCTAGCTGTGCCCACAGCCTGCAAGGTGAACCTAATGCCATGCGTTTGCTAGGGAGGAGGGCTCTGGCTCTGTGGGGGAAATTAGGTTTTAGAGCAGCAGAGAGCCTGGCACACAGTTACTTGGTAATACGTATTTATGGAATGAATAAATTCAATGAATTTATTGAATGAATGAAGACTGTGCTTAATAACGTCTCAGTTTTTGCCATATCTTTCATTTGTGTTTTAAAATTCAGTAACTGTTAGGCTCCCATTACATGTTAGGTACTCTACTGGTCCTAGGAAATGAGCAAAGTACAATCAGAATTTTTTTGTTCATGCCAAATCCACTTTTGTTCCTCATGGTGCACCATTTCCATTGGAATAAATTTTGCAAACATTTATTGAACATTTGCTTCGTGCTTAAACTTAGTAGGTGTCTTAGAAACGGAAGGCAGTTTTGGCTCTCTACGGTTCTCAGTCTGGGTAAGGAGATATGGCACGTGAACAAGAACTCTAGAAAAGAGATCAAGGCAGGGTAAGCAAGTAAGAAGTGATGCATTGTCAACCGGGTACCCTTGACTTATTTGTGGAAAGTCCTTCACTTTCAGTGGGCTGAAGCACTCTACCACAAGCACACAAGACCCTGCTCTTCAACTTTCTGGATGTGTGAAACTAAAAGAGCTGGGAAGTTTTTCAAACAATATAAATTTGATAGTCTTTGAGGCCACTATTTGATTAGGAAAGTAAAAAGGGACAAATTGGTGTAGTTGGAAAAGTGGTAGGTTAGGAATTAGGTGAACTGGGTTCTCAGCTCAGTCACTAATTTTCCCAATAGCCATTCATTCATTAAGTGTGCAAACATCTGACTGTATTATGTGCCAAGCCTGGTCCTAGCTTGGAGATACAACAGTGACCCAGGCTGACAAGGTCTCTGTCTATAACAATATAGTGACCTTGATTGAGCCAGTCTCTCTACCTCTTAGGGCTCTTTTAAGTTTCCTCATCTGAAGATGGAGGGGCTCTATGAGCCCTGAGTGTTCTTCCAGCTCCAAAAGTCTACACTTTTAGAGGTGGGGGGCTCCTTTGTTTGGGAGAAAGGCTAATAGTATGGGAATCCCTTTTCTTTAAAAGTACCCAAGGAGATGATGATAGTAGAGGGGCCCTTATTATCGTTGTGGGATGGGGTGTTTTCTTAGGTAAACTGGTGTTTTTTGTTTTTTTCTCTAAGTGCTAGGAGGATAAATGTGGGAACACAGAGGTTAGGGCTTGCAGCCTCAGGGGTGGCAAAAATTGGTTCTGGAGGGAGGCAGAAACTTCTCAGATGTTCCAGTGGTTTGTGGCCCTTCAAAGCTTGGTGGGCAAAATCTTACTTCTTAACATTTAAATTTCTCTCATTGGGTTTTCTTGGGTATTACACAAGCAACATTGACATTGAGTTCATGGAAGATATACAGAATGTATGCAGGGTCATTACTATAAACCTATGGCAACTAGATGGCTATGACTGGAGAACTTTCTGTCCATCAATAGCTTGATCCTGAAGCCATATCTCTGTTGGTGACTTCCTTATCCATTAGGGCTGCCTTTGGCTGCCTTGTGGATGTTAAGTGCTTATGTTTGACCCACACTACTTTGTGTGTGACTTGGGATTTGAAAATTAAATAAAAGTACTTTATATTTTATTCTTTAATCCTATTAGAATTATTCAACCCACTAATAACTATGCCAAGTATTGAAAAGAGAAACTATTGATGATATCTGAATGAATATGTAGCAGCTGGATAAGTTAAAAATTATTTTCTCGGGGCTTCCCTGGTGGCGCAGTGGTTGGGAATCTGCCTGCCAATGCAGGGGACACAGGTTCGAGCCCTGGTCTGGGAAGATCCCACATGCCGCGGAGCAACTAAGCCCGTGAGCCACAACTACTAAGCCTGCGCATCTGGAGCCTGTGCTCCGCAACGGGAGAGGCCGCGATAGTGAGAGGCCCGCACACCGCGATGAAGAGTGGACCCCACTCGCCGCAACTGGAGAAAGCCCTCGCACAGAAACGAAGACCCAACACAGCCAAAAAAAAAAAAAAAAAAAAAAAAAAAATTATTTTCTCATATAAAACAAGAGTTAAGTTCATGAAAAATAACTTTTAAGAAGATTTTGTTTTCAATTGTTTTACCTTTACTGGAAAAATAGCAGTTTTGAAAGTTTGAAAAATTTGGTTACATTGCTATTATTATGTAGAAATTGGCAATTTTTATGTATAATTTGATACATCACATTTTTACATTAAAATTACATTAAAAGTTACTCAGCAAATACAAAGTTTAATGTTAATAGCTTTAAATTTTAAAACATGACTTAACATTTTTATTGCCATTCTGAACCCATTATTATATAAGAAGAATAAACTTAATACTTGCTCTTTTATGTATAAAGTACAGATATATCTCTGTGCTATTAACATTTCATGGGGGATGTGGTTAGGAAAAAAAATGTCTAAAAAGGCTCCTGGGGCAGGAGGACAATATTGAAAAAAAGTTGAGAAACACTGGATTACGGAAAGAAATGGTTTATGTGACAAATGCTTTCATGGCCTGAATTTTTGGCCCAGGACTTTTTGGATCTAATTCTGATTTAGAAATTTTCCCCAGTGGCGTTTTAGATGAAGTTTAGATAAAACTGATTGCTACAGTTTTCTTCGTATCAGATTCATTCTTTCATTCCATCAGTGTTCATTGAGCACCTCCCCAGGTGCAGCAGTCTTCAGGTGCTGGAAGTCCATACTGAGATAAGATGGCTTGATTGCTCTTGAGGAACACACGCTCTAGCAAAAGACACAGTTACACAAGTAACGAGTGCTGTCTTTGGGTCAGGGTAGATTTTAGGTAGGAGGGTCATATAATTTATCATCCACAGCAGGGCCCTGGGGAAGTCAGTGTGCTGCTTTCAGTAATTACTCTAGGACAACAGGTGCAAACAGAAATGGTTGGTTGCCCTCGTTTAGCGGCTGGCAAAGACTTTAAAGAAGAGGTGGTATTTGAACTGGGTCTTTAAAAAAATTTTTTTAATTAAAATATAGTTGATTTACAATGTTGTGTTAGTTTCAGGTGTATAGCAAAGTGATTCAGATGTATGTGTGTGTATATATATATATATTTTTTCTTTTTTAGATTCTTTTCCATTTTAGGTTATTGCAAGATTTTGAGTATAGATCCCAGTGCTATACAGGAGGCCCTTGTTGGCCATCTATTTTATATATAGTAGTATGTATATAAAGGAAACAATCCCATTTACCATCGCATGAAAAAGAATAAAATACCTAGGAATAAACCTACCTAAGAAGGCAAAAGACCTGTACTCTGAAAGCTATAAGATGCTGATGAAAGAAATCCAAGATTACACAAACAGATAGAAATGCATACTGTGTTCTTGGATTGGAAGAATCAATATTATTAAAATGACCATACTACCCAAGGCCATCTACAGATTCCATGCAATCTCTATCAAGTTACCAATGGCATGTTTCACAGAACTAGAGCAAAAACTTTTAAAATTCGTATGGAAACACAAAAGAGCCCGAATTGGCAAAGCAATTTTGAGGAAGAAGAATGGAGCTGGAAGAATCCGGCTCCCTGAACTGGATCTTGAAGGGTGTGCTAGGTGGAGCAAGTGCAATAAGGCAGAGGCGTGGGTGGAAGTTGAGATGGGGCGGGGATGAGAGCACGCCCTGCGGTCAGCAGGGTGCTCAGCATATGGGGAGGAGTGCCTTGGAGGGCTGCGATCTCCTAAAAAATGGGGACCCAGAGGGCTTTTTAACTAGGCAAGAGTGATACAATTATTTATTTTAGGAAGCTAAGTCTGGTGAAGTTGGTGCAGCCAGACTGGGACTGGGGGTGGTGGCAGGAAAGGCAAGAGGCTGTTGCGACAGTTCAGAATGGGAGGTGGTGAGGACTGGAGTGGAGCAGAGGTCTTGGGGTTGGAGAGAGGAGGCCAGAAAGGAGGGACTTCTCAGGGAGGACTCGGAGGAGGAATTGGCCTGGTGGCCTGTTCCCTAGTTGGAGGGGCAGTGGAATGGGCGGAAGGGAGGAGCCGGTAAGAGATGATTCTTGGCTGGCTGGCGGTGCTGTTACCTCAGAAGACAACTGGGTAGGATTCAGCCTTCCGGTGGGTGTGGAGGGTGGGGAAGGACCTCATGCAGAATTGACTCACCTGCTTGGCTCACTGTGACTTTCCTTACTGAGGGAGCACGGCCATTTGCTTATGAGTGGATGAATCTGGGCAAGGTTAGGAAAGGATGTTTGTAAATTGGTCCTGCAGGTGAGTGAGAGGAAAAAAATAGCATCAGCTTACCGTCGTCAGCCTGGATGCCAGCCCAGGTTAACGAACAGACAATTTTCCTGAAATGTTCAATTTTTTTTTTTTTTTTTTTTTTAGTACGCGGGCCTCTCACTGTTGTGGCCTCTCCCATTGTGGAGCACAGGCTCCGGACGCGCAGGCTCAGCGGCCATGGCTCACGGCCCAGCCGCTCCGCGGCATGTGGGATCTTCCCGGACCGGGGCACGAACCCGTGTCCGCTGCATCGGCAGGCGGACTCAACCACTGCGCCACCACGTGCGCCACACGGTGGACATGCCACTGTGTCCCCTGAATGTTCAGTTTTGAATCATTTGAAAGATCATCTGTTCTGGGAATGCTACTTTCTCAGTGAAACTTGCCCTCATTTTCTGCTCACGTCCCCTTTGCCCCACACCTCCTACCTCCCCCTCAAGTCCAGAGGTGCAGGCGTGCTTCTTAGACAGGAATCAGTTCTTCCTTGGGTTAGCTCTTTGCTTTCCTTCCTATCTTAGCTCCCTGCGCACGGGTGCTGTTACTAATTATGCACCGTGTGAACTGGATACTGTGAATTCTGAGAGGCTAGTGGTTTCCGTCTGGCTGTCTGTTGACAGTCCCCCGGCCCCCAGTCTCAGGTGCCCCGGTGGCCAGCTCAGGCAGGTCTCCTGAAGTTACTGTGTGCTCACTTCCCAGGAGAGGAGTGCCCGGGGATTCGCCTGGGCGCTGAGAGGCTTCCTGGGGAGAGCTTCCCTTTGTCAAACCTCCCCTCGGTCACTGTGTCAGAACTTTCCTCTTCCATCCCTGTGCTTAGTGGGAGTCGGTCACATCCCCAGACTCTGGCCAGTCGGCCGTACTGGCTAGGTCACCACACCTCTCTAAAGGGACTCTTGACGTGTTGACTTCCTGGCAGTTCATAATGCCATTATGCATCTTGAGCTCTTTACTGAAAGACTGGGTGTGTAGTAAGAGCTTTTTTTGCTGAGATCTGTGGACCTGTATTTTAAAATATTTTAGTGAAATGATGCACTATGTATATTTGTTGGGTCTGATTGTAACTAGTGAAGGAGAAGATTATTCAGTCTAAGTTCATGTATCGGGTTTTATGCCAGGTGCTCCTGCCCTAAGTGATGGTCTAGTGGGAGGTGGGGGTGTAAACAAATAGATGCAGTTATCTGTGCTGAGAACTATACAGGAGGGATGCCGAGGTGCTTTGGCAGCACGGAGGAGGGCATCTCACCTGGAGTGGGGAGAGGGAATGGGTAATCAGGGATGGTTTCCTCAAGGAGGCCATTTCTTAGACATTCTGGGTCTTGCGGGATGAGTAGGGGTTAGCCATGTAGAAGAGAGCTGGGGACAAAGGGGACTCTTGCAGTGCGTCCTGGGGAGAGGGAACAGCAGGCATAGGGTTCGGAGGTGAAGAAGTGCTTGTGGTGCTCTGGGTGGCAGGAAATGAGGCTCAAGGGCAGGAAGGGCTCTTCTAAGTTTTTCATGCTGAATCGTGGATATCATGATGTGCAATGGTGTGCATTTAAGGATTTCAGCTGAGCAGAGGTGTGGTGAGATCCGAGCTGTAGGTTGGTCCCTCTGGCAGTGCATGGAGGCCGATTGATTGGAGGAAGACAGGACCGGAGGTGGGGAGGGAGGTTGTTTTCTGGTGTTTTTGTTTTGTTGAATGACTGTTACAGCCCCCTGAAGGCCCACTCTGTGCAGCGCTAGCTAGGTACTGGGATAACACGATGGGAAAGACATGGCTTTGATCCCTCTGGAGCAGCCAAGCAGGAATATGGACACACAAAACCACTCTCACCTGGAATGGAGGGGCGAGTTCGGCGAGCTTGTAAGCAGGCCTGGGACTTCAAGAAGGAGGAGGAAGAGAGGGCTTTCCTGGGGTTGTCACTCACCCTGAAGGTGCTGGTGAGGCGTGCCTCCCTGCCCCTCCGCCCCCAAGTCAGATCAGCTAACTTGGTTTCCAGACCAAGTCTTTACTGCCCAGCTGTGTGACTTAACCCCTTTGGGCCTTGGTTTCCTCTTATGTAACCTGAAGGAATTGACCCTGATGATCTGTTTCTGAAGTTCTCGGCTTTGACGTTTGTGATCTAGAAGGTGACATGGGATCTGGACTTTGAGGGGTGGAGTTTTAGCAGGCAGCCATGGAGAGCAGATCACGGCTTCATTCCTTCAGGCAGAGGGACCAGTGGGGAAACATGCCCGGTCATGGGTGAAGCTTGGTGGAGGCTGAAGTGCAGACTGTGCGAGGGCTCTGTGGTCGAGGCTGGAAGACAGTGCTGTGTGTGTTCCAGCAGATTTTGGTAGGTCTTGAACGCTCAGCTAAGCAGTTTGGCTTTTTTGTTTTCGTTTGTTTTTTTCAATTTTCTTCCTTGACATATGTATCCTCCCACATTTGGGAAATGTGTTTCTTTTTTTTTTGTTTTTTGATAAAGGAAGCAATGATGATCCCATTTCTTTTCCTTTCCCAGCCCCATTTCCAAAGTACTTAGTTTTAAACTGATGACTGTAACCTGCAATGCACTAGTTAAGGAGGCAGACAAGTCAGGCACGATTGAGTACTTCCATAGGCTGTGTTTTGTCACATAGACTCTTACCCTCAGCTAAGTTCTCAGACGCAGAAGCCCTGGACCCACGACTCTGGTGCCGTCAGCAGGACCAGTCAGGGGTTCTCTGAGGGTGTCCCTCTGTCCTCCTTTTCTCTTGCCCTGCTTCTTTAGGCTGCTTTGCCCCAGAGTTCTGGGCTTCCTGGTCTATTTTCCATGCATGAATCACAGTCCTTCCACTCAGAGCTAAAGGCAACAAACCTCAGAGTCTCACCTCGTTTTTTCAGACCAAATGGGGTAGCATCTTTTTGAGAGGAGGCGGGCAACACAGATGACAGAGTGGGAGAGTCCGGAAGAGAGGGGAATGAGGCCTGGCTCCAGGACCCTCTGCCGGAAGCACTCAGATGTCATCATCTGTGCAAAATCATCACCCGAGTGCTTGTTGTTCGAGAATAGCTACCCCTGGCTTGGATTCCGGTCTAGGCTTCTCGTCTCATTTGCTGTGTGACCTGGAGCTCGTTATTTAACTTGTCTGATGCTTTTCATTTATAAAACAGGAATAATGACAACTACCCCATAAGGTTGGCAAACAGGATGAAATACGAGTCTGTTTTACAAAGCACCTGGCACATAGAAGTACCCTTAACGTGCTAGTTTTCTCTTCCCTTCTGCTTTACCTTAAGGTATTGCTGCCACAGTTTATTATTTATGGGTTTGATGGAGAATCTGTTTTAGTGTGTCCGAATGTAGTTTCACCTTATTTTTGCAGCCTATAGGGGAGAAACTAATGCAGAAGTTCACAGCCTAGACACAGGCAGTGACTGGCTGAAGGCCATCCAGCTCACTTAGGCATGGAATGAGGGTTAGAAGCCAAGTGCTGTAATTCTACATTCATGGCCCTTTCCACTAGGTCAGGGAGTGGCAGACTGTGCTGCAAGAACAATGTAGCCTCCCTCCTGCCTGTTCTTGTAAATAACATTTTATTGGAATACAGACATGCCCGTTTGTTTAGGTGTTGCCTGTTGCTGTTTACACTCAATGTCAGAGGTAGTAGTTAGGACACACCGTATGGCCCACGTGGCCTAAATATTTATAGGGTCTTTGGGGAAACATTTTGCTGACCCCTGTACTAGGTGATTTTTAGGGCTATACGTGAGTTTGTTTATAAAGCGTCGTAAGCTTTATGAATTAAATTTGCTTGTTTTCTTAATACTCCTATTATAGGCATCAAAAACTCGGAAGACATAGAAATCTATTTGACACACCCCATGAAGTGCTGTGGCAGAAGTTCTGGAGTCAGACGGGTTTGAATCCCTGCTCCTCCATGTACAGACTTAGATAAGTTAATCTCTCTAAGCTTCAGTTTCTTCATCAGTCAAATGGGGATAATGTTGTAGAACCTGCTTCAGAGAGTTATTTATTTATTTACTTTTGGCTGCGTCGGGTCTTCGTTGCTGCATGCGGGCTTTCTCTAGTCGTGGAGAGCCGTGGCTACTCTTCGTTGCGGTGCATGGGCTTCTCATTGCCGCGGCTTCTCCTGTTGCGGAGCATGGGCTCTAGGCGTGCGGGCTTCAGTAGTTGTGGCATGTGGGCTCCGTAGTTGTGGCTCGCGGGCTCTAGAGCGCAGGCTCGGTAGTTGTGGTGCACGGACTTAGTTGCTCCGCGGCATGAGGGATCTTCCTGGACCGGGGCTCGAACCCATGTCCCCTGCATTGGCAGGCGGATTCTTAACCACTGCACCACCAGGAGAGTCCTCAGAGGGTTATTGAGAGGATATAAAGTGCTTAGCATATGGGGTGCAAATGTTGGCCCTTAGTACTATTATTATTAAGGCTGCATGATGCAGATACTTGACATTGATTTCCCAATCCAATAAGGAACTGACCTTGCATAAACATCGGCCCATGCAGAGTCCTGCAAGACTCCTCTTCCACTTGGATTCCTTTAGGATGATGCAGATACATACCTCTAAGGCTAATCTCAGGACTCCAGCTAGGTCAATTCTGCAAGTTTATAATCCTCACACCTCTCCCTCCCTGAGCGGAGAGGGGAAACCACTTACAGCAAAAGAGAGTATAAACATGGGCTCAAAGGGCCATCTGTTTCAGCAGAACAGTGTTTGTAATAGTCAGCAAGGGACTTGGCCATACCCGTAATATTTTGAAACTGACATTTGCCCCCTGACACCTAAGTGGTACGTGTGGTAACCTCTAGTTTCTCCAAATGTGTGGTTGTGCAGGATGGTCCCCTCTTTAACATTGGTGAATGTCATAACATTCTTACGACATTTCCATAAGATCGTAAAGCACCTAGATGTTAATAGGAGACTGTAGGAAGTATGTTTGTGTTCGGCTACTTAGTCTAAGAGGTTAAAAGGTAAAGGAGGTGACAGTGTGTGTGCACTCCTGGGCCCTGGAGGGAGCTCTAGGGTTCTTTCTCTGCCTCAAAATCATGTGCCATGCCAGACTGCTGTGTTTAAAGTTCAAGTCCATCCTCACCTTGCTGCTTAAAATCTGTCCACAGTGTTTCTTTTGCTTTTGAGGTATTATGCAAACACTTGAGCATGGTGTATGAGGCCTTACTTGGGACCTATCTTGGTGGTTCTCACAAGGTGCATAGGTAACCTGGTTAGGGGAGTGGGTGGCTTGTTAAGATGCATGTTCCTAGGTCCTCCCACAAGCCATTCTTCTTCAGTGGGTCTGGGGTGGTTCCTAGGAGTTTGCCCTCCTAACAGGACCTTTAATATCAGCTGTGGTGAAGTGCTTGTAGCTCCCCTTCCGGGCGCCATCTCCCAAAGGGGCAGCCTTTCTCACTTCTCAGCTTTTTCATACACTGTTTCCTCACTTGGATGATTCCTCTTCATCCTTGAAGACCTCCCTCAGGTACCGTTTCTCCTCCAGCCTTTCCAGATATTCCCTTATTTTCTCCCCTCCAGGTACTCAATGACCATTTAGCATTCCCGGCTGCTTCCAAGGAGAAATATTCCTCTTTCACCATACAGGCTATGACACCCAGCAGGGATAGGATGTAGGTGCCTTGGTGTTCCAAAAGGAAAGGGTGGGACTTTTCCCCCCCAGAAAGCAGCAAAGGAACTCCCTTCAGTGCTTTCTAACAACGTGATATTTTTAGCCTTTCAACCAGAAAGGAGAATTTACCTCCATAATCTATTAGCTTTATCTCAGTATTCTTAAAAAAAAAGCTTTATTGAGGTGTAATTTACATGCCATTCATTCACTCCTTTTAAGTGTACAATTCAATGATCTTTAGTAAATTTACATTGTGCAGCTATCACCACAATCCAATTTAAGAACATTTCCATGACCCCATAAAGATTTCCTTTATCTGCTGCTCTCACCTCAATATACTTTTCACCTTTAACTTGATTGAAAAATTAAAAATCATTAGGATAAAATAGAATTTCCCAGGCAGAAGTAAAAATGAGCAGCCATTATATATGATGAGGACAAAGCAGACATGTTAGGCATCAAAAAGCAAGACTGTAGAGCAGAGTGCATTTGGGTCAGCGCTGACTTGGCTCTTAACACTGTGACGTCATCAGAAGACAGGCTCGAGGGCTGAGTGAATTACCCTTGTCGAGATGAATAATTTGTCCCATTTGCAATAAAGCAGAAGATGTGTAGTATATACAGATGATGGTTTTTCCTGATTTTCTGGTTCATTCCCCAAGGCAGATGCTACTTATCCAACATGTTTAGCTTGCTGCCAAAGCACAAACAAGCAATTGCATTTCTGAGCCATTAACAGTTGATTGAAAGGGACTGTCACCCTAGCACAAGTCTCAAATGGGGCAAAGAGTCAAAAAATTTCTGCCTCGGGCTTCCCTGGTGGCGCAGTGGTTGAGAGTCCGCCTGCTGGTGCAGGGGACACGGGTTCGTGCCCCGGTCCGGGAAGATCCCACATGCCGCGGAGTGGCTGGGCCCGTGAGCCATGGCCGCTGAGCCTGCGCGTCCGGAGCCTGTGCTCCGCAACGGGAGAGGCCACAACAGTGAGAGGCCCGCGTACCGCAAAAAAAAAAAATTTCTGCCTCTTTTCAGGCATCCCATCTGAATTTCAGATTTGTCATATCTGTTCCTAGGAAGGCATGTGGGAGAGAGAAAAGAATGTGGATGGGCTTACAGGTTAGTGGACGTGGATTGGGTTCTGTCACTTGCAGAGGCACTGTGACCTTGGGCAAGTTACTTAATCTCTCTGTGAGCTTCAGTCTCCTCATAAGTCAGTGGGGGATTCTAATGGCCACCTCAGAGAGTTGCTACTAGCAGCCTTGGCAACTCATCCAGAGCCATTCATTTGAATAGCAATGATGTATAGATTTTGCTTTTTATCAGTACATAAGAATGGCTAGAATTTTCCAGAGCAGGAAAGAATCCTAGTAAGATTGTTATCAAATATTACAACTAGCCATATTGAACATCTTGGTATTCAATATGCATTTGCTGATATTCATTTTAAGATCTAGTTTTCAGAGAGAAGGGTTTTTTTTGTTTTCATTTTAAAATACAAACAATGGTAAATGCCCTTGCAGACACTGGCCCAAGCTAGGTAACCAAGGGCAAGACACTGGGAGCCATAGCTTCCTCCCTCCTACAGTGGGATGAAGTGAAATAACGCATGTAATCTAGCTGGACTAAATAGGGAGCATTCAGAAAATGAGGATGAGTATAATTTATTCATACACTTAATGCTTTTAGAAGCCTGAGGTGTTCACATTTCTAACAGTTTTCTATTTAGTAATATTAGCATACGTGCATAGGTGGTATTTCTCCCAACTTTTCAAAATGGAAAACATTGAGATTCGTGGACTTTTTCATCAGACGTCAAGCAAATTTACTCCGATTTCATAAATGGTAGCGATGACTTTATAAGGTGTTAGGTTCCACGAGTCCAACTGTAATGCTAATTATATTGGAAATTTAAAAAGTAAAGCTACTAGCTTAGAAAGAATCTTTTTTTTTTTTTTTAATCTTCTAAAGACTTACCTGCTTTTACCTCCCTTTATAGTTTATGGTGGAGGAGGTTACATTTTAACCTAGATAAGAGTTCCCCTTTTTGATGTACACAGTCAGAACTTTAAGTCTGCATGCCTCAGGGAGCAGGTTTCACTTGAAAATAGATTAGGTTCAACGTGGTGGGGGGGGGGTGGACACAACATGTGACATGCTAAAATGAACTCCTGTCTCTTTGTTAAAGACCAAAAAGCATTCCATTTCAATTGTGGCAATTTGGTGACAATCACCCCTTCCATAATTATTTTAGGAGGAAACACAAGACTTTGGGGGAACAATTTAAAGCAGCATTACTCAACCAAAAAAGCCCTCCCGGTGCCTCATCCTTGATCTTCCCTGTCTGTTCCCTTCAATTTACGCTTCTTTTGCCTCCCACGTCTCTGTCATCAGCTAGTCCTGTCGGATCTACCTCCAAAACATGGCTCCTTACCTGCATACTGGCCCCTGCTCTCCATCACCGCTATGTCCCCAGGCCACACCACTGTCTTCTCCCCCCTGCGTCTCTGGAAGAGCATCCTCACTGGTCTCCCTACTTCCTCTCTGGCTCTGCAATCCACTCTCACTCTGCAGCCCAAGGGCGCTTTTACAAATAGTAATCACATTGGCCCCCACTTCAAACTGTTTATTTAGGATGAAATCCACACTTCTTTTTTTGGCTTTCCTCTTCCAGCTCATCTCCTGCCCCTCTCCCCGTCGTTCCTCTGCTGTAGCCACCCTGGCTTCCGTTAGGTTTCTTGAACATGCCCAGTTCTTTTCCACCATAGTGCTCCTGCGTGAGTGTTTCCCCAGCCTGGCGGACTGCACCAGTTCTTCATGTGACCAGCTCCTTCTCGGCTTTCCATCCTCACTTTAAAGATCAGGTTCCAAGTGCAGTTTTCCTTGGGTTTCATCTTCAGAGCAGCCTTTCTTTCCTCTATTACGCATCCTGTCTATTTCCTCATAGATATAATCACCGTCTGTATTATCTTGTTTGCTTATTTTCTTCTCTGTCATCTGTCTCCATCAGGTTTCAGCACAGGAAGCAGAAACTGGTGTAGGTAGTTTACATAAGAAAGAGTTTAAGAAGGGAATCCCCAGATGTTTACAAAGTGGACGGAGGGGCTGTAGGTGTGGTTCTAGGCTGGGCCTCTGTGAAAGACCCTCAGTGCTGTCCAGAACCGACTCACTAGGGCAGGTGCTGTGGCTGATGGTTCTAGAGCTAAGAGTTCCCAGCGCTTTGCAGTAGCTGTGGTTCAGGGATCAGGAAGCCAGAATGGAGACACGTCTGCTGCCACTGTCTTATATATGCTAGAAGGTGGAGAAAGGATGCTGAGCCCAGCTGTTGAGACCACGTAAGTTCCCTCACCCTTGCTTGACGGCAGAAAAAGTCAGAAAGGGGCAGGAAAATGACCTCAGCCTTTTGGATCTTGTACGGGTATATCTTAATGGGTGTAACCTAATTCTCACCCAGAATCAACTTACTTCCTCTACAGCCACAAATCTATCAGGCTCTCAGGAGCTCCTGTCTCTGTAAATTGTACTGCAGTTCCTCAAATTTCTCTTGTGATTGATCAAAACTCCATTGATTGTTCTGACTTGTTCTGTTGTCTCCAGATGTTTCTCAGCTTCCTTTTTTTGCGGTACGCGGGCCTCTCACTGTTGTGGCCTCTCCGTTGCGGAGCACAGGCTCCGGACGCGCAGGCTTAGCGGCCATGGCTCACAGGCCCAGCCGCTCCACGGCATGTGGGATCTTCCCGGACCAGGGCACGAACCCATGTCCCCTGCATCGGCAGGCGGACTCTCAACCACTGCGCCACCAGGGAAGACCCTCTCAGCTTCTTAATTTTGGCAGTTCTTTATTTTCAGGTTGGCTGCACACTCTTGCCAGTTTTCATTATAGATAGCGCTTTCTCTTACTTAAAAAGAAACAAAGAGACTGAGTTTTAGAGGTCTGCACCATTATTCTGATACAAACACTGACAATCCTTTAGATTCTCCCAGTATTTATTAGATCAGCTAAGAATTGGTAAGGAAACTCAGCTTCAGATGGCAGCAAATCAAGCAGACCCTTAATGTTCTCTTTTTTAACAAAGTCCATTTTGTAATGTATATCGGCGTGTCAAGTGTGTAGGTCAGTGGCTACATACCTCAGTTTTCATTAGGGGACTCGGAAAAATAATTGAGTCTTATTGCAAAAGTTTAGATGTGCCTAACCTTATAAGATTCCTTGGCAAAACAGAATTCTCATAATAAGCAAGTTCTAGGTATTAGAATTTGCTCCAACGGGGTAAAGAGTGAGAAATGTAAAAGTTGCCTAGACCAAATTTGGGACAATCTGAGCACCAAAATAAGTAAGGACAGTAATGTATTATAGACCACTGAAAATAGGTCTCCTTGAGTCCATGTGGATGATGACCAACTAGATAGACACATGGAGGAGACGGGAGGGATTTACTTTCAGCAGAATGCCAAAGACCAACTGGTAGAAGTGGAGGGAGTGCTAGAGGTGGGAAAGCAGTGTTCAGCTCTCCTAGTAAAGATGGAGTCAGGTAGCCATCATCACAGGTGATATAGACAAGTTTGGGGGAGGAGCATGATATTGATCTGCTCTTACCCTATCTCACCACAGATTCCTTATGACTTGCAAGACAAAAATGGTAACTATGCAGTGGAGAAATCAGACACCACTTTGACCAGGTGACCAAAATTAATATCACCAGTGGGGGCAGACAGCATCTGTGCCTCCAGATAGAAGTGACCTGACAAGGACACAGGGTCCCTTCTGTACTAGTCTAACCTGAATCTGATTACAGAGAAACTTTAAATAAGGAAGGTTCTATTAAAAAAAAAAAAAAAGAAGAGGACTGTACTCTCCAAAAATGTCAGTGTCATAAAAGACAAAGGCTGTGAAAATGTCCCAGATTAGAGGAGGCAAAGGAGATGGAACGGCTAAATGCAATAGTTGACCTAAGACTAGCTCCTGTATTGAAGGGAAAAATGCTACAAAGGAACATTGTTGGGTCAATTGACAAAATTGGAAAATGGACAGGAGTTTAAAGTAGTTAAATTTACTGATGTGGATAACTGTACTGTGGTTATGTAAGAGAATATCTGTATTTTTAAAAAATACAAACTGGAGTATTTAGAGGTACAGGGCCGCAATATATGTAATTTACTCTCAAATGGTTTAGAAAAAATTTTTTATCTAGACAGAGAGAAAGGGAAATGGAGTTGAAGAGGGAGAGGGAAGAACAGATTATAAGGCAAATGGGGCAAAATGTTAACACTAGATGAATCTGAATAAATGGCATACAAGCTTTCTTTGTACCATTCTGTAAATTTGAAGTTATTTCTAAATAAAAAGTTTTAGGGACTTCCCTGGTGGTCCAGCGGTTAATTAAGACTCTGTGCTCCCAATGCAGGGGGCCCAGGTTCGATCCCTGGTCAGGGAACTAGATCCCACATGCCACAACTAAAGATCCCGCATGCTGCAGCGAAGGTCCTGCATACCGCAACTAAGATGTGGTACAGCCAAATAAATAAATTTTTTTTTTTTTTTTTTTTCGGTACGCGGGCCTCTCACTGTTGTGGCCTCTCCTGTTGTGGAGCACAGGCTCCGGACGCGCAGGCTTAGCGGGCATGGCTCACGGGCCCAGCCGCTCCGCGGCATGTGGGATCTTCCCGGACCGGGGCACGAACCCGTGTTCCCTGCATCGGCAGGCGGACTCTCAACCACTGCGCTACCAGGGAAGCCCAATAAATATTTTTTTAAAAAGTTTAAAAAAAATTTTTTTGGGGGGTGTTCCTTGGTGGTTTAGCAGTTAGGATTTGATACCCATGACCCAAGTTCAATCCCTGGTCAGGGAACTGAGATCCTGCAAGCCACGTGGTGTGACCAAAAACAAAAAAAATAAAGTTTTCTAGAAACAGAAAGTGCTTTTCACTTATACTGGGCACAAAAGGATCTGGGTTATGAAGCAATTTAGCTGAAATGTCATCTTACCTTATTGTGCTTGAATTTTTCTCTAGGTATGTTGGATCTACTTATTGCAAAATAAATAACTTTTTTTATATTGTTCAAATTGTTCATTCTTTTTTACATTACTCAAGCAATACATCAAAGCATTCCTGTTGTAAAAGATTTAAGTCATTCAGAAGCCACAACATGATCTTTCACTTTACCATTCCTTCCCTGCCCATGCTTAGCAGAAATCAGCATTGAGTTTTGACTAATGTAAATGGGATCTTATACCATACACCTTTCCCAGGAACAGGCTTTCCATTTAATATATCTGGGAGGTATTTCTACTGTTTGCTTTACTTTTTATCTAATGACGGAAGAGAGTTAGATAATATAATTGTACCATAATTTATTTAACTAGATCCCTGTTGAAGAGCATTTAGGTTGTTTCAATACAGTGTGTACCATAATAGATGGACCCTTGTGCATGTGTATATTTTAATAGTATAGAATCCTGGAAGTAATATTGCTGTGTATGCATTAAAATTTTTTAATAAATACAGCTAGGGCTTCCCTGGTGGTGCAGTGGTTGAGAGTCTGCCTGCCGATGCAGGGGACACGAGTTCGTGCCCTGGTCCGGGAAGATCCCACATGCCGTGAGAGGCTGGGCCCGTGAGCCATGGCCGCTGAGCCTGCGCGTCCAGAGCCTGTGCTCTGCAACGGGAGAGACCGCAACAGTGAGAGGCCCGCAAAAAAAAAAAAAAACAAAAAAAACCCCAGCTAGACTGACTTCTAAATAGATTGTAGCAACAGTATACGTTCTATTTTCCAACATCTCTGCCAACTGTGGATATTATTAATTTAAAAAATGTTTGCCAGTCTTATGGACAAAGTAATACTACTTTTTAGGTGCACATTTCCAAGTTTATTGGCTATTGGTTTTCTTTTCTAGTGCACAGTTTCTTCATACCCTTTATCTATGATTCTTTTGGTTGTTTGTCTCTTTCTTATTGATCTGTAAGAGTTCTTTATATATTATGGATAATAATTTTTTTGTTTGTTTATGGTACCTTAAATATTTTCTCCTAGCCATTTGCTTGTCTTGGAAGTTTTAAATTTTTATGTAGCCAAACCTTTTACTCTTTTCTTTATGGCTTCTCGGTTTTGTGTCTTATTTAGAAAGATTGTCCATGTTTTCAAGACTTTGAAAAATATTCTGCATACATTCATCTTTTGTTTTTGTATTTATCTCTTTAATGCACCTAGAAATTTGAATATGGGTTTATTTTCACTTTGGTCCCAATAGATAACTAATTTATTCAGCATCATTTATTAAATAATTCATTATTCTTTCTCCAATTTAAATTTTAACAGAATCATAAAATAAATTCCTATGTGTACAAAAGTCCGTGTCTGCATTGTTTTTTTTTAAATTTTATTTATTTATTTTTTTGGCTGCATTGGGTCTTCATTGCTGCCCGTGGGCTTTCTCTAGTTGTAGCGAGCAGGGGCTACTCTTCGTTGCGGTGCGTGGGCTTCTCATTGTGGTGGCTTCTCTTGTTATGGAGCATGGGCTTCAGTAGTTGCAGCATGTGGGCTCAGTAGTTGTGGCACGTGGGCCCTAGAGCACACTGGCTTCAGTAGTTGTGGCAGGTGGGCTCAGTAGTTGCAGTGTGTGGGCTCTAGGACACATGGGCTTCAGTAGTTGTGGCTTGTAGGCTCTAGAGCGCAGGCTCAGTAGTTGTGTTGCACGGGCTTAGTTGCTCTGTGGCATGTGGGATCTTCCTGGACCAGGAATTGAACCCATGTCCCCTGCATTGGCAGGTGGATTCTTAACCACTGCGCCACGAGAGAAGCCCCCTTCTGCTATTTTGGAATAAGTTTCTATATTTAATTGCTTCTTGTTAGAAGCAAACTGTCAGCATTTCACATATGATGGGATTGATTTAGTCATTTTGTCTTAACAGTATAAAGTTTATTTCTCTACATAATACAAATGTGTAGGTATGCATTTAGCTTCTTGCTGAAATTTTCTTGATGTTGAGGGGGGAGTGCTGGTGGGAGAGAAGGAGAATTTAGTCTTGACAGAAATGAATATATCAGAGTTTTAGCCTTTTGTCTCTTAGACTCCCCCAAAAGAACAGATTAGAGTTCTCAGCATCTCTGCTTTGCTAGCACCTATAGTTCTCATGAGAGTATGTACCCTGGGAGGGAAAGTACTGTCTGAGTGGTCCAGTATTTGGACATAAAACTTTCTCCTGCAGTAATAACAATGAAATTAATCATTTAATGAGAGCTGACATTATCAAATACTTACTATGGACCAGACACCTACATACAGCTCACTTAATTCTTTCAATCCCACAAATTTGGTATTATTGTTATTCCCATTTTACAGTGTTGAATATGAATCTTAGAGAAGCTAAGTAACTTGCCCAAAGCCACACACAGTTAAGAAGTGATGGAGCTGTTGGTGGGACTCTAAACCCATGTTACTAGCATTATTTATTTCCCCCTTGAATTTGAAGCTTGAAGGCTGTGAGTTTTTTTGGTAAATAATTCCTACTATTTTCTAGATTTTTCACATCTGTTTCTTACTCTATTCTCAAAATATCTAATGGGGTAGGGAAGGAAATTCGATGGTTTATCCATTTATGCAAAGGTGGGCAAACTTTTTCTGTAAAAGACCAGATAGTAAATATTTTGAGCTTTGTAGACCATATCGTCTCACTTGCAACTACTCAGCTCTGCGGGTGTAACAGGAAATATATAAATAGACAATATGTAAATGATTGAGAGTGGCAGTGTTCCAATAAAACTTTATTTACAAAAACAACAGTTTGGATTTGGCTCATGAGTTACAGTTGGCTGACCTCTGTGGTGGTGGACTGATTGGATCTCTTTGGGGACACCTGGACATGTCAGCCGGGGGTGGGGCAGAATCAGAATTCCTAGTGCGAAGTGTTGTGCCCTGCCCACTCCCCAAGCTTCTCCAGGCTGCATCACTTAGTACCACTCACTAGTGCCTTTAGGAGAGTCAAGTCCCAACAATAATAGTGATAGTGAGTGTTTTGTCCTGGGTGCTTTGTACTGTGTGCTTTGCACATGTGTCATTTAATCAGTGAATAACCCAGTGAGATGGGAAACTGAGGTACAAGAAAGGAGAAGGCTTGCCCAAGGTCATAGGGTAGTAGGTGGTGAAATGGATTTGAACCCAGGGAGGTTGATTCTGAGCATGTGAGCTCAACTCTTACCTTATCTCTCCCACATTATGGGCTTTATCAGCTTGAGGTTGCCTTTGAAGCCTTATTCTTCAGGAACTGCCTCTTCCCAGCACTCATATTAAGAGATAAGATTCTCTTTTTAAGGCATTTACTTTGGAACCGAGCTACAAGTAAGGGAATGCTAATTCTGCCATTTTTCTGTTATAGTTGGAAAGTTTGAGGGTGAAATAAGATGATGCAAGAGGTTTCTTTTTGCTTGTCCTTAGGCTGCACTGAAGACTATCAGCTGTAGAACTACTTTAATGATAACAAAAGAAATTATTTGTTAGTGTTGTGTCAACACGGGTGCATTAAATACGTTATCTCAGTTAAACCTGAAAACAGTGCTGTAAATTAAGTGGCATTATTCTGATTTCACAGATGAAAAAACTGAGGCTCATCTATGAGATGTTGATAAGTTAATTAAATCTCCACGAGTCTTAGTTTCCTTATTTGGATATAATAATAGCCCTATCTCGTAGGGTCATTATGAAGATTAAATGAGTTAAGGCACTTTAAGAATTTAGAGCAGTGTTTGGCACTGAATGGTATTACCTTTTATTATTGTTTTTATTATTATTATCAGAATATAGTAGTAGTAGTAGTAATAGTAGAGGTGAAATTTTTTTTTTTTATGATTGTTTGTGAATTGGAAATAAGCATCTAAGTGTCTAACATAGTGCCTGGGTGTTAATAAATGGAATTTATGGTTATTTGTTCATAGGAAGAAGCATAAGCTCTGTTCATTTTAATTTAAAAATACCTCTACTCATGATGGTTTCAAAATTAAGCAGTTTAAAATGTTAAAACTCAGTCTCTTGGTTCTCTTTGTTGCTGTTTGTTTTGTGTAAAATTATTCTCCTGCAAAAATAGTATGCCCTCGATATTCCTGTGTTTACTATAGATTAGGTAGGGCTGGTACTAGAGGACAGGAGTGTGTGACATATTAAGTGATTGCCAAGGTTCATTTTACAGTCATAAAAATAGTAACTGAGGACTATGTACAGGCAAGTAAAGTAATTTGCTCATCTATGTTAAACAAATTCAACAATACACCATTGTAAAAAGACTTGTTTTGCATATATACTCTTTATTACACACCATACATTGCTGTACACATTTTGTGTTTGTACATGCCCATTCCTCTCTGAGGTTATATACAAAACCATGTGAACTCTATAATAATGGCAATTGAAAGTATTTGTTCAATGTCAATTTTGACTCTGCGTGATTTTCCTTTTAAGTACTGGCCTTAGAACTGAACCCCTACTTTAAGCTGCAACTCAACTCCATATTTATAATGAGGTGCAGAAAGGAAAATATTTCCCCCTTCATAAAGTTAACTGTTTCATTTTTTAAAAACATGCTTCTCTATATGTTAGCAGAAACTAAAGTCATGCTGTCCAGTTCATTTGTTATTTGTGAGGGTGACATCTGGTGGTTCTTTTTAATTCTCACGTTTTCTCTGTGCTTGGCTAGAAGTTGTTAGAAATTCCAAAGAATCATTGTGTGAACTGCTTTGCCTGGTACTTAACATACTAGCTGGCTATTAAGGATTGAGTTAGTACAACTGATAGGGCTTTGAAAGCCCAGCACTGCATTTAGATGCAGTCCCTCTGGATGTCAGCCTTCCCTGAAGGACTTTATTTTAGCATGTGTGATGGACAAACAGCCACCTTATTGGGGAGGATTTAATTCAGAGAATTTAGGGTTTTGAGTAAGGGATGGCATCTATACCAACCTCTTTGCTTTACTCATGAGGCGGCTAGAGCCCCAAGAGTTTGAATATATTAACCAGGGTCACACTGTGTTGGCCAAAGTCACTGCTCCCCAGTGAGCTGAGGTCCTGGGCTCTGTGCCCATAAGTTATGTTTATTGTGCTGAGTAACCCACTGAGTTGGAAGAGTCCGGGCATTAAAGGATAGGAGACAAAGGCATTTTAAGATGGGAGAAGTAAAGGCGGTTAACATTTTTGAGTATTTATTGCAATAAATATTCCCACATTCAGCCTTTTTTCTCTCTTCCAAAAGAGGGTGCAGAATCTTTAGTGGGAAGGAGTTATTGAGGAAGTACAGTGAGGGATCCCAGCTGTGTCTCTGTGAGTTTACTGATTCATCCCATATCTGAGAAGTTAGTATCCTCAGGAATTGTATTTTGTATTTATTGAGCCTGTTTTGCGTTGGATCTTTATATGCTATTAACTCACTAGCATCCTTCCAACAATCTGGGGAGGCAGTTGGAATCCCCATTGTTAAGAGTTTGCAAAGTGCAAAAGTGCTGTGCTGGGTTACAAAGTGGATTCAAAAGGAGTGTCATGGCCCTTGATTTCAGCCAGGGCGTTAAGATAGGCTCTTGAAAGTCAGTGGAGGAGGATTCAGAAGGCTAGACCTTCCCAGGGTTGGGATAGAGCTGAGATTCAGACCCAGACAGGTTTAACTTCCTGGCCTATATTTATGTTTTCCACTGTCCTATGTTGGAAATGCACTTAAGCGAATTTTTGAATAAAACAGAACTCACTAACACGTAATAGTGGCTTAGTAAAAATATGCTCAGTTTATTTCTGTGTTCAATGTAATCCTTCCTAATGAAGTGACTACTACTGTATATCTCCTATTTTCACTATCAGACCTGCGATTTTTGGTAAATATGAAGCTTTGAAAAAAAAGACAGGACTTATGGGGTAATATTGGAGTACTTCCCTGGCATGAGAGAAACTAGAGAACTATGTTAATACTGTACTTGGAGAATGTGTGAAATCATTTTCAATCTCAAGTGATGAATGTTTAAAATAAAAATTTCTCAGGCACACATTTTTTTCTTCTGGCAGTTGATTTTTACTATTTGTATTATCTGAAATTTAAAAACTATTTTTGAATAATGTTGGAAAACTTCCAGTTTTTTTGTAAGCATATCCAAAAAATTAGATTTTATAAACCTTCTGGGCAGATTTGGAAGATGAACTCTGTGTCATGTTCTTTTTTTTTTTGTCTGCTACTTTTGAGAATTCTGTTCATGACTTTGGAAAGGTCACATTTTGTTCACTGCAAGGGCCAGGTGGGGACGAGGGGTGTGAGGGGTCTCTAGTGTATGGGCCCTCGTCGCTTTCCTTCTCTTTCATTAAGAGCTCTGTGGGTCAGTTAAGTTTTGATGTTAATCCTTCAAGGGGAGGTATAAGTGGTGTTTGCACCCTTTAGACGCAGTAATGGGGATACTGAAGCTGAGGTTTACATTTGGCTCCAGAGAGCCTCAAGGCACTGCTGTTCCCTCCTATAATACGAACTTTTAAAAAATGCAGGCTGTAAAATGCAACTAGGAAGTTTAAAGGCCATGGATGGAAGATGTGAGCAGATGAAAAATTCTCCCTGACACATGAGCTCAGGGTGCATATATTAAAAAGTGGTTTGCCCCAATTTTGCTCTAAGGGTCACTTCATGGATATATAATAAAGGTGTATTTTAAATTAATTAATCCTGATTTAGAAAAATCACTTTATTCAAGTTATAGTAGGGAATGATGTCACTTAAGTTTATGCATTTCCCATATGATTCCTTTAACTAGCAATGTGCTTTTTCCTTTTATGTGCGAAAAGATTTACATCCAATATTTGAGGAGGACTCCTGGTGTGTCACTAAGATAATGGTAAAGTGTAACAACTGGTGTCAGTCTTGTTTTCCATTTTGGACGTATTGATTGACCAGGGGAGAATACCATGCAGAGAAGTGTTTGCAGTTCTTAGGGCCACAATACCCATGGCTCTTAATCCCTGCCCTAGTCCTGCAGGAGGCTGGGGCACCCTCTTCATGTCCCATCTCCCTGGGAATAGTCCAGATGTGCCCCAGAGCCAGGCGTGGAATCTGTGACTTCTCAGAGTTCTCAGCAGCTCTGGGCTTCTTTGAGTCCATGGTACCAAACACACAGCTTCCTTAGTCATAGAATGGAATGTTGCGTAAAAGCCGACAGAGCCCCATCAGACCTTGTCATCCCTCCCTAAAGAACAACAGTTAAATGAGAACATGGGGGCTTCAGCTCTCAGACCCATTGAAGTCATCCATATGAGAGAGGGAAAAATAGAGGAAGAGGCAGAGGAGGAAGATGATGATGAGGAGAATAAGGAGGTAAGGGGAGAAAGGTAGAGGCCGTAGAGAAGTGATGCGACTTTTTGGATTTGCAGTATCTCGTTTTAATTTTTATCACGTTCCTTCCTACTCCCCCTTCCTTCTTGGAGTAATATTTGCCACATAAATATTCCTTTTCACGCCACAAAGTGAATTAAAATTCAGATGGGGAGGCCTGAAAAGTTTGTAAATCTATTTGGTCTCTTTGGAAATTAATACAGAGTATTTAAATTATTGCTGTTAATTACATATTTGTTGTCTTTATTTGCCTTTCCTCCTTAGGGATAAAAATAATGTAAACATCTTCATCATTAGTATCTCCATTATTTAAGATTCTTAAAGAAATAAACATTTATTAAGAACCTGCTGTCACTTAAAGGCACTTGCATGCATTTTTGCTACTCAGAATGTTACAAAGTTAACAAATTAAGATGAACATTGTTTAGAAAAGCCTTAGCAGTTGATGCAGCACCCCTCTTCCCTTTCCTCACTTCTGTGTCTGTTTCTGTGTGTGCAGCATCCTCCATCCCTCTGGGGGCAGGGGGTAGGTTTCAGGCTCCCCACCCAGCAGGGAGCAAGCCCTGGAATGCTAGCTGGCATCTGGAAGGTGTCCCCCGCCGCCCCACCCAGGAATCTCTCACCTAACAGGGTTAGCCCACTTGCTGAATTGCAAAATGAAACTGTCACGGTAAGGACCTCCCATCTCAAGACAAGTGTTCTCAGTCCGCCAGTCAGCCAGCAATCATCTGCTAAGAGTCTTTGAAGTGCCGAGTACTGTGTTAGGTTATAAAGTGGATTCAAAAGGAGTCAGATGGCCCTTGACTGCAGCCAGGAGTCAAGATAGGCTCTTGAGAAAGTCAGGTACCATCTGAGGCAAGGTATGCTTGGGAGCCAGGTGTGGCGCAAATAAATATTTATTACATTTATGCCCAAGGGTAGTAGCTCCTCAAGGTTGGCCTCGGCATGGGAGTTGGTGGGGGGGCGGGCAGTGCAGCAGCTTCGAGGACAGAACTAAACACTGAGGCTTTCCCATGAACACATCTTCTTTGTCAGCAGCGTGAGCTTTCCTTTGTTACTTTCCTTGAACCGGAAGGACTCTGGCTGCTTCTCTGACTATATGTGTGGTAAGCCTATCCCGTACTGGGAGGTTTAAGGGAAACCAGCTGTGGTGAAGCTTTGGGAAGTTGATGGTGAGTTTGGAGAAGCAAAGAGACCAGAGGTAGAAAAATCTTATTATGCTCTGTGAGGAATGTATGTGGGGATATTTAAAGCTGGGTAGGAGACTGTTGACTAGCAGTCCCCTGTAGATCAGGTACCAAACCTAGTGGTGCTGATAGGAATCCACAGAGGAAATGTTCTACCCAAAGCAGCAGCAGGAAAGGGATAGAATTTGAGCTGCGGGTTGGGACTTAGAGAGACAGGTATATGGTGTGGGAGGTATGAACAGTCCCTTTGACTTCTGGCAATCCATGCCTCGGGTGGAACCCACAGCAGTTTCCCCAAGGAGCTGGGAAACTGTATTTGCAGGTACCCAGGGAGAGAGTGTGTTGTCACTATTAATGTCAAAGTATAATTTCCAAACTCTGGTCTGAAGGGCTGCTGTGAGGCCTCTGCACATGGCACCCTCTGAGCAAGTGACACTAGACAAAGCAAAAAGGAGAAAGAAAAAGGTGACCTAATTTTAAGAAAACCTATGTGAGGAGTATTGACTTCATTGGCTATGAATTTTTAAAGAGTTTTTGTTTTATTTTATTTTGTTTTCTGTGCCTCGTGGAGATTTGGGGACCAGATTAAGTTCTAACTACTACAGCATTTAAATGCCATGCATAGCTCCTCTGGGATCAAAATGCACCTGAAATGTGGGAAGACGTCGAGCCACGGGTTCTCACTGCAGATGATGAAATTCACCTGAGACCACATAGCCAGAGAAGGCCGAATGGAGCTCTGAATCTAGGCAGTCTTGACCTCAGAGCCCTCCGGCCTAAAGCTGTGTGGCTGACAGGGTCTTGGTGCTCTGGCCAGGTGTCAGGCCTGAGCCTCTGAGGTGGAAGAGCCGAGTTCAGGACATTGGACCACCAGAGACCTCCTGACCTCACCTAATATCAATTGGCGAGAGCTCTCTCAGAGATCTCCGTCTCAGCACTAAGACCCAGCTCCACGCAACGGCCAGCAAGCTCCAGTGCTGGACGCTCCATGGCAAACAACTCGCAAGGCAGAAACACAGCCCCACCCATAAGCAGAGAGGCTGCCTAAAATCATACTAACTTCACAGACACCCCAAAACACACCACTGTCGCCCTGCCCACCAGAAAGATAAGATCCAGCCCCACCCACCACAACAGGCACCAGTCCCCTCCATCAGGAAGCATACAGAAGCCACTGAACAAACCTTACCCACTGGGGGCAGACACCAAAAACAACGGGAACTATGAACCTGCAGCCTGCAAAAAGGAGACCCCAAACACAGTAAGTTAAGCAAAATGAGAAGACAGAGAAATATGCAGCAGATGAAGTAGCAAGGTAAAAAGCCACCAGACCAAACAAATGAAGAGGAAATAGGCAGTCTACCTGAAAAATAATTCAGAGTAATGCTAGTAAAGATGATCCAAAATCTTGGAAATAGATTGGAGAAAATACAACAAACGTTTAACAAGGAATTAGAACTAAAGAGCAAACAAACAATGATGAACAACACAATAAATGAAATTAAAAATTCTCTAGAAGGAATCAGCAGAATAACTGAGGCAGAAGAATGGATAAGTGACCTGGAAGATAAAATAGTGGAAATAACTACTGCAGAGCAGAATAAAGAAAAAAGAATGAAAAGAATTGAGGACAGTCTCAGAGACCTCTGGGACAACATTAAACGCACCAACATTCGAATTATAGGGGTCCCGGAAGAAGAAGAGAAAAAGAAAGGGTTTGAGAAAATATTTGAAGAGATTATAATTGAAAACTTCCCTAACATGGGAAGTCAAGTCCAGGAAGCCTGGAGAGTCCCATACAGGATAAATCTGAGGAGAAAAACCCCAAGACACATTTAATCAAGCTATCGAAAATTAAATACAAAGAAAAAATGTTAAAAGCAGCAAGGGAAAAGCAACTAATAACATACAAGGGAATCCCCTTAAGGTTAACAGCTGATGTTTAAGCAGAAACTCTGCAAGCCAGAGGGAGTGGCAGGACATATTTAAAGTGATAAAAGGAAAAAACTTGTAACCAAGATTACTCTATCCAGCAAGGATCTCATTCAGATTCGATGGAGAAATTAAAACCTTTACAGACAAACAAAAGTTAAGAGAATTCAGCACCACCAAACTAGCTTTACAACAAATTCTAAAGGGACTTCTCTAGGCAGGAAACACAAGAGGAGGAAAACACCTAGAATAACAAACCGAAAACAATTAAGAAAATGGTAATAGGAATATATATATTGATAATTATCTTAAATGTAAAGGGATTAAATGTGCCAACCAAAAGACATAGACTGGCTGAATGGATACAAAAACAAGATCCGTACATATGCTGTCTACAAGAGACCCACTTCAGACCTACGGACTGAAAGTGAGGGGATGGAAAAAGATATTCCATGCAAATGGAAATCAGAAGAAAGCTGGAGTAGCAATTCTCATATCAGACAAAATAGACTTTAAAATAAAAACTATTACAAGAGACAAAGAAGGACACTACATAATGATCAAGGAATCAATCCAAAAAGAAGATATAACAATTGTAACTATTTATGCCGCCAACATAGGAGCACCTCAATACATAAGGCAAATGCTAACAGCCATAAGAGGGGAAATTGGCAGTTACACAATAACAGTAGGGAACTTTAACACCCCACTTTCACCAATGGACAGATCATCCAAAATGAAAATAAATAAGGAAACACAAGCTTTAAATGACACATTACACAAGATGGACTTAATTGATATTTATAGTACATTCCATCCAAAAACAACAGAATACACGTTCTTCTCAAGTGCTCATGGAACATTCTCCAGGGTAGATCATATCTTGGGTCACAAATTAAGCCTTGGTAAATTTAAGAAAATTGAAATTGTATCAAGTATCTTTTTTGACCACAACACTATGAGACTAGATATCAATCGCAGGAAACAAACTGTAAAAAATACAGACACATGGAGGCTAAACAATAAGCTACTAAATAACCAAGAGATCACTGCAGAAATCATAGAGGAAATCAAAAAATACCTAGAAACAAATGACAATGAAAACACGACGACCCAAAACCTATGGGATGCAGCAAAAGCAGTTCTAAGAGGGAAGTTTATAGCAATACAGTCCTACCTCAAGAAACAAGAAACATCTCAAATAAACAACCTAACCTTACACCTAAAGCAATTAGAGAAAGAAGAACAAAAAAACCCTGAAGTTAGCCAAAGGAAAGAAATCATAAAGACCAGATCAGAAATAAATGAAAAAGAAATGAAGGAAACAATAGCAAATAAAACTAAAACCTGGTTCTTTGAGAAGATAAACAAAATTGATAAACCATTAGCCACACTCAGCAAGAAAAAAAGGAGGAATACTCAAATCAATAAATTTATAAATGAAAATGAAGAAGTAACAATTGACACTAGAGATACAAAGGATCACGGGAGATTACTACAAGCAGGTCTATGCCAATAAAATGGACAACCTGGAACATATGGACAAATTCTTAGAAAAGCACAACCTTCTGAGACTGAACCAGCAAGAAACAGAAAATATAAACAGCCCAATCACAAGCAGTGAAATTGAAACTGTGATTAAAAATCTTCCAAGAAACAAAAGCCCAGGACCAGATGGCTTCACAGTGAATTCTATCACACATTTAGAGAAGAGCTAACACCCATCCTTCTCAAACTCTACCAAAATATAGCAGAGGAACAGTCTCAAACTTATTGTACAAGGCCACCATCACCCTGATACCAAAACCAGACAAAGATGTTACCAAAAAAGAAAACTACAGGCCAATATCACTGATGAATATGGATGCAAAAATCTTCAACAAAATAGTAGCAAACAGGATCCAACAGCACATTAAAAGGATTATACACCATGATCAAGTGGGATTTATCCCAGGAATGCAAGGATTCTTCAATATATGCAAATCAATCAATGTGATACACCATTTTAACAAGTTGAAGGAGAAAAACCATATGATCATCTCAATAGATGCAGAAAAAGCTTTTGATAAGATTCAACACCTATTTATGATAAAAACCCTCCAGAAAGTAGGTACAGAGGGAACTTACCTCAACATAATAAAGGCCATATATGACAAACCCACAGCCAACATCGTTGTCAATGGTGAAAAACTGAAACCATTTCCTCTAAGATCAGGAAGAAGACAAGGTTGCCCACTCTTCACCACTATTATTCAACATAGTTTTAGAAGTTTTAGCCATAGCAATTAGAGAAGAAAAAGAAATAAAAGGAATCCAAATCGGAAAAGAAGAAGTAAAACTGTCACTTTTGTAGATGATATGATACTATACATAGAGAATTGTAAAGATGCTACCAGAAAACTGCTAGAGCTAATCAATGAATTTGGTAAAGTAGCAGGATACAAAATTAATGCACAGGAATCTCTTGCATTCCTATACACTAATGATGAAAAATCTGAAAGAGAAATTAAGGAAACACTCCCATTTACCATTGCAACAAAAAGAATAAAATACCTAGGAAGAAACCTACCTAGGGAGACAAAAGACCTGTATGCAGAAAACTATAAGACACTGATGAAAGAAATTAAAGATGATACAAACAGATGGAGAGAGATATACCATTTTCTTGGATTGGAAGAATCAACATTCTTAATAGACTATACTGCCCAAAGCAATGCACAGATTCAATGCAATCCCTATCAAACTACCAATGGCATTTTTCACAGAACTAGAACAAAAAATTTCACAATTTGTATGAAAACACAAAAGACCCCAAATAGCCAAAGCAATCTTAAGAAAGAAAAACGGAGCTGGAGGATTCAGGCTCCCTGACTTCAGACTATACTACAAAGGTACAGTAATCAAGACAATATGGTGCTGGCACAAAAACAGAAATATAGATCAATGGAACAGGTTAGAAAGCCCAGAGATAAACCCATGTACATATGGTCACCTTATCTTTGATGAAGGAGGCAAGAATATACAATGGAGAATAGACAGCCTCTTGAATAAGTGGTGCTGGAAAAACTGAACAGCTACATGTAAAAGAGTGAAATTAGAACACTTCCTAACACCATACACAAAAATAAACTCAAAATGGATTAAAACCTAAATGTAAAGCCAGACAGTATAAAACCTCTAGAGGAAAGCATAGGGAGAACACTCCTTGATATAAATCACAGCAAGATCTTTTTTGACCCACCTCCTAGAGAATTGGAAATAAAAACAAAAATAAACAAGTGGGACTTAATGAAACTTAAAAGCTTTTGCACAGCAAACAAACGGTAAAGAAGAGAAAAAGACAATCCTCAGAATGGGAGAAAATATTTGCAAATGATGCAACTGACAAAGGATTAATCTGTGAAATATACAAGCAGCTCATGCAGCTTAATATCAAAAAAACAAATAATCCAATCCAAAAATGGGCTGCAGACTTAAATAGACATTTCTCCAAAGAAGATATACAGATTGCCAACAAACACATGAAAGGATGCTCAACATCACTAATCATTAGAGAAATGCAAATCAAAACTGCAGTGAGGTATCACCTCACATCGGTCAGAATGGCCATCATCAAAAAATCTACAAACAATAAATTCTGGAGAGGGTGTGGAGAAAAGGGAACCCTCTTGCACTGTTGGTGGGAATGTAAATTGATATGGCCACTATGGAGAACAGTATGGAGGGTCTTTAAAAAATGAAAACTAGAAGTACCATACGACCCAGTGATCCCACTACTGGGCATGTACCCTGAGAAAACCATAATTCAAAAAGAGTCATGTACCACAATGTTCATTGCAGCACTATTTACAATAACCAGGACATGGAGGCAACCTAAGTGTCCATCGACAGATGAATGGATAAACAAGATGTGGCACATATACAATGGAATATTATTCAGCCGTAAAAAAGAAACGAAACTGAGTTATTTGTAGTGAGGTGGATGGACCTAGAACCTGTCATACCGAGTTAAGAAGGAGAAAAACAAATACCATGTGCTAACACATATATGTGGAATCTTAAAAAAGAATGGTTCTGATGAACCTAGGGCAGGACAGGAATAAAGACTCAGATGTAGAGAATGGACTTGAGGACACGAGAAAGGGGAAGGGTAAGCTGGGATGAAGTGAGAGAGTGGCATGGACGTATATACACTACCAAATGTAAAATAGATAGCTAGTGGGAAGCTGCTGCATAGCACAGGGAGATCAGCTCGGTGCTTTGTGTCCACCTAGAGGGGTGGGATAGGGAGGGTGGGAGGGAGACGCAAGAGGGAGGGGATATTGGGATGTATGTATATGTATAGCTGATTCACTTTGTTATACAGAAGAAACCAACACAACATTGTAAAGCAATTAAACTCCAATAAAGATGTTTTAAAAGTATAATTTCCAAAAATTAGAAATATGACTTTCATAAAGATATAAAGTGAACGTGTAGAAATTTTATTTAGCCTATCAACGAGGAAAACAGTGAGGTGGTAAACTGATTCTCCGGGTATTTGTGGAACTGGGTATTTATAGGCTTAAAACAAAAACAGTGTTAGATTAAGATTGCTAGGCTACAGGTAAAACTGGATAGTGTCCTACAGGGCTATAAAACTAATCATTGAGGTTTTCTCACCATTCCGAAATCTGCAAGCTAACATGTCATCTCACAGTATCTGGTTTCTAATCTCATAGTAAATAGAAAAGTCTCAAACACAAGGAAGTTCTCCTAGAGAATTCAGGAATCCTTGGGAGGATTTGTGTAACAACATGCAGTATGACCTGCAGAGATATGCCGCCACCTCCTCACCCACCCACTCTCCACTTCTTCCCAACTGCCTTAGCTCCAAGTTTTGGATGTGTTTTATTAACATTGAAAAAAAGACTTTGGCGTTAAAGAAATCTGAGGGTGAATCTCACTTCCTTCACTTGCCAGCTGTGTAATATTGGGCAGGCAGTTATCTGCGACTGGATTTGCGCGCTGCCAGTTGGGAGGAGCTTTTGTAAAGTGCCTGACACATGATAGGCACTCGTTAAGTCTTAGTTCTTCTCTTTACCTTTCCTTTTTCTTAAGTGAAAAAAGTTTACCCTTTGTCTGGCCTTCAGAGACAGAGTTTTCTTCCCCTTGATAAGTGGAATATTTATAAATGGAATGGAATATTTATAAATGGAGTATTTCCTGCCTTATAAATAAACAAAGGATGTCACGGTTATCAGTGATTGCAGCCCTCCAACAGTGAGCGGGTGAGCGCTGAGGAAACTCAGGGCTGCAAAGAATACCTGCCATCTAGCAGCCATCAGAATGAAGCCACTCCCTGCGGTGAGCCCTGAGGAAACTCAGGATGTGAAAATACAGGATACTGGCCACAGATATCTGAGGTGCACATCAAAGGAATGATTTCAGCGAGCCCAGACTCTTGCATTTTCCCATACATACAAAAGCGCTAAATTCTTTAACTTGAGATATCTGGTTTTCTTTAATTAACAATAATCTTTTGCCATTCCAGACTACCTGCCCTTTGTTGCAAAACTCCTATATATCATGGCTCCTCCCCTCGCCTCCTTGGAGCAGTTTCTCAGTTATCTGAAATGCTGTCTCCTGGGCTGCAGTCCTCATTTTGCCCCAAATCAAACTTAACTCACCACTCTTACGTTGTGCATTTTTTTAAGTCAATACCCTCCCTCCCTCCCTCCCTTCCTTCCTTCCTTCCTTTCCGTCTCCCCCTCTCTCCCTCCCTCCCTCCCTCCCTCCCTTCCTTCCTTCCTCTCTCACTCTCTCTTTCTCATCTCTAGTTTATTAGAATAATATCCTAGAACTCTGGTGGATTTTTTCCATTACTAAGAGAGGCATTCTCTTAAATTTTTATTATTCATCTAAGTGGAAAAAAATAGATTTTTAAATTAAAAATTTAAAGATTAAAAATTAAAAGATTCTTTTTTAATTAAAAAATTCCACCAGCTTTATTGAGATGTAGTTAACCTATAACATTGTGTGAGTTTCAGGTGTATAACTTGGCGATTTGATATATGCATATATTGTGAAATGATTACCATAGTAAGGTTAGTTAACACATCCATCACCTCACATAGTTATAATTTTTTTTGTGTGTGATGAGAACTTTGAAGATCTACTCTCTTAACTACTTTCAAATATGTAATGTAGTATTGTTAACTCTGGTTACCACGTTGTACAGAATGCTTTATTTAGAGAACCCTCTGCATATGACAAAATGGAGAGATGTTCCTCAAGTGAAGATGATTTCTTACTGGATATAACTTAGTGTTTCTTGTTTTGAGGTGGGGATGGGGGTATTACTTGTTTAAGTGTAAATATCATCCTTGTCTCCTTTTAAAAGGAGAACTGGCTTTCCGAGTTATCCTTTCTGAAGCCCACTCAGTATCTCAGTGTCTGCTGCGAGCTGCTCTGGGTTGAGGTTTGTGAGGAAGGGGTTGGATGCACGGAAGCTCCGAGGAGCATGCTCTCTGCATTTCCCCTTCCTGGTACAGGTCAGCCCAGGTGGGGTTAAGGGATGGCAGAGGGGCCATGAGCTGGTGTCTGGCACAGGTAACAGGTCATCACTACCAGATCTGTATTCCTGGAGAGTATTCGTCTCTCCCCTTCTCCACAACCCCTCACATGTGGGACACTGAGCTGTGATTCAAAATGACAAAGTCTTCTGATATTGTTCCAATCACTAGTTTCTGGAGAGTGAGGAGTAAGAAAGAATTGCCCTTGACTCTGCCTCCCTCACAGAGTATGGTATTAATATAGATCAATAGGTCAGGGATCCCACATTCTAAACTCACTTCTGCCACTACTTATAATGTTGTTTCTTCTTTTTCGTATTTACACATTTTTTTTCCCTTTCCTGCCTAAATGCAGAATCAGTATGTTGTATACATTGTTCAGTATTAATGGTCACACGAGGGAAAAGCTCTGTAACCCTCTTTCCTCATTTCTGTGTCCTATCTGTAAATGAGGTGATGTGATCAGTGCTTTGATGGTCCAAGCTCAGTTCATTCATTCATTAGGCAACATGTAGCTGTTGAGCAACAGCTCTGTGCCAAGCCCTGGCGGTTTCTCTGTAAACATGATAAATGAGAACCTGCCCTAATGGAGATAGATTGTAACCAAGGAAACAAATAAGATGATTAGAGACTATGATAAGTATTATGAATGAAAGAAATCAGATGATGGGAAACTATAAGTAAGCTGCTATTAGTAATTTTAATTAGCGTTATCAGAGGTGGTCTCTTTGAGGAGGTGGCTTTCTGAACTGCAAATGGAAGGATGAGAATGAGTCAGTCATAGGAAGAGTTGAGTGAAGAACATTCTAGGAAAGAGAGACAATGCAGAGAGGTGTGGGATGAATTTGACTTGTGCACGGACCAGAAAGACAGACCTTTGGCTGAAGTGGAGTGAGTCTGGTGGGTGGAGAGGTGGACAGAGGCTGGCAGGGTCATTTAGGGCTTTGTAGATCATGGGAAAGAATTTGGGTTTATTCTAAGTGCAATGGAAAGCTTTTAAAGAGGTCTAAAGCAGTGGAATGGTATGAGCTTATTAAAGGAAGGGAAAGGAAAGAATAACTGCGGCTGTTGTGTGAAGAACTGAATGGCAGATGTCAGGCTTGGGAGTAGGGAGACCAGTGAGGTCCTGGTGCTTGGCTGTGGAGAAGGTGGTAGGGATGTGAGAGAAGGAGGCCTTGAAGGTTTGACTAGGTTATGGTGGGTCCCAAATCCCTGGATGAGGAGCTTGGATTTGATTTTTGCAGCTGTGAGGGAGCTTCGTGTGTGAGTGTGAGTTTGTGAGTGAGTGAGTGTATGTGTGTTTGTGTATGACTGTGAGTTTAGGGGTGAGACTGAGTGTATGAGCCAGTGTGTATGAGCGTGGGGTGCATGTCTGGATTTGTGAGCAGATGTGAGTGTGTGTGTTATGTGTGTGTGTGTCTGTGTGTGTGTTTGGGTTTTTCTCCTGTTGCAGATTTTGAACAGGCCAGTGGCATGAAGGAAAGGGCTGCCCTGTATGCTACAGATAAAGGCTGCTGACAGGGAGACTTGCTGGGCGGGTAGTGGAGTTAGACGTGACACGAAGGCCCAGACGTGCTAACGTGGCCAGCCATGGAGAAAGAGACGACTGAATCGGGCAGGTCCTGTTCTTTGTTTTATTCTGCTCTGGGTTGGATGAGACTGAGGAGTGAAGACCCCACTGAAGGAGTCACATTCTCTTCAGATTCGCCCAGTCTGATTGCTGGCTGAGTAGCTTACTCGTCTTATTAGTGACAAAACCAACCCTAAATTAAACCTCACTTAAATTCATGTGTTGGTTTCTCTGAAAGGAATGCCATTAGTAAGAGTTAAGTGGAATGGTTCTACTGCAGCCCACCCAAACTGTCCCCACTCTGCCTTGAGAGGTGCGCGCGCACACACACACACATGCACGCAGGGAGTACACACACACACGGGGAGTACACACACACACACATATGGGGAGCACACACACACGGGGAGTACACACACACGGGGAGTACACACACACACATATGGGGAGTACACACACATGGAGAGTACACACGGAGTACACACACACATGGGGAGAATACACACACACACACGGGGAGTACACACACACGGAGTACACACACACATGGGGAGTATACACACACACACGGGGAGTACACAATACGGGGAGTACACACACACATGGGGAGTACACACACACACACACACACACACACACACACACACTCTCTCTTTTATATTTAAATTTCTTGATTCTTGAGAAACTCATTGTGTTTTTTGTTCCCCCCCAGGATATCTTTGAAGATGCCTTGGAAACCCTCTCTGTGTAAGTAGTAACATAATAAAAAAGTATGTAGTAGAGAAAAATTGACGGTTTTCTTATAAGAAATGTAAATATTTCTTCTCATTTTTTTGAATTTTTTGAGTGTAGTGGCTATTGTTGGAAAAATTCACTTCTTCATAATTTAACAGTTAGGATGTGATTAAGCTTAAGAAAGGATCTGTCTAAAGTTACTATCAAATATATTTTTGAGTCTTATTTCTTGTAACCTTAATTAAACTAAAATGAAAGAAAAAATGTTTTCCAACAAATTAAATTTTATTTGTTTATAGCTAACCCTTTTACATCTTGCCCATATTTATTTACATGGTTAGCCTCATATTGTAGATTTTTGCTTTTGGTTTGCCCTTAGTTTTATTATAAGTGTTTCCTATAAGCCTACATAATTTTTGTAATGATTTTAAATGACATCATATGAGATCAAATGGAACATCGCAATTTACTTATTCATTTCTCCTTTGTTAGACATTTAGTTTTTCACTGGTTTAAAAACTTAAAACTAAGTAGTGAACATTTTGATGTGTATAGCTTTATCATATTTTTGAATATCTCCAAAAGGTTAAATTCACCCATGTAGAATTATTGGATTAAAAGGGATGAATATTTTTATTCTTAATGTGATATTTCTCAAGTTGCCGTTCTGTGTTAGTTAGCTCAGGCTGCCATAATAAAATACCATAGACTGGGTGGCTTTAGCAACAGAGATTTATTTTCTCACAGTTCTGGAGTCAGAGATCAGGGTGCCAGTGTGGTCAGGTTCTGGTGAGAGCTCTCTTCCTGATTTACAGATGGTCACCTTCTCGTTGTGTCTTCACATGGCAGAGGGAGAGAGAGCGAGAGAGCAAGCTTTCTGGGGTCTCCTCCTATAAGGGCATTAGTCATGAGGGCCCCCCTCTCAGGACCTGATCTAAACCTGATTATCTCCCAAAGTCCTTGTCTCCAAATACCATCACACTGGGGATCAGGGCTTCAACATGTGAAATTTGGGGGGACGCTATTCAGTCCACAGCACTTTCAAACGAGTTTCACCAGTTTGCACGGCTGTGAACTGCTTATAAGTGAAGTGGTTTAAAATGTAGCATTATCATCCCTAGGTATTATTTGAAACCATTTTGCTGCTTAAATGATACCTAATTGTTTTGTCTTAAAATTTTTTTCTGGGAGTTCCCTAGTGGCCTAGTGGTTAGGATTCTAGGCTTTCATTGACGTGGCCTGGGTTCAATCCCTGGTCAGGGAAATGAGATCCTACAAGCCATGTGGTGCACACAACCCCCCAATTTTTTTTCTTATAATCATTGTTTAGTCCATTGCATTTCCTTTTGTATGAATCCTAGTCTTCTTTTGCCTATTTAACTTTTTTCTCAATGTTTTTTTTACATACTTATGAACTTTAAAATTTATATACACCTTCATACTTTGTCCTATCTGCTACAGATACTTTCCCTTAATTGCTCTTTTTATGTTAGAGTTGCAAATTTTTATATTGTCCAAAAGTTTTAGTGTTTATGTCATTGAATGTGTATGTGAATAAAAAACTTAATTGTGATTAGGATTTTAAAAAATAACCTTTCTACTGTGCAATAGTTTCAGATTTACAGAATTATTATGAAGATAGTATGGAGTGTCCTGTATATCCCACACTTGTTTTCCCTATAATTAATTTCTTACATTAGAATGATACATTTGTCACAATTAATAATCTAATACAGATACATTGTTATAACTAAAGTCCATACTTGATTCAGATTTCTTTAGTTTTTATGGAGTATCCTTTTTCTGTTCCAGGGTCCCATTCAGGACACCACAGTACAATCATTCATTCTGTCTTCTTAGGCTATGCTTGACTGTGACGGTTTCTCAGAGTTTCCTTGGTTTTGAGTACTGGTCATTTGTTTTGTGGAATGTCCCTCAGCTGGGATTTGTCTGGGTTTTTTTCCTCATAATTAGACTGAGGTCATGTGTTTTTGGGAGGAAGATCACAGACCTAAAGTATCATTCTCATCACATTATATCAAAGATACATGTTATCGGGCTTCCCTGGTGGCGCAGTGGTTGAGAGTCCGCCTGCCGATGCCGGGGACGCGGGTTCGTGCCCCGGTCTGGGAAGATCTCACATGCTGCGGAGCGGCTGGGCCCGTGAGCCATGGCCGCTGAGCCTGCGCGTCCAGAGCCTGTGCTCCGCAACGGGAGAGGCCACAACGGTGACAGGCCCGTGTACTGCAAAGATACATGTTATCAACCTGGTTTACTCCTGTTGATGCTAAACTTCATCACTTGGCTTGAGATAGGGTTTGTCAGATCTTGCCACTGTAAAGTTTTACTCTTTTCCCCCCCTTCCCTTTTCATACTGTACTCTTTGAAAGATAATCTACTTGTGTAATTTAAAAAGTGACTTTTAAGGTGAGTTCATTATTTGCCATCCAGAAATCTTACTCAGCTCTGCTGTGGCTTCTCCGCCCTGAGCGTTGGCAGGAATTGAGCTTGGGCGGCCTGGTAGACTGAAATCTAGGAGGTAGAAAAGGATCTGACTGTGGGGCGGGTGACTGGAATTCACCAGTGGAAGCGCTGCTGTTCCCAGTGAGAAGCTAGAATACTCGACACACACCAGAGAGGGGTTCAGGTCTTGGAGATGAAGACAGGTCAGACTGATGTAATTGACATGACCGATGGGTGGCACACATTAAAACTTGTGTTTCTTTGAGCTTTCAGTGGCTGCATTAGACTGGCAGTGGCTTTACCTTTGGGTCTGAAAGGCATTGTCAGCAATTTCTAACACCTATTAGTTTTTATTTTATTTATTTTTTTTACAGCAGGTTCTTATTAGTTATCTATTTTATACATATTAGTGTATATATGTCAATCCCAATCGACACCTATTAGTTTAAAAAAAAATCAAATTATAGGGAAACAAAAACCTTCTGAACTTGACTTGCGATTTCTGGTTTTCCAAGTAAGGAGCTTGAAGTTGCCACTTTGTCCTAATAACAAGTAAAGAGGTAAACAGACTTGGAAATTCTACAACTCATTTTGCATCCATAAGAAAGGAGAGGTACACAGAAAATCACTGCTCCCAAGCCTGGAGGGACAGAAGGGCAAATACAGGGAGTCATGATGTACAGAGTTGAAGCCAGGGCAGGGGTGGGAAAATGTCACCTATGATCGACGAATTGCTGGGGGTTCAGTGTGAATAACTCTGGGAGTTGAGAACCATAAGGAGACCCACTCATATGGAGCCCCTCCACCCCCAATGTGAAATTTGCCTCCAGAAGCTGTACCAGATTTATACAGTAAATGGAGGAGAAAAATCCCTTTGGGCTTCCAGTAGGGTGAGAAGAAAAAGAACCATTCTGAAATACATCAGAGTTTACTGTTCTTAACAAGGCCTGCCCTCAGGGGAGAGTAGTTAACCAGAACTTAACTGACCCTGGGGAGCTCTAGCCCACTCTGGCCATCCTGTCCCATCTAAGAGAGAAGAAAAACTGAGAAATACTTGAGAAGTTCCCAGTCCAGAGGCACAGGCTCCCTAAAAGACTGAGACCTCATCACAGGTCGATAGAATGCTTCCCCTCCCCCACGCCTCACCACCACATGGCCACAGGCCTATTTATAACAGTTCCTTTTATCATGTATATCATGTTTAACTATCAAGAAAGATTACAAGGCAGACCAGTAGGCAAAAAACACAGGTTGAAGAGACGGAGTAAGCGTCAGAACCAGACGTGGCAGGGATGTGGGAATTTAAAAGAACTATGGTTAATATGCAATGGGCTCTATGGAAGAAGTAGAGGGACTGTAGGAATAGATGGGTAATGTAAGCAGAAAGATGGAAACCATAAGAAAGAACCAAAAAGAAATGCTAGAGATCAAAACACTCTAACAGAAATGAAAAATGCCTTTGATGGACTTATTAGACTGGACATGGCTGAGGAAAGACTCTCTGAGCTAGAGGCTGTAGAAATAGAATCCTGAATAGAGTGGAATAGAATCCTCAAAAACTGAAAAGCAAAGAGAACAAAGAGTGAATAAAACAGAACAGAATATCCAAGGACTGTGGGGCAACTACAGCAGGTGTAACATATGCATAATCGGAACATCAGAAGGAGAAGAAAGAAAAGAACAGAAGAAATATTTGAAACAATAATGTCTGAGAATTTCCACAATTAATGTTAGACACCAAACCACAGATCCAGGAAGCTCAGAGAACACCAAATAGGATGATTGTCAAAAAATGACCTCTAGGGCTTCCCTGGTGGCGCAGTGGTTGAGAGTCCGCTTGCTGATGCGGCGGACACGGGTTCGTGCCCCGGTCCGGGAAGATCCCACATGCCGCGGAGCGGCTGGGCCCGTGAGCCATGGCCACTGAGCCTGCGCATTCGGAGCCTGTGCTCCGCAACGGGAGAGGCCACAACAGTGAGAGGCCCGCGTACCGCAAAAAAAAAAAAAAAAAGAAAAAGAAAATGACCTCTAGGTACGTTATTTGTAAACTACAGAGAATCAAAGATAAAGAAAAAATCTTGAAAGAAAAAATACACCTTACCTATAGAGGAGCAAAGATAAGTATTACATCCAGCTTCTCCTCAGAAACCAGGCAAGCAGAAGAAAGTAGAGTGAAATGTTTGTATTGAGAGAATAAAACCATCAACTTAGAATTCTGTACTCTCTGAAATTATCTTCAAAAGTAAAGGAGAAATAAAGACTTTCTCAGGTGAACGAAAACTGAAGCAATTTGTTGCCCATAGATCTGCCTTGTAAGAAATATTAAAAGAAATTCTATAGAGAGAGGAAAAATAAATATGGGTCAGAACCTGAGATCTACTTAAGGAAAAGAAGAACATCAAAGAAGGAATAAGTCAAAGTAAAATAAAACATTCTTTCATATTCTTAATTGATCTAATAGATAACAGTTTGTTGAAAATGATACCAACAGTGTATTTGGTTATATATGCTTATGTTTATATCTTATGTATATATACATGCTTATGTATGTTTACATATAAGTGAGATGAATGACAACAATGATACAGGGGTGGGAGGGAGGAATTAGGATTATTTTGTTATTATAAGGTACTCATACTACCTGTGAAATGGTATAGTGTACTTTAATGTAGACTTGGATTAGTTGTAAATCTGTACTGCAAACTCTAGGGCAACCACAAAAAAAAGTAAAAAAAGAAGTAAAGCTGATGTGCTAAGAAAGGAGAGAAAATGGAGCATATAAAATGCTCAATTAAAACAACATAAGGCAGAAAAAGGGTAGAAGACAAGAATAGGAACAAAGAACAAGGGCAACAAATAAAAAACAGTAATGAATATGGTAGATATTAATCCAACTATATCAATAATCACTTTGAATGTCAGTGGTGTAAATTTACCAATTAAAAGACATTGTCAGAGTAGATCAAAAAACATGGTCCAACTATATGTTGTCTACAAGAAACCCACTTTAAATAAAAGACACATGTAGAGGGCTTCCCTGGTGGCGCAGTGGTTGAGAGTCCGCCTGCCGATGCAGGGGACTCGGGTTCGTGCCCTGGTCCGGGAGGATCCCACATGCCGCGGAGCGGCTGGGCCCGTGGGCCATGGCTGCTGAGCCTGCGCGTCCGGAGCCTGTGCTCTGCGGCGGGAGAGGCCACAACGGTGAGAGGCCCGCGTACCGCAAAAAAAAAAAAAAAAAAAAAAAAAAAAAAAAAAAAAAAAGACACATGTAGAGTAAAAGTAAATGGACGGAGAAAAATATACCATGCTAACACTAATCAGAAGAAAGCAGGAATAGCTATACTAATTTTGGACAGAGCAGACTTCAAAGTAAGGAAAGTTATCAGGGATAAAGAAAGGCATTACATAATTGACAGAGGGGCCAGTTCTCCAAGAAAACATAACAGTTCTTAATGTGTAGGTACCTAACAACAGAGCATCAAACTACGAGAGGCACAAACTATATACAAGGAGAAATAGATGATTTTGTTATCATAGTTGGTGACTTCGACTGCCTTCTCTCAGAAATAGATCCAGCCAGGAGAAAATCAGTAAGGTCATAGCTGAACTAAAAAAAAAGAAAATCCTGAACTTAACCCAACTGAAGTTAATTTAGATCCCTATCTCATGCCAACGCTAAAATTGCTAGCCCAGTAGTCCAACGCCATTTGCTAAGTCTGTGAGTAAAAGAAAATTTATGTTTGATGCCTACTTTATCAAATAATAGACTCATTAAAATAATAATGCTGTGTTTCTGGGCTTTCTGTTTTGTTCCTTTGACCTTTATGTCTGTGTTTGCACAAAAACTGCTCTATTTATCTGCTTTAGATGTTTCGATATTAGTATGGCTGGTTCTCAGAAGAATAGCATCCAAAAGTGACCCATGTGATCGAGATGTTTTTGATTCATGACTATCAGAAACCCATTGTGAACTCTTAAAATGTGGAATTCTTGGAGGCTTTGTATGTCTTAGCTTCTTTTTTTTTTTTCTTTTTTTTTTGCATTACGCGGGCCTCTCACTGTTGTGGCCTCTCCCGTTGTGGAGCACAGGCTCCAGACGCACAGGCTCAGCGGCCATGGCTCACGGGCCCAGCCGCTCCACGGCATGTGGGATCTTCCCGGACCGGGGCACGAACCCGTGTCCCCTGCATCAGCAGGCGGACTCTCAACCACTGCGCCACCAGGGAAGCCCTGTCTTAGCTTCTTTTATCCTATTGTCAACCATATTACAGTTTTCTTCTCATCTTGAAAACAATAGTTTTTTAATGCTATCTCACTTTCTTGTTATCTAACATTTTCTTTTCCATTCATTGCCTCTTTCAGCCTGTCTTCAGCTGCATTTATCTGCTGTTGCCAGCATTTTTTTTACTTCCAAATTTAACTTCCCTGTCCTGCTCAGTTTACCAAACCCAAAGGTTTACCCATTCTAGAACTTGCCTTGTTCTTTTAGTTTTCTGATGTGCATTATTTCTTGTGACACCTAAGACTGTTTTCTTAAACAGTTTTGTGTTTCCTTTTCAATGTTGCCAAAATGTCCCTGGTACTTGCTTCTCTCACCTTAGTTGTAGCAACACATAATAGTAATGCTTTACCTAACTGAGAACCTTACCTCTTTGAGATAGAGCCCAAAGCTGGAAAGGGTAGCCAAAGTGGGTATTAGAGCCCATGCTCTAAAAATCTTGCCCTTTACTTGTAGTAGAGGATTCCATCCAGAGTCTATTTACAATGAATGTAAGTAGACTTATGCTTTTTGGCATAATTTTGCCAGAGTTCTAAGAGGTATGCTGAGAGGATGGTTTTATTTATTTATTTTTATTTTTAAATTTTTTATATCTTTATTGGAGTATAATTGCTTTACAATGTTGTGTTAGTTTCTGCTGTACAACAAAGTGAATTAGCTATACGCATACATATATCCCCATATCCCCTCCCTCTTGAGCCTCCCTCCCACCCTCCCTATCCCATCCCTCTAGGTAGTCACAAAGCACTGAGCTGATCTCTCTGTGCTATGCAGCAGCTTCCCACTAGCCATCCATTTTACATTTGGTAGAGTATATATGTCAATGCTACTCTCTCACTTCGTCCCAGCTTCCCCTTCCCGAGGAGGTGGTTTTAGAAGCCAGTTTGTTGATAGTAGCAAAAAATGGCAGGGAAAGAAGAAAGTAAATATGACATACAGTCATAGAACTCCAAAGCACAGCAGTATGGTTTTACCTAGCTTAGGTGCACACAACAAGATGTACCTTTCTGGTGAGTCAAGCCCTTGGACTTGACAGGTGAACTTGAGCACCAGTCTCAGTTGCCATTTACTGCCTGGGAGATCTGGGACAGTTTCTTTCTTTTTCTTTCTTAAAAAAAATTGTTTTTGGCTGCTTTTGGGTCTTCATTGCTGTGCGCGGGCTTTCTCTAGTTGCAGCGAGCAGGGGCTACTCTTTGTTGCGGTGCGCGGGCTTCTTGTTGCAGTGGCTTCTCTTGTTGTAGAGCACGGGCTCTAGGCATGCGGGCTTCAGTAGTTGCAGCATGCAGGCTCAGTAGTTGCGGCACGTGGGGTTCAGTAGTTGCAGCGCGCAGGATCAGTAGTTGTGGTTTGTGGGCTCTAGAGCACAGGCTCAGTAGTTGTGGCACACGGGCTTAGTTGCTCCACGTCATGTTGGATCTTCCCAGACCAGGTATCGAACCCGTGTCCCCTGCATTGGCAGGAGGATTGTTTTTTTTTAAATTAAAAAAAAAATTATTTTAAATTTTTTTAAACATCTTTATTGGAGTATAATTGCTGTACAGTGTTGTGTTAGTTTCTGCTGTATAACAAAGTGAATCAGCTATATGCATACGTATATCCCCATATCCCTTCCCTCTTGCGTCTCCCTCCCACCCTCCTCATCCCACCTCTCTAGGTGGTCGAAAAGCACCGAGCTGATCTCCCTGTGCTATGCAGCTGCTTCCCACTAGCTATCTGTTTTACATTTGGTAGTGCATATATGTCCATGCCACTCTCGCAATTTGTCCCAGCTTACCCTTCCCCCTCCCCGTGTCCTCAAGTCCATTCTCTACGTCTGCATCTTTATTCCTGTCCGGCAGGAGGCTTGTTAACCACTGTGCCAGGGAAGTCCCTCTGGGACAGTTTCTAAGTCTCAGTTTCTTCATCCTCTCACAGATTTATTGGGAAGATAAAATGAAATTTAATTTAAATGTGATAATGGGTATAAACACGTAGTAGGTGCCCAGTAAATATCGGTAGTATACTACTCCCCCACCTTGGATGCTGTTAATCTCCACTGAGAAAGGCATGTTCATATTGCTGTCTCTGAGACATTGGAAAAAGTTTAAATTATATCTAGTATATTCTATTTAAGAGGGTAGAGACTTGTGTCACATATGTTAAGAAAATTCCAAAATGACTAAAAATGTTTTCAAACAGCATTTGAAAGTTAGTAGGATGTGCTTCATTCACAGGGAAAGCTCTCTTGGATGTTTCTCTTTATTCCATAACATAGAGTGTGATGTTACTGTACTATGTCTCCTGTATTACTGACCCTTTCTGAAATTAAAAATATTACTGAAGTAATCTGTTATTCAAGATTTTTCTTTTAAAATATTATGTATGTTTTCTCTCTGATTACAAGTATATGTTAATTGTAAAAAAAAATTCTTCAGTTGTTTTTTATGTGAACTTTTATTTTGTCCTAATTTCAGGGTTTGCCAAAATTTCTCTCATTCCCTCTTATTAAATTTACGATGCCACGACATTCCTCTTGTGATACATTAGCTGCTGAAATCAGTAGAGTTCTTTTTCCATATGCTGATTGAACCGCATATTTTGGTTTTATGTGCAGGTAGCAACGCTTCCACCTCTCTGTAGCAGGATGTGGTCCTCTTGCCAACCTGGTGATTAATTTCTTCCTGTGAATACTTTCTCCTGAATTTCTAATGAAAAGATGCAAGTGAACAGATGAGGGAGACCTTAAAGTATTTCCACAAAAGAAAATTATCTCCTACTCTCCTTTTCTGCTTAATGAATTCACCACCACAGATGTAGGTTTTCCTAGTTCTGGATCTTTGTGGTAACAATTGTGTTATTTTAAGTGATTAACTATTTGGGGAAGTTGCTAGATTTACAAGCTGGTAGATCGTACTGGAGGGAAAATTAGAGATTTTTTTTTTTATAAAACAGTTAGTGGGACATTGAACATGTCCTTTCTAAAAATTAAAAAATTGTTTATGAAGTTTCTGACTTGTTTAGCATAGGAGGTAATCTCTCAGGGAGGAACCGTACATTAGACCCATCTCATGGCCTATAGAAATTTGCTAGAAGATTAGCTCTGCCTTAGTCTCTGGCTCCCTGATTTAACAATTCCATACTGGTATGTGCTTCTTGGTGCTCTGATGACTGGGTATCCTTCTTGCCCACTGTTTGTACACAACTACCATATCTGAAAATGTAGTGGTGGGTGTGAAGTCTGTTCATGAATTAAGTGATATGACATGTGAAGAATAAATAAAATATTCCAGGGTTTCCAAAGAGCTGTTTCTGGTTGGGAGATTGGAGTGGCTGGCATTGGTTTTGGGTTTTGAGAGATACCAGGGTTACTTGGGACACCTGTGGACACAAGAGATTTCGGGTCACCATGGATTCCTGGCTTCCATTTAGTGAGGAGAGTAGACTCACTGCTTGGAATCAAGTGAATTGGTAGTGTTTTCAATTAACCTCTTTCTCATCAAAACCACAGTGGGCCATGGCACAAAAATCTAATTAACTGGGGGGCCTGGTCGGGTACTACTTAATCAAGATTTTCTTTTTATGATAGTTTAGAGAAGTCAGAGGAGACATCAAATTTATGTGCAAAGACTGTTAGAGCAGATTCAGGTTTACTATGTTTTCACCAGTGATCTCTTAATATTCCATAGTACCTCATTAAAATTTTGAATTTATCCTTATATAGAAATTCATAGGTGTTTAATCAAGTCCCGAGGCAATGGGATGTGTGTGTTCACGTACAGGAACTACAGTGAATTTGTTCTTACGTCTAGAAGTTGAAAGAGGCAGACGTTTTTAGTCAGGTGATAAGAAGCTTACAGTAGAATTAAAAATATTTTGTAGTGTAGCTTTTCTCATGGATTTCGTCCTTCTTCACACCTTCTCTTTTGAACTACAAACTGTAGATTAGAATGAGGTAAAGCTTTTAAGGCAACTCCCCCCCCGCCCCCCATCAGTTTAGATCAGTTAATTATGGTGTAATAATTTTGTCTGTTTTAAGGTTATCTAGGGTGATATTCGGTGAATGACAGTTGAAAAACATCCAGTTAATATTTTTCTTCATAGTAGTTAAATTATAACTAGTAACTACAGGCAGAGTTAGATTAATTTTCATATTTCTGTGATCTTTTCCTTGACCCAGCTTCTCTGTCTAGGTAATCCAAATGTTCCTCAGGTCTGGAGGGGCACCTCTCTGCCCCGACCTCAACCTGATTTTTCTTAACCAGGTTGGCATTTAATTATTTCATTGGATCTAAGATGCCGCTGACATTGTATATACCACTGAGGAAGGAGAAAAACACAATGGAGAATTTTACAGGTGACTTTGCCGAAGGGAAGGGAAAAATAAAACTGTCATGCAGGAAGACACAGTAAGGAAATGTGTGTATTTCAATCTTGGTACTAGGTAGGGAGGGGAAAAAACTTCTCTTGAGATTCTCTGCCCTGGGAACTTTAAAAAAATAGCTCTATCACATTATGAAACTATATCCCATAAAATCCCTGTTTTAAATTTACAATTCATTGGAGTTTATTATATTTACAGAATTGTACAACCATCATTACAATCTAATTTTAAAAAATTGATCACCCAAAAAAGAAACCCTGCACCCCTTTACAGTCATTCTCCTTTCCCACTCTTACTCCTAGGCAACCACTAATCTAATTTCTGCTTCTAGATTTGTCTGTATAGACATTTCATAAACATAGGATTATTCAATATATGTTCTTTTGTGTCTGGCTTTTGAGGTTTCTCCATGTTGCGGTATGTGTCAGTATTTCATTCTTTTTTAGGGCTGAATAATACTCAACTGTGTGGATATACCACATTTTGTTTATCCATTCATAAGTTGATAGACAATCAGGTTTTTTCCAGTTTTTGACTGTTGTGAATAATGCTGCTATAAACAGCTGTGCACAATTCTGTGTGTGGACGCATGTTTGTAATTCTCTGGTGTATATACCTAGGAGTGGAACTGATGGGCTGTATGGGAATCCTGTGTTTAACTTGTTAGCACTCTCAGAATTTCAATCACAAGCTACTTTGTGGTCTGAATATTAGGTACCAGTGTGGCCCAAACAGCTTCAAGCAGGTACTTTAATTTTAAGTGGATCAGCTTGGTTTTGCCTTCAGGTAACTGGCAGAAGCAAATGTGGATCCTTTCCCTAAGAATTTAACTTTGATCTAGGGCAATCAAAGTTGCTCTTGATTTTAAGATACATCTGGGTTTTGGGGATATTACATGATGAAAAATCTGTGTTACAGAGTCCATGGAATACAGTGAATGGAAATACATTTCGCTAAAAAGCCCAGAGTGAGCAGCATCCCAAGCGTCTTTTCCCTGTATTGAATTGCTTTTCTCTGTATTTTCTTTTGTACTGTTAGGTCTTCTTTAATCGTCCGCTATTGTATTGGAATCTTCCACAATAAGTAGTTCTTTATATAAGCTTATGGGGGGGGGGAGCGTATGCACATTTTAAGTTAAGGTATGTATATTCTATGAATGCTTCCTTTCACTCTAAGGAGGAGTGACAGTATTTCCTAAGCTCAAAGGAAAGCTTCTTAGTGACCCTTTGGTCCAATTGTCTCATTTGACCAAGGAGGCCCAGGGGAGGTGGAAGACTTGGTGGTGTTGGTGGCAAAATGAATGGAAAATGACTCGTAAACCCTTATGGACAGGGCCTTTGTCATTGTGGTTCCCTTTTCTGCAGGCTCAGGAGGCTCTCTGACCATCACTCAACCCCAGGTAGCAACACCCAAGTTGTGCCTGTAAGTCAGAGAAGCCCTGTTCCCAGTACTGACTTCCTTACCTCCTCCAAGAGCAGCCTTCTGGGCATGACTACTACTCTGTCCGGGACTACCTTAACAGTTGTAATGGGAAATAGGTCCAATCCTTGTCTATTTGATCACTCACTTGGACATTTCACAAATGCCTTAATTTAAAAAAAAGATAATTAATTATTTATTTTGGCTGCACTGGGTTTTAGTTGTGGCATGAAGGATCTTTGTTGCGGCATGCATGCGGGACCTAATTCCCCAACCAGGGATCGAATCCAGGCCCCTGCATTGGAGTGGAGTCTTACCCACTGGACCACCAGGGAAGTCCCCGCCCCCACATGCCTTAATTTCTGTGTTTCAAAGTGAACTTTTGGTGGCCGCCTCCCTCATTCCTCTGAAACCTTTTCCTCTCCCAGGCTTCTCCATCTTTGTAAATGTCTCCACCCACTTGCTCAAGCCAGGTGCCTGGTGGACATCTTTGATTCCTTCCCTTTTCTTTAACTTCCCTACTACCAAGTCTGATGATTTCTACCTCCAACATTTATTTCCCATCTGTTTACTTCTCTCTCTCTCCTCTCTATTACATTAGCTCGAGGTACTGTCAGGTTTTGCCTGGATTACTTTAAGAGCCCCCAATGTGTTTTCGTGCTTCCTTTGTTCTCTATTCTTCCACCCTCCAAACTGCATCCTTCTTTTTCTCCACACAACAGCTGAAGTTACCTTATTTTAAAATTTTAATATGAAAAATTTCAAACATATATAAAAAATAAAGAGGATAGTAAACTGAGCTCTTGTATACTCACCACTTACCTTCAACAGCTGTTAACTCAAGGCCGATTGTTTTTCATCTATAATCCACCCCAAGGTTATTTGGAATCATATCCTAGACAGTATACTTTATTTCTACCTCTAAATATTTCAGTATGTGCTTCCTGAAAACAAAGACATGCTCTTATGGGTAATTACCGTTCAGATAACAAGGCCAGGAAATTGCATTGAAACAGAACTATTATCTAATCTATAAGCCTTTTATGGCATCACTGTATCTGTATTTTAGTATGCATATAAAAGATAGGTCTCTTTTTAAAAACATCACAAGGCTATTGTCACACCTAAAAAAATTAACAACATTCATCAAATATCCTGTCAGTATTCAAATTTCCCAGTTGTCTCATAATTTATTAACAGCAGGTTTGTTTGATTCAGGACAGAGTGATCCTTTTAGAAATTCAGTTGGATGATGTCACTGTCTTGCTTAGAATCTGTGCATGAGTTTGCATGTCTCTGAGGATGAAGACTCCAATCTACCTCAGCCCGCAAGGCTTGAGGTCAAGGTCAGGTCCCCACATACTGCTTCCACTCACCCTCAATCTCTGCCCTCGGCCAGAAGCCTCTTCCAGGGTTTTGACTGAGCTAGACCTTTGCTGCCCTAGATTTGTGCATCTGGCTTCTCTGACCAGAGCAACTTCCTTCCATTCCTCCCAGAGCTTCTTCCTGGTCATCCTCAGCTCTCAGGTGCTATGTCCTCCCACTTTGCTTAATGACTCCACCTGAATAGGTTACTCCTTCCTCATTCCTCTATCTTGGCATCCTGTTTGTTCCTCTCATACCCTTTCTCATTTTGTAGTTATTTTTTTACTTGTTTTTTGACCGTCTGTTCCTTTGGACTCTTGAAGTTCCAGGAGGATGGGACTGTTCTCTTCTTTTTTTTTTGCGGAACGGGGGCCTCTCACTGTTGTGGCCTCTCCCGTTGCGGAGGGCAGGCTCCGGACGCGCAGGCTCAGCGGGCATGGCTCACGGGCCCAGCCGCTCCGCGGCATGTGGGATCTTCCCGCACCGGGGCACGAACCCGTGTCCCCTGCATCGGCAGGCGGACTCTGAACCACTGCGCCACCAGGGAAGCCCCGGGACTGTTTTCTTCTGCTCATCGTGGTGCACCCTGTACCCAAGCACGATGCTTGGCATATAGTAGATGCTCAATATGTATTTGTCGAATTAATAAATTTGTTGAATTAATGTACTAATCGGAAACTATAGATGAATATTCAGAGTAAACTGCAAGGATTTGCAGTGCATTAAAAAAAATCCAGCCATCATTTACTGAGAACTTAGCAAGTATAGGGCACAATGATATTGCTGTGATTGTTCAAAGAGAGAGTGAGTTAAAGGATGTTTTGGGATGTGTTTTTTTCTTCTTCTTTTTAATGATGACAGCTGGTTGTGTTAATCAACCCGTACATACATAATTAGGTAATGTCCAATTGTTTGGGCGTACTAAGCACTGTGCAGATTGTCAGTGACTCCTTTGCCTTTACTCACCTCTGGGCTGACTCACTTTCCATCTGAAGTTTATGTAAATGAGCTGTCATACTCTTAGGGGTTGTAGTGAGCTTCACTACCTTTTGTTAACTTTCTACCATTTTTTATCTGCCTTGTTTTCTGATATGTTTATCCATCCGGATAAAAATAGCAACCTGAAATGGGTAATAAAACACCACAAAAGCAGATACTTGGGAGCTTTGCCTTTTGAAATGTATCAAACTTCTCCATTGGCTATGTTTTGAAAATTAATCAGTATCTCTGGTTCTCCCTTTCTCCCCTTCTTCCTACCTTTCCCCTTTGTGTCATCATGCTTGTAGAACATTGTAGCTAGAACTCCTCAGAGAGGAAGTGATGTTTGCATTAGGTACATTATTTATAAATAATGTATAGTTCAGTATCATGTATCATACACATTTAATAGTCTGAAGACTTAGCCACTAACAAATTTAAAGGACTCTGAAATTGCTTAACAGTGAAGAGGTATTTGGAGATTTATACGTGATTTTTATTTTTCTGTAATTTCTGTGTTATTTATTTTATGTTTATTGTCCAGAGTGAAAGTATTCAAGCCAGCAAGGAGTATTTTTTTTATTACCTGTGAGCAGAATGATCTCAAAATGTGTTAAAGCTCCATGTAGCTCTGATAAAGTAGCATGTTTAAAGGTATAGGCATAGTTTTGGTCTCCCCTGTAGGCAATGCAGTTATAAGCTTTTAATTTCTATTTGTTTTATCAGCAAAGAAAGTTTTCTGTGAGGGCACCTTGACTTTGCTTTTATGCAAACTTCAAAGCGAGCAGCATAGTCTTTTCAAATCACTCTGGTTCCATGGTCACATCACCTTGTGCCTTTTGTGTCACATACCCTGCTGCTTCCCTCTTATAAGGATACTTGTGATTGCATTTAGGGCTCAAACCAAATAATCTAGGATAGTCTTCCCATTTTAAGATTATTAACTTAATTACACTTGCAAGCCTCTTTTCTCATATAAGGTAACATTCATAGGTTCCAGGGGTTGAGACTTGGATATCTTTGGGGCCATTGGTTAGCCTAACTACAGGTAAAAATAACATGCATGGTGGATACATGTACAGTTTTAATTTCCTTCTTTGTTTCCAGTTCTCTGTAAGGACTTTATTATTTTAAAATCAGGAGATATCAGAGTACATTACCTGATACTTTTATAATCAGATTAAATTGTGAGCCACATCACAGGAACAGTCCAGTTCTAATATGTGTAAGAGCCCTTAAGGCAAGACAAGAAAGTTGTCAAGTCGCTGACCATCTCTAAGCCTACTTTATTTTTTTGAGTTTCATCAAAATCAATTCAAATATTCTTTATCTAATATTAATTTTAAATTGCAGTTTCCATCTACAATGGAGTGACTTTATATGTATATTTCATTCAGTTCACTAATTTAACTTTTGTGCATTTAACCCATTTGACCGAAAACTTCACAGAACTTGACTTTCCCTTATTTAGTGTTTTTAAAAAGTCAGTAAGGTATAAAATCCAATTCTAACTTAGGAGCATCAGACTGCTCTTACGTTTTCCTTAAAACAAAAGAGGTAATTCATTTTATTCCTCATTTAACCCTCTTTGATAGTGGTGAATCCCTGGATTAGGTGAAAAATCATTAAAAGGCCCTGTGGATTTTATAAATCCAGGCTATTTGTATTTTTCTTGCTTGCTTCCCTAGGATAACCAAACAGTGATGGATTAGAATTAGGCTGCAGCAGAGATTGGGAAAAAAAAAAAATCTCCCGGCATCCCTTCCTGCAGGAGCATCAGCTTCGGCAGTGAGTGTAGCTGCCACTTTAACTGACATGTCTTAAATTCTGCCCTGGGAAGCTCTGGGATGCTGTCAGCTGCCGGGCAACTTCTTTTCTTAAGCTCAGTAATTGAGAGTCTCACCAGAGACCAAGAAATAAAACAGAAATTGAGGATTTTTTTGCCTTTTAAATTGAGGATTGTCTCTTCTTTTCATTGGCTTTTAAAAAATCTGGTAGAAGAGAGGGCATCTTCACAGTGGGGCTATATTAATTCCTTCAAAGTTACAGCTGCTCTAAACCTGTGAGTATGTCGCATTTATTTAGCTGTTCCTGGGGGTATGATTGCAGCATTCTCTTTGGATCTGTGAGGATTTAATTTAAGGAAAGCTATGCTGATTAAAAATATTGGAGTGAAATTTCACTGGAGACCTGCAGTTTTTGTTAATTGACATTGACTTCATTAAAGCCTTCATGTCAAGCCTGCCAGGGCTCCCCCTGCCCCCCATATCTTTTTTTCTTAAGTTCCTGAGAGTGAGTGCTGAAATTGGAGAAAATAGTGAATCTTGCTGAGAAGGATTCAGTCTTCCCGGGATGCTATGGCAGGTTTACTGCTGCTGCAAGGTGTGCATGGGGCTGCAGAACAATGGAAGGATGATGACGGCTCACTTTGTATTCACTGTGTTTGTCTTATGTCCTTTGTTGGCGTCGTTATGGCGTTTTGTTTTGTTAGGGTGATTAAAACCTTAAAAATTAAGTACCGTGGCATGCTGGCAGAATAGCGTCAGTAGTCATAGACTTCACCGCTGTCTGTGCTGTGTTGGGTTCAGCCAGTCTCTTTGTAGCAGATCACAGTAAATGGGAGTTACCCAAGAGTGACCTTTGCATGACCACCCTTTTCTAATTGTGCATTTGAGTCGGTGCCATTTTTTTTCTGGTGACGCAGACCCTTTAGTCTAAACATCTGTCCTTAGTCATTGTGTCCCCTTCGGAATACACTGGAGGCTAGAACTGTATCCTTGCTGAATTTTTATTGAATCAATTTTGAACCGTTTGTAAAGAGAGAGGTTAGATTTTGGTTCCCTTGATAACCCCCATATGTTCTTGATTGGTCTTTGTTACATGAAAGTCTTATTATTTTAGTGATCTGATCCAGATCATTTGGTTCCTGATCTCATTCCTTTATCTTAAAATCACATTGGCTAAAACGATTTCTAAAAGTTAAGTTCAGAGATCAGTAATCAAAATACTTTTAAATACCAACTGTTAACAGTTGTCTTTGTAGATGCAGAATATATTATGTGAGTTTTTTTGGGTGTTAGTATTTTGATTGATTTCCTGCAGCATAAAAAATAAATCAAGGATTTTAAAAAAGAAACTCTCTACCACCCAGAGATCAAACATCTGCTGTTTTTATTTTTAAACATTTTGTCATTCCTAAATGCAGCAACTTTGAATTCAATGAGGAAAGAGTCCTAAAAATAGGAAATTCTGCCTTACCTAGACTGGTAAAGAACTTATAGTCATTCATTCATTCATTAACAAACGAACGTTTACATTTGTCACAAAGCTCTTGCCAGACTTTGGGGACATGATGCTGAACGAGATATTATATCTGCCCTCGTGGAGCAGATACTATTAGCAGGTGAGGGGAACATTCAGAAACTACCTAATTATTTCATTATATGTGTTGTAATTTTTCAACTGTAGAAGTATTGGTACTTTGCAGCCAAATATTTATATTAAAGACATACAAATACTTGCATGTAATTCTGCCCCAGATCTTCTGGAGCCACAGATCCTTGGTATGCTTGACCTGGAAAGAGATTTTGAAAATAATTGAATTAGTTCAACAAGCATGTGATAGGCACTCTATTAAGTGCTGGTTTTTAGATCAGTAAATAAGAACAAGCCCTGCTTTGGAGGAGGTCACAGTCTAGTCTATTGAGAGAGGGAGGGAAATTGGTTATGTTAGTATATTCTAGTATGTTATTCAGTAAATACTGAGTGTGTGCTGTAATGTTGGGCACTGCCATAGGCACTGTGCTGGGCACTGGGGGTGGGGTGGAGAGTAAGACAGAGATACCGTGCCCTCTGGAAGCTCTTAGGGGCCGTGGCAGAGAAATGATAGGATGCCATGAGAATACACCTGAGGGTGAAGGGGCCTCAGTACCATTTACTGATCATCTGCGGTGGGCCAGCCATCAATTGGTACTCTCTGTGTGCATCAATCTTCCCTTCAATCCTATAAACTAGTTACTATCTCTGCCGTAACAAGCAAGTAAATGGAGATGCAGAGAGGTTAAGTAATTTGCTGAAGGTCACACAGGAAGTGAGTGGAGGAATTAGAACTCGATCCCAGATGTGACTTGACTTCACATCTCTGCCCCTTCCAGTGGTCCCCAAACCTGGCTGCTTATTAGAGTTATCTGAGCTCTGGAGGGAGAACTGTGTTTATTACAGGCGTCCCTGAGGACTATGGGCAGTGAGATTTAGGGGCCATTCTTAGACTACCCCCTCAATTTACAGATTGGGAAGAGCGAAGATAGAGATCATACAGTAGTTAAAATGGGGCCAGCAGCTAGATTTCCTAGTCACCATTCACTCCATTGCAGTATCTGGAAAGATATAGACTAAGAAATCAAAACCAGAATCAAGAGCAAACAACAGACCCAAACCAACCAACCAAATTAACAAAACAAAACAAAATAAAACAAAAACAAGATAGTAGCAATAAGAACCTGAACCTGTAAAGTGTTTGTCTGGTCTTGGCTCTGAAGAACCACCCCTGGTAGCCCAGACAGCCCCGATTCAGGGGTCTCCCTGTGCTGCCAGATGGTTACTACTTGAGAGTGAACTAGGTAGGACTTTTTTTTTTTTTTTTTAAAGAAAACAGAGCAGATATCTTGGGTTATTAATATTCATTCAGGCACTTCAGTTTATTCAAGAAACTGTTACTGGGATGTAATGGGATAAACTCTGTAGTATGGAGAAGGTCAGGGTTCTGTGGGAGCAAAGATGAGGGATGACCAACCTACACCTGGGTGATGGCAGGAGTTCAGAGAGATGCTGACCTTGTAGGGCTTTCTGGAGGAGGGGATGTCTGAATTGAGGCTGATATTGCTAGATACTAGTGGCAATCAGGTGTAGCAGCAGAGTTTATTAGGGCAAAGACCCTGAGATATGAGAGACCATTGTAAAAGAGGAAAACTTTCTCCTCTGTTCTCTTAGGTTCATGCTTGGGGCCCTGCAAATTAAATGGATAAAAGACAGATTAGCAAGGGAAGAGAAAAACAAGTTTAATTGCATATGCACATATGAAAGTTCACAAAGAAATGTGCCTCAAGGAGGTGGTTAAAATTGGGGGCTTATTTACCATCTAAACAAAGAATGATGAAGTGTGGAGAAGAAGCTAAATAAAAGAGTTTGGGGGGCTTCTGGATGAGGGTAAGTTATGGGAAGATGATTAGAAAATGTATGTTAGAGAAGAATTGTTTAGTAAGTTTTTTATGCAGCTAAGAGTCCTCTCAGGTGATAAGAGTTATCTTTGGACTAGTTTTCTTCCTGGTGTGGGAGAGGGAGACATCATTACAAAAGGAAATTGATACCCTGATTTTAGATAGAAAGGAAGAGAGCAGAGAGCTAATTGCCTTCACCTCAAAATAATCTTTACGTGAAAATGATATATTTTGGGGTGACATACTCTGATCCCCTTCACTATGGTCTCTTCAGGGTTTGCCAAGAAGCTTGAGAGGCCTGCAGTTCTAGTGAGGATAGTCTGGTTAGAGAAAGACAGGTACCAAGGGTACCTTGCCAAGAAACTGTGGCAAGGGCCATGATGAGCCACTGAAGTGTCACTAAAGTATGAGTGGTGAAGTCGTCTCGCTCCTGACTCTTAAGACTCTGGCCAGTTATTTATAATTTAGGGCTTAAATAGGCTTTGATGGCTTAGGTAGAGAATTTAACATATTTGTGTGCATATACATATGAATGTACATAGAGATATATGCATGTGTGTGTATATATATATATATATACACACACACACACAACGCCTGCATAGAGATATATATTGGTATAGATATATATCAATCGTTGTTTTTATGGAAAATACGTTTTGATTTCCAACCCAGTACATCATAAACAAATTTATAAGATTATAACCCACTTGTGACTTTGTATGGTTTTTAATCTCCCATTTTTTGCATCAAATCTCTCATTTGATTAGCAGAAGTCTCTGAGGCCTGTCATGAGATAAGGGATTGTGAGGCTCTGTGTGGTTTCCTGAACAAAGCAGTGAGGGAGGTTTAGCAGCTTTTTGCTGTGTCATCGTTTTCATATCTTAGTGGAGAAGAAATGGATTAGATCCTTTTTAAAATGTCTTCTGTGTCAGGTCCGGTACCCACAGAAAGTCTGTCTTTGTATCTTAAATAACAACCGTGTTAATTGATCTCCCCTTTTACAGAGAAGGAAAACAAGGTGGGAAAATGTTAAATCAGTTGCCCAAAGTAATTCAGAGTGCTGACTGTGACTCCATGGTGCTAAAAGTTGGCCAATCTGTACTCCTACAGGCTGTTGTATTGTGTCTCTTAGCCATGGGTTGATTGGGGGAATGTAGGCAGCCCCCTCCCCTTTTTTTTTTTTTTGCGGTATGCGGGCCTCTCACTGTTGTGGCCTCTCCCGTTGCGGAGCACAGGCTCCGGATGCGCAGGCTCAGCGGCCATGGCTCACGGGCCCAGCCGCTCCGCGGCATGTGGGATCTTCCCAGACCGGGGCACGAACCTGTGACCCCTGCATCGGCAGGCGGACTCTCAACTACTGCACCACCAGGGAAGCCCGGCAGGCAGATTCTTAACCACTGTGCTACCAGGGAATACCTGGTGTGGAAAGTCTTTAGTGACCATTCAAGTGGTATGAATGGATTTCTTTGGTGATCGTTTTAGATTAGTGGGTTATAGAATATCTTATTTCAGGTCATTACAGGTGACTATATTTTAGAAACCAGGGAAGTGTGGGACCCAGACTTGACTTTCTCTTGTGGTTTGGGGCTGTAGTCATTATCTTCTTAGCTTACTGGGTGGGTCAGAATTTGAGCCTTGCCATGAGCTAGCAAACTGGGCCTTAATATACAGCATTATGTGCCATCACCCATCTTTAATATTAGCTATTTTTAAAGGCAATATCATCCCTGTATAACAAAAGCATTTTATGTGCCCACTTGGTACCACAGGCTGAATATGAATATATACAGTACACCACTATGAAAACAGCCACACATTGAAGAGCTAAAGAAAATTAAACTTTGGTGCTTAATTACCTGAGTATTTGTATGTTTCCCCTTGTGTTTTGCTTGTCTCCTCTAATAGATGTTTGTGGGGGAAGCCGTAATATTTACTGATAGCTGCTTGCTTGTGAATGAGGACTCCATGATATTCATGGATACTTTCCGTGATCTACATAAGTGACATAAAATGCCAAGTATTGATATTGTGTTTGGCACAAGGGTGCTGACAGATATACAATAAATACAAATGTCATTCATTCAACCAAAACTTTATTGAGCTTCTCTGGGCTAAGAGAGTCCCTGTCCTTAAAAAGCTTGTAAGCTACTCACAGCAACTGAAAAGTAGACCATTCATCATACTATGATGAGTTTTTTGTTTTTTGTTTTTTTTTGCGGTATGCGGGCCTCTCACTGTTGTGGCCTCTCCCGTTGCGGAGCACAGGCTTCGGACGTTCAGGCTTAGCGGCCATGGCTCACGGGCCCAGCCGCTTCGCGGCATGTGGGATCTTCCCGGACTGGGGCATGAACCCGTGTCCCGTGCATCGGCAGGCGGACTCTCAACCACTGCGCCACCAGGGAAGCCCACTATGATGAGTTTTAAATTCTGACCATGGAACCCAGAGGAAAGACACATTATCTAGCCTGGAAAACTTTTGGGTAGCCTTAATTTTTCTTTCCTTCATGGATCATGAGACAAATGAAAGGAAAGCTTGTTTTCACCATTGCTTTTCAGAAATTTCTTTTTTTGCTAATCTTTGTTTTAGGTGGTGTTTTAAAAGAAATGATAAACAGTCACCCCCATTCAGTGTTATGCTGAAAACCTCCATTTGCTCTGCATCCTGAAAAGGGTCTGCATCCCTCCTTTGAGGGACTAAGGAAAGTGGCGAAGTGCCACTAAGTGGCCTGTGGCTGTGACTGCAGGAAACTTGAACTGCTGAGTAGCAGGAGTGCAGTGGTGTCTGTCTAATGGGAAGTTCTTGGCCCCAATCACTTAACTCTTCTAACAACATCAGCACCACATTTATGTCATGTTCCAGTTTAAAAAGTGATTTTACAAAATGGAATGCATTGCTTCTGCAGAGCATCCCTGTGAGGTAGACAGGACAAATGTATTGTTAGCCCTCTTCTGGCTTTTGTGTGTGTGCTGCTTTTTCCCCCCCTTTTTTTTTTAAATTTATTTATTTATGGCTGCGTTGGGTCTTCGTTGCTGTGCACAGGCTTTCTCTAGTTGTGATGAATGGGGGCTGCTCTTTGCTGCAGTGTGTGGGCTTCTCATTGCGGTGGCTTCTCTTGCTGTGGAGCACAGGCTCTAGGCACACGGGCTACAGTAGTTGTGGCACACAGGCTCAGTAGTTGTGGCACACGGGCTTAGTTGCTCTGCGGCATGCGGGATCTTCCCGGACCACGGCTCGAACCCATGTCCCCTGCATTAGCAGGTGGATTCTTAACCACTGTGCCACCAGGGAAGTCCCCCATTTTTGTTGTTTTTGTTTTTATCGTTGTAAAATACATGTAACATAAACTTTAGCCGTCATAACCACCACTGCAGTAGTATTAATAAATACATTCATAATGTGGTGCAACCATCACCACCATTCACCTCTGTAAGTCTTTTCATGTTGTAAAATGGAAGCTCTACACACGTTAAACAGTAGCCTCCCTGCTTCCTACTCACCCCACCCCCAGCCCCTGGCAGAGGTGAGTGATTGGTCCAGAGTCACACTGCTTGCACAGCTAGGGTAGAATCCAGCATTCTGCCTGTGTTGCAGCATGCTTTCTCCTAATTCGCACTACAGTAGGGAACTGAAGAAGGATAGTTAAAAGATTAGGTAGAAAATTTCCACTAGAAATAAGAGAACCTTCCAGTAGGGAAGGGATTTTCTTTTAAATTTAAAAAAATGAGTAAAAAAAAAACCCCAGCAAAATGAAACAGGTGCCGTGTATATCTCTTGCCAACTAACATTCTATTGTTACTTGTTTTAAATAACGTGGAGTACAGTTTGCTTTGCCTAAGGAAAGAAGCTGAAAAGATACAGGCTCTGATTTTAGTTTCCAACTCTGTCAGTGATTTGCTGTGGCTCTGGGCAAGAAAAACAGCATCTATTGGGGTACTTTATTTTTTCTAAAAAGACAGTAAGTCCCACCCTCCATTTTCTTAGTGAGTAGGGTCTGGGCATGCTTTCTCTTTTATCCAGAAATGAACTTTTATTCTTTTCACCTGTCCTCACTTTGCCCTGGAACTCTCATCTCCCTTGAGGATGGGGAAAAAACCATTAAGTTGTCAATTAAAGATGACATCATCTGTTCAAAATTCAGAAAGCCTCTTTCGGAGGGACTCAGATTTTCTTGGGGGAGTAGGAGAGGTAAATGCCCAGACAAGTAAAAACTTAAACTCTGCATCGGGCTGACATCTCCCTTCTCAAAGGTTCCCCCTCCCTCTCCTCCTTCCCGGATGGCCTCTGGAGGCAGGAGGAAGTGACACAGGGATGGAGCCCTGGTCTGGGTGTTGCTCTCTGGTTGAAGTCTCATCGGCTATTTTTGCAGTGAGCTCTGTCCTTGCTGCCTCTGCTCCTGAAGCACCTCTGATGGCTGGACCTGTTGGTGTGCCCATGACCCCAAGGGCTTGGCATTCTCCACTGGTGTTGGCTGGTCCACAGGTGCCAGAGGCCTAGTGGCCACTCCTATTTAATCTCTGTTCTCTGCCCTTTGCTACAGGAGCTGTCTTTTAAAAACATCTTATTTTGCAGTAACTCCATACTTAAGAGTAAAGGTATGAGAATAATACAGAGAACTTCTCTATACCCTGAATCCCTTTTTAACATTTTGCTACATTTGTGTATTATTCTCTGGCTGTATACTCACTATTATGTATTTTTCTGAATCATTTGGGAGTAGGATACAGCTCCAGAGAAGCTGATCTAGAAGGATGAATTGGAACCTTCCAAGTGAACAAGGGAGGGAAGTGTCTGGAAATAGCTCTCATATTCTTTCTTTTTCTCTGCTTTCCTCTAACCCTTCTTTCTTCCAAGTTAAGTTTCTCCACCTCCTTGAGCTCTTCCTTTTATGGAAAAGCACAAAGAATGTAAAAACCACCCAAGTCCTTCAGATAATATGAAGGTTTATAATTTTGATCGAGGAAGCCTTTTTTAATAAGTCTAAGTACGAATTTTTTAGGGGTAGTTTATCTAGTTTATAAATTCGCTAGTATCTCACCTAATAGAATAATTATACCCTGTGTTGGTGCTTGCCCTTTGGCCTTTTTCAGCTTTTTAGATCTTCCCTCTAAAGGATAGGACTAGTATGGCAAAAAAAAAAAATGTTGAAATTTCTTTCCTTTGATTCTTTTTTAAAATTTATTTATTTTTAATTAATTTATTTTTGGCTGCATTGGGTCTTCGTTGCTGCACATGGGCTTTCTCTAGTTGTGGCGAGCGGGGGCTACTCTTTGTTGCGGTGCACGGGCTTCTCGTTGCGGTGGCATCTCTTGTTGCGGAGCATGGGCTCTAGGCACACGGGCTTCAGTAGTTGTGGCCCGCAGGCTCAGTAGTTGTGGCTCGCAGGCTCAGTAGTTGTGGCGCATGGGCTCAGTAGTTGTGGCTTGCAGGCTCTTGAGCGCAGGCTCAGTAGTTGCGGCGCACGGGCTTAGTTGCTCTGTGGCATGTGGGATCTTCCCAGACCAGGGCTCAAACCCGTGTCCCCTGTGTTGGCAGGCGGATTCTTAACCACTGCGCCACTGGGAAGCCCGTTTCCTTTGATTCTGATAGCATAGCAGGCGAGGGGGTGAAGTTGACAGTAACATGTATTTGGGGAGTGCCTGGTAATTTATAGGCTGTTCTGCTCTCCCAGCAGTAAGAGTAGCACCTCCCTTTTTCCTCTGATCGCTGGCCATGAGAATGGCTATTTGAAAACATCATCCATGGGACAGAATTTGGTCTGATGAGCAGTTTTCTTTGGTAAGAAAGACAGGTTGGTCATATGGGCAATAATATGAAGCAGTAGGTTTCCTGTAAATCTGTCGGTGGTGCCGCTGGAGTCCTGTGTCATAGCTCCAGTGGGCGCCATTCCAACTGTAGGTTTCATAATGGTGCCTCCTGGAGCACACCCACTGGTCTTTCTTCATGCATTTCTCTAGTCCCCTAAAGAGAGATTTTAACTTTAGGGGAAAGTTAAAAAAGCCTCAAGATATTAAGTGTCTTTTTATTAATTTTTAAAATTTTATTTTATTTCTTTCTTTTTTAAATGGGCTAGCTTATATTTCATCGTGCAGGAACATAGCTCATTGTATCGGATTTATTGGGGGAAGTTAAATTTGAATTGATTCTGCTAACTATGATTTGAATGAGAGAAAAAGTATAAAAAAATGAAGCTGTAAGCGTTTCCTCTGAGAATAGTTCTACCTAGTGATTAAAAATTAGAGCGGTATGACACTCGATAATAAAAAGGCAAGTAACCCAATTAAAAAATGGCCAAAGAACCTGAACAGGCATTTTTCCAAAGAAGACGTACAAATGGTTAATATGTAGCTAAGCAGATACTCAGTACCAGTCATTAGACAAATGCAAATCAAAACCACAATAAGATACCATCACACCCCCGAAGATGGACAGTAACACGTGTTGTCCGAGATGTGGAGAAACTGAAACTTTCATACATTACTGGTGGGAATGTAAAATCACACAGTCACTTTGGAAAATGGTCTGGCAGCTCTTCAAAATGTCAAACATAGAGTTACCATAGGATTCGGCAATTCCACTCCTAGTTCTATACCAAGAGAAATGAAGTATATGTCCACACAAGAACTTGTACATGAATATTAATAGCATTATTCATAATAGCCAAAAAGTGGAAATAACTCATATACCCATAAACTAATGAAATGACAAATGAAGCGTGTTATATCTATGCAATGGATTATTATTTGGCAGTAAAAAGGAATGAAGTATTGATACATGCAACAGCTCAAATGACTCTTGAAAACATTATGCTAAGTGAAAAAAACCAGTCATGAAAGACCACATATTATATAATTTCATTAATATAAAACATCCAGAATAGGCAAATGTGTACATACAGGAAGTAAATTAGTGGTTTCTTAGGGCTAGAGGTGGAGGGACATGCGAAGCGATTGCTGGTGGATGGATATAGAGTATCTTTTGGGTGACAAGATGTAAAATTAGATTGTGGTGGAAGTGACATACTATCTATGAATATTAAAAAACATTGTATAATTTAAGTGAGTGAATTGTATGGTCTGTGAATAATGTATCAGTAAAGCTGTTTAAAAACGTACAGAAATTAAAGAAGTAAAATCAGGGCAAAATAAGGACACATTTTCTAGCATACCTATACCTGTAAATGAAATACGAGGTACTGTTTTTCTTAGCCTCTATAAACCCAATAACAATAGTTTTCTCTAGCTAAAAATACATTTTTTTCCTGACATTTGAGTTTAACGTCTAGGTTATGCTCAGAAGTGGAACAGACAAGTCATTTTTTTCAGTTAAAATTTTATTAACTGTGCTTGCTTTGGTGGTACACATTCTAAAACTAAAGCAATATAAGGAACATCTAGCATGGCGTCTTTGCAAGGGTACACGTACCTCAGTGCAGTGTGTTATGTATATTTCCTTCCTTTATTGAAGGAAGTAAGAGAAGACCTGAATAAATGTGTATAGATGTGGAAAATATAATATTGTAAAGTTTACAGTTCTCTGCAAAATCTCTGAAAATATAATGAAGTCCCACTCAAAACCTCAGCAGGACTTTTCTTGGAACTTTACAATAACTGATTCTAAAACTTGTAAATAAGAATGAAGTTGCAATAGCAGTCCCAGACACCCCCCTCCCCCAAAGAGCATTTAATAAAGTAGAGGGCTTGCCCATTGTCATATAGGATCTAATAAAGCCAAGCTAATGAAAGTTGTGTGAATGGTGCAGACAGAGGCAAATAAGTGAATGGATCCAAAGAGTGCCTGAAACTGCCCTGTACATGTATGAAAACCTGCCCTGGGTTAGAGATAACAGCGTCATTCATTATGTTGGAGTGTGATAATTTTAGGGTGAACGCATGTCAAACATTTACTTATCAATGAGGAAATCATCAAGATGGTGAAACCGTTCCAAGAGCATTTGGGGAATTGAAGGAAAAATGTTCGAATAAGATTTGTTATATACAAAACTGGTTAATCTCCTACAAGGCAATAAAACCATAACCATACCAAATTATTTGCATATGTACCAGACCAAAAAAATCTGCAAGTTAACATATTATATTATTTTATAGAATATAGACCTTAATCAATAGAAAATAGCAAGTCAAACAAGGATATATCCCTTATAGAATGAAATATTCCTTGGGTGGGCCTGTTAGACAGTGCTCCAAGATGGCATTGAGTGGGCATGCAATCTTTTTTTTTTAATCTTATTTCAAAGCTACTGAGTAGCTGAAGGATGAGTTATTCATTGCTGTTGAGATAATTGCCTATCCATAGGGGAAACAATTAAATTTAGATCACACTGTACACAAAAGTGGATTCTAGATATACTTGTGTGTTAAATTATTTTCTCTATGTATTTAAGCATTTCTCATAAAAAAGGGGTAAATAGGTTCTTGATAAAATACTGGATAGTAGTTTACTATCTAGTAAGTGAATGAATTAGGTCTATAAAAAAAAACTGAATAAAAAAATCAGTTTGTAGCATGATGTACTTATTGTGATACTAATATGAATTTTAAAATACTGTAGAATTTCTGGGACTTAATGTACATGTATAGAAAAGCATAAAAAACCAAACTTTTGTACCCCAGAAAAATGAAAAAATATCTAGTATTGTTTTATTAATAATTATTAAGTTCTGCTAAATTTAAGTGTTTTCTGCCTGGTAAAGATGCTATAATTGTAGCTTTGAAACATGCAACAGTTACCTGACACAACAGACTTGATTTTAGCAGAACTTAATTAATTTAGTGTTTTATATATATGGTATGTCAAATCATTGGGGTAAAGATACAGGTTTTTAAAAATTATCTTGGGAAAAATAGCAAAAGATTAAGAAAAATGCACAGCACTATCTTGTACCATATACTCAAATTATAAATGGATCAACATTAAATATTAAAAAAATAAGCAGCATGGTAAAATTATGTTATATAATCTTTGTGGAGGTTTTCCGAAGTATGCCCTCAAAATCAGAAATATTAAAGGGAAATATTAATTTTGATTATATAAAAATTTCAATATTGGGGAGAATTTTAAAATTAAAGATAAGGCAAATGAGAAATGGGGACATTTTTATATACATTTCAGAGAACATATTTTTCTAGCCCTTAATAAATGAATCTGTAAGGGAACGGATAGGCAAGAATGGTCCGAAAGGCTAGACAGCCCTTTGAATCTATCTTATTCCTCTTTCCCTGCTTGTAAACTGAGATGTCAGTCAGTACCCTGGAGTCTGGTTTACCTAAGTGCTTAGGGCTTCCTCCATTCTCCTGGTAAGAAGTTCTTGTGATAGAAAATAACATGCCTTCAAGCTACATTTCCACTTAACCGTGGCGTTTTCTTTTCTCCCATCACCCACACCCAACCACCCTTGTGAAAAGAACCTTGATTTTCCCCTAACCTGATATATGAAATTTAGGAAACTTGACATGTTCAAGAAAAGATGAATGTTGAATATAAAATATTACCGGGTATTGGGAAGTCTGAAGGTAGAATATAATCATACTCCACTTAATGTACAATAAGGGCATTGACATCTTAGAATTTTAAAAAAAGAAGCTTTCCTAAAGGGATGGTCAATAACCCTTTCCTCTCTTCTCTATGGCTGTGGACAGTTAAGGTGAATCGTCAGTGGGAGGTTGACGATTCTGTTATATACAGGGCAGGGCTTATTCTTAAGCTCTATGGAAGTTTCCTTCTCTCCAGTAGGCTTGCCTCTGCGTGTGTCTCTGCGGTAGATCTAGGTCAAAATGTGGCCTAAGATTCTGCAAACCAGATTGGTCTCCAGCTCCTCTGTGTTACCTCAGCATTCTGTGGTATAAATATATAATGGGAAACAAGCCAGTTTTTAAAACATAAGATATTTTACAAAATACTTGCCCTTTCACTCCAGAATTTATCCTTAGGAAATAATCAGGCAAGTGAGTAAAGGGGCTTATTGCAGTATTGTTTGTATTGATAATTGCCAAACATTGGGAGCAACTAGCATGCCTCAAAATGAGGGATAGGTAACAAATTATGTTACCTCTCTTCAGTAGACTGCTATGTGGACACTAGCTATGATAGAGCAACTCAGTATTTGTTGAGAAGAAAAGATTCAGGATAAAGTAAGCATATAATAAAGGAAACCAGAATATGTTATCCCAAAATACGTATGCCTCTTTGACATAAAAATCATTTTGAGCTGAAGGCAATCAAGAAGCAGTAAACACTGAAAAAGTTCCCTCTTTCTGCCTAAAGGTGGGACATAAATTCTGTTTTTACTGGAGACAGACTCGTACAGCTCAGAGTCTGCAGACAAATCTTGTTAAATTAACCCTTATTTATTCCAAGCTATTCCTTCACCATTTACCCCTAGGCCTTCACCATTTGTTTTTCCAATTCTTGACAAATGTATTGTTTCTTTGTCAGAAAGGTATAAAAGATTTCTGCTCTGCTCACTTCTTTGGGTCTTTATTGTCCTATGAAGGTTCTCACGTACATGTAACCATTCAATTAACTTTGTGTGCTTTTCTCTTGTTGATCTGTCTTTGTCAGTTTAATTTCCAGACCCAGCCAGTGACCCTAAGAGGGTTGACAAAAACTTGTTTCTCCCCTACAGTAATATTCCATTTCAATCAAGAAAAATATAGACAGATAGATAGGGAAAAGATTTGGAAGGATATATACAAGCTACAACGTTATCTTTGGGTGGAGAGTTTTGGGGGGTGATTTCATTAATTTCTTTTTTGTGTACTGGAATATAAAGAAAAATAAGTTTATTTTATTGGGGCTGTATTTCAGGAATAGTCACCATGTAACTGAGTGGATTCTGCTATTTGATTTGCAAAACTGATAAGAAATGGAAGTGAGATAATATAAATAATTGAAGGACTTGTGTTGTATACTTTAATCTATGTGGACTTTTCCTGTAAGACAAAGAAGTAACAACCTCACTGCCTTTTTATTAACAGGCCTTCTCGTGTAGATATGGCAACAAGCAGCCAACACTTCTCATCGTTTGATACAAAACAGGCATCCGGACAGCACCGAACATCTAATGTGAAAAGGTCAGGAAAGGGGGGGGTGCGGGTGTTCCTGGGGGACTGGGGAGAGCAGTCCAACCCTTGGGTAAATTGCAGTGTTGATGTTAGATAGGGCTTTGTGTTTTACTAATGGGTAGGGTGGAGAGAGGCCTGGGCAGGTATAAGTGCCCATTTTACAAATTAGGGAAGGAGTCTCAGAGCTCCTAAGGGATTTAGTGAGTAGGTCACCCTGTTACATAAAAGCAGAAACAAAACCAAATTCAACTCTTGGGGTACAACTCCCTCTTGAGCCTTTTTTTATCTTTTAAAATTTTAACCATTTATTTTATTATGAAATAATGTAACCATATTGCCAAGCATCGGGCAAGATGGAGGAAAGAAGAATTATGAGCACTGTTAGAATTTTGGTATATTTCATTCCAGTATTTTCTCTAGGCATGTGCTCCTTGATATAGATGTAGCCATACCTTTTTCATTGAACATTGTATTGTGATTGTTTTTCTAATTGTATTCTTCTTGTAACTTTGGCTGAAAAGTACATTTAAGAAGCATTTGTCATAGAAAATTCAGGAAATATACCAAAGCACAAAGGAGAGATAAAATATGTATTACCATCACCATAACTGTTTTTTGGGTGTGTATTCTTTCTTTTTCTCTTCATATATAGAGATATTAATTTTTTTTCTAAATTGGGATCATATTAATTTTACTCTTTGGTAACCCACTTCAAAGCATAATACATCGTGACATTTTTCCTTTCCACTGAATGTGTTTTATAATATCATATTTGATTGCTAAGTACTGTTCCTTTACGCCCATTTTAGAATTATTTTAGCCAGTTGTCACTTTTTGAATATGTAAGTTGTTCCTTTCTCGGTTATTAAGGCAACTTTGTTAAAGCTTTATTTTATACCATGAAAAAGTGCTTTCCATTTATCCTTACGGGTTGATTAAACTTTATACAGCACGTCTTCGGCATTTTAGATTTTGCATTTGAAATTTCAGCTACTTTTGAGTATGTTCACAATACTCATGGGCTTGGCGGTTTGTCTTAGGATTCAACCCTCACAATATAAGGAAGCGGTGCGATATTTATAAGGATTGAGGAATGGAGATGAAGTTGAAAATAACTTCTCAGGATCTGAAGGCGTTTATTTTCCACATTACTTTTTAATTTCATATGTCTCTGCTCATGGAAATCTGAGCTATCTTCAGAAATATGTATTCCTCCCTCATAGTTGTCCTCTAACTGATCTGATAGTTTCCTAGGTAACCACTGCATCAACATTTATATAATGCTGAGTTTGAAAGCTGGGATAAAATAAATTCAAAAAATATTACTGAAAGCAGTGATAAATTAAGGGCATAGCATTCAGAGAGAGCTCTGGGCTGTATCGGTAGACTGGGAATTTTCAGCATATGTGTAGTTCTGAAGGCATGAACTGTACGTGCTCTTTCCAAGAGAGAGCAAAACAAATGAGAAGAGAGTGAAGGAAGGAAGCCCCATGAACACAGACATTGAAGGAGCAGCTAATGGAATGATTTCATGCAGAGCTATGGAGGTTTGAGGGACAGGACGATTAAATGAGATGGTAGCTGCAAGGTGGGCAAGGGGTTGGGGAGGGGTGAGTTCTGGAATGAGGTCAGCAGAGCCAGGTGTTGCAAAGAGGTCTACGTGGATAAAGGCTGGAAAGCATCCTTTGTATTTTGTAGTTAGGTCATCATAGACCTTTAGCTTAGAGGGTTCCTTGCCAGGCTGCAGTGGAAGATGAATGGGAGGAGGGGAAGTAGGGAAAGTGAGAGTCAACTCTTTTTTGAAGCTTTTGCCTATGAAGAGAAGGAGTGGGAGAAGTTCAGGAGAGAAAACAAAATCGAAAGTTATCTTTTTGGCTGGTTTTACTTTAAGTAGAAATGAGTGAGATTTGTGCGTTTTCTGAGTTGGAAAGAGGGCAGAGAGGAAAAGGTTTAAAGACATATAAAGGAAGAAACAGGAGGGAAACGTAAGAAGTATAGTATTAGCATTTGTAGGTTTCGTTTTAAAATTAAATTATTAAAATTAAGATTTTTCTTTAAAAAAATGAAACAATAAAAATTCCTACTCTGCCTTTCAATCAACAGGTCTTCTAATGCATTTGTAAAAACAAGCACTTGTAAATTTATTGTGAAGCAGCCCAGAAGGACATCTGCAAAGTTGAGCAATGCTTCTAACTTGAGCAAGTCTGTGGGTAGTTAGACCGCACAGAGCATAATGGCGCCCTAGCTAATGTATACTCCCCATGTGACTGCTCCACTGACACCCGGTGTATTGCTCCTCCACACAAAGCTGTGAGGCAGTCAAGGAGGGAGTTTAGTCACTATTTCACAAACGAGCAATCCTGGATGGCAGGTGACATACCCAAGGTGCCTCAGCCAGGCAGTGGTTGATCTGCATCTTGATGCTCCATCTCCTCATTTCCTGGCCAGAGCATCTTTAATGATGAACCCATTTGCTTCCCTGGTTGTAATCCCTCTCATCTGTTTAGTCTTACAAAGTGCTTTGACAACCATGGGTTCTTTTTTTCTTTCTTTCTTTTTTTTTTTTTTTTTTGCAGTACGCGGGCCTCTCACTGCTGTGGCCTCTCCCGTTGCGGAGCACAGGCTCCGGACGCGCAGGCTCAGCGGCCATGGCTCACGGGCCCAGCCGCTCCGCGGCATGTGGGATCTTCCTGGACCGGGGCACGAACTCGTGTCCCCTACATCGGCAGGCGGACTCTCAACCACTGCTCCACCAGGGAAACCCACTTACAGACATTTTAATACTTCACTTATCAAGCCTAGATCATAGCTCAGCATGGGCACAGACCATTGGTAGCTTTAATTATTACCTGACGAAAGCTGGCATATGCAAATCCCAGAGTTATGCAAGGAGTTCTGGTCACCCGGAAGCCTGAGTTCTAAAGACTGTTTAGTAGGATGAGATTTTCAAATGGCTAAATCATTAAGGTTATGGGCAAAATTTGACTAGAGGCTTGTGAGAGAAAGGAGGGACCCTCTCTTGGATTGTTTAGTCAAGAATGCAGCATAGAGGGAGTTGCTGTTTAAAGGGTATAGGGTTTCAGTTTTGCAGGATGAAAACGTTCCGGGGGTTAGTTGCACAACAACGTACAGATACTTAACACTACTAAACTGTACACTTAAAAATGGTTAAGATGGTAAATTTTTAATTATGTGTGTGCTACCATAGTGAAAGAAAAAAGAAATGCAGGATAGTTAACCCAGACATTATTATATAGAGTTCATCCTAGTTTTCTTTGACCTCCTTTTTGTCTTAGGTACTAGGTACATTTCCCATGCTATTAAGACATGTGTATCATCTCGTCTTGGAAAAATCCTTCCTAGCTTGAGAAGGAAACCTCTGGACTGAGTTCAGGAAAGCTGAGACAGGGTTTTTGTGTGCATCTCACCTTCTTGCTGTACTTTCTTGCTTCTTTCTGACTCACTAGGCATTACCCTAGGGAGCTTCTTCTTCGTTGTTTATGGTTGACCAGCACATTCACTAGTAAGAAAAACCAGGGGGAGTTAGCAATCTTTGCTAAAAAGAAGCCACTTCAAAATAAGTTTTATTAGAGATGATTGGGCAAAGGTTAAATTATTACCATACCAATGGGCTATTAAAGAGCAGCTTATTATAATTGTATTTATTAATAAATCAGGATAGGAGGAAAAGGCAATAAGCACAGGTAATTTAAAGGAATTTGATGTATCATGTTCTGGTTTTGAAGACTAAGTGCTTTTTAGGAACAATTGATTAAAAACTCCACTCTTGGGCTTCCCTGGTGGCGCAGTGGTTAAGAATCCGCCTGCCAATGCAGGGGACACGGGTTTGAGCCCTGGTCCAGGAAGATCCCACATGCCGTGGAGCAACTTAAGCCCGTGTGCCACAACTACTGAGCCTGTGCTCTAGAGCCCGTGAGCCTCACTACTGAAGCCCGCACGCCTAGAGCCCATGCTCCGCAACAAGAGAAGCCACCGCAATGAGAAGCCCATGCACCGCAACGAAGAGTAGCCCCCGCTCGCCACAACTAGAGAAAGCCCGCGCACAGCAACGAAGACCCAACTCAGCCAAAGATAAATACACAAATAATTCATAAAAAAAAACTAAAACAAAAAACACCACCCTTGCTGTTAGTTAACAGATCTACTAAAATAGACATGACATGAAGCACTGTGGCACATAGGGGTGGCTCCTGATCAGAGCTCTGCTGTCCTGTTTGGTTCTGAATGATGAGCATGTGATTCAGGAGGAAAGACTAGGCACGTTTATTCTTTTAAAAAATAATAGTATTTCCCTATTCCTTTAAATGCATTATTTAGGAGCATTTTGACCTTATATCTTCTTTGTTGCTCTTCCTAACAGCAATGTTAATACCTGTTGAGTAGATATTGTCATATCCTCATACCCCTTTTCTAGATGAGGGAACAGAGTTGGAGAGATTAAGTGACTTGCCTAAAAGTCTACACAGCCTACCACAGATTGTGAACTTATTGGGTCCCTTCTCTCCCTTGGGTAGTTAATGAGTTGTACTGGGGGTCTCTGTAGTCTGGTTGTCCAGCTGTGCGTGCTCCTTGAACCTCTGGACTCCACACAGCTGAATCAATAGGCCTGACGCATGTTGGCCAGGAGTTCTTGAGTACAGATGCGATCTTGGATTTGCCTGGGAAAGAACCCTGAGTACTCCCACACACGTTGGTAAGGGTCTCTGAAGAGTAAACCCTGACCCTGCTACCATTCTGTGCCTATAAATCTTAAGTGTTTAGTTCTTTCTTTGAAAGAACTGTCTCTTTTTGGCCTAAGTCTAGAGCCAGCTGAGATATCGGTAAAGGGGTCAGATCAATAGAGATCAGACTCTCAGCTTTATTATTCTTAAAGACTGTATTGGAGGACGTAGATTAGATGCCTGGAGAAATGGGCTTTTGACACACCTCTGAATGAACTTCAGGTGCTATACTGCAAGCTTCCCTGGTGAGGATGGTGAGGGTTGTGGGGTAGAACCTGCCCTTCTTAGCTCACCGCACTGGGGAGAGTATAGATTATAATGTACCCACTTTCCCTATAGGAAGGGGGCCAGGTCACTTATGCCCAATCAGGTAACTCCTCTCCTAGAAGAGGAGTGCAGAGGTGTGAGTGTTATGCAGAGGAGTGTTATCCAGCCAAGGCCCGCCTCAGGGAAATCTGAGGCGTGGGAGGAACTATTCCTCCCTCACAGCTGTTAACTTTCTAACTCATCTGTGAATTTCCTAGATAGCTCCATCAACATTCATAATGCTTACCTATTACTATTGATCCTTTATTACATAGAAGTGGATTTAAAATTAAGTTCGTATTAGAGATGCATTTGGACAGTTTAAAAGTGTTAACTATTCGATTGGGTGTGCACTTATTTTAAATAATTGATTTATCAAGTAAAAGAGGCAAGGAACTTAGAAGTACAGCATTATTATATATTGGTTTTTTAGACTTCTATTCATTTTAACACAAATCATAAAAATCCCCTCTCTGCCTTTAAGCAACAGTTCTCATGAAGCAGATAGGGTTAATATTGGGTCATTAGATTATGTGCAAAGTGTGGAGAAGCTTCGCCAGGTCATAAAGTATGAGTGTGTATGTGGTTCTTATCAGGCAAGGTTGGGCAGTTTGACACTCTTAGATAATTATACTAATGCCTCAGTATATATAAGTGCTTATATTTTTATTTCCATGAGCATACCTGATTTTTATAACTACCTTATAAAGTAGTAACAGCAGGCTTGACTATCCCCATCATACAGATAAGGAAACGGAAACTTAGGGAGGTAAGGTGGGCTGTTCAAGGCTTCAGAGCTGGGAATTGGTGGAGATGAGACTTTTTTCTTTATAACACTACTTTTATGTTTTAAAATCTTTATAAATCAAAATTTCATCATAAAAGTGACATGAACAGAGTTTAAATAATATAGAAAGAAGAGAAAAAAAGTCACCAGTTACCTCTCTACCCAACATAGCATCAGTATAAATTGTGAGTTCTCAGAGGACAGAAACAACATCTCCAGGTAAATAACTGAAAATGGCATTGCGAGTCTGAGCTCAGGTTATCTGGGACCACAGTTTTAGTGGAATTAGTACACAATAAGAAATTTCTGATGGAGGGTCTTGAAGCAAAGGGGCTCCTGGGCTCTTGAATGCAGTAGAAACTTTTTCTGGATGCACTTAGCAAAGAACCCAGAATTCCTGTCTGCCTGCTGCTGGCTTGATCCATAATGGCCCTCTTCTCCCTGCGCTCCTGCCCCCATCCTCAAATCTTCATAAATAATAAAATTCTGGCATGTTGATTATCTTATAGGGAATATAACCTTTATGTTTCAAAGGGCTAAGTTTTCACTTCTGTTTGCCCTTATAGCCAGTAAGGTTTTTTTTGTTTTGTTTTGTTTTTTGTTCTTTTTGCGTTACGCGGGCCTCTCACTGTTGTGGCCTCTTCCGTTGCGGAGCACAGGCTCCGGACGCGCAGGCTTAGCGGCCACGGCTCACGGGCCCAGCCGCTCCGCAGCATGTGGGATCTTCCCGGGCCGGGGCGCGAACCTGCGTTCCCTGCATCGGCAGGCGGACTCTCAACCGCTGCGCCACCAGAGAAGCCCCCTTGGCTGTTTTTAAATAGTCGGACTCATCACTCTAGGCTGGTTGGACCGGTGTTATGAGGCTGAGCAGAAGGGTTTATGTAGTAAGTGTGGCTGCCATTTTAGGTCCTTGATTGAAGGGGGCAGTGTGATTGAACACCTGTTTTAGGCAGAATAGACTGAGGGTGGTGTCCAGAAAAATTAGTATTATCTGGGAGCTTGCTGAGCCCATCCCAGGCCTACTGAGTCAGAAACTCTGGTGGTGTGGCCTAGTGCTATTGTTTTAACAGGCCCTCTGGTGAGTTGAATGCACGCTAAAGTTTGAGAGCCGCTTAAGCACAGCTGGTACTACGAAGGCATTCTTGGAGACTGTTTCAGAATTCAGGCTTGAAGTGGTGATCGTCTCAGTTAATATGGCGGCAGGGGGAATGGAGAGAACAGCTGACCCCCAGACGTGTGTGAGAAGTCCTAGCTGAGATTCCACTTGCTCTCTTGGTCATTCTTTGTGGAACACATGGTAGCACTGGTATTCTGGAGAGGAGGGGGTCTTAATTTCATGTGAACAGGTTAGTAAAACGCTTAGAAGGGTTGAGTTCACTGTGTTTGGAGGTGCCGAGCGCCCACTTCTGTTCTGAGGGGCACTCAGAGCGCCCCTCTGAGCTGGGCTTGCAAGTGCATCCACCCAGGTGCCAGTGTGGCCAGCTGAGATGCAGAGGTGGCTGTTTCTGTGGCAAGGGGACCGGTATCTGTTCTCAGCCCATTTCTTGGTAACAAAAGATGAGCTGTACTCTGAGAGAACTGGTGGGAGTGGAAATTAAGAGAACAGGTGAGAGGTAACACTGAAACACCTAATGTTTGAAGGGACGGGGTGATGAGGGAGGGAGTGGGCATTGCTGAGCTAAAAATTTCCTTTTGTTCTTAGAATAGAGTCCAGACGCAAGAGGGAGGGGATATGGGGATATATGTATACGTATAGCTGATTCACTTTGTTATAAAGCAGAAACTAACACACCATTGTAAAGCAATTATACTGCAATAAAGATGTTTAAAAAAGTAAATTAATTAATTAAAAAAATAAAATAGCATTGCTATTTAAAACAAAAACAACAAAACAAAGTCCATCTTCTCCTCCACCATGGTGTCTGTTCTGTGCCTGCTTTCTGTCCTCATTCCTCCCACTCTCAGCCTTGCTCTCACCACATTCCCAGCTTAGAACCTCCCTTCTCCCCTCAACCCAGGTATTCTTGTGGCGGCCTCCATTCTGCAGCACTTGGATGTCACCCTCTTCAAGAACTTTCTATGAGCATCCTCATTAATGTTGGGCCTCAACCCACCCCCTTCCCCAACCAGTTTCTTCCCCAGACCACTTATCCCAGTATGAGATGATCTTAGTTACTGGTCTCCTTGTTTTAAGTCAGCCCTCCCTCCGCAGCTCTTCCACAGCCGGGAACCCTATAGGTCTGCTCAGTGTGTATTCCCAACACCTAGAAGAGTGTCTGGTGTGTAGTTAGAGCTCCATAAATATTAGCTGAGTGAATTCTAGGTAGAGATTTGATTGCGGGGGGGCAGGTAGGGGGAGGAAGTAGGGGGAGAAATGTGTCTGTAGACACCAGGCAGCACATGACAGCTAACTTGGCAGGCAGTGGAGGTGAAACAGGATAAATCCAAGAGATGCTCAGGAACTAACACTGACAAAATTTGGAGCTGGACTGATATGGAAGGTATTAAGCAATTTACTTGTGAAAAATTTTCATGAGAGAGGTTTGTGAACTCCTAGCATTCGTATTTGACCTCTTCATTCACTAGAAACTTAAGGGCAGAGCAATTCTGTGTTAGTATTAGGGTTCTTCAGAGAAAGAAGACCAGTAGGAGATATATCGAGATGGGGGAGAGAGAGAGAGAGAGAGAGAGCGCGAGCGAGAGAGAGAGAGAGAGAGAGAGAGAGAGAAGAGAGATTGATTTGTCATGGGAATTGGCTCACGTGATTATCAGAGCCGAGATGTTCCATGGTCTGCTGTCTGCAAGCTGCAGAACCAGGAAAGCCGGTGGTGCAGTTCAGTTGAAACCCGACAGCCCGGTAACCAGAAGCACAAGAGAGGAGAAGATAGATGTCCCAGCTCAGATAGAGAAGAGATCTCGCGTTCCCTCTTCCTCTGCCTTTTTGTTCTATCCTGGCCCCCAGCGGATTGGCTGATGGCCACCTACATTGGGGAAGGCCATCTGCTTTACTCAGTTCACCAATTCAAAGGCTAATCTCTTCCAGAAACACCCTCACAGACCCAAAAATAATGTTGTACCAGCTATGTAGACATCGCTTAGCCCATTCAAGTTGCCTTAGAAAATTAACCATCACAAAATGAGCTCTCCAGCTAACCCCTTTTCCAAGAGCTTGTCTCCTTTCTGCACCACCCTGGAGGAGAGATGCTTTCAGGTCCCAGGCATAAGGAATTCTGTTTCTGAGCGTCTCACAGAGCAGCGCTCTATCCCCCCAACGCATCCGGCCACTCAACAATACTTACGGGGTTGTAGTATGTTCTAGATACAACCAAAGGCCCTGGGGGCATAACAGTGACTAAAACAACCTCCTTGCATTTATATCCTAGAGAGGGAAGATAGCCAAAGACAAACAGGTCCACAAATATAGGCACAAGATATTTTGGATGGTAATAAGTGGTATAGAGCAGACAAAACAATGAGAAGAGGTTGGGCTGAGGTCAGCGAGGCAGGTCTTGAGTTGGTGCTTTTTGAGCTGATATCTGAATAACAAGAAGGAACCAGCCATCAGAAGACCTGGGGGCAGAGGGTGCGTGGTTCCCTGCAGCACCTTCAGAACCCACTTCTGGAAGATGAGTAACTGAAGTGGGATTTTTGTTTTCCTGCTTAAAAAATGAATATGGAGAGGATGGTGGCACAGAAATTCAACTTTCAGCACTTTGAAATGAATCATTGTACTGCTTATTTCCTTACTGACATACTTTCTTGTTAAATGTTGTTACACAAAACATTTTACAGATGGCTGTCATTTTAAAGGGCAGAATTTCTATCAATCATAAATAATTAACATGAGTTTCAAAAAAGGGTAAAATCATGACTCATACAGATGTAAAAATGAACAGATGTTAAAAATTTTACTTCACTCATTAATCAGGGAGAGAACTAGGCAGATGTTAAAACAGATTTGAAGGAGATATCAAAACAGCACAAATTTATATGGAGTAAAGGAATGTTGAAATGAATGTGCAAATTCAGGCGAAACTAGCTTCTCCCACAGTGGAGGAGGGAAGTCGATTGAAGGCCAGGACAGAATTTACTTGTGTTAAGTAACAAGTTCAACTGACTAAATTTGAAGATCTAATTGTCTTTATTAAACTCTTTGTGAATTGGGCAGCATCCCATCTAGCAATAGAAAGGAGCTCCTTCAGGCTGCAGGAAAGGAAAGGTTTTTCAAGGCAGAGAAGAAGCAGGGGAAAGAGGAAATTAATAGCAAAGAATGCATTGTTTTAGGCTAGGTTGCCCTCCTAAGGGGAGTGGAAGGGGTCTATCAGTGGATTTCCAAGTGCTGTTCAGGAAATTCCAGGTTGGCTGGTTATAGGTCACATTCTTGGAGAAGGTTGGAACTGTAATTAGGTTAGCTTTAAGTCCTGGTGGGGTTTAGCATAAATGACTCCATTTTGCGCCTGTTGTCTCTTTTCTTTTAACATCTTTATTGGAGTATAATTGCTTTACAATGGTGTGTTACTTTCTGCTGTATAACAAAGTGAATCAGCTATACATATACATATATCCCCATATCTCTTCGCTCTTGCGTCTCCCTCCCACCCTCCCTATCCCATCCTTCTAGGTGGTAACAAAGCCCTGAGCTAATCTCCCTGTGCTATGCGGCTGCTTCCCACTAGCTATCTGTTTTACGTTTGGTAGTGTATATATGTCCATGCCACTCACTTGGTCCCAGCTTACCCTTCCCCCTCCCTGTATCCTCGAGTCCATTCTCTAGTAGGTCTGTGTCTTCCCTGTATCCTCAAGTCCATTCTCTAGTAGGTCTGTGTCTTTATTCCTGTCTTGCCCCTAGGTTCTTCATGACCCTTTTTTTTTTTTTTTTTAGATTCCATATATATGTGTTAGCATATGGTATTTGTTTTTCTCTTTCTGACTTACTTCACTCTGTATGACAGACTCTAGGTCCATCCGCCTCACTACAAATAACTCAATTTTGTTTCTTTTTATGGCTGAGTAATATTCCATTGTATATATGTGCCACATCTTCTTTATCCATTCATCTGTCGATGGACACTTAGGTTGCTTTCCTGGCTATTGTAAACAGAACTGCAGTGAACATTGTGGTACATGACTCTTTGAATTATGGTTTTCTCAGGGTATATGCCCAGTAGTGGGATTGCTGGGTCATATGGTAGTTCTAGTTTTAGTTTTTTAAGGAACCTCCATACTGTTCTCCATAGTGGCTGTATCAATTTACATTCCCACCAACAGTGCAAGAGGGTTCCCTTTTCTCCACACCCTCTCCAGCATTTATTGTTTGTAGATTTTTTTGATGACTGGGCCTGTTGTCTCTTTTTTAACACGTGTCTATAGATAACAGTTATTTTGTATTGATATCAGTTACGTATAATTTACAGAGCTGTAAGATAATTCCTGTGGAATCAAAAACAAACAACCTGGCAGCGTCTTCTTTAGATTTTAGACAATGCAGTTTTCCACGGACATACATTCTTACCTCTACATAATCAAAGTAAAACAAAATAACCTCTGCTCCCACTCATGAATAGATGTAGTTCCTACACTTGTGATCTTTGGAGTGATGGGGGGACTGTCATTTACTAAGTGCCTGCTATGAGCATTATTTGTCAGTTTGTTCCATCTTCAAAACAGCCCCATGAAGTAGTTGGTGGTATTCCCATTTTACAGATGAGAAAGTCAAGTTCCCAGAGGTTAGAGACACAGCTAGTAAGTGACAGAGTTAGAATTCCAGCCTGTCCTTCTGTCTCCAAAGTGTACACGTGCGCGCGCGCGCGCACACGCGCACACACACACACACACACACACTCCCTGTGACAACTTGCTAAAAGTAAAAACTGTAGAAATTCTGTGTATTTTTTTCTTGATCTTTAGGTCACTGTCAACCAAGGTGGATCTCAGGAGTGGCCTGGAAGAATGTGCAATGGCCCTGAACTTATTTCTAAGTAACAAATTTACAGATGCCTTAGAATTGCTTCGACCATGGTAATTAACTTTATTTCTTTTAGATAAAATATATTTTTTTGGATGCTTTTGATGATTCTGTCTCTGATGTCATTCTTGTCAGTTAATTTTTCTGCACTTCCTCCTGAATATTTATAAACTAATTTGGTTGAGACCCCTAAATGTTGATTAGTTTTAATATCCAGTTAAGAAATCTGTCTTTTCAACTTTAATTAGTAGAGCATTTCTGATTCTTTCTCCTATCTTAATTTATATACTTGTTCAAATAGTGTCATCTTATTAGTTTCATAGAGCTTCATTTGGCTTTCTTCAGTGAAATATTTTTATGGATATTCCTCTGAAACTTAAATATCATTGAGAAAAGTTTCTTTTGAAATGGGCATGGGTGGACGTCCCTGGTGGTGCAGTGGTTAAGAATCCACCTGCCAATGTAGGGGACACGGGTTTGATCGCTTGTCTGGGAAGATCCCACATGCCGCGGAGCAAATAAGCCTGTGAGCCACAACTACTGAGCCTGCGCTCTAGAGCCCGGGAGCCACAACTACTGAGTCTGTGCGCCTAGAGCCTGTGCCCTGCAACAAGAGAAGCCACTATAATGAGAGGCATGCGCACCACAACAAGGAGTAGCCCCTGCTTAACCACAACTAGAAAAAAGCCTGTGCCCAGCAACGAAGACCCAATGCAGCCAAAAATAAATAAATAAGATAAATAAATTAAAAAAAAAAAAGAAATGGGTGTGGGAAGAACTAAAATATGGTAATCTCAGATGCTAAAAAGAAATTTAAGATAATAAAAATCTTACTGGGACTCCCTATTTATGTGATAAATCACTTAGGCAGTTTCATTTCAATTAATAGTACCTGTTAATTCTGATGATGTGGCAGCAAAACCTATGCTTCGCCTTCTTACTAGGCCTCACTTTGACTCCATGTACAGTGTGACTAGAGCTCGGCAGAAATAATCTTGCCTTGTGCCTCCAAACACAGTGTCTTACTTGGATGAAGCTTAGACCTCAGATAATAATTTCAAGACAGTTACGTGGGTACAGAGTGGGACTCTCATTCCTTTGAGGAGTCTGTAGGGTGAGCAGGGTGATGTGACTCTGGTCATTGCCTTTGAATCTTAGAAATTAATGTGCCTACTGAGGCTGTGGTAATTCTCAGACTTAGAAGAGCTGCGATCAGTTAGCATTTCAGAGGTTAAGAACAGATGATAAAATAGATGGTGAAGTCCCCGGCCTACGGAAATTGCCCAGGGCTGTCTCCACCCAGTGCTTGTCTCACATCCTCTACCTCAGGGGTTCCCAACTCCCGGGCCACAGACAGGTACTGGTCCCTGGCGTGTTAGGAACTGGGCCGCACAGCAGGAGGTGAGTGGCGGGTGAGAAAGTGAAGCTTCATCTGCGTTTACAGCCGCTCCCCATTGCTTGCATTACCGCCTGAGCTCTGCTTCCTGTCAGGTCAGTGGTGGCATTAGATTCTCATAGGAGCGCGAACACTACTGTGAACTGCGCATGTGAGGGGTCTAGGTTGCGTGCTCCTTCTGAGAATCTAATGCCTCATGATCTGAGGTAGAGCTCAGGGGTGATGCTAGCACTGGGGAGCGGCTGCAAATACAGATTGTCATTAGCAGAGAGGTTTGACTGCACAGAGACCATAATAAATCCATGTGCCTGAATCATCCAGAAACTCCTCCACCCCAACCCCTTTTGTTCGTGGAAAAATTGTCTTCCACGAAACTGGTCCCTGGTGCCAAAAAGGTTGGGGACCGCTGCTCTACCTTGCCTGTATCTGCCTTTTTCCTTCTGTCCTTCTTAGTCCTTCAGACCTCTCTGTCTGTCTGTCTCTTCATCTTCTGTCTCTATATCCCTCTGTCTTCCTCTCTCCCTCCCTCTCTTTCTCTCTCCTGTTGTTCTCTCCTCTCTCAATCTGCCTGCCTGTCTCCTTTGTTTTTTATTCAAAAAGTCTCCATTTTTTCTCCTTCAGTGACACCCAGCTGGTCATAATATGGAATGAAAATAAATGAGAGTCTTACACTTAGTCAAGTTTTATATTCTCTGATCTTTATGCATGTTTCACTGTTAAACATACGTTTTTCCCACTTGAATACTTTTTTTTCCCCTTGGAGAAGCTTTTGGTTTAAAATGTGGGGTTTATATAACATTGTAAATCAACTACACTTCAATAAAAAAATTGTTTTTTTAAATGTGAGGTTTAAAACCACAATTGCTGATTCACTTTGGGCTCCTCTTATTCCTTTTTTTTTCTTTCTTTTTTCTTTTTTTGAATAGCCAGTGCCCTCACTGTTTGGGACTAACTGCAAATTACCAAAGGTTGTTTAGACTGTTTCTTGGGGGGAAGTATATTGTGGCTTGTATTTGTTTTGCAGAGCAGCAAAAAAAAAGTATTTTAAAAATGTATTTGATTAAAAAATAAAACCATGCATTAATATTGTAGATCTTATAAATAACTAATTAACATAGCTTAAGAAGTTTTGAGGAAAGAGATGGTGAGGTTTTCATAGCCTGAGAGTCTGGGATGTGCCATCCATTCAGACTGAATGTCCTTAAGAATCGAACGCATAACTCGATAATTTGAATTATCCAGAACTTTAATCAGGATTCCCAGATAATGGGATTAGATTCGGTAAGAGATCTACCATGAATTTTTGTCTGGGCCCTTTGTGGCTGACCTAACTTATTGCAAAAGTCTTGCTTCCTCGTGGCCTCTGGCTGGGAGAAGGGAGGGGATGATTTTAAACAAGACTTACCTTTCAAAAACCATATCAGAATTTCTCTGTCACAAACTGTGTTTCCAGTGGCCTCTATTTTAGCACTTATTTCAGAGCAAAAGACGGTACACTGCTTCTTGTACAACTGGGAAAAATTGGGTTTGCTTTGAAACATTTTCTAGGAAATGAGTCAGCAGGCTGCCCCCTTGTGCTCAAACAGGGAACAGCATATGCCGCACTCTGCTTCAACCTGGAAAGTTTTGTGCTGCCTGCGTGGGCTTGAATTGGAAAGTCCTCAGAGTTTGAGTTCTTTAGGGCATGTCTTTCATAGTCCATATTATTTCAGTGATCATGGTGAAGGAGTAAAAGTCGTTACTGTGAAAGTCACGTCATGGGTTTACTAGAATTTCTTGTGATTAGTTTCAGATGAGACCTGAATGCCTTTCAGTTGAATTGAAATGTAGTAATTTCCGTGTTCTCCCCAGGGCTAAGGACAGCATGTACCATGCCTTGGGCTACAGTACCATTGTGGTGCTGCAGGCCGTCATGACCTTCGAGCAACAGGACATCCAAAATGGCATTTCTGCCATGAAGGACGCCTTACAAACTTGCCAAAAGTATGAGCTGAGTAATTAAATACTTGAGACACGCCTACAAGCCTTTCTGTCTGTGTGACAAAATGGATGCACTTAGCCTGACAGAGAGCTCTGTTGGAAGTTGGCCACGGTTATAGAAAAGGACTTGAGCATCACAGGTTCCTGGTCTCATGTAGTTTTATGTACGGGAGATAAAAATATTTCCACTAAAGAATTATAGTAGGATGCTGGGATGGCGGAACACGTGGCATCTGTATCTTCCACTTTTCTCGTTGGTACTTGAACTACCGAGAAGGGCTGAGGATTTCAGTGGGATTAGCAGCAAGCATCTCTCGGGGTCCCCCTGGTGGAGCGTTTAGGTACCACATGCCAAGCCAGGCCAAGCAAGGAGCATTCTTCTTTTATGTGGGAAATGCTGCGAAGTCAGAAGGGAGTCTTTTATTTGTCCAAATAGACATATTTAAACACTTTTGCTTGGTGTAAATGACATGGAATTTCAGTTTTATTTTAATCTTTGTGTGTATAGGAAGCTCCTAGCAAAAGCTGTTAACTAGCATTGGTGAATTTTAACATTGCTGAAATTATGTCCTCTTGTAATTATGTTTCCAGCCCCTCAAGGGAAGAGAGTTTCCAAACACTGCACTCTAACTCCATTCTTAACCCGTGACGAGGTGACCCTTAACAACAGAAATACTGATTTTAGCCATAGAGATCAGGGAAGGTGCATGACAGGGTTAGTATTGACTGTTACGTGTATGTTTGTCCATGCACTTGTTCAGTAAGCTTGGGTTAAATGCCCACAGGATGCCAGTGCTGGGAGCCGGGTGTGCAGGGTTCAAAAGGGTGGTCTCTGCCCCAGAGATTTTAGGGTTTAGAGTTCTCTTTTGGTGACTCTTTGGTGTGATTGTGACTGAAATGAATGTCAAATGAAAATGAGCTTGATTATTGTTATTTTCTTCTTTCTACTTCCCATCTCCCCTTCTACTTATTCTCTGCAGATACAGGAAAAAATGCACAGTCGTAGAATCTTTCTCAAGTCTTCTTTCTAGAGGATCATTGGAACAGCTGACTGAAGGTAAGAGGCCTTTAAAAGGTTTTTTTCCTTTCTTTGAAAAACTAAAATGTGGTCATGCTCATAAAATTCAACACTTAAGTGTATAATATAAAGTAAATGGAATGTCTTTTTCTCTTCCCCATAATACTCACCCTCTAGAAGTAACCACTGTTAACAGTTGGTTTTCAAGCCTTGCAGACTTTTCTGTGTACATGTACAAATATATACAGAAGGTACACATAGGATTTTTGTAGTTTTTCATTTTTTGCTAATGTAGAATCATGTGATACATGTTAGGCTACAATGTAATTTTTGGCAATTGACTTTTTCCATGTCAAGACATATAAATTGTACCTCATTCTATTTAATAGCTATTTAGTATTCCTTAGGACAGGTGCCACCAGTTACTTACTTTGTCTCTATTGAAGGGCAGTTACATTGTTTTTTTCGCTATTACAAATAATGCCTTCATGCATTTTTGTAAGTATTTCATAGGATAGATTGCTAGAAGTGGAATTACTGGGACTATTTGAAAATAGAAAACATTTATAGATATTGACAGTTTTTTCTACAAAAAATTAGGTCAGTTTATATTCTTACCACCCGTGTACAAAAGTTTCTATTTTTCCGCAAGCTATTAATTTTTTCCTCAAGGTCAAAGTAATTTTGATACCTTTAAAATAATGATGATGTTTCACAGTATGGAAGATGTTTGGTTTGTGGACATTTAGGAATATTCAAGAATCCAGGAATCTCTGCAGCATTTGATCAGATGGCTGGGAGGAAATGACTCCTTTTGCTGTCAGTTGCTTGATATTCCACAGAGATTAGGACAGAAGTTCTATGATCAGCCTGTTTTATTAGTGTTATTCTCTAGTCAGGATGGTTTATAAGAAAGGAGCATCCCAGTACACCTGTAGAAGAGAAAATAACATCTTTCAAATGAGGCCATGGTAGAGTAAAGCTTCTGCCGTCCAAGGAGCATTTGTGCCTGTGTTGTCATTGTCAAATTTGTTCTCTGGAAGAGGTAACACAAAATCGTTACAGTAGCTGTAGCCGATTAAGGCAGGAGCAATTCTGGATACATCTGTCTGTCATTCCTAGTGGTCAAGTGTGTGCCAGACACATTTTTGAGTGTGTTTCATTATGAAGTTTTGTTTGCTTTGTTAGAAGAGTATTATCAACTTGTTATGGACATTGGAGAACTTGGGCTCACTAGAGTGTTGATAACAGAGGATTACAAGACTTGTTCCAAAAGGTATGATGCTGGCCCTGCAGCTGTCATACAGCAGAGTAGATTCACTGGTTCCTCCAGGCAGCTGAAGCCGATCATCTTTTTCTCCAGAAACTGACCTCCAAGGACCCTTAAGAGTTTATTTATCCCCTTGATATCAGATAGACTATGTTTTCATATTTTTCATCTTAGGGCCATTTATGTAAATTGGCCCCAGGAGACCTAAAGTCCACTAAAGTAGGTCAGTGGGAAATTAAATGGGCCCCAAAGAAATTTGACTCATTTATATTCTTCTGTTTTCCTCTATATGGCTTCTCTCCAGTGGCCCATTTCCCCCTGCCTCCCTTTTTCTTTGCAATATAAAGCCTGGCATTTGAGATTCTTTTTTAACCTTAGTTTACAAAAGAATGGCATGGTATTATTGGTATAAATATGAATAATAATAATAACTTAAAACATAATAATGCCCTATTTTTTTTTTTTTTTTTTTTTGTGGTACACGGGCCTCTCACTGTTGTGGCCTCTCCCGTTGTGGAGCACAGGCTCCGGACGTGCAGGCTCAGCAGCCATGGCTCACGGGCCAGCCGCTCTGTGGCATGTGGGATCTTCCCGGACCGGGGCACGAACCCGTGTCCCCTGCATCGGCAGGCGGACTCTTAACCACTGCGCCACCAGAGAAGCCCAATGCCCTATTTTTTAAAGGCACTCTCTATGTGTGAGACACTGTCGTTGATGCTTTCCTTAGCATTGTCCAATCTAACCTGTGTAACCTCCTTTTTATAGACTAGAAAGTGATGTTCAGAGAGATTAGACAAATGATCCCAGATTACCTGCTTAGCAGAGCAGAGTTCAAACCTGATCTGCCTTTCCCTAAGCCACATACCCCACACCTTCTCCTGTAGTTGGGTAGAAAAGGGCACGAAATGTGTCACATATGGATGAAGGAAATGTTGAATTATTTCTGTGTCAGACATCTTGAAAATAGATGGTACTGTTCTTTTTATTCTGTCTTTGGGCGTGGCATATTTAGAAGTATTGAAAAATAAACAGCAATGAGATACCACTACACACCTATGAGAGTGTCCAAAATCTGGAACACTGACAACACCAAATGTTGGTGAGGATGTGGAGGAACAGGAACTCTTATTCATGGCTGGTGGGAATGCAAATGGTACAGCCGCTTTGGAAGATAGTATGGTAGTTTCTTACAAAACTAGGAGCTGAAAACTTGTGTTAACCCCAAAATCTGCAAATGAATGTTTATGGCAGCTTTATTCAGAACTTGTCCTTCAATAGGTGAATGGATAAATAATAAAGTGTGGTACATCCAGACAGTGGAATATTATTCAGTGCTAAAAAGAAATGAGCTATCAAGCCATGAAAAGACGTGTAGGAGCCTTAAATGCATATTCCTAAGTGAAAGACACCAATCTGAAAAGGCAACCTACTGTATGATTCCAAGCATATAAGATTCTGGAAAAGGCAAAACTATGGAGACAGTAAAAAGGTCAATGGTTGCCAGGGGATGAATAGGTGGAACACAGAATTTTTAGGGCAGTGAAAAATACTGATACCATAATGATAGATACATGTCATTATACATTTGTCCAAACCCATAGAATGTGCAACACCAAGAGTGAAGGCTAATGTAAACTGCGGACTTTGGGTAATTATGATGTGTCAGTGGAGGTTTGTCACTTGTAACAAATGTACCACTTTGGAGGGCATGTTGATAATGGGAGAGGTTATGCGTGTTTTGGGGGGAAAGGGATATATGGGAAATCTCTGTACCTTCCCCTCAATTTTTCTGTGAACCTAAAACTACTCTTAAAAAATAAGGTCTTAATTTAAAATTTATGAAAATAAATCAGGCTGTGACTTGAACCTATTCTGAAATAAGGTTTATTTAGACTTTTATGTCTGAAGGCATGCTTAGCTGACAGTTCAGTGCATAATGAAGATATTTCCTTCCGTGAACTGAGGAATTTGTAATTAAAAGATGTTCTGGTAGGTACCTATTTGTAAATGCCAAATGTCTAATTTTGAGAGCTAAGGGCTGCCCAATATAAATCAATCAGAGTGAAGAAATAAGACTTTTATAAATTAAATTGCATTTATTCCTAATGAGTTTGGCTGTTGCTGCAACCCAAACAGACTTTGTGTTCAAGGGAACATGTCAAAACATTGTGGATTTAGGGTGCACTTTGTTTTTCCTCTTGGTAATTTCCATTTCCATCCTTGAATGGCTGGTTTTCTGCAGGAGCGAGGATATTTAATTAAACTTTTTGTGGGTTTAACATGGGACACACCCATTCTTCCTTCCTCATGGCTGGCATATTGCCCTAAATGGCTTTCAAATTGCCTTTAAAAACCGACGTTTATATACAGTGCTTAGGATGTGCAAGGAATTTCATATGAAGATTCCTTACGTGCAGAATACAGAGTTCAAACTTTCTTCCCTTTTATCTCTGGCTTCTTGTTACGTCGTTTGTGCTGCTCTTTGCCTTGTCCATCTTTAGCTTAACTCTGATCCATCTGCCCTTCTGCTCAGATGTCTGCAAGGACTCACCATTGTCTACCAAATGAAGCCCAGACTCTGATATTCAAGGTCGTCCATAATTCAGCCCCGACTTACGTTTCCAGGCCCATTGCCCACTCGTCCCTGTACACACCTCGTGCTTCAGCCAAAGGTGCACCGCTGGACTTGCCACGCAGGGCTCCGTGCTCCTTGCCTTTGCTCGTGTTGCTTCTCTCCCAGCAGCCGCTTCCCTGCCTTCTTGGCACACGCCCCAAGCCAGCCATCTGGGTTACTGAGCAGGCTTTCAAAGTGAATAATTACTAACAATTCCCACTTTGTTACAAGTTTCCCTGGAAGGAGGATATTCAAGTGAGTCTGTAAAAATAAAAGTTACCAGTTTTTCTCCCACTGAACACACGGAGAAAATTCAGGGGCACACTTGGAGGTGAGGTGTTCCGAAGGACGGAGACTGTGGCTGCTGATGCTGCCAGACTGCGCGGGGGCCACAGCTCCTCGACTTTGGCCTATTGTGCGTCTGGCCCCATCTTATGTGTGCTGTTGGAAGATCTTAGCTGCATTGTTGCTTCTTTGTAAATCAGCCTTTGGAGTATGAGCGTGGCAGGAAGGTGAACCTGTTTGTGAGAACTAGTAGTGTGTGTGTGTGTGTGTGTGTGTGAGTGTGTGTGTGACTGTGTGTGTGTGTGTGTGAGACTGTGTGTGTGTGTGTGTAAGTGAGTGTGTGTGTGTGTGGTCGGGAGGGGTCCTGTGTGTGTAAGTGAAAGCAATAAAGCACTAGTTCTTATCCAGTTAGATTCAACAATGTTCCCATTAACACAGAGATACCCCGTTTTTCAGTTACTTACATCACATAAAGATGTTCTACTTTCTGAACTTTTGGCAAAAAGCATGACATGGACCAAGGGCAGTAATCTTAGTGAAAGTAGCTGATGCATATTGAGGGCTTACTCTGCCCAGTGAGCTTCACAGGCAGCACCTGGTTGAATTCTTCTGCTCTGAAGTAGAGATGTCATTAGCTGGACTTTAGGAACAAGGAAACCAGCAGAGAGAGGGAGGGTAGCTTGCTCGAGGTTCTACAACTAGTAGCTCATTTCCTTAAATAACACACCAGTTTGCATCCCATGGATAAAACGGGAATCTGCTGATTTTGTTTATGCAAAAAAAAAAAAAAAAAAGAAAATGCAAAGATTTCTCCCTCCCCAATCTCTGCAGGTATCATGGATAGGCCACGTGTTTTGGGGCACTCCACGTGTCCCAGGGATACATACGTAGTTTTATGTAGCCCTTTTGTGAGTGTCTTGTTCCTGCACTAGATATCTCAGTGATCCAAATAGCCCCAAACTGTGCTAGTGTGAACTTTTTTACATCAAGTCTTTCCTGAATGAGGAGTCATGAGTTGGGCATGCAGGCCAGTTCTTTTTCCTAGAACCCTAGGGAATTACTGCTTTCTTTTCAAGTTAATAGCATGCCTAACCATTGTCATGACTATCATGCCTTCATGTTTTAGAAGGTAGAATTAGTATATTTAAGTTAGATTTCCAATCTATAACTGTGTTAAACTTGCCTGTTCCCGTTAAGTTAAAAGATAAGTTGTTTCCTTTTTTCCAAGAAGTGCTTTTACTTTTGCTTTTTACATTTTGGTGAGCTGAGTTTGGGTCTTTGACACCAGGGGCCCGACTCTTGGCAGTTATATGTGAATGGAGCCAAAGATAACTTCCCCGAAGCATTTCATGCATTCTGGAAGATTCTTGCTGAGGGCCTGAGAACTGAGGTCAGCATTCCACTTTTATGGAAGCACCAAAGCAACCTAGGTTTTTATTGTCTCCCTTGGGCTCATTTATCTACCCGTCTTTTCTGAACATCTCAGAGCAATTACTGTGGATATGGGATTTTCCTTAATATATTTTTATTTGTCTTTAATAGAGGAAATGCATGCCGAAATCTGTTATGCCGAGTGCCTCCTACAGAAAGCAGCCCTCACGTTTGTGCAGGTAATGAACATTTGGCTTAGAATCAGCGTCGCCCGGGAAGCCTGCCAAGTACGACATAGAAGAAATGTGGCTCATTCTATGTCAGTGCTTCGGTTCTTCTGACTTAGAGTCGTAGTGGAAGATATTTGTCATTACTGATAAACTTTGGCTGAAAGAAGACCCTGGTTTTTTTTTTTTTTCCTACTCAAATGCACTTAAAATTCTGTTTTGAACTTCGCTTTATTGGCAACCACTGCCTTTTGAAGAAGCTGCCTTGCAACTACCTCACCTGATTTCAGGCTGCTGCTCCGTATGAGAACTGTGAGGGTATCCCTCTTCGTGCTTGCTAATGGTGGAGGGCTGCACACGGGAGTGACCGGCTGCAGGAGGCTTCAGCATCCTTGGCTGTTCCCTTCTTGCATCAGATGCTTCAGCAAAGCTTAGTTATGCATGCGTCGAGAGCCAACCTTCCCGTGTATACCTCAGATTTTATTTCCCCGCTCTTTGTATTTTCATTCCCCTTTCTTTTATTTCTTATTTTGGAAGGGCAGTTAAAAAAAGTCACTAAACAAAACAATGACTCCTTTTCTCATGGGGCATTTAAATTTCACCTCCAGGAATTGTTACCATCAGTACCTTGCCTGTCATTGTAGCTTCCAGTTCTTCTAACAAATATGGATTTTAACATGGTGGCCACACAGGTGGCGGTGATGGATACAAGTGGGGTAGAAGTGGGGTGGAGATTGTAAGGGGGCAGAAATTCAACTGTAAGATGGAAAATCTTCCTCAATCTCAATGATTTACATTGAACTGAGAGTTGCTTTTCTCTTTTTCTGGAGGGTGACCCCTTAGGTTGGATTCTGGTTAAGTAAAATTAAGTCAATCTGGTGTAGGGCCCTGTTTCCTAAAACCCCACCTATTATGACGGCTGGTTGAAAACAACAGTCTTACTGCCTCAGTAAACATAAGGCTAGTCACGGAGGCCCCCAGTTTTTTCTGATGTGTTTTTCAAATGATAATTTGATAATAAAATCATTGATTTGAAAGTTTTTTGTTTTTTATGTCTGGGGGGCTTGTAGTTCAGCATCTGGGAGCTATCCACGGCTCCCCTCTTCCTCATGCCTCTGTGTCCAGCCAGGCTCGTGGTCGTGCTGCTTTTACCTTTTCAAGGTTTATCAGCTCCGTCTCTTCCTCTTTATTCTGACTATAATTGTTCTAGTGGGGGGCTTGTCAGCTCTTCCCTAGACTGCATGGCAACCCCGGGACCTTCGGTCTGTAGTTTCTCTTCCCTCCAGCTCACTCTCCATTGTGCAAATGTGCACCCTCTCAAAGATGAGAATTTCACCTGGGCATGTCTCTGCTTCAGCATTTAGTAGCCCTCATTGACTATGGCAGTGGTTCTGTATCTGAATATCACACATGGGGAAGGCTTTTTCTAACCAAACTGGTATCTCCCCGCCAGTTCCCTACTCCCCTCTTACCAATGTCCTCAACTGCTACTGGCAGGTATGTTGCATACTTGAGTGGCACAGGTACAGCACAGGTAGCTTTCTTATTGCTTAGTCATTCCCTTTTTTGCAGTAGGTTTCTGCAGCAGTGCTGAGTTATATACGCACAGATGGCCAAGCCAAGCACACCAGGGTCTTGAATGCTTCCCTGAGCGTTTTTTTTTTTTTTTTTTTGCTTGCAAAATTCATACCTACCTTGCCTTCCTTCCTTCAGCTGGTTACTTCCCAATCTTTTTTTTGTGTGTGTGTATGTGTGTGCTTTAAGCATTGATGCTTCCAGGAGGCTTTTGTGGACCTCTTCACATCCCCGCCCACCTTTGTGCTGTCACGACATCCCCCACATGTCTCCATCCATGCATGTCTTCATCCCTTAGCGAGTTGTGTTGCTTTTGTCTGATTTTGTGTTTGGGTGCCTGCTGTAAAATAGGCATTCAGCAAATGTTTGGTGAATCCTGAAATGAAATATTCTTATTTGAGGCAGATTTGAATCCAATTGAAGAAATTCTTTCCTGGCCAGTATTGAAACTTGTGTAACCATAAGATTCCTTCAAATCAGAAAATAAACATTTAAATTGCATAGTGAATTTTACATTTATTGATTCTTTTAATAATTTAAAGATTAAGTATTTAAGTAACTGATGACATTAACAAACTAAAATTAGTTCTTCTTTTGTTTCGGAAGGATGCTCAAGTGCACAGGAAATCAATACCAGAGCATCTTTCTGATATTAACGGACTAGAAAAGCATGGGACTATCTCCATTAGCACCTTCTATTAGAGTAACATCTTCCAAGCAGTTATTATTTTTTAATTTTTATTATTATTTTTTTTTGCGGTACGTGGGCCTCTCACTGCTGTGGCCTCTCCCGTTGCGGAGCACAGGCTCCGGACGTGCAGGCTCAGTGGCCATGGCTCACGGGCCCAGCCGCTCCGCGGCATGTGGGATCCTCCCGGACCGGGGCATGAACCCGTGACCCCTGCATCAGCAGGTGGACTCTCAACCACTGCCCCACCAGGGAAGGCCTCAAGCAGTTATTTGATATGCTTTAATAGGAGACTCTTGGAATCCTAGAATGCTCACCCTAAAAAGGTCATTCATTTAGGCCAGCTGACCCAGTTTTATGGCTGATGACCATCAGGCCAAGAGAAGTGATCTCTTTTCCCCTAAACAGTATTTCATATAAGTGACAACAACTTTAGAATCCAGATCAGTTATCTGTGGTCTGGAAATGTATGTGAATGAAATTCACAATGTTAAATAGACTGCCTGCTAAAGTCCCCCCTAAAGAAGAACCATAATCCCATTACTTGGAGTAAGACAGACAGGAAAGTCCTTGGAGCATATCCTTAAAGTCAGCCATTTTGAATTCCATTGAACCCAGAAGAAAGTTGCTCAGTAGTTGATGATGTTTATTGAAGTACGTTTGGACTAACCTTTATGGCCCCAAATTGATGAGGATTACTTCCTTACTTCCTTAAAGTAATGCAAGGATTTAAGAAATGTTTCCTTTTTGTTGTCCTCTAACTTGGAAGAAAAATGACAAAAAAGCATTTCAGATGTAAAGCAAGAAGAATGGTTTAATTTAAAAATCATATCCTCAAAAGATAGTGTTTTGTTCTAATCATGCAGCTACACAGCTATGGGGACAGTTTAAGAATCTTTTGCTAAACGATCTAATTATTTAATTGTTTTCAGGATGAAAACATGATCAACTTCATCAAAGGTGGACTCAAAATTAGAACAAGTTACCAAATATATAAGTAAGTTAAAAATTAAGATTTATAAAAAATATTTTCACAGGGTTTGTACCTTTTGACCACGTTCTTGTGGTTTCTAAGTGATTCTTGTACTATGTACCATTTTGTACTTCAAAGTTCTCAGTCAGTATGACTATGTTTTTTAAAATTTCGTGTTGGTAAAAGTGCACTTGATTTTTGGCTTACTGAGGTGTATTCAATGCCATAGGACAACACAAGTTAAGTTTAAATGCAGTTTTAAAAGAAAAATAGCTGTAAAGAAAAGTACTTACATAATTTCTGATTAGATAATCTTAGTTTCTCTCTCCTAAAAACAATTTATAAATTTAAAATGACAGGTATGTACAGATATGTCTTTGGTCCAGACTCTAGAACATCACTGCTCCAATGAAGTTCTGCAATGATTCAGATGTTCAATTAAACTGGACCATAGTGTCATTCACATCTTCTATATCCTTACTGATTTTTATCTAGTTGTCCTATCCTTTACTCACAGAGTTAAAAATCTTCAGCTTTGATTCTGGAGTCATCCATTTCTCCCTTTAGTTCTGTCAGTATTTGCTTTGTATATTTAGAACCTCTATTATTGGGCTTATATATATTTTAATTGTTTTATCTTCCTAATGAATTAATCTTTCATCGTTATAAAATGTTCCTATGTAACTCCTTATAATATTCCTTGTCTTGAAATCTGTTTTGTCTGATATTAATAAAGCTACTCATGCTTTTTTATAATTAGTATTTGCATGGCATATATTCTTTTACTTTAAACCTATCTTTGTCTTTGTATTTAATTTGCATTTTTTGTAAACATGCTTAATTTGGTCTTGCTTCTTTACTCAGTGTGACAGTTAATATGTTTGTGAGTACCATTTTGCTTTTTTCCTTTGCCTTATTTGTCCCCCCCCTTATTTTTCTGCCTTCTTTTGCTTTAAATAAAAAAAAATATATGTATATGTATTCCAGTGGAATCCTTCCATTGTTTTCTTAGCTATAGCCCTCTTTAATTTTTTTAAGTGTTTGCTCTAGTGATTATAATAGCCTTCTTAACTTATCATAGTCAACTTAGAGTTAATATTGTACCATTGCACAAGTATAAGAACTTTGCAAAAGTATAGTTTCATTTACCACCTGTTGTCTTTTATACTATTCTTACAATAGTACACGTATGTATATTACACACCCCACAGTGGTACCCACCTTTCGCTTTAAACAATTTTATGTCATGGTCTTCACTATTAACCCATATATTTACCATTTTTGGTGTTCATTCATTCCTGTCTAATTTCAGACTGAAGCATTTCTTTTAAGATTTCTTACAGTGTGTGTCTACTTTCATCAATTCTCACTGTTTCATTTACCTGAAAACACCTTTATTATTTATTTATTTATTTTTTGTGGTACGCAGGCCTCTCACTGTTGTGGCCTCTCCCGTTGAGGAGCACAGGCTCCGGACTCGCAGGATCAGCAGCCGTGGCTCACGGGCCCAGCCGCTCCGCGGCATGTGGGATCTTCCCGGACCGGGGCACGAACCCGTGTCCCCTGCACCGGCAGGCAGACTCTCAACCACTGCGCCACCAGGGAAGCCCCATCTTCATTTTTTATTTATTTATTTTTTTGCGGTATGCAAGCCTCTCGCTGTTGTGGCCTCTCCCGTTGCGGAGCACAGGCTCAGCAGCCATGGCTCACAGGCCTAGCTGCTCCACGGCATGTGGGATCTTCCCGGACCGGGGCACGAACCCGTGTCCCCTGCATCGGCAGGCGGACTCTCAACCACTGCGCCACCAGGGAAGCCCACATCTTTATCTTTGAAGGCTGTTTTTGCTCAGTATAGTATTCTCGAGTTACAAGGTTTTCTTTTTCTTTTCTTCTTTTGCCCCTTTAAAACTGTCAATCCATTGTATTATAACCTCTATTGTTTCTGATCATAAGTCAGCTGTTATTTTAATTATTTTTCCCTTGTCTGTAATTTGTCATTTCTTCTGGCTGCTTTGAAGACTTGTATTTTTTATTCTTAGCACATTGACTGATGTGCTTAAGTATGACTTTGAGAAATGTGTAGCTATTATTTCTTCAAGTATTTTTTTCTGCTCCATTCTCACTTTTCTCCTTCTGAGACCCCAATTACATGTTAGTCACCTGATTTTGTTCAATAGGTCACTGAGCTGCTGTTCATTTAAAAAAATTGTTTTCTTCAGATTAGACATTATCTCAACATCTGGGCCGTCTTGGGGTCAGTTTCTATTGCCTGCTTTTTCTCCTGACTATATGTCATGTTTTTCTGTTATCAAGTCAATAATTTTTTGATTGTACACTAGATAGTGATACATTGTAGAGACTCTAGGTTCGGTTTTCTTTCTCAGAATAGTGCTGATTCTTGCTCTGGGAAGCATTTGACTTGACTAGACTTAGAGCCTATACTCTTAACTCTTTGGTAGTGGGCAGCATCTGAAATCTTGGTTCCATTACTTCTTCTGTCTTGTCTCTGCTTTTCTTTGGAGTTTCCCCAGTGCTCACATAGATCATGAATTAGCCAAGAATTTGAGAGGAGTTCTAACACTGATTTTGGTGTTTCCCTCCTATGTGGTTCTCTCCTATCTGAAAATTCCCCCATTACCTTATAGGTAATCTGGCAGATTTGAACTCTGTGCTCCTTTTGAAGCCAATAAGACTGGCTTTCTGTGTGAGTTCTAGGCATCCTGCACCAAGTGTACTAGGGAGTACTTCCAGGTGACTAGCCATATAAACTTAAGGTCCCTTCAAGAGTTGTTCTCTTTTTTCAAATTTCAACCCTTCTCCAGTTTCCCATTACTTTTTTTTTCAGTTTCCAGTGCCTACCAATATATTTTAAATATGCATTTTGCATTTTGTCCAGAGTTTATAATTGTTATCTGTGGGAGGGTTAATCTAATATAAGCCACCCTGCTATTACTGGAAGCAGAATGAAGATTTAGTATTTTAAGAGATGCTTTTACCCAACATGATTTCATAAAATTATATTCCATTCAAAATCCTGGAAGGGAGTGGATTTGGGGAACCTGATATATTGTTTTTACTTTTCCTCTTGAAATATTTTTTAGAAGATATAAAAGAATGTTAAAGAGTTGATTGCTTTTTCAGTCATCAAAACTTAAAAACCAAAGGAATTAAAATAGTCTTGTAATGGCACAGAAATATATATCAGTGGAATGGAACATAGGGCTTAGAAACGTGTGTGTGTGTGTGTGTGTGTGTGTGTGTGCGCGCATACATGCGTGTGCATGCATGTGTGCGTGCACATCATGCATGCACTTCTGTGTACACACACGTACATTTACCAGCGAATTCAAAGCATACTAAAAACCTAACTAAACTAAACTAAAATCAGTGGGAAAATATGGGTACTTTAATAAATGGTTTTGGGAAAATTGGCTCTTCGTTTTGGAAAAAAGACTGTATAAAAGATACATTCCAGAGAGAAACAGTCAGCTCTACCCACCACCAGTCCCTACCATCAGGAAACTTGCACAAGCCTCTTAGATAGCCTCATCCATCAGAGGGCAGACAGCAGAATCAAGAAGAACTACAATCCTGCAGCCTGTGGAACAAAAACTACATTCACAGAAAGATAGACAAGATGAAAAGGCAGAGGGCTATGTACCAGATGAAGGAACAAGATAAAACCCCAGAAAAACAACTAAATGAAGTGGAGATAGGCAACCTTCCAGAAAAAGAATTCAGAATAATGATAGTGAAGATGATCCAGGACCTTGGAAAAAGAATGGAGGCAAAGATCGAGAAGATGCAAGAAATGTTTAACAAAGACCTAGAAGATTTAAAGAACAAACAAACAGAGATGAATAATACAGTAACTAAAATGAAAACTACACTAGAAGGAATCAATAGCAGAATAACTGAGGCAGAAGAACGGATAAGTGACCTAGAAGACAGAATGGTGGAATTCACTGCTGCGGAACAGAATAAAGAAAAAAGAATGAAAAGAAATGAAGACAGCCTAAGAGACCTCTGGGACAACATTAAATGCAACAACATTCTCATTATAGGAGTCCCAGAAGGAGAAGAGAGAGAGAAAGGACCAGAGAAAATATTTGAAGAGATTATAGTCGAAACTTCCCTAATGTGGAAAAGGAAATAGCCACCCAAGTCCAGGAAGCACAGAGAGTCCCATACAGGATAAACCCAAGGAGAAACACGCCGAGACACATAATGATCAAATTGGCAAAAATTAAAGACAAAGAAAAATTATTGAAAGCAGCAAGGGAAAAACGACAAATAACATACAAGGGAATTCCCACAAAGTTAACAGCTGATTTCTCAGCAGAAACTCTACAAGCCAGAAGGGAGTGGCATGATATACTTAAAGTGATGAAAGGGAAGAACCTACAACCAAGATTACTCTACCCGGAAAGGATCTCATTCAGATTCGATGGAGAAATGAAAAGCTTTACAGACAAGCAAAAGCTAAGAGAATTCAGCACCACCAAACCAGCTCTACAACAAATGTTAAAGGAACTCCTCTAAGTGGGAAACACAAGAGAAGAAAAGCACCTACAAAAACAAACCCAAAACACTTAAGAAAATGGTCATAGGAAAATACATATCAATAATTACCTTAAACGTGAATGGATTAAATGCTCCAACCAAACGACACAGGCTTGCTGAATGGATACAAAAACAAGACCCATATATATGCTGTCTACGAGAGACCCACTTCAGACCTAGGGACACATACAGACTGAAAGTGAGGGGATGGAAAAAGATATTCCATGCAAATGGAAATCAAAAGAAAGCTGGAGTAGCAATACTCATACCAGATAAAACAGACTTTAAAATAAAGAATGTTACAAGAGACAAGGAAGGACACTACATAATGATCAAGGGATCAATCCAAGAAGAAGATATAACAATTATAAATATATATGCACCCAACATAGGAGCACCTCAATACATAAGGCAATTGCTAACAGCTCTAAAAGAGGATATTGACAGTGACACAATAATAGTGGTGGACTTTAATACCTCACTTACACTAATGGACAGATCATCCAAACAGAAAATAAATAAGGAAACACAAGCTTTAAATGACACAGTAGACCAGATAGATTTAATTGATATTTATAGGACATTCCATCCCAAAACAGCAGATTACACTTTCTTCTCAAGTGCACATGGAACATTCTCTAGGATAGATCACATCTTGTGTCACAAATCAAGCCTCAGTAAATTTAAGAAAATGGCAATCATATCAAGTATCTTTTCTGACCACAACACTATGAGATTAGAAATGAATAACAGCGAAAAAGAAAAAAAACCACAAACACATGGAGGCTAAATAATACGTTGCTAAACAATCAAGAGATCACTGAAGAAATGAAAGAGGAAATCAAAAAATACCTAGAGACAAATGACAATGAAAACACGACAATCCAAAACCTATGGGATGCAGCAAAAGCATTTCTAAGAGGGATGTTTATAGCTATACAGGCCTACCTCAAGAAACAAGAAAAATCTCAAATAAACAATCTAACCTTACACCTAAAGGAAGTAGAGAAAGAAGAACAAAAAACCCCCAAAGTTAGCAGAAGGAAAGAAATCATAAAGATCAGAGCAGAAATAAATGAAATAGAAACAAAGAAAACAATAGCAAAGATCAATAAAAGTGAAAGCTGGCTCTTCAAGAAGATAAACAAAATTGATAAACCGTTAGCCAGACTCATCAAGAAAAGAGGGAGAGGACTCATCAATAAAATTAGCAATGAAAAAGGAGAAGTTACAACAGACACCACAGAAATACAAAGCATCCTAAGAGACTGCTACAAGCAACTCTATGCCAATAAAATGGACAACCTGGAAGAAATGGACAAATTCTTAGAAAGGTATAAGCTTCCAAGACTGAATCAGGAAGAAATAGAAAATATGAACAGACCAATCACAAATAATGAAATTGAAACTGTGATTAAAAATCTTCCAACAAACAAAAGTCCAGGACCAGATGGCTTCACAGGTGAATTCTATCAAACATTTAGAGAAGAGCTAACACCCATCCTTCTCAAACTCTTCCAAAAAATTACAGAGGAAGGAACACTCCCAAACTCATTCTATGAGTCCACCATCACCCTGATACCAAAACCAACCAAAGGTACTACAAAAAAAATTACAGACCAATATCACTGATGAATATAAATGCAAAAATCCTCAACAGAATACTAGCAAACTGTTCCTTCAGTAAGTCCGAAAGAGAAAAACAAATATCATATATTAACGCATATATGTGGAACCTAGAAAAATGGTACAATTGAACCAGTTTGCAGGGCAGAAATTGAGACACAGATGTAGAGAACACACTTATGGACACCAAGGGGGTAAAGCGGCGGGGGCTTGGGGGTGGTGGTGTGATGAATTGGGCGATTGGGATTGACATATATACACTGATGTGTATAAAATTGATGACTAATAAGAACCTGCTGTATAAAAAAATAAAATAAAATTCAAAAAATAAAAAAATGATACATTCCATATAGATTTGATATTAAAATATTTTTAGAAGAGTACAACCAAAACATAGGAAAGTCTTTTTATAGTCCTAAAGCACAAAGGCCTTTAAACTTTTGATTTATTTAAAAATTTTTCACTTTGAAATGATTCCAGAATTTTTACAAAGAATTATCATATATTCTTCCAATATACAAATGTTAACATCTTATGGAACCACAGTATAATTATTAAAACCAGGAAACGAACATTGATATACTATTATTAACTACTTCATTGACTTTACTCAAGTTTTTCTAATTGTCCCACCAGTGTCCTTATTCTGGTCCAGGATTCACTCCAGGATCCTGGATGTCACATTTAGTTGTTACGTCTCCTTAGTCAGTTTTAATCTGGAAGAGTCCCTCAGTCTTTCTTTGTCTTTCAGGACCTTGACATTTTTGAAGAATACTGGGCAGGTATTTTTTAGACCATTGCTCAAGGTGGACTTATCTAATGTTGCTTAATGATTAAATTCAGATTTTTCTATGGCAAGAATACTATAGAAGTGATGTGGTGTCCTTCTCAGTGTGTCATATCTGTAGATATATGATGTCAATTTCAGAAGCCTTTTAAAGTGTGACATAAAATCAGAAACCATAGAAGACTAACTTGACCAAATAAACATATAAATTTTCATCATGGCAAAAATATCCCGTAATAAAAAATACAAATAGAAATGTGATATAAATGACTCAGGGCAAATGACAGTGTGAGAAACTCATAAGTTGGTGGGGGTCTAAACTGATAGAGTTTTTATGAAGGATGTTCTGGCAGTATATACCAAAATTAAGAATATGCATTACCTTCCATCTCAGAAGTTCTTTTTCTAAGAATTTATCCTATGAACAGTTAGGATGGTATAAATATAGTTATAGTACTTGATATAGGAAAGTACTTGATGAAGGTATAAGAACACTTTAGCAGCATTGTTTGTAATATGGAATATTTTGAAACAACTTGAAAATTTAAGAATAGGAATTTGGTTAAATAAATTATTCCATAGAATGGAATAATATGCACTTGTTAAAGAATAAGGTAGCTTTCATGCATTTTCATGGAAAATTGTCAATATAATCTATTGAAGAGTATATACTGTGTGATCCCATTTGTGTTTTCTAAAGATTACATTCTTTGTAAAGCATAAAAACAACTAGAAAATTATGTACCAGGCTGTTAACAGTGACCGTCTCTCTGTGGGATGATTGTGTAGGGACACTTAGGGTTTCTCCATATTATTTGAGCATTTTGTAATAATCATCTATTATCAGCAAATAGAACATTTACACAGAAAATAACTCTGAACATAATATGCATATCCTGCCATCCTGTTGATATTTTGACATTTGAAGTTTTGTGCATGTATATAAGCATATATAATTATCTTTTTATACAGTGAGATTATATGCTTTGTGTCATTTTGAAATTTCTTTTTTCACTTCATGTCAGAAAATTTTAGATCATTAAGTATTTTTAATTCATCATGGCTTTTAATGGCTCCACAGTATTCCACTATTTGGATATACTACATGTGTATGTATAAATGTATGCATGCATGCAACTATCTTCATAACCAGTTTCCGGTTGTTGCCTATTTAGTTTGTTTATAAATTTTTATTATAGGTAGTAATACAGTATCTTTCCTTATAGGTTAAGTTTTGTGTGTATCCATGCTATTTCCTTAGAATAAAATTAGATTTGTTGGTTCAAAGGTATGCACGTGTGTAAGATTTCTGATATATATTGCAAAATTATTCTGAAGAATAATTGGATTGGCAAACTTTTTCTTAAAATACCAGACAGTAAGTGTTTAGGCTTGTGGGTTGTAAGATCTGTGTCCCAACTACTCAACTCTATGACCGCAAGTTGTAAGCAGCCATAGACTATAAGTAAATGGGTGTGGCTATGTTCCAATAGGTTGCCAACCTCTTTACTATAACTACCATTTTACCATAAATAAATGAATGTGTCTATTTGTTCTTACCTTTGCCAGCACTGGTTTTCTATTTAAAAAATTAAAATAATGGTTTTTATCACAAAAGTGGCATATATATTTTGGAAAATAGGAAAATGTGGATGAGCAAATATTAAAATACACACACACACCATATACTTATCACCCAGTAATTATGGCTGTTAACATCTTAGTATATATTCTTTCAGAATATTTTCTACATGTATCTAAAGATATATATATTTTTTAAACGAAAATGAGATCACACTGTATGTACTATTTTTTAACCTGCTTTTTTCAGTTAATGATGTTTACTTTTTCATGTCAACAAGTCTTCATTTCATATAACACTCAATCCATCTTCAAATTTTGCCTGTTGGCCCCAAATCTCTTTTACTGCTGGAATGTCAGCACCAGGATCCAACCCAAGACTGCCTTGAACATCCAGTGTTTATGTTCATTAAATACATCTTATTCTAGAAGAGTCTCTATATTCATGAGAGTTGTTGAAAAGCGCAACCCATTTGTCCTGCAGGATATGCACAGATTTGTTTGGTGGCTTCCTTGAGTTTTCATTTAGCTTGTTCCTTGTCATAGTCAGCTCAGGCTGCCATAACAAAATATCATACACTGGATGGCATAAGCAACAGAAATTTATTTCTTCACAGTTCTGGAGGATGAAAGTCCAAGATCTGGGTACCAGCATGATCAGGTTCTGGTGAGGACTCTCTTCTTGGCTTGCAGACAGCCACCTTCTCACTGTGTCCTCACATGGCAATGAGAGACCTTCCTCTTATAAGGCCACCAATCTTATCAGAGGAGGACCCCACCCTTATGACCTCATTTATCCTTAATTACTTCCTAAAATCTCTGTCTTCAAATACAGTCACACTGGGTGGGGGGATTAGAACTTCAACATATGCATTTGGGGGAAATATAGTTCAGTCCATAGCATTCCTGTAGCCCTTTATATTTCCTGTAAACTGGAAATTAGATTCAGGTTAGTTGCATTTGGCTAGAATACATCATAAGTGAAGTTGCATGATTTATAAGTGCATCACACCAGGTGATACATAATATCTGGCTATTTCTTACTACCTTTAAAAAATATATCTGTCGGTTTGATAAGCAATTTCTGGTTATTGCCAATTTTTACATCTTTGTCATTGTTTTCATCTGCATTTCTCTGATTAAGTATTTGCCTTTTGAAGATGTGAAGGGAAAGGGAAAAATGCATAGAAAATTAATTAAAGTGAGAAATCAGAAAGATTGGCTTGGATGGAAGAGGGAAAAATAAGAGGACAGTTGCAGGCAATTGTTATCGAGCTTGCTTTCCTCTTTCAATCTTTCCTAGTTGTGAGTTTTATTTTGGTCTATTTGAGACCATGGTGATCATGCTGAAATTCAAGTCTTTTTGTCAGTAGCACCTCAGTTACTCAGTGGAAGGTAGGTTGCTGAAGTGTGCACAACGGCTGAGAGACTGAGCATTCCTAGGAAGTCTCCTCTAACACATTGCTGGGAAACTGTGAGATCACAGTCCTGCGGTCCTTTGGCTCCTGAGTCATGCTTGCTGATATTTGAACCCTCTTTTGCTTTAAGCCCAGAAAGATTGGTGCTGATAAACAGTGTAGAAATGAGTGTGTCGTTATTCCTTAATGATGATTACCCAGTAGAGGGGTGGGATAGGGAGGATGGGAGGGAGGCTTAAGAGGAAGGGGATATGGGGATATATGTATGCATATGGCTGACTCACTTTGTTGTACAACAGAAACTAGCACAGCATTGTGAAGCAATTATACTCCAATAAAGATGTATTAAAAAATAAAATAAAATATCGGCAAACTGAAAAAAGAAAAAAAGTAAACGCAGCACAGCTTCATCCACTTAAAAATTCTCTAGTATTTTGGCTAATGACATTTATCTTATGGTTTGTAAATGCAAAATCTGACTTAAAATTAGTTTTCAGTGTCATATTAAACTTACAGTATAACTGTTTTCTTCAATCCAGAGAATGTCTTTCTATCCTGCACGTAATTCAGAAGAACAAAGTTGAGCAGCAGTTCTTCTATGAGTTTGAAGGTGGCGTCAAGCTTGGAATAGGGGCCTTTAATTTGGTAAGTGATCAGAAAGCAACCAGAATCTTTTGTACAAGAACCTTAGGTTTTCAGTGCCTCTGCTACTGCATTTGAACCTCACCCTGAACCACTAACTGGGTTTGGTTGGCAAGTGGCTACAGTGGGATCAGTTTTCTTGTGCTGTGAACCTGTGGGGGCTTTGGCCAGAATGTGCTGTAAAGTTCTGCACATGCTCAGAATAGTTTTCGATTGTATAATAAGGGAAGCATGCAGCTCTCTGAATGGACTAGTAACATTTTTTGGTGATAAGGAGCTTGAAATTCAGTTCTATTTCCACATCAGAAATATTATTGCTATAGCAATGGTGGCTCTGAAATTGAAAATAGGTGAGGGAACAATATAGTTTGAGGGATGATGAAGCTCTGGGGTAGATGAAGGGTTTGAGTAGATATCTGTCCAATTGCTATATTATTTAGATATTTTGATATTAAGGTTTGACTGGAATTGGTGAGAAAATTAAGTGGTAAAGGGACACATAAGTGTCCCTTTATAAGGGACACTTATGTGTGGGACACATAAGTGTCCCACACATAAGTGTATACACTACCGTGGCCGCTTTGTTCATGAGCCCATTGGTTGATGACAGAGGTGGCTGAGGAGAGAGGCTGGCTAGTGTCCACAAAATGAATCACCCTATCCACTTGATTATTAAAATCTTCCTCTGCTGAGGTCAGCCTTTGGTGAACATTCACATGGGACACAAATATCTTCACATTTTTTGCCCATTCTGAGATGTCTGTCCGTATACCTGTTTCCCAGAGCTCCTTGTCATCAGTTTTCCCATCATGTTCTTTCTAAAGCCCTGACCATCCAACCAAACCACTGGCAACCACCCATGAATCAGTAAATAATTACATATATGGCCATTTCTCCTTCCAGGCAAAGTGAACAAACAGGGCACTGCTCAAAGTTCTGCCCTGGGAGGACTTCCCTTTATCCTACTCTTTAGGGATGTCCCAGAGAGGGGCTGTAGTGCTGTAGGTGTCTACTTCTGGGTCATGCCTGCATATCTGAAGAATACAACAGACTTTTGCTTTTGGAAAAGGATGCTAAAAGAAACACTTTGGAGGTGGACACTGGGGATTATCTTCTCATCACTTTATCAACCCACATGAAAGGAGCAAGTGTTCTTTAGAGCATTCTGAAAAAGCCAGGTTTTTTGTTTTGTTTTGTTTTTAACTTTTTAGGTGTATTGTCTTAACTAAATGAAATTAAGTCACAAGTAATGATTATACTAGGTGCAGTATGTGGTGATTGAGACGTGTCCAGTGGTTTAAACTTGGTTCTAATTTTTCATATTACTGAATCATTAAAACTTGAAGTTGGTTAGAGTTTAACATTTATCTACAGTTAGATGTACTAACAGTAAGTACACTTGTATTTTTTTCTTACAGATGCTGTCCCTTTTACCAGCACGGATTATCAGACTACTAGAATTTATAGGATTTTCTGGAAATAGGGTACAAAATTAATTTTTTCTTAATTTTGACAAGGAAAATAAAAGTTATTTATTGAATGTGAGGGAAATACAACATGTCCTCATAGCTAGCAATTTGTTTTCAGAACAATGAAGAGGCATTGGGTCTTGATTATATTTTTCAGGAGTTAGAGATGGTTTTTCTATTGAAAGTTAAAAATTTTCATCTTTGTTATTTAAATTCTGGGATTAAAATTTATGTTTTACTAATATTGCTGCTTGCTGGATCTTTAGTACTCATGTGAGGTTAAAATATGCTTCCCTAACATTTTTGCAACCCCAGAGTTTCCTGCAAAACCAAGAAATTAGGCTAGATTTCCCTGTCTAACATTTTATGATTCGTATGGATCAAGCATAGTTGCAGTTCTTTTGGTTTTCCTTGTTTTTACACGTTTCACTACAAAACTAAGCAAGGAAATTTGTTTTCCATGAGTTTTGTTTGTTATTGTTCTGTGTGGTTGTTTTTGTAGTGTATAACATTTATTAATCATAGCACTCAATATGCTATTACCAGAGTTGCTTTATTGCAAAAGTTGTCCCTGTTAGTCCAGAGAGCAGGTTTTGAGAAATAGATGAGAACAGGTACAAGAAGCTGTAATTTTTTTCCCTATTTATTCCACTGTCTAGGTTCTCCATAAGTATTATGTATTTATGGTGATCCCTTCCTGATATGGTCTATCTATTCAGACTCTGTATTTCATCGTTACCCTTCCCCTCTACTATTCATCTTCCACCTTATTTCTTTAGTAGCTCCAACTTGCCCCTTGAATAAAGTCCAAACTATAGCATGGATTCAAGGGCCCTAGGATCTGACTCTAGCCAATGCTTCTAGCCTACTACCCATCCTTTTTGCTTCCCTAGTGTTCCTGCTAAACTGGGCAAATGGTTGTTCACCAGATAGACCCTGTGCTTTTCTGTTGCCATGCTTCTGCTGGTGTCTGTTTTGGATGTCCTCCCCAACTGGCATCCTCCCAAATAATGTCTCTTGAGAGCCTCTCCATCCATTAGGATTGAGATAAATGTCACCTATTCCACAAAGCTTTCTCTTATCTTCTCCCAACAAAGCTCAAGTATTCCTAACTTTCAGAATCATTTACTTATCTCTCTTATGGCCCTTGCCATATTCCAGTAAAATTATGTGTTCATGTACTACCTTCGCTATTTGATGGAAAGATCTTTGAAGACATAGAACTGTATATATTCATACCCACCGTAGCATTTTGTACTTAGATCCTCAATATGTTTTAATAAATTAATATTTATATAAGAGAAATACAGCATTTTCTATGAAATGAGCTCTACCTTTTTCTCTCCCTAAGATCACATGATATAAGAATTTGGGAGATTGTCTTATGCCAGTTTAAAATGTAAAATTTGCTTCTAGTTAGATACTACTGCTATTCTAAGCTCTTGAAAAATAAACCCCACCTTCCTGGAGAGTGGGGATCCATGAGCTAGCATTTTAAAGTCTCTGAATATGATGTTTCAATCATGCTCTTCTCATTCTAAAATGCCTCTAATTCCCATAGGAGTTGGGCATCCTGCAGTTACGGGAAGGTGCCTTAGGAAGAAGCATGAGGTCTCCACTATGCTGCTTAACTATGCTAGCTTTTCATACTTATATCTCCCTGATACTTGGTAAGGACTGGATTATATTTCACATCATTGAAAGTTGATTATCTTTCATCTGAGTAAGTAAAAATTTAGAAAAATCAGTAAGAGGTCGTAGTCTGTATTTACCTTTTTTTTGAGCAAAAGTGAAAAATTGTGACATTTCTCATAGTAACATTTGGCAGAGGGGGTGGAGGGTTTCTTTCATCAAATTCGTTGTAATCAGTTCTCAGCTAAAAAATTCTATAAAGCTTGTTTAAGGTGATCTATTTTTAGCATATTACATTTCTTTTTTTAGCAGAAAATTAAATTTTTGGTTAAAATAAGTTCAATATTGCTATTAAAACCAGAAATTTCAATTAGGAACTGAAGGCAACCACCTCTGCTCCTAAGAATTTGCCCTAGAGCTTTCTTAAACTAAAGTCATAGAGGAGACTTGTCTTCTTTTATTTCCCAAATATTAAAATGACAAATTAACAGTTTTCATGTTTTCCATGAATAGGTCTTGGCTATATTATAATGAAATTTGGAGAAATAGTTATACATGTCAACCACATTTCTTGAAGACTGAGGCTTTTCCTGTTAAATTTCTAGGTACAGGAGAAGTGAATGTTGTGGAAGCAGAGCGTCTCCTTGAACCCTACCTCCAGCAGTTTCCAAATGTACGCTTAGAATTTCAAGTGTCTTTTTCAACCATAATCAATCAACCAGGGTTGACCATTGAACAGTCTGTTTCTCCCTCCGCAGGGCTCCCTCATGTTGTTTTATCATGGCCGGATAGAGCTGCTGAAAGGAAATGTGGAAGAGGTAACTTATCTGAAGCGGTCATTTGGGGGGCTGTCTATATGGTGGAGTTGCGTAGTGCACCCATTCCAAATGAGCAAGTCCAGCTCTATGCACTAGACAGAAATAAAGGGAAAATATGTAATTAAAAAGCCAAAAGTTAATTGTGTGGATGCACTCTATGATATATAGTAAACTACTGAATATACTCTACATTTGCACATAAAGTACCTGAGGCAATTCAGGGTAGGATATAGAAATACAGTTGGGCAGTTTAAGGGGCTTTCAAAAATCTTTGACTACTATCCATCTCGGTATTACATATTGGCTTTGGAATCTTGCCCCTGCATAAAGGTCACTCCACTGTACTACATGTGTGCTCCCCATCAAAGGAAATTATTCACTAATTCCCTTGAAGAAGAAGAGTGAATAGCCTTTTATATAAATATACTCATGAACAATTTTCTTCTACACAAATGGGGTCAAACATGTATTTTTCCTTGATTTGATTTTTTTCTACTTACAATACATCTTGGATTTCTTTCCAGGTTAGTATTTCTAAATCTTCCTCATTCTTTTTGATGGCTGGGTTTCATTCAATGAGATGGATATACTGTACTTACTAAAGCAGCCCACTATTGATAGACATTTGGCTACTATACATAATGCTGTTGTAAACATTATTATGTGTATATTTCTGTGCAAAAGTGTATTTATATAAGATCGATTCTGATAATGAGGATTTCTAGGTCAAAGATGTTTGCATTTTGATAAATTCAGACAACTTGCCCTCCTAATAAGGCTAGTCCATTTAAACTCCTGTAAAGATATGAGAATACTTGTTTTCAGTGCTCTTTGGCAACTCTGGTCATTATTTATCTGTTTTATTTTTGCCAATGTGATGGCTGAAAAATGATAATCTAATCTTTTAATTTATCTTTTCCAGTGTAAAAATTTCTTCATATGTATATTTGCCACTCATTATCTTTTTCTCTAATTTCCTGTTTATATCTTTAAACAATTTTCCCACTGAGTTGTTTGTCTTTTTTTAAGGATTTTATAAAATTGCTGTATAAGGGTTGATCCTTTGCCCGTTACGCATATAGCGATATCTTCTCCCAGTCTGTCCATTGCCTTTAACTTTGTTTAAGGTATATTTTACTCTCTGGAAGTTCTAAATTTATTGTCAAATCTTTTCTTAAAGGACTTCTGCATTTTACGTCTGTCTTAAGAAAGGAACTTTGCTACTCCCACATTATAAAGTTCCATGGCCCTCTCACAAAGTTACATAAAGAGGCGAAATTTAACTGTATTGTTGCATGTAAGGAAAGGAATGTGTTGTCGTATTGAGTGGTTTCATGAGTGATGATTTTGCTCTTTTTGTACAAAGTGTTTTATGTATTTTTCCATTAGGTTATTATCTCCTTGTCTAATATCTGGATGATCAGCTTTATGCAATTGACTTATAGGCACAAGAGATATTTCGAAAATGCATTTCAGTTCAAGAAGAATGGAAACAGTTTCACCATCTCTGTTATTGGGAGCTGATGTGGATTTTTGTATTCCAACAAAACTGGAGGGAGGCGTATTACTATTCAGATCTGCTTTGCAAAGAGAGTAAATGGTCCAAGGTAAAGTACAGTTTCATTAATGTCATCTGTTTGCTCATAAGTGTACAGGATGATTTTCATCTAGGACTGTTTCTTCCATAGTATGATATTGACACTGTTTTCTCAACTTAGAGATCCATCAGAGGACGAAGTGGACATTAAGTACCTGCTGTTTGTAACCACTGTCCTCAGCACTATGTGCTTTAAAAGCCATCCAAATAGTCTTTTTCAACAGAGAGGCTTTATCTGTGAAGATGAACTGTACTTATATATAAAAAGTATTAGATATCAAGTATTGATAATTGTTTGTAGACTTTTTGATACTCTGATAACAAGGCTTTTCATAATAATCAAAATTAATTCTTTATCCATTCATCCGTTGCTGCACACTTAGGTTGCTTCCATGTCTTGGCTTTTGTAAATAATGCTGCTATTAACGTTATGATGTACATATCTTTTTGAATTAGTGTTTTCGTTTCTCTTTGGATATATACCCAGGAATGGAAATGCTGGATCATATGGTAGTTCTATTTTAATTTTTTGAAGAACTTCATTCTGTTTTCCATAGTGGCTGTACCAATTTACATTCCTACCAACAGTATATAGGGTTCCCTTTTCTCCACAATCTCATCAACGTTTATTATTTGTTGTCTTTTTGATGATAGCTATTCCAACAGGTGTGGCAAGTTGGGGGAAGGAGATTAAGAGGTACAAACTGCTAGCTATAAAATAAATAAAATACAGGGCTTCCCTGGTGGCGCAGTGGTTGAGAGTCCGCCTGCCGATGCAGGGGACACGGGTTCGTGCCCCAGTCCGGGAAGATCCCACATGCCGCAGAGCGGCTGGGCCCGTGAGCCATGGCCGCTGAGCCTGCGCGTCCGGAGCCTGTGCTCCCCAACGGGAGAGGCCACAACAGTGAGAGGCCCACGTACTGCAAATAAATAAATTAATTAATTAAAAAGAGTTCTAAAAAAATTCTGATCCATTTGTGAAAAGTTGGGAGGAATGAGATAATGATCTCTTTTTCATTTTGTCCATTTTCTCATCCATGAACGTTACAGTTGTATAATAGGAAAATGGCCAAAATTAGGTGAAAAGTTTTGATCTCATTTGGAACAGGTGATATAAGACTTCATTTCCTTTTTTTTTTAATATATTTGATACCTCTTAAATATTATATCTGGAAGATTTGTAGGTCTTTCCTGATTTGCAAGATAGCAATGTTATGTACCCAGGATGCTCTCTGACTAGCTGCTTTTCTTTTCCTCAAGGCAACGTATGTGTTCTTAAAAGCTGCAATTTTGAGTATGCTTCCAGAGGAAGATGTAGTAGCAACTAAAGAGGATGTGGTAACTTTATTTAGGTAAGCAAGACACTATTTCTATAACAAAGATCCTGAATGAATAGAGGAACACACAAATACTTTCTTTTTCCCTTAGTGCTCTTCCATGCTTCACCTTCATATTTCTTTAATTTATCTGATTTGATACAGAAACTCTTAAAAAATATATTTAGGGCTTCCCTGGTGGCGCAGTGGTTGAGAGTCCGCCTGCCGATGCAGGGGACATGGGTTCGTGCCCCGGTCCGGGAAGATCCCACATGCCGCAGAGCGGCTGGGCCCGTGAGCCATGGCCGCTGGGCCTGCGAGTCCGGAGCCTGTGCTCCGCAACGGGAAAAGCCACAGCAGTGAGAGGCCCGCGTACCGTAAAAAAAAAAAAAAAAAAAAAAAAAAATATATATATATATATATTTAACTAAGGGTCAAAATGTCATCCTTTTAGCAAGACTTTGCAGATATGCCAGTGTAATTGGGAATCTTGAGAACACATGTTTTTTTGTTTTGTAATTGGGGCTTTGCTACTGCATTTTGAACACAGTTTCCTAAAATGGTATTGTTAGCTAAAGATGTTTACTGTTATAAATCAAAGGTATTTTGTGATCAGAAAAACTTAAGAATATAACACAATATAGTATACCCTTAGTTTTCATTAGTGTGCCAAAGATTCTGTGAAGCTCTGCTGTGAAGTAATCTGTTTAACTTTGTTTAGACCAGTGTCCGTCCATCCATCCATCCATCCATCCATTCATCTGTAACCTTTATGTTGAGCACCTACTGTATGAAGACGACTGTGTTAAGTGCTGAATTAACAGGCATGGATCCTGTCCTTGTGCAGTTCATAATCTTGTAGTGGAACTAGATATCAGTGAAATAATCACCCAGTAAATGCAAAATTATAACACATGACTGATTTTTCTCCTCCTGCTTGTCTCACCATTCCTTCTTGGTATCTTTGTAAGCTCATCCTACTTCCATCTATTAAAAGTTGATGCTTTTGATTTCAAAGGTCAGTCTTAGAACCTCAACCTTAGGAAATCTGATTCAAGCCAAATTGAAATCCCTAGTACACACCTTGTGACTGAGCTCCAGACCCATATATCTAGCTCCCGTTTACCACCTTCACTTAGATATGTCAAAGCATTTAAAACTCACCACATCCAGTCTTCCCTAGCAAACCTGCTGTTCTTTCCTCTCTCAGTGACTGGGACTACCAGTTAGCAAGGCAGAAACCTATAACACTTGCATCGCCAACACGACCCACTGTCCCTCCATTCCCCGGTGGGAGGAGAGGTATGGATAAGAGCACAGAGGGAATGATAGTTGAGATGAGGTCTGAAGGTGGCTTGGGAGCTGCTGAGGCAGTGGGGAGTTGTAGTGATAACAGTTTCAGACCAAGGGAACAGCATTTGAGAGGATGCTGTTTCAGGAACAGCATACGAGAGGATGCTGTTTCAGGAACAGCATACGAGAGGATGCTGTTTCAGGAACAGCATACGAGAGGAGGCTGTTTCAGGAACAGCATACGAGAGGAGGCTGTTTCAGGAACAGCATATGAGAGGATGCTGTTGCAGGAAGGAGCACTGCACATTAAAAGAACTAAGACAAAGCTGATATTGGTCAGGACGTGATGCTACATTTTATATATAGGTCTAAGGAAAATGAACGTCCAGGATTGCTCAAAATATGTCTCATAGAACACAGAATTCCTTTAAAAAATAAGACAGAGTCTCCAGCCGTACCACCCTGAGTGCGCCCGATCTTGTCTGATTTTGGAAGCTAAGCAGGCTCGGTGCTGGTTCATACCTGGATGGGAGAGCGCCTGGGACTACCGTGTGCTGTAGGCTTAAAAAAAAAATAAGATAAAATGTGTTTTAGGGACACAGAGCTCATTGGTATCCCGAGTGGGAGTTGGTAAGTTAATAGAACAGAGGTAGAAACCAGACTGAGATTGGCTAAAGAGTGAATGAGATACAAAGAAATGAAGAGAGTTGAGCATAAATAACATCCCTGGATAACTTTGACTATGAAGTGGAAGAAACAGAGAGAGAGTTGGAGGGAGATGTATTATCAAAGAATATCTTAATGGGAGAGATCTGATCATTCTCAAAAACCACTGGGAAGGATCCTTTGGAGAAAGAGAAGTTAGACATATAAGCGAGAAATGGTATAAGCGAGAAATGGGATAACTGATATTTGCAAGGCTCTTGAGAATGCAAGAGGAGATAGAATACAAAGCACTGATGGCTTTATCTAGAGGGAGGACCAGGTCCTTTATTGTATGGGAGGGAAGAAGTCCAGAACAGGTGCGGAGGCATGCAAGCTCATGGGTGGTAGTGTGAGATGGAGGGCTTCCTCCCTCACAGCTTCTGTTTTTCTTTATGAAGTAGGAGGCAGGGCTGTCTGTTGAGAGTGAAAGAGAAAGGAGTGGGATGGAGGTGTGAGGAGGATGAAGAATATTGGAAATCATTGCTGTAGAGGGTGGGACAGTGAGGTGATGAGAGAAACACAGGAGGGGGAACGGCAGGCGGTGCCAGGGCTCGTTCGAGGTTGGTGTTGATGAATTTACAGTGATACCAACTTGTTCTCAGTGCCGGTGCAGGGAGGATGGATACTGAGCTTCATCCGGATGAGTGCAATGACTAGGCATTAGCAAGGGAGTATGCAGTAAAGATTGCCTGCCTGGCCGTCTAAGCAGGAGGATGGAGGGACGGGGAAAGAAAGAGACTGCTGAGCTGGGAGAAAGTTGAAAGGCAAGAGGACTGAAAGTCTTAGTAGAACAGCCAAGGTAGAATGAGGAGGAGAGTGGTGTTCAAAGGGTGGTGTGCTTGAATTTGTACTTTGAGGTCGAAAAGCCACAGGTGATGAAGTGGTCTAAGGTGTGACTGTAGGGGTGGGTGGCTGTGGTGGAAAGGAGGAGGTGACCGCTGGAGATGAGGAAGTTAAGGAACGGAGAAGCCCAGCTGCGTTCTTCAAACATAACTGATGACAAACACTTTTTAAAAAATATTTATTTATTTATTTTTGGCTGCGTTGGGTCCTCGTTGCTGCTCACGGGCTTTCTCTAGTTGCGGCGAGCGGGGGCTACTCTTCGTTGCGGTGCGCGGGCTTCTCATTGCGGTGGCTTCTCTTGTTGCGGAGCACGAGTTCTAGGCGCACGGGCTTCAGTAGTTGTGGCACATGGGCTCAGTAGTTGTGGCTCACGGGCTCTAGAGTGCAGGCTCAGTAGTTGTGGCGCACGGGCTTAGTTGCTCCGCGGCATGTGGGATCTTCCTGGACCAGGGCTCGAACCCGTGTCCCCTGCATTGGCAGGCAGATGCTTAACCACTGTGCCACCAGGGAAGCCCAGTGACAAACACTTTTGAGTGGAATACTATAGTGTGTGACCACATTATGAGAAATAATGGCCTGGCTGAACCCTCTGACAAATTTGTCAGAACAAGTTTGAAGGTATGACCAGGACTACTTTTTCATGCTTTTAGAGAAGCTCTTTTTAGCAATAGGACCATGTATACTAATAGAATCAACATTAGTGGAAGCCATGTAGATTAATGCCACCTCTTACTGGTAGAATGTATTGCCTCATTTCACACAAGCAACAAATGGAATGGAATATTAAGGTACATTGGGACCTTTTACATCCATACTTCCTGTACTTCAAAGTAAATTTTCTCCATATCAAAATAATTTCTTTGAAATATGTAACAAATCTTATTTTCAGGAGAAAGCTTGAGGTCTGCTGCATGTGTGATAGCATCTAATTTGTTGGGATAATGAGAGGAGAGTCCCCAAAATGAATGTTCTCTTCATACAGACTCTGTGATCCTTAAATGACAAGGTTTCATGTCCACTGCATGCTTCTGACCCCTTCCCTCAACTCCCACCTCGCATTTCCACTGCCTCTTCCACTGATGTTAATTCACAGTAATGATGGGCATTCTGGTTTAAAAGCCATAGCCCTTCGTACACCTGAAAATAACATAATGTCATATGTCTATTACACCTCAATTAAAAAAATCCATATTCCCAAATTGTGCCCAGAAAGAATGTAACACAAGCTTGTCTTCATACTGGAATGTTTTTTCCTCTTATTGCATCTTTTTCTTTCAGTATAGCTGGATATTTCCCTAAATTTCTTCTTGGCAACGTGTTTGGTGCATTCGCCAAGTTATGTATAAGAAAAGTGCCCTAGGAACATGTAGTCTCATCATCCTATTCTCAGTTTTATGTGCTTGTGAATTTTATAATTGGAATTTCTTAGAATTTTGAGAGAAAGGTTGTAAACATGGTATATGTTCTTAGTTGATTATTTTCAAAATCACCTATGCTTTGGAAACATTTTCTCAAATTATACGTGAATTGACGGCTATCTTTTGAGCCACATTACTTTACAGATCTGTGTCATACTTGCAGAAAGGAATAGGAGATGTACCAGTATACGCTATTGCCTCTCTCACAAGTATCCACAATGTAAATACTTTGGACTTTTTCCTGCTTACTTATGGAAATTGCCAATTTTATATCTAGATTTCCTTGACTTTGTTTGATAGGCTAAGACACTTGCTAAGTTAACTAGAAAGAAATACGTGTCAATCAGTTGTTCTCAAACTTGTGCGTGCATCAGAATCCTCTGGAGGACTCACTGAAATCCAGATTGCTGGGCCCCGGCTCTAGAGCTGCTGATTTAATAGGTCTGGGGTGGAGCCTGCAAATTTGCATTTCCAACAGGTTTCCAGGTGATGCTGATGCTACTGGTCTGGGGAGCACAGCGTGACAAGGACAGGTGTAAATAATGTATGTGTTCTTAATGACCTTTCGCTGGGGCTGGGGCTTTTCACAGACAGGTGGATGGCTTGAAGCAGAGAATTGCTGGGAAATCGATCCCTACGGAGAAGTTTGCTGTGAGGAAGGCTCGACGTTACTCTCCCTCGTTGCCCGCACCCGTGAAGCTCGTCTTGCCTGCCCTGGTATCTGCCTTTATTTTATTTACTGTTTGCATCCTAGAAATAAATTATTCACAGTGGCAGGGAGAACATCTAACTTTTGTTGTGAAGTTTGCTCAATTAAAAAACATTGTGTTTGTAAGGTGAACATTTATAAATAAATTATTAATGAATAATAAAAAGTATAGCAGATGTTTTTTGACTGATTGGTATGTTCTAGGAATTTTGATAAAGGCTATTTATAAAATATATCATTTAATTCTTATAGTAACTGTATGAGGGGAGTTTCTCTTTGTAGCCTCATTTGACAAGTAAGGAAATTCAGGCAGAGACAGGGTGAGTTGACTTAATTGAAATTGAGTTGAATTATAATGCAAGCCACATATGTAGCTGTACCTTTTCTAGTAGCCACACTAAAAATCAAACGGTAAAAAATTGAAAAATAAAAGGACACATGATAATCATTTTAAGAGTATTGGTTTAACCCAGTTTATGCAACATTTTGTCATTTGAGCATGTAATCTCTAAAAACTTATTAATGAGATTTCTCATTCTTTCATATTGTACTCATCCATTGAAATCTGGTGTGTGTTCTATGCTTAGTTTGAACTAAGTTTGAACCAGTCGCATTGCTCCAGAGCCATAAGTGGCTGGTGGCTGCTGTGCTCTAGCCCAGCGCTAGAGCTCACATTCTTGATCGGTATGCCATTTAGGCTAGACTTTGTGAAAAGCATAATTTCAACTTAAATTGTCTTAATGAAGACTTTTTTTAAAGTACTAAATATATATCAAATTATGATGACTCTTTGGGGCTTTAGTTCTGCGTAGGTAGTCACATAGCACAGGAGAGCTGTTTAGTGCAAGCTGACACCTGCTATCCTCCTTTGGGGGTTCATGATTTTCTTTTTTTGATTCCAGAGTTTATTCAGTTATCCCCCTTTAACAGTTATGTAGTTTCCAGTTTTTACTACTACAAACAAGCTACAATTAATATTCTTTCATATCTCTCTTTTTTTTATACATGGGCATAAAATTGTCTTGCAGAGATGTCTAGAAATGGAATTCTGAGTTGAAGGGCATATGCATTTAATACTTTGACATTGCCAGTTTGCCCTCCAGAAAGGCTGTACCAATTTAAATTTCTACCAACAGTGTTTTACTGTTTAAATGTGCAGTTGAGCATCTTTTCACATGCTTGTTCATTTTTATTTCTTGTTTTGTGAATTGTTGTTCGTATACTTCCCTATTTTCATCGGTTTTTTATAATTTCATCATTGATATAGAAGCTCTTTAAATATTCTGTGAGAAAGAAAACTGCAGCCCCTCACAGGCATCAGTTGGGAGCTAGCCTGCACCTAGTACCTTGACTGAGGTTTTCCCAACTTAGTCTCGGAGAACACCACCCTCAGACTGGGTTGTTCTGTGCCTGTGATGGAATGAGATAAAAATATGACCACTCTGGGGACTTCCCTGGTGGCGCAGTCGTTAAGAATCTGCCTGCCAATGCAGAGGACACGGGTTCGAGCCCTGTTCCGGGAAGATCCCACATGCTGTGGAGCAACTAAGCCCGTGCACCACAACTACTGAAGCCCGCAGGCCTAGAGCCCGTGAGCCAGAACTACTGAAGCCCGTGCGCCTAGAACCTGTGCTCCACAACAAGAGAAGCCACCGCACTGAGAAGCCCGCGCACCGCAATGAAGAGTAGCCCCCGCTCGCCACAACTAGAGAAAGCCTGCCCGCAGCAACGAAGACCCAATGCAGCCATAAATAAATAAATGCATAGATAAATAGATAAATTTAATAAAAAAATATATGATCACTCTGTAATCATATCTGAGCTGATGATGTATAGCTTGCTCTGATCACTAAGGGTCTTAAGGAAGGTTAACTCAGAGCACTTATTTCTCCACGGCTAAGGGTGTAGAATTGGCTTGAATTTGTGGTGACTAGGAATTTTACCAAAATCCTATATGTCATAAAATGGCAAGGTCAGGTATGAGCATTCCTTCTTCTGACAAAATATTCCTTCGATAAAAGCAAAATTTAAAAACATCATCATCAGTTAAAATAAATGTTCGGTTAGTTATTGAATTGAACTCTTACTCTATTAGCAATAAGAAGCTAGATGTAAAACAAAAGGTGGTGTTGTTATCTTAGTTTTCAGTACCATAATGTAAAGATGACTGCTGCCACTCCAATGGATTTTCCTCATTTCTACTGCTTCCCTGTAAGAGGCTGTTCAAACAATATCTCTATAATATTTTAACATTCATTTATTTCCAAGAAGATTCTAATTACCCTGGTTATTTCATACCTTTCAAAATATGAACTGCACTACCAGGAAGATTAGAAAAATATTTTCAAGCAAGAGCACATTTGCTTTTGGTCCAAAAAAAAAAAATTCTCATCTGTTTGCCTATTAAGTATAATTTGCAATGAGAAATCATTAGTTTACATTTTTAGGGGCTGTCATTCTGCCGTATGGCCTTTAAATGAATGCATTTTCTGCATATTGGATTGCATTACCGGACTGTCACATGTTTTTAATGGTATAAAAGAACCTGAGCCAGGTAAAATATTTCCTATGTTCATTTTCAGTGATGTCCTTGGAGACATTTTATATAAACAATTGGCAGATATTGAAAAATGTTTCCCTTTACTTAAGAGTAACAGCAAAAATCTATATTAAATAGAATTGTTCATAGTATCATTTTAAAATATTATATGTATTTCTGTATCTGTAATCCATTATCTTCCAAAAGGATTGGATAACAGTAGGTGCTTAATAAATACTTGTTAAATGAACGAGTAAATTAATTTTTCAGTAAAAACACAATATACTATATATATATATATATATATATATATAGAATACTTCGCAGTATAAAAGGCAAAAAGCATTAAATAAAGTGAGAAAAGTGGAAATTTAATCACTAAATTCCAAATGAGGAAAGCTAAGGAAAATGATCTCTAAATGTTGTCTTGAGATCACTAGCAACTGAGGCAAAACACACATATGTAGTTTTGTTGTTGTAAAGAACATTGAATAACCTCACATAATTGCGAATGGTTTCTCATTTTTCCTCGTTAGGAAATGATGTATGTTTGGAATGGTTTTCCACTATTGAGCAGAAGAAAAGATCTTTCTGAAAGTCTGTTGGTGACTGTTGAAAAGGCTGAGGCAGATCTACAAAGTGAAAGTAAGTATGAAACGTAAGAGCCTGGAAATCTTTACCGTTGCCCCTCTCCCGTCCTTTCCCAGTGCACACATGCCTGCGTTAATCTGTGTGCATGATGAGGACAACAGAGCTTGAGCCGAGGTGTCTGGGCGATTGCAATCAAGATGGAGAAAAGATACCTGATACAACATGGATGAGCCTTGGGGACGTTAGGCTCAGTGAAAGAAGCCAGCTGCAAAAGAAAACCGAGTGACAGAGATAATTTACATAAAATATAGAGGATAGATCAGTCTGTAAAGACAGAAAGCAGATGAGTGGTTGCCTAGGGGTGGAGAACTGGGGGTGTGTGAAAGCTAAAGGTTATGGCATTTGTTTTTGGGGTGATGCAAATATTTTAAAATTGATTCTGGTGATGGTTCACACCTCCGTAATATACTCACAGCCAGTGAATTGCATACTTTAAAGGGGTGAATTGTATGTTATGGGAGTTTTATCTTAAGGCTGTTATAAAATAAAAAGATGAAGAAGAGAGTTGAGTTTTAGAGCAGCTCGAGGGAAACGTATACTGGTTTAGTTGGTTGTGTTTCTTTCCGTGCCTCATTTTTGCTCTCTAATGACTACTGTGTTTTTACAGACACAGAGAATTGTTTGTTTTCAAGTTGAAATCTTGTCACAATTTGATTTTCTTACTCATTACTTGGGTTGTACTGGAGGTCCCTTTCCAGTGTACTGGAAGCTCTATTTACTGGAAGCAGCTGGCACAGTAGGAGGAAAAGCAGCTGGTCTGGTCTTATAGTTCCAATCCTGCAGCTGTGAGGCTCTGGGAAGCATACCTCATCCCATACCCAGGAGGGCCTCCGATTTCTTTTAAAATGGGTGTGGTGTTGGACCAGATGATACCCAGGGTTTTCTTGCTCTGACATTTTCTAGTTCTCTGTCATAAATAGAGGCTTTAACTTTTGCTAAACAATACCATAAGTGATAGCTTTTGTTGTATTCCTTATCAACACCCAAATCATTTAGGTATTATTCCAAGATAATGGTCTTATCCGCTGGAATGTTCTAATCACAGAAGTAAAGCAAAAATTGCTGGGAGGATAAACATTGTAAGGGGCATAAAAATTCAAGAATAGCCAGGAAAAATTCTAACAGGTAACTAATTTTTCTTAGCTGGAAGAAAATGGGCACCGAAGGAGTACCGGCTCCATGTGCAGTATACTCCCCATGTGGGTGATGCAATGATTGACTGACTCCAGGGATGAGCACCTCATTTCGATTATTTATTTATTTAATTTTTTTGGTAGTATAATTGCTTTACAATGTTGTGTTAGTTTCTGCTGCTCTACAGCAAAGTGAATCAGCTATACATATACATATATCCCCTCTTTTTTGGTTTTCCTTCCCATTTTGGTTACCACAGAGCACTGAGCAGAGTTCCCTGTGCTACACAGTGGATCATTTTTTACTTCAACCACAGTATGGGGCTGAAATGTTTAATGACATTTCTCTTTACAATTACTTTTAAAAAATTAAACACGTAATTACATTTGATAGATGTGTTACCGAGTCCAAGCTCACTCTGCTCGCCACACGACAGGCCAATGAATCAGAGACGAGGTGCTCAGGCAAGGAATATCACTTTATTTGGAAAGCCAGCAGACCGAGAAGATGGCACACTAGTGCCTCTGAAAAACCATCTTATCGGGGTCTGGATGCCGGTTTCTTTTATAGAATCAGAGAGGGAGAGGTGGTGAGGAAGTCAAGTAAAAGGGCCACCAGTTTTGCAAAACTCCTGGAATGACCAGCCTGGGGATGTGTTAGTTTCTTTTTTCTTGCAGCCAGTCACAGGTGGGCAGGGTTCCCTGAGGCAGGCCGTTATGTATGATTATAATAACAAAAGCAACGAAAAGCAAAGGTTAAAGTCAAAGAAACAGATCCAATGGGGAGTCTGTTTTAGCTCTTCCCTGTTACACATGTAGGTGAAAAAAGTCACCCATGTTTTTCCTGCTATGCACAATTAATTTAGAATTTCTGTGTATACCATCCTAGCTTTATTTTTTTTTAATTAATTTATTTTATTTTTGGCTGCATTGGGTCTTCGTTGCTGCGCTCAGGCTTTCTCTAGTTACGGTGGTGGATTCTTAACCACTATGCCGCCAGGGAAGCCCCATCCTAGCTTTCTTTTTATAGTTACAATCATAGTGTACCTGGACATACTCTAGCCTAGTTTTTTTCATTTATTATATCGTAAACTTTTTTTTCCCATTGAGATATAATTGACATATAACACTATTAATTTCAGGTGTACAGCATAATGATTTGATATTTGTATACATTGTAAAATGATCACCACAGTAAGTCTAGTTAATATCTGTCACCGTACATCGTTACAAAATTTTTTTTCTTGTCTTCAGCACTTTTAAGATCTACTCTCTCAGCAACTTTCAGATATGCAATACAGTATTAACTACAGTCACCATGCTGTATATTACATCTCCATGACTTAACTTATTTTATAACTGGGAGTTTGTACCTTTTGACCTCTTCATATATTTCACCCACCCCTCAACCCCTCGCCCCTGGCAACCAATCTGTTACCTGTATCTATGAGGTTTTTTCCTTTTTTTTTTGGATTTCACATAGAAGTGAGATCATATGGTGTTTGTCTTTCTCTGTCTGACTTTTGTTCACTTAGCATAATATCCTCAAGGTCCTTCCTGTTGTTGCAAATGGCAAAATTTGATTCTTTCTTATGGCCGAATGTTCTATTATATATATATAACACATTTTCTTTATCCATTCATCCATTGATGGACACTTAGGTTGTTTCCATGCTTGGCTGTTGTAATAATGCTGTAGTGAACCTGAGCGTGTATATATCTTTTCAAGTTAGTATTTGTTTTTCAGATAAATATGCAGAAGTGGGATTGCTGGATCATATGGTAGTTTATCATAAATGTTTTAACTGTTGCTAAGTAACCCTTATAATAATTTCAAAAGCTTCATGGCATTCCATGGAGATAATATATCATAATTTAATCAACTCTTTCAGAATTGTTGGGCATTTAGGCTGCCTTCCATATTTAAAATAATTGTAGCTTTAGATTCCCACCAATAAGGAGAAGAAATAGAAAAGAATGAAAGCTGAATCAGTGGGCTTATCTGCTAACAAGCTCAAGGTTTCAGGCTGGATAGATAAAGAATGAAATGGAACTAAGAGCAATGCTGTTCTGAGGCCACAGACCACCGCCCTCCCCACCTCCCCATTAGCCTTCTTGCAAATACAAGCAGGTGATCACAGGGATACCAGGTGAGTGGAATATTCTACTCCACTCTTGAAAAACAGTAGTAGGAAAAGCTCATCTGTTGATGAAGGGCAAGTATGTCACCTTCCCATATTAAAGGCATCATTTTAAATAACAGAATGATGGTTTCCTTTCCCTTCTTTTTCCTTCCCCTTTTACAGAAAAGTTATAATACTTCAGCTCATTTTGATCTGGAGGTTAGGTAGAGTAGCCAAAATATTGAGGTATTCATCTTCATGGACTGATAATTCCCTTTGATTTCTGGGTACCAGGGAAACGAGTGGATGAGAAGGCTCAAGAAACTGGGACCCAAAGGAGGAACTCAAAGTTTGTACTATTTAACAAAGAACCAAAACAACGTATGTATAAGTACAGACTATATGGACATTTCAGACTTTCTTTGTCTGTGTCCTAGATGTTCCATCACTAACATTTTCTGCATAGTTTCTACTAATATAGAATTATGATAAGCCTCCTTACATTTTTTATAATTCTTTAAAATTTTTAATTGTAGAAAAATGCACATAATATAAAATTTACCATATTAACCATTTTTTAAACTGTATGGTACAGTAGTGCTAAGTATATTCACTTGGTTGTGCAACCAGTTTTGAGAACTTTTTCATACCCATTAAACAATAACTCCCCATTTCCCCCTCCCCACAGTTGTGGGCAATCACCATTCTACTTTTTGTTACTATGAATTTGACTATTCTAGAGACTTCGTGTAAGTGGAATCACACAGTATTTTTCTTTTTGTGGCTGCCTTATTTCCCTTATCCTAATGTCCTCCAGGTACATCCATGTTGTAGCACATGTCCGAATTGCCTTCCTTTTCAAGGCTGCATAATATTCCCTTGGATGTTTATACCACAGTTTGTTTATCTATTCATCCATCAATGCCTATTTGGTTGCTTCCACTTTTGACAACTGTGAATAATAAATACTTCTATGAATATGGGTATGCAAATATTGTTTTGAGACCCTGCTTTCAGTTCCTTTAGATATATGCCCTAAAGTGCAATTGCTGGATCATACAGCATTTCTATTTTTAATTTTTTGAGGAATTGTCATCCTCTTTTCTCTAGTGCCTGCACCATTGTACATTCCTACCAACAATGCACAGGGTTTCAATTTCTCTACATCCTTGCCAATGCTTGTAATTTTCTATTTTTTAAAAAATTTGTTTTGTTGGTTGGTTGGTTGGTTGGTAATAGCCATCCTAATGGGTGTGAGGTGATTTTATTTTTACTCTTTTTAATATGGAATAATTTCAAAAAGGAAAAATACTTACTTTGATTTGAGTGGAAACTCAACATAGAGCCCCATCATTTTGAAATGTAATTTAGATGAAACTCCATAAATGTTTACTTCAAAAAATGAGATTTCACAAAATGTACTTCAGTAAACTGTATTTGGGCTTTTGAACAAATTTACTAGTGTTTATTTTTGTTGAATCAATTTGGCCACTCTTCATTAATTTGTTCCTTTGAACACTCTTAGATTTTCCACACTAGGTATAGCATTGTGACAGGCAGAGAAAGCATTGTTCCTGTCATTAAGGGAATTATCTGTGATTAAACCCCACATATTCACAAATCAGATGGAAAAATGAATATGTTTTAAAATAAGTGGGTATGTGAAAACTGGGAGGTAAAGAAAAACCTCTTTTTATTAAGTTAAAACATTTGTAGGGTATTTTTCCCCCAGAAAAGCAGGCTAGCTTGCTTCTTCTGTTTTACTACAAAGATAAGGATTTTGGTGCAGTAGAATAAATTCTATTGTTTGAATGTCTATCCTTTGTAGTATAGACTATTACATACCACCAGGGAGTAAGGGCTTTGTATACAGCCGTACCTCAGTTTCTGCGTGGAATCAGTTCCAGGACCCACCGTGGATACCAAAATCCTTGGATGCTCAGGTTCCATAGTCCACCCTCTGTATCTGCAGTTTCCGCATCTGTGGATTCCATCAACCGTGGGTCCTAAATGTAGCTCTAATCTGGTTGGTTGAATTTGCGGATGTGAAGCCCTCGGATACAGAGCACCCACACTGTTAAGAAGTCCTGAGGGACTGTTGAGTTTTCCTCTATTTAAGCAGGCTCTTCACCCTTTCCCTCTAAATTTATTTTGCCCCTACATTGGTGGGGGAAAAAAAATAAAGGAGTAATATTTGTATCAGACTACGCATGTAAAATGCAATAGAGGTTTAGAAAATCAGGCTGTTCTCTCCATCCATTCCTTTCTCTTTTAATGACATATTGAGATGATAGACTTTGAGAGATATTTAAGCAGGACTGGTGGGGGAGAAGAGCTCAGACAGACAGACACATTGTACTTTGTACAAACTTGTCTTTGTATGTCTTCCTGCTGGGTAAAAAAAAACCAAACAAACAAAAAACTGGTTTCTTTTCTGAACATCACTTTTGCTAGATGTTGCACATGAAATTTATGATGATCTCTTCTAGGTCCACGGTTTTACGCAAGATGATTACCTGATTCTATACCCCTACCCCCTTAGGATCTTTTAGTAATTAAGCTCTTATCCTTCAGAGTGAGGGAAAAAATCCACAATTGGAGAATGGAGTGAAGTGGTAAAGCTGAGGTGACTTCAGCCTCCACTAAACACCTCCTTCCCCCCTACCCACCCTCGCCACATACACATTATTAGGAAATGAATGTATTTTGGCTTCTCATACCTTTGTTAAGTGTCTCTAAAGTAAAAGATGGTAGAGGATATAATTGGTGTTCTCCTCTGACGATGCCACAGTTATGAAAGGCTGGTCAGAGATACAAAAGGAGGAATACTGTTTAAAGACAGAAAAGAACTTGGTAGTGTGCCTGGAGTCAGTATTTGCTATTAATTCCAATAGTGCTTCACTCGAAATCTGACTAAATTCCACATGTAGCCAGAAGTTGATTCAGCAGTTCTACTTTAACTATTTGTTATAACTAATTTGCTTGGTGAACTTATGTAGCAAGCATAATAAGAGTTACATAAAAGGGAAAGTGTTACTTTCTGGCTCTTCACCTCTAAATCCATTTTCACATTTTTCCTTTGGTGCATATCAACTAGCTTCTGAAAAGTTCAATGTACGTATTTTGTAGCTTGGGCTTCAAATTTCCTTTTCCCTAAGTCTACCCTCTGTTTTAAGTTCAGCAGATCTTTTGTGATGCAAGTGTGCTTTGGCAGCATTACTGTGTAATTTTCTTGGGGTGTAAAATGGAAACCATGTGTTGAAATGTTCACCCATGAACTCTCCCATGAGTCTCCCATGAGGTTGATGGTCATGACAAAGCCTTCACATTTTAAGGGAAATTAATCATCTGACAGGTAGTGGTCTGAGGAAATAATGGTTTTACTTTCTGAGGTTTTTGGAGGAACATGGTATTTTTGAATCCGTTTTCCATATCCCTACGTCATGATCTAAATAAAAGTTGTGTGTTTTAATGGTACTTCAACTTTCCATGGTGTTCCTCAGCAAAATTGTCCTTCACTGAGCACCAAAACGGTGAGATAAGACAAACTGTCATAAAATGTGACATAGAACTCAATAGAATGCACAAAAGTGATACTAAAACTTAGCATCCAGTATGGACCATAAGGGTTTGGTTCTAGGCCTGGAAAGATATTACTTCTTGAATGGATATTTCAATGAGCATCCATGATTAGAAGCACGAATAGATTTTTCTGAGGCAGAGGGGGAATGGATTTTAATAGGCAAGGTAATGTGGCATTGACATTTGTGATCTTCTTAGTGAATAACCTGTCAGATCTTGGAAGTGAGAGGTGAATATCAGCTATTTTCAGCACCTAGAAGTAAAGTGACCTCCTCTGAGTTGGTTAAGTAGCATCCTTAACCTCCCATAGACAAGCAGTTTACTGATTAAAACACCAGCATGTGTTAATGGTGATTTCTGACGTTTATACTGAAAGCAAGAGTATTTCAGTATGAGGGACTCTTAGAGCCTCATTAGTTTGGTTTACTGCCCCTTCCCACCTGTGTTGTCACAGCGTGAAATGTATAAATTATCGGTCTGTCTTGGAGTGATTTGTTAGCTGCACTTAACTTGCAAAAAAAAAAAAAAACACCCCAAATTCAAAAGTGATAGATGTGAAATGGCAACCTTTGTCAGATAGATGTCACACATGATACGGTTCCTTCTGTTAATATATGTTAGCCTTGGACTGTAGAAGGTAACGAGTCATTTTCAAAAGGAAAAAAGTCCTGAAAGAAAATCTTCCTCATTAGCCTCACGCAGTTAGAAGTTTGTGGGGATTTTAGGAGCCTTGCACACCTCAGAACCATTTTGTCTAATTTTATGACATAATTTCTTCCCCAAAAGCACATAGCCTGGGAGAACTGATAAGTTGTAAACATAATGATCTGGAGAGGGTGTGCTCCTTCCTGAATTTTTAATGGGGAGAAGGCCATCTGCTTCTCCATATGGAAGCATTACCCTCTTCTACACGAAGCCAGCACAGCTAGGGACCAGAACCACAGGAAGAGGCAGCGTGCGACCTCCTCACCGCTTTACCTTTCACAGAACTAATAAAGCTCTTGCTTTATTTACAGTTCAAACTTCCTATAATTATACGTAAGGTCACATAACTCAGAGTATGAGCACCCAAAAAAAATTTTAAGTGGCTAGAGTGAACCCCTTAATAAAATGGTGTATTAATGTAGTTAGTATTCTTTTCATTTGAAATATTTTCATTGTATTTTATTTAGTGAGGCATAACAAATGCTAAACATATTCTCCTTATTTTTAAATGGTCCCTCTGAAACCTAAGAGCTGTTAGTGCTACCTCTTAAATAGGATTTTTACAAGTATTTTTCTTTCCGTGTGTGAATTGTATGTTTGTTTTGCTTTAGAGTCCAGCGACTACTCTGTAGATGATGAATGCTTAGTGAAGTTGCTGAAAGGATGCTGCCTGAAGAACTTACAGCGGCCTTTGCAAGCGGAATTGTGTTTCAATCACGTTGTCCAAAGGTAAAAGCAGACAATGAAACCAGCTTGAGTGCAAATTGTGGTTTCTGGGGAATCGCTGTGAGAAAGTGATGCTTTTATCTCCCGTTGCTAACCTTTTACTTGGTGTTACCAGAAAGAGAATCCAGTAATGTTTTCTTTATTCTTTGAGAAAAAAATTATAACCTAAGTGGAACGTGGCGTTATGCCTTTCTACCTGGTGTTCAGAGGTGACTTACAAAAGCTAAATTTACAGCCAGGCTGACATGTGTCTGTCTGAATTCTGGCAGCAATGTACAGAACATCTGATACTTTTTTGATTCATGCATTTGTCTGTCATTCATTTATTCCAGAGATATTTGAGTACCCACTATGTGCCAGAGACTGTGATCCTGAATCCTAGGGATTCAAAGTTGAGTAGAAAGACTCGCCATCATTGTAATGATAATGTGACAGGAAAGAACGACTGTGATGAATACTAAAACTGCTTCTCTTTTGGCAAGGGGCATTTTTCTGTAGATGAATGAGTTTTAACCCCCCAAGAGCATTGATCATGATGTCCTGCTCTTTCACTAATTAGAGAGTTGAGTCAAGGTTCTGATGCCTGACCCTCTTCTTTACATCTGGAGTCACAAATGCAATTACAGGGGCCAGACAAGTAACCTTACTGAACGATGGCAGGAATAGGGATTAGCGGGCACTGCAGATTAGGGAGATAGTGTGTTCTCTTTAAAGAATGCAGCCACTCCTGAGCTCTAATTGATTATTGCTCTGGACAGTATGCGCCCAGTAGCAATAATCCCTACAATTTTTTTTTTTTTTTTTTTTTTGGCTGCGTTGGGTCTTCGGAGGCTTTCTCTAGTTGCAGCGAGTGGGGGCTACTCTTCGTGGTGGTCCACGAGCTTCTCACTGTGGTGGCTTCTCTTGTTGCGGAGCACAGGCTCTAGGTGTGAGGGCTTCAGTAGTTGTAGCGTGTGGGCTCAGTAGTTGTGACACACGGGCTTAGTTGCTCCGCGGCATGTGGGATCTTCCCGGACCAGGGATCGAACCTGTGTCCCCTGCATTGGCAGGCGGATTCTTAATGACTGTGCCACCAGGGAAGTCCCTATAATTTTTCATTGAAAGCCTGGAATCTGAATTTTGTATAACATCTCCAGATTTTTAAATCTTGGCTCAATTTTTTGGAAACCATTGTGTAAGCCAAATAGATCACAGCCATAGACTGCCAGTTGACGTTTTTTGTTCCATATCATATGCCTTTCCATCCATAGCTACTGATCTGCCTCTTTCTGACTATATATTATGAGAATGTAGGAGGACCGGTGTCCTTCTAAGAAGCTGAAAGAGACAATATCTGTTTCCCAAATAAGTAATATACAGGCTTTAGTAAACATGTTAAAGAAGTATCCGTTGAGTTCTCTTTTATTGGTGTTTTTATTAGGATCAAAAGGATGACCCATTTGTTGTATTTTTTGAATCTCATAGTGAATTGCTTGCCGGTGTATTTTATAGTTTTGGATTGTGAGTTCACCTTCAGTGGGGTTTTATCTTGAGCCTCCTGTGAGGCTAGGATTGAGGAATAGTCTCTCTCTAAAGTGATTTTGCTTTTATTTCTGCCAGATGCCCAAAAGGCTTTTCCAGGCCAGGGCCACCTTCATGTTAATTTCATTGCTTAGAAGTTCTTGGATCATTTGGGCCACATAAATTTGAATTGCAGATTCATGTGAGGGCAGGCCTATTGGTTATTAATTTCCTAAGGGATGTGTTTTTTTCCACCCCCCCTCACCTAGACCTCAGGCCAGGGAGCCAACTGCCCCTGTCTTCCTCCTATGCTGCAAGTGGGTTTTTCTCATCTGCCCTTTCTCTGGTGGAGCAGAGCCCCAGCTTTATGTAGAGTCTCAGCCCAGGCTCTACGTACTATGTGGACCCAAGGCCTCACCTCCTGTGTGGACATCGAGACACAAAGCCCTGGCTGATTCAGACTGAAACAGACCTAGGGGTGCTTTGGCATCATGCACACACTTAGAGTTCTGGTTTTGTTTTGCGTTCAGTTTGAGAGTTTTCCTTATGTCCTTGTGAGCTGAGCTCTGCATTTTAAAGGGTGTTGCTCTTATTTTTTTGAGTGCTTCTAGATGTTTTGTAGTCAGAGAATTTTCATAATACTGCTGAAAACCGAAGTGTTGGCCACTTCTCTCTTGACATTTTGAAGCATTATAAGACAGCAGTGCAAAGAGAGTTGAACCTCAGTGAGAAATAAGTGGCATCATTTTCTGAGTGGAGTCATTTCCTGAACACATTCATGTTCAGGAGAGATGATCTTATCCTTTCTAGGGTTAATCTTTGAAGATCTGTATGCGTTTGTATACCTGAAGGTCAGTAACCAATCCTCAGTGCTGGATTTATATTAAGGAATAAAATAAAAGAGTAATATGAGGAATTCCCTGGCGGTCCAGTGGTTAGGACTCCGTGCTTCCACTGCAGGGGGCACGGGTTCAATCCCTGGTCGGGGAACTAAGATCCTGCATGCCAGAGCTTGGCCAAAAAAAAAAGAAAGAAAAAAAGAAAAAAAAGAGTAATATATTAAAAGCATACTATTTATTGCCATGGTTTATTAGGTTCTTTAACTGTATAATGACAGCTTTTCTCTGATAATAGTCTTAGTGCTGTAGCTGTTTTCTTAAGAATGGGGAAAAATACATATATGTTGGAAAAGAATGATATGTTCCTTGTTCTGTTAAGACTTAATTGCTTTTCATTTGCTCTTTTAGTGAAAAGCTACTGAAGTATGACCACTACCTAGTGCCATTTACTCTGTTTGAGTTGGCATTTTTGTATAAAAACCAAGGGGAAATTGACAAGGCCATAAAGGTCCTAGAAACTGCAAGGTAAGTGATAACCACAGCTTCTCTTTGATTGCTATGGAGTCAGGAATGTCAATACAATTTTAACAACGGCAGTAACTTGATACACTTAAAATGAACACATTAATGAAAAATTAGTCACAATTTTACACTTGCTAATTTATGCTTAGTTTCTGCCTGTGGCTTTTGCTGCAATTGTGCTGTTTCCAACCCTTTTTTTTTTTTTTTTTTTTTTTGCGGTACACGTGCCTCTCACTGTTGCGGCCTCTCCTGTTGCGGAGCACAGGCTCAGCGGCCATGGCTCATGGGCCCAGCCGCTCCGCGGCGTGTGGGATCTTCCCAGACTGGAGCACGAACCCACATCTCCTGCATTGGCAGGCGGACTCTCAACCACTGCGCCACCAGGGAAGCCCTCCAATCCTCTTAATGCCTGACCCTGTGGCTGTTTACAAATGTTGTGATTTTGGGGACCTACATGACAGATTTCTGGCCTATTCTCTTCTGTATCAGGAGTCAGCAAACTTTTTCTGTAAAGGGCCAGTTAGTAAGTATTTTTGGCTTTACAGTATAAGGTCTCCATTGCAACTACTCAATTGTATTAAAAGCAGCCATAGAAGACAATATGTAAATAAATGGGTGTGCCCAGATTTGGCCATAATTTTGGTCATAGTTTGCCGATCCTTGGTGTGTTCTACCATCTCTCTCATTTCCTTAAAGAGCCATTGATTTGAAGAAGCCCTTTGAATCTTCTCCTCTTTCTTCTTTCTGACTACTGTGGCAGTTTCAAAGCACTTTATCAATTCTGCTGTCCAGTGGCTCTCAGACCTCCTGTGATCATGGCTCACTTACTGGGGGCACAAACCCTGTGGTCTGCTTGCTTTGAACACTACTTGCCATGGAGAAAGAATGCCATGATCGCTGTAGGCCATAAATAGCTTGCTGATCCACTAGTTTGTTCATTTACTCAAATTCAGCAGAGCATTCACTGAGTACCTATTATGTGCTAAACACTAGAAAAGGTTCTAGATAGACAACTGTGCATAAACAGGCAATGTTTCTACCTTCTAAGTTGAGGGGCATTGGTAAATAAACAAATAAGAAGAGTAGCAATGGTATGTGCTTTGCTGAGATTTACGATATGATACAGGGTACTCGAGTGCTACTTGAGATTGAATTGATTCTGGAAGGTTTCCTTGAGGGGGTATGTAGTTGAGATTAGCATAATTAAAGCCAGTCCTGAGAAGACCAGTCACCAGAGGACCGTGTGGGGAGCATTCTTGGCTGGGGGGTGGAGCGGGGAGGGTGTTGAGCCAGGAGGTTGATAATGCTTCTTGATTGAAATGGGGAATACTTAGAAGATAAGGATTGAGGAGAGAGAGAGAGAAAAAAAAAACTTACTCCTGTTTGGACTGTGATATTTTGAGGTGCCTATAGGTATTCATGTGGAGATGGTGAATTGGCAGTCATATATACCAGCATGGAGTTCAGTGTAAAGGTCAAGGCCAAATGTAGATATTTCAAAGTCACCAGAACAGAGACAGTGATATTTAAAGCTGTGGTGCTTGATGAGGTCATTTGGGGAAAGTTATACAGCTAGAGAAGGAGATCCAGCATAGCCCTGGGATATGCCATCATTTTAGAGATTAAACAAGAAGATTAAGAAGTGGCCAGTGAGTTAGGAGGACATCCGGGAAAGCCAAGTGAACAAAATGTTTCAAAAGAAGAGAGTGGTCAGTTGTGAAGATGGCTGCCAAGAGGTCAATCAAGGTGAGACCAGAGAACTGGCTGCTGAACTTGGCAGCATGATCATCGGTGACTTTGACAAGCAAGGTGAGAAAGTGGAGTTTGCTACTCCAGGCAACTCCTTCAGGATATTTGGCTGTGAATAAAGCATAGTAATGGGGCAGAAGCTTTGGAGGCACAGTGGAGCCAAGAGAGGTTTCATTATCTTTTTTTTTTTTAAAGCCAAGGATATGAGAGAAAGTCACTTTTAAAGTTAATTTGTTGAGAGTGAGTATGGCTCTTATGTCAACTGACATTCGTGTATCTTCAAATCTATTGAAAATTTTTAGTCCCATTGGAAAATCTGGGACTAAAAATACGGTTTCTAAGTATTCATATCATTTGGACATATTTGGTGTTATCTAAGCAATGCACAATAAGACAACTTTATAACAATGAAAATAAAAGACTAGTAATTCACTATGAAAAAGCAAGACCAGCAGTGATCAAAAGTCACCACTAACTCAAGACAGTCCCAGTGATGTCAACATAAACAGACGTCCCATAATTTCAAGACTGTTGATTATCTGTAGTTTTCTTTGTGCAGTAGGAGCTTTGCAAAGCTTCCAAAGTTAATTAGGGAAATACTCAATTACGTCCTTTGGTAAACTCTAGTAAGGTGTTGGCTTAGCTTATGAATAATAACCCTCATTATGAATAATAACCCTGATTATCAAGGTTACCAGTAAGTAACCCTTAGACCTGTATAAAGTAAAGGGCTATAGAAAGGAATGAATGCCACTGCAAAGAAAGTACAGCTCTCCCATGGGCCACGGTGGTGTGTGAAAGCAGAGCCCAAGGTCCAAAGCATTCCATTTTGCTGATTCGGAACAATTCTAGCAAAGAGAAGTCAACATGGATGATCTAAGTGAAGTTTTTAAATAATCTGTGGATTTCTAATGCCCCTCCTGACATTGCCACATAATAATTATTGATCAAACCATTGATATTTGCCCATCAGAATTGCAGTAAGTAATTTTGGTGTCACCGAGTAATCCTGCTATCTTTGTTGTAATTGTCGTTTTGTGCGAGTTTCTATATCTATATCTAAATCTATATATATATAAAAATTTGTGTGTGTGTGTGTGGTGGGGGTGAAGGATTATGTTCACCTTGTTTTTACAGGCTGCCAGAAGTTTCCAGTTTAGAAAAGGAGGTCAACTCTTTAAAAATAGTTCACAAAATTTGTTAAGCCCTCCATGTAACCTTCTTGCTGTTTGTGAATGGTTTGGTAATTACATATAAACCTTGCTAGTCGAAGCATGCTTTTTAGACCACCACCAGGAAGCTTCTAGAAATACAGAATATTGCAGTCCTCATCTCCTCCCAGAACCAGAATCTGCATTTTAACAAAATCCACTGTTATGCATATTAACGTTTGAAAGCAAATAAGGAATGAAGATGAGAGGAGGGGAGGAGGGTGGTGGTGCCCTGGTGTATAAACGAATTTTGACATTACAATATTATTGTTATTTATCTTTAGAAATAACTACAAAGATTACTCACTGGAGTCCAGACTACACTTCAGAATTCAGGCAGCTCTTCACCTCTGGAAAAAACCGTCCTCAGATTGATCAGAACATGAAGGATGGAATTTTCTTTCAATTAGTACCGGCATCTGCTATAGATTAGACCTTGTATTAAAGTGGAAAAATGATCTTGTAAATGTGAGACAAAAAACTAATTTTACTGTCAATATTTTCTATCATCTGTGTGGTTTACTATTGGTCTACATAAATGGGTTTTTTTTCCTATGGAATGATGTTCAATAATATCTAGAAAACTCTTATATTCTGCATCTCCAAAAAGAATTTCATATCCGATTTGAATTGGAGAGTGAAAAGTCTTTTAAAGGACTCACAGGTACAGTAAAGTATAATTAGATTATTTATTTTTTTAATGTGGAAATGAATATTGTGTAAGTAGCAAATGGCTTGCTTACAACCTAAGCATTTTTAGCATGTCGGTCAGTTAAACTTCAGAGATATTTTGTTGCCTAGCATTTAAGTTTCAGAGGGGAAATAAGAATCACCTACATTCAAAATAGCTCAATAACTTTCCGAAAACTCCTGAAAAAGACAGGCAATGGTGTGAACCGGACAGGTAATGTAGGTAATAGGTTGAAAGACCTGTATCTAGAAAAGGTGATGAAATGTTATTGTTTCTTATTCTTCATGTAAGTTACAGGTGGTGACAGTTTTGAGAGACTATCCTGTGTTTTGTTTTTTTTTTTTTTTTGCGGTACGCGGGCCTCTCACTGTTGTGGCCTCTCCTGTTGCGGAGCACAGGCTCCGGAGGCACAGGCTCAGCGGCCATGGCTCACGGGCCCAGCCGCTCCGCGGCATGTGGGATCTTCCCACACCGGGGCACAAACCCACATCCCCTGCATCGGCAGGCGGACTCTCAACTACTGTGCCACCAGGGAAGCCCTATCCTGTTTTTGAATGTACTTAAGTCTGTTATTATTATAACAAAATTCAAAAAAATTCCATATATCTAAAGGGAAAAAAAGTTATATTTTAGAAAATTTCCTTAATCTTAACAATGAGCACCTAAAATATATACGTTGACTATTTTTCCTATAAAGTTCCTGCTGCTTTCAATGATATGTAAAATAATAATTTTTACACTTGTAATGTTGGTGTGTAAGGTCTAATCTGCTCATTTCTCTAGCACTGTGATGGTTCCTTGTAAATATCTGGACTGTACTTAGTCCTTTAATTTGCAAACACAATCAGGGCATGGAGTGGAAGAGAGCCAGCTCTGTGTGGTCCTGGCTCTGCTGTCGGCAGTTACCGGGGTGACCTTTAGGGAGTTCTGTGCTCTCTCCATCACCATATTTTCCTCACCTGTGAAATGGAAAAAGAACAGATGAATTTCAAGGTCTCTTTTAGTTTTATAACTGTGGGTCTGAGGCTGAGATATTTATTTTCAGCAAACAATGTTAAAATGTTTAATCTAGATCATTCCCACTTAGTGTGTGTTTTATTTTACAATCATCACTGCCCTCCCCAGCCCCTCAGCTCTCCAATATGTATGTGCAGTGGCTGAGGACAAGACTGCATCCAGAGTGACAAAAAACAGTTCATGAATTGATGAATCAGGGTTTTGTCTTATTTCTATTTTGAAGAATAACTTGTCATGGAAGCCTCTGCAGTTTAACAAAAACAGCCCAGATTGGCAGTCAGGAGCCGAGTTCTGTTAGTTAATAATATTTCCTCTACGTGGAGCAAGTCATTGACCCTTTCTGGCACTCAGTTTCCCTGGTGGGGATAGCAACACAGAGCTTGGTGCTCGTGAGGGCTCTATTAGATAATGCATATGATAGCTTTTTGTAAACTGAAAGGCTGCATGAATATGAGTTGTTGTAACAGTTACGGTTTTTATGTATGTATTACAGTATCAAAACAAAAGTATTGGCTTGAGTCTGTGGTCTCTGATATAAAATGAAAGTGTGGAGATTCAGACAAGTTTAAATTTATTTGAAGTGTTTGGCACTGACATGAGCTCACATTGTGAATTTGCTCCTTGCTGTTTATTCCCTGCTATATAAGCCTGTATCCAGCAGGTATTTGGTCTTGTTTTCTTTAAGGTACTAATTCTTGGCCAATACTGAGGATGTTTTTCCAGTGGAAAATGATGAATACAATTCAACTCGGAGTTCCACCCCTTCAGATAATATTGGTGGTAGATTCATCATGTGCTATTAATAGGAATTATATAACTTTACATTAGGACCAAATAAAAGAGAAAATAACTGTCATTACAACTAGTAAGGGAAAATCTGCTCAAAAATTTCTTTGAATATTACTTGGGAAAAAAGTCTCCAAAGTTCTTAGAAGAGTTTTGGTAGCATTATTATTATTTTTTTTAATAATTAAAAAAACGGTTATATTGCTTTTGTGAGAAGCTACAAGTCAGAGCAAAAGTGAGTAAAAAATGCACTTTCTGGTATGAAATGGAAACGATTTAAGGTAATGGTAGTTATTTTTGTTTTATTTTAACTCTGCATTACCAAAACAAATATAAAAATTCATATCTCCCATTAAGATTTTTCCTTTATTTGTTCTTATTTCGTTTGTATTTTCATTTCCTTTTCTTTTATAGTTACCTGATCATCTATCCAATGGATTTTTAAATGTTGTAATGTCATTTATTTATTTACTGTTAAACATCTTTATTGGAGTATAATTGCTTTACAATGGTATGTTAGTTTCTGCTTTATAAGAAAGTGAATCAGCTATACATATAAATATATCCCCATATCTCCTCCCACTTGCGTCTCCTTCCCACCCTCCCTATCTTACCCCTCTAGGTGGTCACAAAGCATCTCCCTGTGCTACGCGGCTGCTTCCCACTAGCTAGCTATTTTACATTTGGTAGTGTATATATGTCCATGCCACTCTCTCACTTTGTCCCAGCTAACCCTTCCCCCTCCCCGTGTCCTCAAGTCCATTCTCTATGTCTTTATTCCTGTCCTACCCTAGGTTCTTCAGAACCATTTTTTTTAGATTCCATATATATGTGTTAGCATACGGTATTTGTTTTTCTGTTTCTGACTTACTTTATATGACAGACTCTAGGTCCATCCACCTCACTACAAATAACTCAATTTCATTTCTTTTTATGGCTGAGTAATATTCCATTGTATATATGTGTCACATCTTCTTTATCCATTCATCTGTTGATGGACACTTAGGTTGCATCCATGTCCTGGCTATTGTAAATAGAGCTGCCATGAACACTGTGGTACATGTCTCTTATTGAATTATGGTTTTCTCAGGGTATATGGCCAGTAGTGGGATTGCTGGGTCGTATGCTGATTCTATTTTTAGTTTTTTAAAGGAACCTCCATACAGTTCTACATAGTGGCTATATCAATTTACCTTCCCACCAAGAGTGCAAGAGGGTTCACTTTTCTCCACACCCTCTTCAGCATTTATTGTTAGTAGTTTTTTTGTACGCGGGCCTCTCACTACAGTGGCTTCTCCCGCTGCAGAGCACAGGCTCCGGGGGCCCAGCCGCTCCGCGGCACGTGGGATCCCCCGGAACGGGGCACGAACCTGTGTCCCCTGCATCGGCAGGCGGACTCCCAACCACTGTGCCACCAGGGAAGCCCGTTAGTAGTTTTTTTTTTTTTTTTTAGTAGTTTTTTTGATGATAGCCATTCTGACTGGTGTGAGGTGATACCTCATTGTAGGTTTTTGTTTTTGTTTTTTGTTTTTGTTTTTTTTTTGTGGTATGCGAGCGTCTCACTGTTGTGACCTCTCCCGTTGCGGAGCACAGGCTCCAGAGGCACAGGTTTACGGGCCCAGCTGCTCTGTGGCATGTGGGATCTTCCCGGACCGGGGCACGAACCCGTGTCCCCTGCATCAGCAGGCGGACTCTCAACCACTGCGCCACCAGGGAAGCCCCCCCTCATTGCAGTTTTGATTTGCATTTCTCTAATGATTAGTGATGCTGAGCATTCTTTCATGTGTCTGTTGGCAATCTGTATATCTTCTTTGGAGAAATGTCTGTTTAGGTCCTCTGCCCATTTTTGGATTGGGTTGTTTGTTTTTTTGATATTGAGCTGCATGAGCTGCTTGTAAATTTTGGAGATTAATCCTTTGTCAGTTGCTTCATTTGCAAATATTTTCTCCCATTCTGAGGGTTGTCTTTTCATCTTGTTTATGGTTTCCTTTGCTGTGCAAAGCTTTAAAGTTTCATTATGTCCCATTTGTTGATTTTTGTTTTTCCATTTCTCTAGGAGGTGGGTCTTGCTGTGATTTATGTCATAGAGTGTTCTGCCTATGTTTTCCTCTAGGAGTTTTATAGTGTCTGACCTTACATTTAGGTCTTTAATCCATTTGGAGTTTATTTTTGTGTATGGTGTTAGGGAGTGTTCTAATTTCATTCTGTTACATGTAGCTGTCCAGTTTTCCCAGCACCACTTATTGAAGAGGCTGTCTTCTCTCCATTGTATATTCTTGCCTCCTTTTTCAAAAATAAGGTGACCATATGTGCGTGGGTTTATCTCTGGGCTTTCTATCCTGTTCCATTGATTTATATTTCTGTTTTTGTGCCAGTACCATACTGTCTTGATTACTGTAGCTTTGTAGTAGAGTCTGAAGTCAGGGAGCCTGATTCCTCCAGCTCAGTTTTCTTTCTCAAGATTGCTTTGGCTATTAAGGGTCTTTTGTGTTTCCATACATATTGTGAAATAGTTTGTTCTAGTTCTGTGAAAAATGCCATTGGTAATTTGATAGGGATTGCATTGAATCTGTAGATTGCTTTGAGTCATTTAGTCATTTTCACAATGTTGATTCTTCCAATCCAAGAACATGGTATATCTCTCCATCTGTTTGTATCATCTTTAATTTCTTTCATCAGTGTCTTATAGTTTTCTGCATGCAGGTCTTTTGTCTCCTTAAGTAGGTTTATTCCTAGGTATTTTATTCTTTTTGTTGCAGTGGTAAATGAGAGTGTTTTCTTAATTTCACTTTCAGATTTTTCATCATTAGTGTGTAGGAATAAAAGAGATTTCTGAGCATTGATTTTGTATCCTGCTACTTTACCAAATTCATTGATTAGCTCATGTAGTTTTCTGGTAGCATCCTTAGGATTCTCTATGTACAGTGTCATGTCATCTGCAAACAGTGGCAGCTTTACTTCTTCTGTTTCGATTTGGATTCCTTTTATTTCCTTTTCTTCTCTGTTTGCTGTGGCTAAAACTTCCATACTATGTTGAATAAGAGTGGTGAGAGTGGGCAACCTTGTCTTCTTCCTGATCTTAGTGGAAATGGTTTCAGTTTTTCACCATTGAGAACAATGTTGGCTGTGGGTTTGTCATATATGGCCTTTATTATGTTGAGGTAAGTTCCCTCTATGCCTACTTTCTGGAGGGTTTTTTATCACAAATGGGTGTTGAATTTTGTCAAAAGCTTTTTCTGCATCTACTGAGTTGATCATATGGTTTTTATCCTTCAGTTTGTTAATATGGTGTATCACATTGATTGATTCACATATATTGAAGAATCTTTGCATTCCTGGGATAAACCCCACTTGATCATGGTGTATGATCCTTTTAATGTGCTGTTGGATTCTGTTTGCTAGTATTTTTTTGAAGATTTTTGCATCTTTGTTCATCAGTGATATTGGCCTGTAGTTTTCTTTCTTTGTGACATCTTTGTCTTGTGTTGGTATCAGGGTGATGGTGGCTTCATAGAATGAATTTGGGAGTGTTTCTCCCTCTGCAGTTTTTTGGATGAGTTTGAGAAGGACTGGTGTTAGCTTTTCTCTAAATGTTTGATAGAATTTGCCTGTGAAGCCACCTGGTCCTGGACTTTTGTTTGTTGGAAGATTTTTAATTACAGTTTCAATTTCATTACTTGTGATAGGTCTGTTTATATTTTCTAATTCTTCCTGGTTCACTCTTGGAAAATTGTACCTTTCCAAGAATTTGTCCATTTCTTCATGGTTGTCCATTTTATTGGCATATAGTTGCTTGTAGTAATCTCTCATGATCCTTTGTATTTCTGCAGTGTCAGTTGTTACTTCTCCTTTTTCACTTCTAATTCTATTGATTTGAGTCTTCCGTTTTTTTCTTGATGAGTCTAGCTAATGATTTATCAATTTTGTTTATTTCCTCAAGGAACCAGGTTTTAGTTTTATTGATCTTTGCTATTGTTTCCTTCATTTCTTTTTCATTTATTTCTGATCTGATCTTTATGAGTTCTTTCCTTTGGCTAACTTTGGGGTTTTTTTGTTCTTATTTCTCTAATTGCTTTAGGTGTAAGGTTAGGTTGTTTATTTGAGATGTTTCTTGTTTCTTGAGGTAGGACTGTATTGCTATAGACTTCCCTCTAAGAACTGCTTTTACTGCATCCCATAGGTTTTGGGTTGTTGTGTTTTCATTATTTGTTTCTAGGTATTTTTTGATTTCCTCTTTGGTTTCTTCAGTGATTTCTTGGTTATTTACTAGTGTATTGTTTAGCCTCCATGTGTTTGTATTTTTTACAGACTTTTTCTTACTGTTGATATCTAGTCTCATAGTGTTGTGGTCGGAAAAGATACTTGATACGATTTCAGTTTTCTTAAATGTACCAAGGCTTGATGTGTGACCCAAGATATGATCTATCCTGGAGAATGTTCCATGAGCACTTGAGAATAACGTGTATTTTGTTGTTTTTGGATGGAATGTCCTATAAATATCAGTTAAGTCCATCTTGTGTAACGTATCATTTAAAGCTTGTGTTTCCTTATTTATTTTCATTTTGGTTGATCTGTCCATTGGTGAAAATGGGGTGTTAAAATCCCCTACTATGATTGTGTTACTGTTAATTTCCCCTTTTGTGGCTGTTAGCATTTGCCTTATGTATTGAGATGCTCCTAGGTTGGGTGCATAAATATTTACAATTGTTATATCTTCTTCTTGGATTGATCCCTTGATCATTATGTATTGTCCTTCTTTGTCTCTTGTAGTAGTCTTTATTTTAAAGTCTATTTTGTCTGGTATGAGAATTGCTACTCCAGCTTTCTTTTGATTTCCATTTGCATGGAATATCTTTTTCCATCCCTAGGTCTGAAATGGGTCTTATGTAGACCACATATATATGGGTCTTGTTTTTGTATCCATTCAGCCAGGCTATATCTTTTGGTTGCAGCATTTAATCCATTTAAGGTAATTATCGATATGTATGTTCCTATTACCATTTTCTCAATTGTTTTGGGTTTATTATTGTTGGTCTTTTCCTTCTCTTGTGTTTCCTGCCTAGAGAAGTTCCTTTAGCATTTGTTGTAAAGCTGGCTTTGTCGTGCTGATTTCTCGTAGCTTTTGCTTGTCTGTAAAGGTTTCAATTTCTCTGTCGAATCTGAATGAGATCCTTGCTGGGTAGAGTAATCTTGGTTGTAGGTTTTTGCCTTTCATCACTTTAAATATGTCCTGCCACTCCCTTCTGGCTTGCAGAGTTTCTGCTGAAAGATCAGCTGTTGACCTTATGGGGATTCCCTTGTATGTTATTTGTTGTTTTTCCCTTGCTGCTTTTAATATTTTTTTTTGTATTTGATTTTTGATAGTTTGATTAATATGTGTCTTGGCGTGTTTCTCCTTGGATTTATCCTGAATGGGACTCTCTGTGCTTCCTGGACTTGATTAACTATTTCCTTTCCCATATTGGGGAAGTTTTCAACTATAATCTCTTCAAATATTTTCTCAGTCCCTTTCTTTTTCTCTTCTTCTTCTGGGACCCCTATAATTCGAATGTTGGTGCATTTAATGTTGTCCCAGCGGTCTCTGAAACTGTCCTCAATTCTTTTCATTCTTTTTTCTTTATTCTGCTCTGCAGTAGTTATTTCTACTATTTTATCTTCCAGTTCACTTATCCATTCTTCTGCCTCAATTATTCTGCTATTGTTTCCTTCTAGAGAATTTTTAATTTCATTTATTGTTGTTCATCATTGTTTGTTTCATCTTTAGTTCTTCTAGGTCCTTGTTAAATGTTTCTTGCATTTTCTCTATTCTATTTCCAAGACTTTGGATCATCTTTACTATCATTATGCTGAATTCTTTTTCAGGTAGACTGCCTATTTCCTCTTCATTTGTTAGGTTTGGTGGGTTTTTCCCTTGTTCCTTCATCTGCTGTGTGTTTCTCTGTCTTCTCATTTTGCTTCACTTACTGTATTTGGTGTCTCCTTTTCACAGCCTGCATGTTTGTACTTCCCGTTGTGTTTGGTGTCTGCCCCCAGTGGCTATGTTTGGTTCAGTGGGTTATGTATGCTTCCTGGTGGAGGGGACTGGTGCCTGTGTTCTGGAGGCTGAGTCTGTATCTTGTCTTTCTTGTGGGCAGGACCGCATCTGGTGGTGTGTTTTGGAGTGTCTGTGACCTTATTATGATTTTAGGCAGCCTCTCTGCCAATGGGTGGGGTTGTGTTCCTGTCTTGCTAGTTGTTTTGGCATAGGGTGTCCAGCACTGTAGCTTGCTGGTCGTTGTGTGGAGCTGGGTCTTAGCGTTGAGATGGAGATCTCTGGGAGGGCTTTCGCCTTTAATATTACGTGGAGCCGGTATGTCTCTGGTGAACCAATGTCCAGAATTCTGCTCTCCTACCTCAGAGGCAGAGGCCTGACTCACGGCCGGAGCACCAAGACCCTGTCAGCCACATGGCTTAGAATTAGGAAAGGCAGAAAAAAAGAAAGAAAGAAAGGAAAAAATAAAGTAAAATAAGGTTATTAAAATAAAAAATAATTATTAAAAAATTAAAAAGTAATAAAGAAAGAATGAAGAGAGCAACCAAAAAATAAATAAATAAATAAAACACAGATAGGCAGAACCCTTGGACAAATGGTAAAAGTAAAGGTATACAGAGAAAATCACACAAAGAAGCATACACATACACACTCACAAAAAGAGAAAAAGGAATAAAATATATCGTTGCTCTGAAAGCCCACCGCCTCAATTTTGGGATGATTCATTGTCTATTCAGGTATTCCACAGGTGCAGCGTTCATCAAGTTGATTGTGGAGATTTAATCCGCTGCTCCTGAGGCTGCTGGGAGAGATTTCCCTTTCTCTTCTTTGTTCGCACAGCTTCTGGGGTTCAGCTGTGGATTTGGCCCCGCCTCTGCATGTAGGTCGCCTGAGGACATCTGTACCCGCTCAGACAGGACAGGGTTAAAGGAGCAGCTGATTCGGGGGCTCTGGCTCACTCAGGCCGCGGGGGAGGGAGGGGTACGGAGTGTGGGGCGGGCCTGCGGCAACAGAGGCCACCATGATATTGCAACAGCCTGAGGCGCGCCTTGTGTTCTCCCGGGGAAGTTGTCCCTGGATCCCAGGACCCTGGCAGTGGCAGGCTGTACAGGCTCCCGGGAGGGAGGTGTGGATAGTGACCTGAGTTCGCACACAGGCTTCTTGGTGGCTGCAAAAAAACCTTAGCATCTCCTGCCCGTTTCTGGGGTCCACGCTGAGAGCCGCGGCTCGCGCCCGTCTCTGGAGCTCGTTTAGGCGGCGCTCTTAATCCCCTCTCCTCACGCACCAGGAAACAAAGAGGCAAGAAAAAGTCTCTTGCCTCTTCGGCAGTCCAGACTTTTTCCCGGACTCCCTCCCGGCTAGCCGTGGCGCACTAACCCCTTCAGGCTGTGTTCACTCCGCCAACCCCAGTCCTCTCCCTGCGCTCCGACCGAAGCCCGAGCCTCAGCTCCCAGCCCCGCCCGCCCCGGCAGGTGAGCAGACAAGCCTCTCGAGTGCCGGTCGGCCCTGATCCTCTGTGCGGGAATCTCTCTGCTTTGCCCTCCGCACCCCTGTTGCTGCGCTCTCCTCAGCGGCTCCGAAGCTTCCGCTACGCCACCCGCAGTCTCCGCCCGCGAAGGGGCTTCCTGGTGTGTAGAAACCTTTCCTCCTTCACAGCTCTCTCCCACTAGTGCAGGTCCCGTCCCTATTCTTTTGTCTCTGTTTTTCCTTTTGCCCTACCCAGGTACGTGGGGAGTTTCTTGCCTTTTGGGAGGTCTGAGGTCTTCTGCCAGTGTTCAGTAGGTGTTCTGTAGGCGTTGTTTCACATGTAGTTGTATTTCTGATGTATTTGTGGAGAGGAAGGTGATCTCCACGTCTCCTTCCTCCGCCATCTTGAAGGTCTCCTCCTAAATGTTGTAATATCATTAATGCTACAAATATTCATGTTTCCTGCCATGTTCAAGATACCATGGCAGCACTAGTTTATTGTGACATCAGCTAATATTGCATTTTTAGAGTTATTTTGTGATTCAGGGTGTTCTGTGAAGAATGAGTACTGAAGTGACAATGTTTTATCTGCTGTTTTGAGGGGCATATGTGAAGGGGTTGGTCTGCCAATATATCTGACAGTTTGTGCAATTTGTGTAGTTCTTGGTATAATTACCTTTCTTTTTTTGCGGTACGCAGGCCTCTCACTGTTGTGGCCTCTCCCGTTGCGGAGCACAGGCTCCGGACGCGCAGGCTCAGCGGCCATGGCTCACGGGCCCAGCCGCTCCGCGGCATGTGGGATCCTCCCGGACCGGGGCACGAGCCCGTCTCCCCTGCATCGGCAGGCGGACTCTCAACCACTGCGCCACCAGGGAAGCCCTAATTACCTTTTTTTAAAATGAAAAGCCAGAGTTCTGATTGGTTCTGTGTAAACTTAAGACTCAAGTAGAGGTTAAGCTTTGTGGTGTTGGTGACAAAGAAGGCATGATTTCCACTTGACAGTTAATGGAAGATTAGCTATATCAGCTCTTATATGAACTTATATCTTAATATTTCTGTGCTTCTGGATATAAGAACATCCCACGTTATATAGGAAAAGGAAGTTCATTGATGCTATGTCTTTACTACAAGTGAGTAGAAGCTATAGGGAGGTAAATTGCAGATTAATCAGCATCAAAGATTTTTAATCATTGAAACAATATAAGAGTATAACCATTTCTTTTGCAAAGGAGTAAATTTAGCAGAGCTATGTGACTATCATTCTTACCTGGCCTGGAAACGTTATAGTTGAACTTTGAGGTCACTGTGAGTCTTTGATCAGGTTTCCAAATCAGTGGGATGTGTGTAAAGAAGAAAGTTACCGCCTTTCAAAGAAAAGTGAGCTTTTCTTCTTTTGAAACTGCTTTTAGAGGTAGTTACATTGTGTTAGCCACTAATAGCCCCTTTTATTAATACTCATTATGATTTCACTTCTCATCCATTCCTTTAAAGTGAATCTATCGATGTTTTCGAATAGAGATTTTTCTTCCTTTGGACGTTAAAACTAATTATTTTGAAAAGGTCTTTGTGATCAACGGGAAAAATTTCTGGCATTATTCTGATTAATTCTTCATTATTTTTTTCATATTACTCTTTTTTCCCTAGTTATTTAATCCACATTTATAAGTCATAAATTCTAATGCCTTTAATTAAAATGAGTCAATGAAGACTCCAGTGGTTGTTCTGATGCCCTAAGATTTTGTGATTCATAGGGCATGGAATGGATCTTGGAAATTTTTTTTTTTTTTTTTTTGGCTGTACCACATGGCCTGGGGGATCTAAGTTCCCGGATCAGGGATTGAACCCACGCCCCTGCATTGGAAGGTGGAGTCTTAACCACTGGACAGCCGGGTAAGTCCTTGGAAAATTATCTCATCCTCCCCAACTGCTAAACAGTGTTGTTTCTCCTTCAGTCCTGCTCTGTCCAGTATGGTAGCCACTGGCCACACGTGGCTATAGAGAACTTGAAACATGGCTAGTGGCACATGTTGGAATGATGCTGAGAGTCAGGGAACATTCATTTCTATATGCCTCCCAATGTCATGCTTCCTGGAGTTCTGGCTTTTACTTGCTGCCTACTGTGATCACCTAATCACCATAGTTGCATTGTCAATCATGGTTCAAATATATATCTCTGAGGTTTGCTTTTTCTGTTTAAGTTCCCATAAACTTTTGTTTGATCATGTTTATTCTGCAGATATCATTGATCATTGGCATGTTTGAACATTATTATTCTCCCCCCCCAGCTCCTTATATACTAGACTTGAGAGATCTTATTTTTAAGATTATTATTTAAATCTGATTTTACAGACATTCCTCACTTTTTGAGATGTAACAGCACAAACTCTTAGAGTTGTAGAGGAAGTGACTCTCACCTTTGAGATGTTAGTAGATTTTATGATTAAAATATTTTTTAAGATGAACATTATTCTGAAAATGTGGGTGACCTTTTCAATCCCTTTATATTATCAGTGTTTCACCATTGACTCAGGTAGGCCGATATCGTCTTTAAAGATTTTTAGGCACTAGTTACCCACTTAGAGAATAATTTGGCAGATGGTTTTTTTGAAGTTACATATTTATCTTTTGCTGCCTATTATTGATATTTTAATGTATATGATACCTAAGTGATATGCATACATATAATTGACATATTTTAAATGTCTAGACATTTCTTGATCTGACACATAGATAGGTCAATAGGTAGGTAGATAGAAAACAGCTTACAAATATTAAATAGACAATGCTTTATATTGTTCTCTCAGAAGGAGCACAGGATTTTCTCACATTTCCCATCCCCCAGACCAATTATTTACATATTTTTTCTTTGTGTTATTAGATTGCTTGTTGTGAAACCCTGTTTCTGCTTCTCATTGTCGGTAGTTTTGTCCTTACATCCCTTAGATTTAGTTACCTCAGAATGTAGAACTTGAAATGTAATGAAAAGTACGCACCAGAATTTAGCATGGGGGAAATATCTTCTATGTTGAGCATTTGCTGTCTGACCGTGATGATGTTAAAGTCCATTCCAGTCTGTTTATAACTTCATAACCACAAAAAGAAGTGATGCAGGGACTATTTAGTAGATTGAGAAGGCTGAGTGGATTCTTGGCCTGGTCCATCTCTGAAGGACTATGTGGATCTAGCTTCAAAGGAAGTTCAACCCTCATTCTGTCCAGTTTACAGATGTGTAAATTACACTGTAGTAATACTATAACACGACTCTGCATGGGCAAATCAAAGTAGCCACCTCACTGTTATTTGCTAATAAAAAATGCATACCAGTGCCTACAGATTGGATATTTAATAGGAAAACTCAAGGTACTTTAATACCTTCATTAAGTAAAACTTTGTTGCATATTAGTATACAATATACCTTGTATGTTAATCCAATAGTTCTTAGACACACATAATTTAAATGACTAATATAAGGGATGCTGGTATATCTCAGTGGGAGCTTTTGTTTTATTGCTACTTAATATATTTTAGTAAATTAATTTTAATTATTGGTAGCCTGTGTAGTATCATTTAGGGGAAAAAAAGTTGGTCTCAGTGTAACAGAACTGAACGCCAGAGAAATTGGATAAAATGAACGTGTTAAAGAATATTGCTTATTTCAGTTTTAAAGGAATTCTATTATTTTGAAATGCCGGAAGGTCTTCCGCATTTTGAAGGGATGACACTTCCTGCTTTGGAGTCATACAGATGTTTTAATTCATTCTTATCTTTATTGGAGCTAAGTGTTCAGGTGGCAAGTTTGGGTATAGTAAATGAGTTTAAAATGTTTTCATTAGTTACTCCATTTTTTTCCGGAAGTGATTTTATTCTTCATAGTAGACAACTGCTTTCTATCTAGTGCTTTAAGAAAATAATTTACATGAAAAGAGAGATTATGGCAAGCATTATAAATCTTAGGCTATTAATTTAATGGCTTAAGAAAACAGTACCATTGGGTTCTGTGTAACTAAGATTTGCAGAAGGAGAACACATGTATTTCACTGATGTGTGCTGCTCAGAAAAATTGCTTAATTCTCAACAATATGTTGCATTCTCATGCTATGTTAGGGGAAAATTTTATAACTAAGTAGTTTATTATTTTTTTCCTTTGCTAACTGCTACCATCCAAACACCTGAATGAATACCAGCTGATTCATTTATATACTTGTGTTTTAAAATATTTATTTGCAGATGTTCATAGAACTCTCGAATTTTTGATGTAAGTTGCTAAATCATATGTAAAGGCAAAATATATATTTAATAAGTGAGAAGTATTATTTTATTACTGAGATTTATTTCCAAAGCAAATTTATTTTATAGGTACTTCACTTGGTAAATTTTTCTTTGCCTTAAAACACACAAACCTGTCTAGTGATCTGGTCACCTAAAAACCCTTCATGTTACCTTAACATGTAGAGGGATTTTAGTTACAGGCCATAGCGTTTTGCAAATCAATGTATAGTTTCCTGTTGAATCATAAAAGCTACCTGTATATAGTTTATAATTTATTGTTTTATTAGTAAACATTTTCAGCATTTTATCTCACTTTTTCTCTTCTCATTACATTTGATCTTCCCTGTTCCCAGCGGTCACAGTTTTAAAGAGCAAAATGTTTTTAGAAATTGATGATGTGTGAGTTCTAAGTAAGATAAACGTGTTTAGTAGCATCCATCTGCTGATCAAGTAGGCATTGGATCTGGTACTAGAAAGTGAAATAGATTGTAGCTATAAAAGCATTTTATCAATATAAGTCTAGAAGGAAGAAGAAAACTGTGAACTTCTGATATTTTTAATATCAAAACTGTGTTCCCAAATGAGTATTCGTTTGCTGATTTTGTGTTAAAATGTTATCATCTATGATGTGTAAGCTCATGCTGATATGAGATCTAAATTTTCAACATGAAGACATCAGTTCCTGTAGCCTGTTTTTAACATTATGACATTTTTGAAAACAGATGTCATCTTAAAAATTGTATTTTTAAGTGCAAATAAATCATCCCAACTTAAAAGTCAATGTTTTTTTAGTATTACAGAATACTCTGTGTTATTAGATGCATGTTTAGGTTGCTGGATATTCTTGGAATTCTATATTTTCATATTGCTACACTGGTTTACCTACAGCGTGCATTTGAATTGTTATTTAAATAAATCACACTTGATGGAATTAGCCTTCTGGTTGTTCTACGTATGAAAGATGTACATAACGCCTGTTTTGCTGATAATTAATTGTAATGTGATGTACACTTGAATGTTTGTTTCTTGGTAAGACTTTCTTTTTTTATATAGATTTTTATTGGAGTATAATTGCTTCACAATACTGTGTTAGTTTCTGTTGCACAACAAAGTGAATCAGCCGTATGCATACATATGTCCCCATATCCCCTCCCTCTTGAGCCTCCCTCCCATCCTCCCTATCCCACCCCTCTAGGTCATTGCAAAGCACCAAGGTGATCTCCCTGTGCTGTGTGGCTGCTTCCCACCAGACAACTATTTTACATTCAGTAGTGTATATAGGTCGATGCTACTCTCACTTTGCCCCAGCTTCCCCCTGCCACCCCAAGTCCTCAAGTCCATTCTCTATGTCTACCTCTTTATTCCTGCCCTGCAACTAGGTTCATCAGTACCATTTTTTTTTCTTTTAGATTCCATATATACATGTTAGCATACGGTATTTGTTTTTCTGACTTACTTCACTCTGTATGACAGACTCTAGGTCCATCCACCTTACTACAAAGAACTCAAATTCATTTCTTTTTATGGCTGAGTAATATTCCATCGTATATATGTGCCACATCTTCTTTATCCGTTCATTTGTTGACGGGCACTTAGGTTGCTTCCATGTCCTGGCAGTCGTAAATAGTGCTGCAGTGAACATTGTGGTGCATGTCTCTTTTTCAATTATGGTTTTCTCAGGGTATATGCCCAGTAGTGGTATTGCTGGGTCATATGGTAGTTCTGTTTTTAGTTTTTTGAGGAAACTCCATATTGTTTTCCATAGTGGTTGTATCAATTTACATTCCCACCAACAGTGCAGGAGGGTTCCCTTTTCACCACACCCTTTCCAGCATTTATTGTTTGTAGACTTTTTGATAATGGCCATTCTCACCAGCGTGCAATGATACCTCGTAGTTTTGATTTGCATTTCTCCAGTGATCAGTGATGTTGAGCATCTTTTCATGTGCCTCTTGGCCATCTGGATGTCTTCCTTGGTGGAATGTCTATTTAGGTCTTTCACCCATTTTTTTTAACTGGATTGTTTGTTTTTTTATATTGAGCTTCATGAGCTATTTGTATATTTTGGAGATTAATCCTTTGTCTGTTGCTTCATTTGCAAATATTTTCTCCCATTCTGAGGGCTGTCTTTTTGTCTTGTTTATAGTTTCCTTTGCTGTGCAAAAGCTTTTAAGTTTAATTAAGTCCCATTTGTTTATTTTTATTTTTACGTCCGTTACTCTAGGAGATGGGTCAAAAAAGATCCTGCTGTGGTTTATGTCAAAGAGTGTTTTTCCTATGTTTACCTCTAAGAGTTTTATAGTGTCTGGTCTTGCATTTAAGTCTTTAATCCATTTGGAGTTTATTTTTGCGTATGGTGTTAGGTAGTGTTCTAATTACATTCTTTTACATGTAGCTTGCCAGTTTTCCCAGCACCACTTATTGAAGAGGCTGTCTTTTCTCCATTGTATTTTCTTGCCTCCTTTATTGTAAATTAGGTGCCCATATATGTGTGGGTTTATCTCTGGGCATTCTATCCTGTACCATTGATCTATATTTCTGTTTTTGTGCAAGTACTGTACTGTCTTGATTACTGTAGCTTTGTGGTATAGTTTGAAGTTGGGGAGCCTGATTCCTGCAACTCCGTTTTTCTTTCTCAGGATTGCTTTGGCTATTCAGGGTCTTTTGTGTTTCCATACGAATTGTAAAGTTTTTTGTTCTAGTTCTGTGAAGAATGCCATTGGTAGTTTGGTAGGGATTGCATTGAATCTGTAGATTGCTTTGGGTAATATAGTCATTTTCACAATGTTGATTCTTCCAATCCAAGAACATGGTATATTTCTCCATCTGTTTATGTCATCTTTGATTTCTTTCATCAGTGTTTTATAGTTTCCTGAGTACAAGTCTTTCGCCTCCTTAGGCAGGTTTATTCCTAGATATTTTATTCTTTTTCTTGCAGTGGTAAATGGGAGTGTTTCCTTAATTTCTCTTTCTGATTTTTCATTGTTGGTGTATAGGAATGCCAGAGATTTCTGTGCATTAATTTTGTATCCTGCAACCTTACCAAATTCATTGATTAGCTCTAGTAGTTTTCTGGTGGCATCTTTAGGATTTTCTATGTATAGTATCATGTCATCTGCAAACAGTGACAGTTTTACTTCTTCTTTTCCAATTTGTATTCCTTTTATTTCTTTTTCTTCTCTGTTTGCTGTGGCTAGGACTTCCAAAACTATGTTGAGTAAGAGTGGTGAGAGTGGACATCCTTGTCTTGTGCCTGATCTTAGTGGAAATGTTTTCAGTTTTTTAACCATTGAATATGGTGCTTGCTGTGGGTTTGTCATATATGGCCTTTATTATGCTGAGGTAGGTTCCCTCTATCCCCATTTTCTGGAGAGTTTTTATCAGAAATTGGTGTTGAATTTTGTCAAAAGCTTTTTCTGCATCTATTGAGTTGATCATATGGTTTTTATTCCTTAATTTGTTCATGTGGTGTATCACATTGATTTATCATGGGATAAACCCCACTTGATCCTGGTGTATGATCCTTTTAATGTGTTGTTGGATTCTGTTTGCTAGTAGTTTGTTCAGGATTTTTGTGTCTATGTTCATCAGTGATATTGGCCTATAATTTTCTTTTTTTGTGATGTCTTTTTCTGGTTTTGGTATCAGGGTGATGGTGGCTTCGTAGAATGAATTTGAGACTGTTTCTCCCTCTGCAATTTTTTGGATGAGTTTGAGAAGGATCAGTATTAGCTCTTCTCTAAATGTTTGATAGAATTCGCCTATGAAGCCATCTGGTCCTGGGCTTTTGTTTGTTGGAAGATTTTTAATTACAGTTTCAATTTCATTGCTTGTGATAGGTCTGTTTATATTTTCTAAATCTCCCTGGTTCAGTCTTGGAAAATTGTAGCTTTCCAAGAATTTGTCCATTTTTTCATGGTTGTCCATTTTATTGGCATATAGTTGTTTGTAGTAGTCTCTTATAATCCTTTGTATTTTTTTTTTTTTTTGTGGTACACGGGCCTCTCACTGTTGTGGCCTCTCCCATTGCGGAGCACAGGCTCCAGACACGCAGGCTCAGCGGCCATGGCTCACGGGCCCAGCCGCTTTGTGGCATGTGGGATCCTCCCAGAACGGGGCATGAACCCGTGTCCCCTGCATCGGCAGGTGGACTCTCAACCACTGCACCACCAGGGAAGCCCCAATCCTTTGTATTTTTGCAGTGTCTCTTGTGATTTCTCCTTTTTCATTTCTAATTTCATTGATTTGCGTCCTCTCACTTTTTTCTGGATGAATCTGGCTAAGGGTTTATCAATTTTGTTGTTTATCAATCTTCTCAAAGAACCAGCTTTTAGTTTTATTGATCTTTGCTCTTGTTTTCTTCATTTCTGTTTCATTTATTTCTGCTCTGATCTTTATGATTTCTTTCTTTCTACTGACTTTGGGTTTTCTTTGTTCTTTAGTTGTTTTAAGTGTAGGGTTATATTGTTTATTTGAGATTTTTCTTGTTTATTGAGATGAGATGGAATCGCTATAAACTTCCCTCTTAGAACTGCTTTTGCTGCATCCCATAGGTTTTGTGTCGTCTTGTTTTCGTTGTCATTTGTTTCTATGTATTTTTTAATTTCTTCTTTGATTTCTTCAGTGATCTCTTGGTTATTTAGTAGCACACTGTTTAGCTTCCATGTATTTGTGTTTTTTACAGTTTCTTTCCTGTAATTGATTTCCAATCTCATAGCGTTGTGGTCGGAAAAGATGTTTGATGTGATTTGAATTTTCTTAAATTTTCCAAGGCTTGGTTTGTGACCCAAGATGTGATGTATCCTGGAGAATGTTCCATGTGCACTTGAGAATAAAGTGTATTCTGCCACTTTTGGGTGGAATGTTCTTTAAATGTCAACCTAATCTGTCTGGTCTATTGTGTCACTTAAAGCTTGGGTTTCCTTGTTTTTCTGTTTGGATGATATGTCCTTGGTGTAAGTGGGGTGTTAAAGTCCCCTATTATTATTGTGTTACTGTCTATTTCTCCTTTCATGGTTGTTAGCATGTGCCTTATGTATTGAGGTGCTCCTATGTTGGGTGCATAAACATTTATAATTGTTATATCTTCTTCTTGGGTTGATCCTTTGATCATTATGCAGTGTCCCCCCTTATCTCTTGTAACAGTCTTTATTTTAAAATCTACTTTACCTGATATGAATATTGTTACTCCAGCTTTCTTTTGATTTCCATTTGCATGGAGTATCTTTTTCCATCCCTTCACTTTTAGTCTGTATGTGTCCCTAGGTCTGAAGTGGGTCTCTTGTAGACAGCATATATATGGGTCTTGTTTTTTTATCCATTCAGCCAGTCTGTGTCTTTTGGTTGGGGCATTTAATGCATTTACATTCAAGGTTATTATCGATACATATGTTCCTATTACCATATTGATAATTGTTTTAGGTTTGTTTTTGTGGGTATTTTTCTTCTCTTGTGTTTCCCGCCTAGAGAATTTTCTTTAGCATTTGTTGTAAAGCTGGTTTGGTGGTGCTGAATTCTCTTAGTTTTTGCTTGTCTGTAAAGCTTTTGATTTCTCCATCGAATCTGAATGAGGTCCTCGCTGGGTAGAGTAATCTCAGTTGTAGGTTTTTCTCTTTCATCACTTTAAGTATATCCTGCCAGTCCCTCTGGCCTGCAGAGTTTCCACTGAAAAATCAGCTGATAACCTTATGGGGATTCCTTTGTATGTTATTTTTTGTTTTTCCATTGCTGCTTTTAATACTTTTTCTTTGAATTTAAATTTTGTTGGTTTGATTAATATTTGTCTTGGTGTGTTTTTCCTAGGGTTTATCCTGTATGGGACTCTCTATGCTCCCTGACTTGGGTGACTATTTCCTTTCCCATGTTAGGGAAGTTTTCAACTATAATCTCTTCAAACATTTTCTCAGACCCTTTCTTTTTCTCTTTTTCTTCTTCTGGGACCCGTATAATTCAAATGTTACTGTGTTTAGTGTTGGCCCAGAGGTCTCTGAGATTGTTTTAAATTCTTTTCATTCTTTTTTCTTTATTCGCTCCTCAGCAGTTATTTTCACCATTTTGTCTTCCAGCTCACTTATTCATTCTTCTGCCTCCGTTATTCTGTTGTTGATTCCTTCTAGTGTATTTTTCATTTCAGTTTTTGTGCTGTTCATCTCCATTTGTTCTTTAGTTCTTCTATGTCTTTGTTAAACATTTCTTGTAATTTCTCAATCGTGCCTCCATTCTATTTCCGAGATTCTGGATCATCTTTACTATCGTTACTCTGAATTCTTTTTCGGGTAGATTGCCTATTTCCTCTTCATTTATTTGGTCTTATAGGTTTTTACCTTGCTCCTTCATCTGTGACATATTTTTTTGCAATCTCATTTTTTTTTTTTTTTTTTTTTTTTAATGAGTGGGATTGTATTCCTGTCTTACTGCTTGTTTGGCCTGAAGTTTCCAACAACAGAATTTGTAGGCTATTGGTTAGAGCTGGGTCTTGGTGCTGAGTTGAGAAACTCCGTGAGACCTCACTCCGATGAATATTCCCTGGGGTCTGAGGTTCTCTGTTAGTCCAGTGGTTCAGACTCTAAGCTCCCACCACAGGATCTTCAGTGTAAGCCCCGGCTCGTGAGCCAAGATCCTGCAAGCAGCATGGGGTGGCAAAAAAAAACAATAACAAAGTAAAAAATAAAATTCGACTAGGAAACTGACAGATATGTTAGAAAGAATATAAAAATAAAAATATAGATGAATCAACATCTGGAAGGTACAACAGTACCACAATAGCAAAAAAGAAGAGAAGGGAAAAGAAAAAAAAATGGTGGAGGGGAAAGGCCTTGGCTCTGGAGAGCACGACCTAAGCAAGGGTGAGGTTTGGGTGATGGGCTGGGCCTATGCTCAGGACCCACAGGGCTGGAAAAGGCCCTGGGGGCTCTGGGGGGTGGGGCTTAGGCTCAAGGAGCTGAAGAGGCCCAGGTGTGCCCCCCACCCCTGGCCTCAGAGGGCAGGGGACCTCACCTAGAAGCCCAGCAGGCTTCCTGTGCTCCTGTGGGTGGAGCAAACGCCCTCCTCTCATCTCCTGCTCCTTTGTCCTGGGAGGGCCCCTCAGCCTGCATCTCCTGATCTCCTCAGCCTCCCTCCTATGCCCCCAGGACCAATTCGGCCAGGGGGGGAGTCGGGGGGACCTTGGAAGTCAGGGGACTGGGCTAGGAGCTCAGCAGAATCCCTGGCTCGAGTGGGCAGGGTAGTCGCCCTCCTCTCCTCTCCTGCTCCTCCCAGATGGCTCCTCCCCCCTGCCTCTCCTGATCTCCCCAGCCTCCCTCCTATGCCCTCAGGACCTGTGCAGCCTGGATGGGGCTTTGGAGGGAGGTACTGGCTTGGGAGCTCAGCAGGCTCCCCTGCCTGAGTGGGCCAGGCGATCACCCTCCACTCCTCTCCCGCTCTTCCCAGAAAGTCCCTCCCGTCTGCTTCTCCTGATCTCCCTGGCTCCAGGGGTGCTGATCCTGTCTGACCTCCACTTCACCTCCCTCCTCAGTCCCCCTACCTTCTACCAGTTCACTTTGGGGTTCCACCCATCTCCTTGGTTGTCAGCGGCTGGCAGGAGCCCTAGTTGTGGGGAGATGCTAACTCGACGTCTTCCCACAGTGCCATCTTGCCTCCACCTCTTGGTAAGATTTTTTTATTGAGGTATAGTTGATTTACAATATTATGTTAGTTTCAGGTGTACAGCATAATGATTCACAAATTTAAAGGTTATACTCCATTTATAGTTATTATAAAATATTGGCTATATTCCTTGTACTGTAAAATATATCCTTATATTTTATTTTATATATGGTAGTTTGTATCTTTTACTCCCCTACCCCTACCTTGCCCCTCTGCCCTTCCCTTTCTCCACTGGTAACCACTAGTTTGTTCTCTATATCTGTGAATCTGTTTCTTTTTTGTTATATTCACTAGTTTGTATTATTTTTTAGATTCCATATATAAGTAATATCATACAGTATTTGTCTTTCTCTTTCTGACTTATTTCACTAAGCATAATACTTCCCAAGTTGATCCATTGTTTCAAATGGCAAAATTTTATTCTTTTTTATGGCTGAGTAGTATTCCATTGTGTATAAATCTCACGTCTTCTTTATCCATTCATCTGTTGATAGATACTTAGATTGCTTCCATATCTTGGCTACTGTAAGTAATGCTGCTATGAACATTGGGGTGCATATGTCTTTTGGGTTTTTTTTTTAATTTTATTTATTCATTTTTGGCTGCGTTGAGTCTTCATCGCTGGACAAGGGCTTTTCTCTAGTTGCGGCGAGCGGGGACTACTCTTCGTTGCAGTGTGTGGGCTTCTCATTGTGGTGGCTTCTCTTGTTGCAGAGCAGAGGCTCTAGGCACACGGGCTTCAGTAGTTGTGGCACACGGGCTCAGTAGTTGTGGCTCACGGGCTCTAGAGCGCAGGCTTAGTAAGTGTGGCACACGGGCTTAGTTGCTCCATGGCATGTGGGATCTTCCCCGACCAGGGCTCGAACCTATGTCCCCTGCATTGGCAGGCGGATTCTTATATGCACCCACCAGAGAAGCCCGGGTGCATATATCTTTTTGAATTAGTGTTTTAATTTTCTTCAGATATATACACAGGAGTATATATTTTTGGGTCATATGGTAGTTCTATTTTTAAGTTTTTGAGGAAGCTGTATACTGTTTTCCACAGTGGCTGCATCAATTTACATTCCCACCAACAGTGTACAGGGGTTCCTTTTTCTCTACACCCTCTCCAACCTTTGTTATTTGTGGGCTTCTTGATGATAGCCATTCAGACAGGTATGAGATGATATCTCATTGTGGTTTTGATTTGCATTTCCCTGATGATTAGCGATGTTGAACATCTTGGTAAGACTTTTTTAAAAACCTTTACAGGCACGTGTGAAGGCCCTTCTTTGGGCCATGTTTTTGGCTGAGCACTGAGCATGAAGTGACAAATGGATGATACAGTTGTCTTGGAGGATTGCCTTCATGTTCATCTTTTTATAATCTATTTAGTAGTTCAGGGATTTAGATTAGCTGCTAGTATGTTCAATTTAAGGAAGAATCTTTAGCATTCATGTTTCATAGTAGAAAAGAAATTGGTCTCTGGACATCAGGAGGTCTATATTTGAGGCTGAACTTAATCTAGGAAGTGACATGTGATCCGCCTTCCCAGCAACTTAACTTCTCTGAACTTTGCCTAACACCTCTGTAAAAAGCAGATGATTCCACTGCTTCATTCAGCTCTAGGAAGGATCAAAGGAGGAGGTGGGCAAGAACCACAAGGGGCTAATTCAGCATAAAATGCTTTCTTCCACTCCTTCCTTCTGTGAGTTAGAGCAAGCGAAAGTCTGTCACAGATCAGATGTTCCTGCCAGTGGATGGCTTTTCATGTCGTGACTCAGTAACCCAGGTTCTTTCATTCTTGTGGCTCTGCCCTCTTCTAGGCATGGCTGCTAAGCTGCCAGAGGAGAAGAAGCATGGAGGGTAGTGTGAGGGGTGTGGTACTTATCATCTTCTGCATGTTCTCATTCTATTGGCTAGAGCTCAGTCACCTTGCTTCACCTAATGACAAAAGGGGCAGAGTAATGTCATCTCTCTGTGGGCTCACAGAGAAGAGGAAACGGGTGTGGGCAGCAGTTAGTTTGTGTCTGCCACATCCCCATTTGGGCTGGATTCACCATGGTTTTCCCAATGTGTCCATGCTTTTATGTTTGCCTTTTGGTTTTTGGAATGAGCAGTTAGATGGATTTGGGGAGGTATTAGTTATAACTCAATGAATTGAAAGTGAAAAAATCAACTTGAGCTAGTTAGTGAAAAACAGAACTTGAGGAATATGTTAAACAGATAGAGGGTGTCTTGTGGAACCCAGGGGAAGGAAAGTGGGAGATCCTCAGGAAGTATTTGAATTCAGAGTAGAAAAGCTTTGCAGATGTCATTATTTCAAAGTGCACAATTCTGTGTATACAGTTCAGTGCGTTTTCTACTATATTCATTGTTATACACCCATTATCACTGTAAATTCTAGAACGTTTTCATCACTCTAGAAAGAAACCTTGAATCCATTAGTCAGTCCTGATGCCCTCTTCCCCCCATCTCCTGGCAACCACTGATCTAATTTCTATCTGCAAGGATTTGTAAATTCTGGTCATTTCATGTAAGTGAAATCATATATGTGACCTCCTGAGTCTGGCTCTTTTACTTAGCATAATGTTTTCAAGTTTCATCCATGTTGTAGCATGTAATAGTACTTCATTCGTCGTTGTGGCTGAATAGTATTCCATTATATGGATATACCACATTTTTTTCCCTCTGTTCACTAGTTGAGGGACGTTTGGGATGTTTTCACTTTTTGGCTTTTATGAATGATGGTGCTATGAGCATGCATGTACACATTTTTGTGTGAACAAATGGTTTAAATTTTCTTAGGTAGATATCTAGAAGTGGAATTTATGGGTCATATGATAACTCTACATTTAACTTTTTTGGAGATTTGCCAAACTATTTTCCAAAGCAGCTGTGTTACATTACATTCCCACCATCAACATATGATCTTCACCATCTTTTATTTTCCAGCTTTTGGTTATAGCCGTCTTAGTGGGGGTGAAGTGGTATTTCATTGTGACTTCTTTGATTTGAATTTCTCAAATGACTAATGATGTTGGGCATCTTTTCTTATGTTTGTTGGCTCTTTATATATCTTTTTGATGGAAATGTCTATTCAGATTTTTACTCTTTAAAATTTTTGATTATTTGCCTTTTTATTGTTTAGTTGTAAGAGTTCTTTATATATTCTGGATACTAGACTTTTACCAGATATATGATTAGCAAATATTTTCTCCCATTTTGTAAGTTGTCTTTTCATTTTTTTGATAGTGTCTTTTGACACACGAAAGTTTACATTTTATTTGGGTTTTTCCCTTTGGTTCTTTATGATTTTGGTGTCATAGCTAAGAAACCATTGCCTAATCCAAGGTCACAGAGATTTACTCCTATGTTTTCATCTAAGAGTTTTATAGTTTTTAGCTCTTACATTTCAGTCTTTGATCCATTTAGAGTTATTTTTTTTTTTAAGAAGATGTTGGGGGTAGGAGTTTATTAATTAATTTATTTATTTTTGTTGTGTTGGGTCTTCGTTTCTGTGTGAGGGCTTTACTCTAGTTGTGGCAAACGGGGGCCACTCTTCATCGCAGTGCGCGGGCCTCTCACTATCGCGACCTCTCTTTTTGCGGAGCACAGGCTCCAGACGCGCAGGCTCAGTAGTTGTGGCTTACAGGCCTAGCTGCTCCGCGGCATGTGGGATCCTCCCAGACCAGGGCTCGAACCCGTGTCCCCTGCATTAGCAGGCAGATTCTCAACCACTGTGCCACTAGAGAAGCCCTGGAGTTAATTTTTGTATATTGTATGAGGTAGAGGTCCAACTTCTTTCTTTTGCATGTGGATATCCAGCTGTCCCTGCACCATTTGTTGAAAAGCACACTAGCTTTTAAAGTTTTTACCCAGAACTTTCATATACATCATTTCTCTTCATGTTTCATTTGTCTAAGCAAGTCATGTTGTTACACCCAGCTTCAGGGGGACAGGTAAGTACAATTCTACCATATGCTTCCATAGTTCTAAGTTCACATGTCATGGTTCCAGCCACACAGATGACTTTTTTTCAGTTCAGCTTCCAAGTCTTTGCAGGGAGAGTTTTTATTGGTCTAGCTTGGGAGAGGTGCTGACCCTCCCCTCACACGATTGTGACTAAGGGAGCATAGTTATTTGGAGCAACCATGGCTGCTGGCAGTTGACCCCTAGGCACTGGTGAGTGAGACAGTTAGGGGAAGTGATCATTATAAAGTTAAATTTATCTTATTTTAAATCAGATATTATCTGTGGGTCTAATATAATTCTGGTTTAGGTTACTTGAAAATTGGTCTATATGTTCCCTGATTGTACTTTTATTGAGCAGATAATTTACTGAGTTCCTACTATTTCTTTCAGATACTGTGCTAGGCACTTGAAAAATATTTGTGAATTAAACAGATTTCTGCCTTCATGGAGCTTATATTCCAGTGGGCTAAGACAAACAGTAAGTGTGATAAGTAAAATTATAGTATAGGGGTTGGCAGTATAAGGCCTACAAGCCAGCTGCCTGCTTTTGTAAATAGTTATTAGAAAATAGCCACGCCCATTCATTTACATACTATCTATGGCTGCTTTCCCACCACAATGGCAGATTTGAGTAGTTGCAACAGAGACCTTAAGGCCCACAGACTTAAAATATTTATTATCTATCTACTATCTGGCCTTTGGGAAAACATTCGCTGACCCCTCTGTAATATGAAGAATGTGAATGTGTGCAACGGAAAAAAGAAAAAATAGAGCCAAGTAAAGAGAGCTGGAAATGTTGAGGCAGGGAAGAGTATCTGTTGCTATTTTAAGTGAGATGATTAGAGTCTGCCTCATTGAGAAGATGAAACTAGAGCCAAGACTTTACAGAGGGGGAGGAGCTAACTAGATATATGGGGGAAGAATATTTCAGGCAGAAAACAAACTCAGTGCAAAGGCATTAAGAAAGGAGTGTGCCAAATGCATTCAAAGAACAGAGAGGACCACATGGCTGACCTGAAGTGAGCAAGGGGGACTGCTGTAGGAGATGGGTCAGAGGTGTCAAAACTGTGGAGGCTCTGAGATTTTGCTCTCTTTGCAAGCTAACAAGTTTAACCTGCATGGTTTTGTGGATTCTGGCAGAAGACATGAGATTCCTGAGTCAGAGGCAAAAACCCCTCATTACTCGTGGCACCTCAAGTAGCACGAGCATCAGTATATCTACATCAGTCCCCTTCTCTTTCCAAGACCCATGGGGGTGATGTGAGGCACCCAGGTGGCTGCTGCTTCCCCAGTGGGTTTCCATCACAGCTGGGAACCCTGAGCTCAGGGAACCCGAATCTCTTATAATGGATTACAAGCCAACCTGCCTGCCCTTTGCTCTGGAGGGAGACATTATCTTTGTCACACTGGACAGGTAGCACACCTGCCCTCTGCTCTGGAAGGAGACACTATATTTTGCAAAGCTGCTCGCTATCCAAAGATTTTTGAAAACATGATCTAGAACAAAGTTAGTGCCTCTTCTTGCAAGATGTGCAGAAAGCAACAGGAGAATTGTCTCCCTATGAGAGGTTTATAAGGTACCTTTGTATGGTAATGGGGCCCTTTTAAGAACTTTACCCTGACTGAAATGAGGAGCCATTGCAGAATTTTCCTCGAAGAAGTGACACAAGGTGACATGTTTTGAAAAGTTTACCCCAGCTGTCATGCTGAGAATAGAGTGAGGTGGGCAAGGGCAGAGCAGAGAGACAGGAGGCAGTTGCAGGAATACAGACAAAATGGTGGCTCAGACCAGAATATGATGTTTTGGGTTTGGTCCTGGACACCTGGAAGAATGGCATTCCATTAACTGAGATAGAGTGACAGACGGAGCAGATTTTGGGGGGCTGCTCAGAAATCAGTTTTGGACATAATGAGTTTGAGATATCTGTTAAATAGATGTGTTGTTATTGAGAGGGTAGTTGGATAAATGACTCTGGAATTTGGGAGAGAGGAATTTGGGTTGAGATAAAAAATTGGGAGTCCTTGGCCTACAGATGGCATTGAAAACCATGTGGCTGGAGACTTTTATAAGGAGAGCTCAGGGAGTGCCCATGGCATTTCATCCATAGTTATGAATTGGGGTGAATTATACGCTCTGTTCACTCTCAAAGCTACATTGAGCCTGTTGAGGTTTAGATTGAATAAAATATAATATAAATGAATAATATTAAGAGCTTAAAAACAAACTCTTCCGATAAAACAATTAGGGCCTTTATCTAGCTTTTTGCAGACTCTCAAATATCTAAAAGAGGCAGAGTGTCATTTGAGCTTTAAAGGGAAAAAAAAGCCAAGCATAAAATCTAAAATTTTAATTTAAAAAATTTGACAATGTTAAACAAGAAGCAGCTGTGTGGGGGAAGATTTGTGTGCATTTTTAGCCCCACTTTGAAAGCCTCAGATTGTCTCTGGAGCAGAATGCAGCAAATTGTCACAAATCTTGTTTTCTGAGAAATTGGTTATATCAACATTACAGCATGCCACTTCTACAGCCAGCATGCCAAAAATAACATGAAAAGAAATGACTGCAAATCTAGTTAGAATTAAGCCAGTAATTATTGCGTTTGTGATCATTTCCAAGAATTGTTCCTACCCAAATATTAAATGGAAAAAAAGAAGAGTTCATTCTAGCCCTGAAAGATTCCACTTTATTTTTCTCCTTCACTTAATGGTTTATGTTAGTAAACCATTAATAGTTTTAAACAGAGCACTTCTATGTTGAGATTAAAAGCAAAGTCATTTTAATAATATTTTGGAGACTATATTTTTCTTTATTACCAGAGGAAATGTTTTCTCTTTTTATTTTTTTTCTGTTTGAAGTTGTTTAGAATACTAAAATCCCAATGAAAATTATAATCTTTTAAAGTCCTGAGATATCACCTTTTTTTCTGATTTCCCCTCCATTATCAGATAAATTAATTTGGCAAAATATCTATTTGGCAAATGCTAGGTGAACATGGAGGTAAGAATGGTGATAATGGAACCAATGTAGGGATGGAACTAAGGAGTCTTTCTTTTGTCCATAAAATGACTTCTCTGAAAAGAGATGGAATCCTTTATACCAGGAAAAGTAGTGGGTTTTTTGTTTGTTTTTTTTAATGATGACAGAATGATTATTTAGGAAAACTCCCTTTACTTAGAATTCGTCCATTATCTTCTCCCATGGTTTGCATATGCCCCGTACAAGTTAGATCCACCAGTAGACCATTAATGGTGCCCATTAATCTAGTAGGAATTACATATATTCTGACATTTCCTTGCCTTGGGGAATTCAATTTTTCTAATCCTTGACAGAGATTTATGCATAACTCTTATCCAGTAAGAATAGGACACATTCCTCCTCCACCCTTCCTCAACCAGTGATCTTTCCTAAGGCCAAATCAGGCTAAATTTGACCCTGAAAGGAAACTTACTGACTAGCTATCAGAAAGATAAATGCATCTTTTAAAAATAGCTGTAAGGACTATACTACAAAGCTACAGTAATCAAGACAGTATGGTACTGGCACAAAAACAAATATAGAACAGTGGAACAGGATAGAAAGCCCAGAGATAAACCCACACACATATGGTCACCTTATCTTTGACAAAGGAGGCAAGAATATACAATGGAGAAAAGACAGCCTCTTCAATAAGTGGTGCTGGGAAAACTGGACAGCTACATGTAAAAGAATGAAATTAGAACACTTCCTAACACCATACACAAAAATAAACTTAAAATGGATTAAAGACCTAAATGTAAGGCCAGAAACTATAAAACAGAGGAAAACATAGACAGAACACTCTATGACATAAATCACAGTAAGATCCTTTTTGACCCACCTCCTAGAGAAATGGAAATTAAAAACAAAAGTAAACAAATGGGACCTAATGAAACTTCAAAGCTTTTGCACAGCAAAGGAAACCATAAACAAGACCAAAAGACAACCCTCAGAATGGGAGAAAATATTTGTAAATGAAGCAACGGACAAAGGATTAATCTCCAAAATATACAAGCAACTCATGCAGCTCAATATCAAAAAACAAACAACCCAATCCAAAAATGGGCAGAAGACCTAAACAGACATTTCTCCAAAGAAGATACACAGGTTGCCAAAAAACACAGGAAAGGATGCTCAACATCACTAATCATTAGCGAAATGCAAATCAAAACTACAATGAGGTATCACCTCACACCAGTCAGAATGGCCATCATCAAAAAAGTCTACAAACAATAAATGCTAGAGAGGGTGTGGAGAAAAGGGAACCCTCTTGCACTGTTGGTGGGAATGTAAATTGATACAGCCACTATGGAGAACAGTATGGAGGTTCCTTAAAAAACTAAAAACAGAACTACCATATGACCCAGCAATCCCACTACTGGGCATATATCCTGAGAAAACCATAATTCAAAAAGAGTCATGTACCATGTATTCATTGCAACACTATTTACAATAGCCAGGACGTGGAAGCAACCTAAGTGTCCATTGACAGATGAATGGATAAAGACGATTTGGCACATATATACAATGGAATATTACTCAGCCATAAAATAAAAAGCGAAATTGAGTTATTTGTAGTGAGGTGGACAGACCTAGAGTCTGTCATACAGAGTGAAGCAAGTCAGAAAGAGAAAAACCAATACCGTATGCTAACACATATATATGGAATCTAAAAAAAAAAGGTTCTGATGAACCTAGGGGCAGGACAGGAGTAAAGATGCAGAGGTAGAGAATGGACTTGAGGACACGGGGAGGGGGAAGGGTAAACTGGGATGAAGTGAAAGAGTAGCATTTATATATATACACTACCAAATGTAAAACAGATAGCTAGTGGGAAGCAGCTGCATAGCACAGGGAGACCAGCTCGGTGCTTTGTGACCACCTAGAGGGGTGGGATAGGGAGGGTGGGAGGGAGATGCAAGAGGGAGGAGCTATGGGGATATATGTATATGTATAGCTGATTCACTTTGTTATACAGCAGAAACTAGCACAGCATTGTGAAGCAATTATACTCCAATAAAGATGTTAAAAAAATAAAAGCACCATTATCAAAACCCACCCCACCTCCCCCCCAAAAATAGCTATAAGATGTTCACTGTCAATGAAACCATGGCTCTTGAAAAGGAGCCTTATGTTTGGAAACTTCTGAGAAGGTTCATCTCATCTGTAAAATAAAGATAGTTAGTTACTGGTGTCATGCTCTTTTAGACATCTCTTTTCACTTGTTTTCAGGACTGGAAGCTGTTCCTGAGACATTCAGCGATCTGTGTATGGAGTACTAGCCACAGTGTGGTTCGTTGTAGTGGCTCTCATATTTCTACATCTTGAGTTCTACACATCTTCTTTTGGAGACAGGAGAAGGCCCCAAGGCTATCTCTAAATATTCTCACCTGTCTAAGCAGAAAGTGAGATGGCGAGGGCCATGGGGAAGGATGGTATTTCAGATTGGTGCACCTGTCTGTGCCTCCAGGATGCCCTCCTTATCTTCCTAGATGAATTTTATGTCCCTACACGTAGTTTACTAGACACATCAAAAAATAGTAAATGTCCAAGATTTTTTTTTTTCCGCATTGCCATGCATGCGGGATCTTAGTTCCCCAACGAGGGATTGAACCCGTGCCCCCGGTAGTGGAAGCGCAGAGTCTTAACCACTGGACCACGAGGGAAGTTCCAATGTCCAAGATTTTGATTAACAAAATCCATGGCTGGATTGTCAGTGTTGGGATATATTGTATAGAACGTAGGGACCAAGGCAGCACAAATTCTCAATAATTGATATTAAAACCCAGTGTTGGGACTTTCCCTGGTGGTCCAGTGGTTAAGCCTTCGCCTTCCAATGCAGGGAGTGAAGATTCGATCGCTGGTCGGGGAGCTAAGATCCCACATGCCTTGGGGCCAAAAAACCAAAGCATAAAACAGAAGCAACATTGTAACAAATTCAATAAAGACTTTAAAAATGGTCCACATCAAAAAATAAATAAAACCCAGTGTCTGCCATTGGTTATCAAGAAACAAGTCAACTCCAGGTCTAATTCAATAGACTTAGAATCCTTTTTCATGGCTCTTACTTATTAGATGTCCAAGCCAAAGGGAAGCACGAACTCAGCAACTGTTCCATCTTTCCTTCCATATGAACTCTCTTCTTCCATATCCCCCATAGTAATTTTTCCATCAACATTTGATGCTCAATTTTCATTTCCCTAAAAGCGATCCCTGGAAGTCTTCCCAAATCAGAAGCATGATCGATTTGATTTCACATTTTCCTTTCTCACCTGCTTCATCACAAAATTGGTTTCTGATTGACTTGAGCAATCTTCTTCCCTCTGAAAGAAGGGTTTGTAAAGCTTAGTCCAAAGGAAAAAGTCTCCTGTTCCAAGACCAGCAATTTCTCTCCCACATGAGAGAAAGCTCTCGCAGCCCTCCACCTACCAACTGTCCTCGCATTACTGCCTTTTGGTGATTCCTCCGTGAATGTTGCGAGCAATTCCTGACTCTCCAGCCATGTTTAGCTCTTCTGACAGTAGCCCCTTCCTTGGAGAGGACCTGACAATTAAGCTAAGGCTGCTTCCTTTCCTATCTTTGTTGGACAGGTAGCTATAGAGTGACGTAGGTAGTTCACAGAGCTGGCGATTGCACTGAGGCTGGGCTTCCGAGCTGTCTCCTGGAACAGTCATCGAGGTTGTACTTCCCTGTAGTTCAGGCATTTATTTAGGAAGAGCCCTGAAAACATGATGTCATAGAATTAGAAGAGCTTCTGGTAGACCTTGACCTGGCACTCACATTTACAAAGGTAAGCCATGCTTTTGGTCTTTACAAGCTGTGAATAGAAGAAAAGGGAACTTTCTAGGGCCTTTCATCCCATCATCAAGTCCCTGGCTTTTGGCTTCAGTTCGAGTCTAATGTAGATGGTTGATGATTGCAGTGGCTGCAATTTTTGTTGTTATTGTTAAGCAAATGTATGCTTTTCTTCTCTATGATGTATTTTGTTTTATGCACCAAATCATTCAAATAATGCTGAGTATGAATGACCAGACACCTACTGAGACAAAAAGCATTTTAAATTGTAGGCAATTCTGCAAAATCAAAAGAATGAAAATCACTATTTACAGAAGAAAACACAGATACCAAAAATGAAAGATTGAGAAAAGAGTAGAAAGTCTTAACTAGGACATTCATTGCATCCTTTGATTTGGGGAAAGGCACTCATGTAACACTTCCTGTCAGTTGCCAATGGACATAGGTGTTTGCTTCTTAGTTCCAAAGCTTCTTTTCTGAGCAGGTCTTACTCAGAGAACTCAGTTCATAAGATAGAGGTAAGTTAACACATTTTACCACCATTTACCCCTACCCCTTGACCCAATGGGAAAAGGGGAAAGTAAGGAATAAAGGTTACGGCCCTCACTCTTCAAGGCCAAGCCCTGTAGAGAGCCGTGGTAGGGAGCGTGGCTCTCACACCACAGAACTCAGAGGTGTGTATTGTCCGCCCCCTCTGCTCAGGGTGACAGTTCTGCCAGTGGGACTTTAGCAGGTTACAGAAGGGTGTGGGTCAGCCTGTGAACCTGTTGTTTCAGGACGCCTCAGAGGAGGGTAGGATGCCTCTGAACTGGACTGACTAGTGGTCGTCGTGGCACTTATCTAGAGGGGCGAGGTTTTCGCAGGCTAGACCACAGGGGCACAAATACCCAACCAATCCTCTCAAAAACCAAGTTTCACTAATAATTCAACAAAGTTTAACTCACTGTACTTTAACAAACCTGTGGTATCTGTGATGTCTCTTTTTTTGTATGCTAAAGTCTATAGACTTAAATTCAGAAGACGGTCTGTTGGCTAAAGAGAAAAATCCACATTTCCAGGTAGCATTTGCTTGGCGTTCCAAGGCTCCACAAGAGATTTTTTTTCCTTCCTAAGATCACTACCAATGCAAAGTGCGTATACATGCGTGTGGTCTTCTCTGCACATGAGTACACACACACACACACACACACACACACACACACACACACACGTAGGAAAGTCTCTGCCTTGTGCAGAAACATTCTTACGTTCCAAGGTTGAATGGGCTGCCCTATGGCTTTCCCACCAGTCATAAGTGGGAGTGCAGGAAGTTCATCTCCAGGAGAAGCCTGACCTACTGAAACGTCTTCCGTTGGTTTTAGTGCTTCAGGGACAGCAGGCTCAGGTAGGCCCCTAAATCCACTTTGTCAAGCCTTTGACTGTACTGCAGCTGGACCATAACACCACAGTGCTTTCTTTTTCTTTCAATGCCACAGAGAATTGATGTGCAGGGACAATTAAATGGCTACCCCTTGGTCCCTGCATGATGACCTTCATACCAAAAATGTGATGGTGTCGGGATTTTGAGCAGTCCCCTTCAAGCAGCCCTGGCAAAGCATGAGCCTTCAATATGTATTGAATGATTACTGGTGTCAGGAGTCCTTTCCTGGACTTGCCTCTTCTTGGTAGACCTCAGTTGAGTTGTCTTCTGGAAGGACTACATAGAATAGCTGGAAAAGAGAAGCCTAGAAGGTTCCTTCAGGCTTGACAGATGACTAAACCTGTGTGTAGAGGGGAAGTGGCAAGTGAAGGCAGTTCTTTAGGACTGTGAACAGGCAAAAACGGTTTTGCTAGGCAAGGTGAATAAGCTGTATGGGGATTGCTGAGGAGATAAACCTACGTTGGTTCTCTCATGGTAGATCATTGTTTTTGTTGTTGTTGTTATTTCAATATTGAGATTCAGTAGAAATCATTCTAGGTGCTTTAAGAAGAAAAGGATTTAAAACAGGAAACTAGGTGCTTACAAAATCATCAGATGGATTGGACAAGTAGATTCTAGGCTGGGCCTCCAGGAATGACTCCAGACATGGAAGAAGTGACTCACCTGGGGACATACTCAGGAAGGTGAAGCATTACGAAGCTGCCACATTTAACCTTGAATTAGAAAACATGCTGTGTAGCTGTAATCCTGGTATCAGGAAGCCACCTGCTCTCTAGGTGCTGCACGCAGACCCTGTTGCAGAAAAAACCTGCGTCTCCCAGAGCTTTCTTGCCAGTGTAAACAGTCCAGAGTTGCAGGAAGATGGGCCTTACCCCTGCCTTCAGATCTCCTGTTACGACATCTAACCAAATTCATGCCCAGATCTACAGCATCAAGGGTATCTGGGAAATGTGGTTTTTAGCTTTCAAGCTTCTTCGATTTAGGAGGACCCACTAGAAGGATGTTGGAATGGATGCCAACAGCTGTCTAGAATTCAATATGTATCCCATGAGGGCTGGCCCCCTCAGCCTGGCAGCAGCTTCAGCTTCCCTGGCAGGGTGAGAGGGTGTGAGCTCACCGGATGTTACCAGGGCAAATTCCTTCACGCAACCTGAATGGCTGGGACAGCAGTGAGGATGAAGGTTGAGGGAGTATCGGCCGTGAAGATAGCAGGTCCCAGTTGGGTGAGTAAGAAGCAACGACAAAGCCCTTAAGGGTGGTGGGTGGTTTCAGTTTCTTCTGGTACCTTTCTTGGTATTGAAAGTCCCCATCCTCCTTCTGGCAGAAGCTTTGAGGAAGAAGCATGGGCCAGCAGGTGGGAGGAAGATAGTTGTGGACTGGCTTCTCTCCAGAAGTGGCTATAGTCACCCTGTGGGCTTTTAAATAGGTGTTTGAGTGGGCAGATGGGGAATGGGTACCTCTGGGGCCTGCAATTTCCTCTGGTGGTGCCAGTGGTGTCAGCACAATAAGTGTGTGAATGGTGGTGGGTAACCTATGGGAGGTTTTGGGGGGTTAGTGGTCCTGATGAGCCTGTTAAGAGAAGGTGAGTGTTTACCAGCTGACTTCTCCCAGCACCCTCAAGTTCCCTTCTGGCTATAAGTCTTGGCCCTGGCCATGGGGCAGGAGGCCATGTGACCACACTGAGAGAGTCACTTCCTAGCTGGACCAGAGGGAGCTGCCTTCTTCATGCAGGATCGTGCAGATGCCTGCTTTAAAATCTCCTGTGTAGGGGCTTTCCTGGTGGCGCAGTGGTTGAGAGTCCGCTTGCCGCTGCAGCGGACACGGGTTCATGCCCTGGTCCGGGAAGATCCCACATGCCGCGGAGCGGCTGGGCCCATGAGCCACGGCCGCTGAGCCTGCGCGTCCGGAGCCTGTGCTCCGCGGCGGGAGAGGCCACAGCAGTGAGAGGCCCGCGTACCGCAAAGAAAAAAAAAAAAAAATCTCCTGTGGCTTCCTATTTGTATGAGACAAAAGTCCAAGGGTTCCTGTTGGACCACCAAGGCTCTATGTGATCTGAGTCCTGCTAAGTCTAACTTTACCTCCTCCTGCTCTTCCTCACCCACTGTGTCGCAGCTGCCCTCACCTTCTCCCTGTTCCTTTCATAGGTCAACTGGTATTGACCCCAGGGCCTTTGCCTCATCATCTGCTCTGTCCAGGGTAGTCTTCCCTTAGGCTTGGTTAACTTCAGCTCATAGGCTGCGTCCCACTGTCATCACCTCAAAGATTAGAGTATCTAGTTCCCTTAACAGGGAATGGGTGAGTCCTCTGTGAGGAAAGTCCCAACATTTAAGTGGGAGATATAGCAGAAGATTTAAATAAAAGAAGAGATATACCATGTTTGTGGATAGTAAGATGAAATATTGCAAAAGATATCAGTATTTTTCCAAATTAATTTTCCCTAATTAATTTTCCACTCCCAATCAAAATACCAGCAGCATGACAAAATGATTCTAAAATTGACAGTGAAGAGTCAGCAGGCAATAATAGAGAAATTAAGAAAGAAAAAAATTAAGGGTGATTTGCCCTATGAGCTAATAAAACACAAGGCTACTAAAATTGGAAAAGTTTGGTATTTGCAAATAGAAGTGACAGGACCGTGGAAAAGATCAGAGAAGGCTGAAACCAATTCTTGTAAAAATAGGAATTTAATGTATCATAAAGGAAGAATCACAAGGTCTCACTCCTAGGTATATGCCCAAGAGAATAAAAGAATATGTCCACATAGAAACCTGCACATGAATATTTATAGCAGCATTATTCCTAATAGTCAAAAAGTAGAAACAACCCAAATATCCATCAACTGATGAATGGATAAAATGTATATATGGATACAATGGAATATTACTCAGCCATAAAAGGAATGTAGTACTGATACATGCTACAACATGGGCAAATCTTGGAAACATTGTGCTTTGTGAAAGGAGCCAGACATAAAAGTCACGTATTGTGTGATTCCATTAATATGAAATCTTCAGAATACACAGACAGTAGCTTAGCGGTTGCCAGGGGCTGGAGGAAGAGTGATTCCTAATAGGTATTGGGTTTATTTGGGGGTGATGAAAATATTTTGGAATTAGATAGTGGTGATGGTTGCACAACTTTGTGAATATATTAAGAGCCATTGGGACTTCCCTGGTGGGGCAGTGGTTAAGAATCCGCCTGCCAATGCAGGGGACACGGGTTCGAGCCCTGGTCCAGGAAGATCCCACATGCCGCGGAGCAACTAAGCCCGTGCGCCTAGAACCCGTGCTCTGTAGCAAGAGAAGCCACCACAACAAGAAGCCCGCTCGCCACAACGAAGAGTAGCCCCCGCTCGCAAAAACTAGAGAAAACCCGCGTGCAGCAGCGAAGACCCAATGCAACCAAAACTAACTAATTAAATAAATATATTTTTAAAAAAAAAACAAACACCAAATTGTACACTTGAAAATGGTGGATTTTATGTGAATTATATCTCAATTTAAAAGGTATTGGGTAAATTGATTATACAGATAATATTGAGTTAGATCCATATATCAAAATAAATCCTAGATCAACTAAATCATTACATTAAATATACATGAATACTGAACTGCTCTAAGAATTATAAAATTTCCAAATGTAAAAATAAAAGGTGAAACCTCAAAAGAAAATATCACTAGATTTTACCAAATAAAAATGAAAAACTTTTGTATGCCAAGACACATCAAAATCAAACGTAATAATCTGGAATGATATTTTTCATAAATGTGGCAGGAATAAGATTAATACTCTAATGTTTTATAATTTCAATAATAGTTATAAGAAAAATTGTAAGACCCTAGCAGAAAAAAAGGACATAGGCAATTCATAAAGGAAGAACTATAAAACACCAATCATGTGAAAAGTGAAAGGTAAAATGTAAAAACTGAGGTGTTCTTTTCTTCTACCAAAATAACAGCACTTCCACCTCACAGGTAAAGTGATATTTCTTGAATCCCTGGCATTGGAAGCAAAATGTGAGTCAAGATTTACAACCGAATTGTGAAATAGGAGATACCCTGGTGTGGATGCTGTGTGGGTATGCCTCACGCTCTTTACTTTTAAGAAAATTTCCAATGTGCAAGTTTCTTCCCTTTTAGATTTAATTATTAAAACGGAACTTGAATTTTGTTTTTCAAAACCCTAATGTAGTATTAGTTTTTCATAAAATTTAATATATGTTAACCAAGATTTAACAGAATTTCATTGATTATACTTATATATTTTTTTCTCATAAAATCAGAAAATATCACCTATAAGAAATGTTAAAACTTGACAGTGCTCTCAGTATTATTAGAGTTCCTATTTCTTTTTCTTTTCTCGCTTATGTTGGCAGTAGACTATCTATACTGGATATATTTTTAATGGAGAAAACAAAGAGGCAGCTCAAGGGAAGTCCCCTTTTCCCAGCCATCTTCAGGCTCAGTAGAAGTGGGACAGTAATGTTGGAATTAGGAACGGAGACTTACAAGCTTATAAAGATGAACTACACTGCTCCCTCCCTGCTCTCCTGTCTCTGTCAGATTCACCTTCAGTTATGTCTACTGTGATTCAGACAAGCTCACCTCAGAACCAGAAAAATTGAGGGTTAGTTCTACACTGTATTAAAAGAAACTCAGGAATATACAATTACTTTTATTTTCCAATGATCCCTTTTATTATATAGGGGAAATTAAATTATGCATAAACATTTTATTATTTGATTTGAACATTGTCTCATCATGCATGGCCTCTGTGCTTCACTATACAAGCAGCTATTCTCCGCTACAAACAAAATTCCGGAATTCAGTCCGACGTGCATACTCTTGAGAAAGTGTTTCTGGGAGGATGTTGTGAACATCTCTAGGTATAGATATCGACACAAAGTTAGGGAAAAGCAAGAGGCAGCCTTTTGTCTATTCCTTGTCCTTGCTGTCTAGCTAAGGCTGCATCAGAATAATAAGGCAGTTCTATCAGAAAACTGCACTAATTAGTTGCGATTTCTCAACATCCTTGGGCTGTTTCTGAAAACTAATTACTGGGAACCAGAGGGTGAAAGAATACACACCCTGCCTATATGTAGTTAACACACACACCTCTCATAGGCGCTGATGGGACAGGCTACTTAATTTCCCCAAAGAGGATGCACTGGGTTTTCCCCTCCCCATGTTTTAAGTTTTTCTTTTTTAACAGCTTTGTTAATTTAGGTTAAGTGGTTTGGTTGTCATGGAAACCAGTATTCCTCTCAGGCTGATTGTGTCAAAGGCATCATTAATCTGTTTTCTCAACTGCCTCTTCCTCATCCATCTAATTGCCGTCTCCCTCCCCACCCCTTTCCTTTGGATGACATCATTTTGTACATTTTTAGGACACCATATGTGAGATTCAGCACAATTTATTTTCTATTCAAATTTCATATCACTATGCTAATTGTCATATTCCCACCCCGAAGGAGGAAGATGGCTCCCCTATGTGGGGTACATAACACCTCCAAAGGTGAGGCTGAAAGTCACTTAATTTAATACAACTCATTTGCAATTCAGCTTCCTGGATAACTCTTTCCTTTTCACCTCTTGGGTTTTCTTCTTAGGATTCTAAATCACTGTTTATGATGTTCTGGGAACCACCATCTTTGAAAGAGTAAAGAACCTGTACTATTGGGTTAGGGAAGAGGGTGGATAATTCAGGTAACACTGTGGCCACCCTTCTACTGAGATGGCCTTGAACTTGGTGAGAGAATGTGGAGCCCAGTCTATTTTCTGTTTCTCTCAGATGATGCTCTTGGTGCAAGATGCTGTGTCATTTGTGTTCTTTTGCCATGGTATCCATTTTGACACAAACCTGGCCCAAAATACAGTGTGACAGTGCCTATTTGCCCCCTGCAGCTTTGACCCATGGAAAAAGTCTCAAGAGATTTGTTCTGTTCTACTTTGATCAGCAGGCAAGATTTTTCCTGCATAGCTCAGTCTCTATACAAGTTTTCCAGTTCTCTGACCTTTATTATGATGGGCATAGGAGCATCAAGGACATTTTGGCTGTGAGTGAGGTGCAGGTCAGTGGGGTGCAGCACTTCAGGATAATTTGACACATGGTCCATTCACTCTACTTCCTGGTCCTCTCGATGGAAGAATTTTGAGAATTGTTGCCTCATCACCTTCCTCTTGGGAAAACCAAATCTTATCTTTTCCCTATTTTGCTGCTGTTTTTATGGGGTTGTGCTGAAAAGCTGGGAGAGAACGTTTATTTACATTTTACATGCAGTCACATCATTTATACATAAATCACATATAAAGATGATTTTTTCTTATTTCATAACAACAAACACAAATGATATTCCTAACACTTTTTTGTGATATCTGTTTGATTCTGAAGGTTCGTATCGTTTTCTCATCTCTATTTCTTAGGCAGAATTCAGGGTTTCTTTCTCTATTTCCTGATATTTTTTATCCAGACATTTATTATCACATGAATACCATTCAATTGTTAGTTTAAAAGCATGTCTCTTCAAAACATGAGTTATTTGAATCATATTTCTTATCTTCATGCCCAGCAGAGTGCCTGACACATATTATTTAGTCAGATTATCTGTTGGATAAAGAAATGTTTACTTAAGACCAAAACAATTTTGATTTATAACTACATCAAACGATTGGTTTTGATTGTTGACAATGGTGGTAGAACTGATCAGAGTTTCATGTGTTAACTCTCTAAGAAGCGTTTCTATTTTAGGCCAAAGGAATGAGGCAATGTGTAAGAAAACTACACAAAGCCAGTTGGTGGCTGTCTTAGCCCGTTTGGGTTGCTATAGCAGAATATCATAGACCGGGTGGCTTATAAACAACAGAAATCCATTTCTCATAGTTCTGGAGGCTGGGAAGTCAAAGATCAAAGTGCTGGCGAATTCAGCGTACAGTGAGGGGCTGCTTCCTCTTTCGTAGACGGTGTGTTTTTGCTGTGTCCTCACATGGCAGAAGGGGCAAGGGAACTCTCTGGGGTTTTTTTTGTAAGGGAACTAATCCCTTTCATGAAGGCTCTACTCTTATGACCTAAGTACCTCCCAATGGTCCCACCTCCAGATACCATCATATTGGGGGTTAGGTTTCAACATGTGAATTTTGGGGTGGGGGCACAAACTTTCTGTCTATAGTAGTAGCTAAGATTTATGCTTCTGCAATTCTAAGTTTAGCAGATTTGGTGACACCCGGTTGGATATGAGGTATGAGAAAGGATCTAGAATGACTCCTAGCTCTCTGGGTTAGGTTCCTGGAGGGAAGCTGACAATACAGGGGAGAGCAGGTTTGGAAGGTGGAATGGGGAAGATGGGTGAGCGTGCTGGAACGTGTTCAGATTGACTCTGAACTTTCAAGAAGCACTGCAGAATGAATTGGGCCTTTCTGAGTAAAAGACAAAGAAATCCTTCGGTTATATTTTTCTCTGATGGCTGAGTCTTTAATGCAACCATATGGAAGCAAAGTGTCCAATGTCATGTTGTTCTAAGCAAGAAGCCCTCTCAATTAGGGCTGTTGAGCACTGGAGAGGAATAAGGAAAATAGGCAACAAGAGTACTAGGAACTGGTGCAATATGAAAAGCAATTCAGAGTTGTAAGAAAGACGATATCAAGATTCTTCTTGTGCTCAAGACATCACTCAAATTATCTCTGTGAAATTTTTTAAAAATTAAAGAAAAATTGGGCCCACAGAAGGGCAGAAATCAAGAGTAGTTACCTCTGTCCTCTTCCTTCTCCTGGATTTCCCTATCTTTCTTTTATACTCCTTGGCCTTTCTGACATTGATTTCATCCTGTCTCCTGGCCAGCTTTGTCTATATCTTCACAGACCCTGATTCCTCAAAACTTTACTGTGTACAGGGCCCATTTTGGCTGTCCCTATATGTCATGGGATACTTCCTCCTTCAGCTCTCCAGATAAATGACATTATGTTTTATTCTCCCAAATCAGGATTCTCAGGAGGGAATGCTTATTGTCCATTTCATCTTAAAGGTACAGGGAGTACGGGCAGCGTTACCTGGCTGCCACCATTTATCAGATGTGTGGGTGAGGAGTACTTCAGAGCAGATCATGGACAAAAAATTCACTGAAAACATCACTTGAAGACATGCTGCACCCCTTGCAATTAAGAAAACTGGTTATTTCCCTAGCTACTTCCACTGTAGAAACAAGAACTTACATCACAACAGTTCTTTTGTCATTATTTTTAATATAACGAGCAACGTAAGCTTCGAGCAGAAGTTGTTAAATCTTAACATTTCTGGGGCCCTTTTCCAGAACTCATGTAATATCTTTATGTTGTCACCAAATACTGCTTAAAATCCAGGCTTTATTTCCTGCCATAAGGAGGTGTAGTAGGACTTAGAAGCCACCAGATGTCACTATTGCAGATAGCATTCCAAACCCTCCAGCTTGCATCTGATATGGTTGGTGCAAGTATTTTAGTTAACAGTCTACAGGCCCCAAGAAGTCATCTAGACTGTCCCTCCTGGTGGGAAGCTGCAGTGAACAGTGGTGGTTTACCTTTAATGATCCTCAGATAAAGAGCAGTGTTTATGAAAGCACCCATCTCTGAGGGCCACCTGCAGGACAGACACCAAAGCAAGTTGGCTCCAAGGTCCTTACATTCCGAGTATCTATGAGTCTGAGATTCTAAAGCCAAATAACCATGGTCTCTGCCTGCTGCCCAACCTTTGTGTGCTCTTGGTTTTCTCAAGATGAAATCATTTTAGTGAACGGTATATGGTACATTCAAAATGGCAGAATCTCTAATAGTGAGAAACATGAAGGAAATATCACAGTGACGACAAAGGTGGGCTGTGTATTTAGATGACTTCCCTTGGCTTGGGAGGCCAAGGCTCAGAGGCTGAGGGCCTAGGGGAAAGGGCAGTCTTCAGGCCACTGGTCAGCTGCTCTCTGCTGGCTTAAGTTTTACTCAACTCTGAGATGATTGTGGAACGTGGAAGGGGGTGGTAATTGTGGTTTTACATCCCTTATCACCTTGTATCTGTTGTCTTTTCATTTTTGTCTTTACTTCCTCTTCTCCTGTACTCACGTCATCTTCCCTTGCCTAAATTATCCTTTCCCCTTTGCCCTTAGTTCCCAGTGGCTCCGAAGGCATTTCTTAGCTCCCTCAGTAGCAATGGATGCTCAAGAAGTTATGATTTTGGAACCTGGTTTCTTGTCCCTTGTCCTCTTCTCCTAATATATATATATTTTTTATAAATTTTTTAATTTTTATTTTTGGCTGTGTTGGGTCTTCCTTGCTGTGCGCAGGCTTTCTCTAGTCGTGGCGAGCGGGGGCTACTCTTTGTTGCAGTGTGTGGGCTCCTCATTGTGGTGGCTTCTCTTGTTGCAGAGCACGGGCTCTAGGCGCACGGGCTTCAGTAGTTGTGGCATGTGGGCTCAGTAGTTGTGGCTTGCAGGCTCTAGAGCACAGGCCCAGTAGTTGTGGCGCATAGGCTCAGTTGCTCCGCGGCATGTGGGATCTCCCCGGACCAGGGCTCGAACCTGTGTCCCCTGCATTGGCAGGCAGACTCTCAACCACTGCGCCACCAGGGAAGCCCTCTCCTAATATTTTTGACCACAAACAAAAGAGTCCCAGCTGTGGGACTCTTGATCAACTCTCAGCTGACCACAAACCATTAGTCCCAGCCTAATGGTGGCCCATTAGGAAAGTGGAACCTAAAGAATAACCACCTCCTAGCGACCTGTAGAACGGGTGTTCTGCGGAATATACTTTGGGGACTATTCCCACTGCAGGAAATTTTACAAATCCAGTCTTAACAAAGGAGCAAAATTGAATCCCTCTTCTAAAACAAGATCAAGCTTTTGTTTTTTTTAATTTTTATCGGAGTATAGTTGATTTACAATGTTGTGTTAGTTTCAGGTGTCAGGATGAAGCTTTGATGTTTGTATTCTGAGATATTTTATTTAAAGCAAGTAGAATAGTATAGGGGATATCACTTTTCTCTGATGTCATTTACATGACTAAAAATAAATACTGCATTACTGATAAAATTCTAAAACTTTGGAGGCATTTTCACTTCTTGAAGTAGTTACAGCTTTAGATCATTTAGTTTAATATTTATTTGAGTGCCCACTGTATGCCCAGTGATGTCCAGAGAATGCAACGACAAATAAGACATAGTTCTTGTTCCATAGGAGATCTGGGAGCAAATCTTATAGTCTTTTACCTTTTAATTCTTATACTCTGCTAGCTGCGATGCCTGTGCCTAGGATAGAGTGAACCTTAGGTAGATAATGGTAGGCATTATTAGGTATTTGGTTAAATGCTTTGAGTCAAAGAGAACACTATAGATCATCTAGACCCTTCAAACTTCTTTACTTTGTCTCTTAAGAAAACTAAAAACAAATCTCAAATAAGTGGCTTTTAATCTTGTAGTCAAGACTCTGTTCTGAATGTGCAACATTGAGCACCAGAGCTATAGGAAGCACTCCTTAACTCCTCACCCCATCTTCCCTAAACCCAGGCAACGTGCCTGCTTTGTGGGGGGATCACTGTGACCACTTCATTTGCCACGTATCAAGGCTAAGTGGAAGTTTGGTTGTATTTTTTGGGTATGGACAGTAGGGTGACCCAAGCAGATCACAGGCTTTCCGTCACTCTCTCACTTGGGTCCACCACCTCTCCAAGGCATTCAGTGCTATTTGCTTAGGTTTTTACTGAGTTCAAAGTCCAGGTTATGCCATTTCACAAGTATCCTGCCTTTTTGCCTTCACAGCAGATGTGGGGTTCTCCTCATTTGGACTTAGACAAGCCATTCAAAATAATTTCACCCCCTTGCCTCTCTCATGCTTGTGCCCTCAAGCCTCAGATACAGTGGACGTCAGAGTGAGGCCTTCAGAGACCATCGCCAGGGGCCTGTACAAAGCCTCCCACACTGGTCCACTCTGATAATTAACTGCAGCACACACCTGGCAGCTAGGGTTCAGGATTCCTGGTCTTTCCAGGAGATGGCTCTCCATGTTAGCCCTGTTGGAACCAAAGGCATTCATTATTTTCTAACTACTGTTAGGTTTAATGTCAGAGAAAGCCTGATAAATTCTTAATGAATTGACCTATACGTGTTGCCCCTTGAAATATTGTAACTCCTTAGAAATGGTCTCTTCTTTGAGGATAAATTTTTGTGGGATGTTGGCAACTTCCTTCTAGGTAGATCTGTGATTCTATGCCTAAAAAGACATAATCCCACTTGGGACAAAAGCCAACTTCAGTATCAGTTAAAGCTTAGCTCATGCATAGGATGAACAAATTCTAGATAGAATTTAAGAAAAATCCTTTTCAAAGCTTCTCCTTGATTTATGGACCTTATAAATATGACCCCTGGAAGATAGCATGTGGGATTATTGGATTTATTTTGTGTGTTTGCCACAAGGATGAAATAGAGTTTGGGAATTATTCAGGCCAGACGCAAAGGGAAATTAAATAAGCTCTGTGGATGAAAAGAAATGTTTAAAAAGTGCCCTATAAGACATATCAGGTAATAAAGCACCAGGGCCAGATGGATACACAGCTGTTTTGTACAGAACATTCAGTCATAAATTACTTCCAATTTTAGAAGAGGTTTATAAACATGCTTCAGGAACCAAAGAAACCTCTCCCTGTTCCAATTTCACTGGGAAGAAAAAAGAAATGTATAGACCATAAACTCATTCTACTCCTTAACTCTGACCAAAAAACCATGACTGTTAGATTTATAAAGCTGTTAAGCAGTATATTTGCCTTAAGTGGTTTATTCTGTGGGAAATTTCTGGAAAATAATATTTACTACCTACTTAATGTTACAAATATAGTACTAGATCATAGAAAAATGGGTATGGATAAGGCTTTTACCTAGTGAACTGAGGAGCTGAGAAAGCACTCATCTCAATGCAATAGTCATAGAAGGTTTTTGTAGAAATTTCAAAACTAGCCTGAATTCAGGCAAAATAAAGAGGACTTTCTTATTTTTAGGAATATATCCTTGGAATAATCATGAATAGATTAAACTATTTAATATCACACATGTTTCTTAAAATGAGGTTTGAAATAGCAACAAACTGGAAAAAACCTTTATGTCCAACACCAGGTTTAGTTATGGTATGTTCATTCAATGGATATTATGCAGTTATTGCAAATAATATAGAGTGTTTAATACCAGAAAGATGGCCATCATATTTTTTAAGTGATAAAAATGGGTTTCCGAGCAGGCTTCGTGGTGTGATTTGCTTTTTGTAAAGTAACAGAAAGACGTGTGTTTGTGTGTCTGCAGTGTCCACCAGGGCGTTTTGTTAGAGTCAATCGGACATTAAAACTCAAGACTATCAGAGCGTACATCTGGACCGGGCTGCTGTGGAGGGTGTCACAGCAGGACACAGCTCATCTGCAGGGCAGCAGCATCAGGCATTCTTTTCCAGTGGGAGTCTTTGCAGCAGTACCTCTCTGCTGCAAGGATGGGAGAAACACACCAGGCAGGTCAAGAGATGCCATGGCTTGGAAGCCTCAGACCTCACAGTAGCTAAATATTTCTTACAACAACTCAGTGAGCTTCCTGGGTCTCCAAAGGACAATCCAGTTATAAGAGTCACCACACTCGGGGAGATCCACAGCTACCTGTCTGATCAGGTATTTAGACCGCATTTATAGTCTCTCCCAATTCAAATGCAATTTACCAAAGATCGTCTTAATCATTAAGCAATGTTTGCTTAGTGCTATAGACTTCATATTCATGTCTCCCCCCAACCCCAATTCATATGTTGAAATCATAGCCCCCAAGTTGATAGCATTAGGAGATGGAGGCTTTGGAAGGTGATTGGGTCATGAAGACAGAGCCCTCAAGCAGGGAATTTGTGCTCCTATAAAAGAAGACTGAGAAAGCTTCTTGCCCCTTCCTCCATATGAGGTTACAGTGAAAAGATGGTAGTTTAGGATGGTAGTTTCGCCCAACATTGAATCTGCCAAAGCCTTGATCTTGGACTTCACAGCCTTTAGGACTGTGAGAAACAAATTTCTATTGTTTATAAACTGCTCAGTCCATGGTATCTTTGTTATTATCAGCTTGGATGGACTGACAGTGTCATAGTTAACATCTACTTGTTGAGCGATCAAGTGTTTAGGTGGTCAATTTAAGACAACAAGCCAAACTGAGAATAATAATCCAGTCTTTGTTTACTTACTCTGATAGTAATAAATAAGAGAAATAAGGAGTGCCTGCACCCCAGTGTTCTATTTTCCCCATGGAGTCAGACTCCTTACTACCTTTATCAGTTCTCCAGAAGACAGAGCTGAAAGGTTAACTGAAGGGCCAGTTTTCATAGAGAAGGACATTTAACCCTTTACCTGTACTCATAGTGTTTGTTATTATTTAACCTTATTTACTCTTTTTGCCCTCCCCCCCTTTTTTCCCCTGAGGATTCAAATTACTTTCATGTGTGATCTTTATATTTGTTCAGTGACTTGGCTGGAAGTACCACCCGTCCTGCCTCAAGGTAAAGCCTCTTATGTTAGACCTCAGAAGGTACAGCCTCGGGCATGCCCACAGTCCCCCCTGGGATGACAGTGTCTTTAGCAGAGCTGGCTTTTATTGTCTTTCCCCTGATTGCTCTATCAGGCTGTTCACCTCTGGTGGTATCACACCCAGCTTTTAGGCTCTCCTAATTTCCAGCTGTTTGCTCTATTGCTTTTAACAATATGCTGGGACATAAATTGCTCTACAGTCCTATCTAATTAAATTCGGGCCTTTTGCAGGAGTAAAAGTCTTTGAGACCAGTCTTTGAGTTTTGCTTTGACCCCAGGAGGGCTGTTCTTAGCTGTCTTCCCCACAAGTTCTCCCTGTTAAGCCTCCATTGGTCTACAATTTAGCTTCTCAGTCTTATAAAGCTACCAGCCTCCTCTTAATTGCTTACCACCAAAATCTCCACTGTTTTCAACAGTGCCCTTAGGCTTAAACTTCCTCACATAAAATCATTCCTTTGAGGGATTCAAAGCTCTCTGTTGTTATGGCTTTCTTCTCCCCTTGGTCAGAACATTTGTGCCACTTCTCCAGAGCTTGGGGCAGGGACATTGGTCCACTTCTCTCAGAATGACACTCTTGCTTGACAAGCAGTATGCTGAGTTGGGGAGTAGCCTAGCCTGTGGGCTTTTCACCTTGTTCTCCTGGCATGGAATCTCTGCCCACAAGTAAGCTGGGATCAAGGGGGTTTGGCCCCATTATTCTTATCCTATCATGCCTGGAATAGAGCTTCTGCCCTATGAGTTGAGGGTGATGGAAGGTAGCCCTGAACCTCACAGCTCTTCTTGCCTGGAATAGAGCTTCTGCAACCTGGTCCTCCTGGGGAGATACTGTAGCTCCAGACTGAGAGCTGGGGAAAGTGGGGCCCATGTTCTTGACTGTGCCAGCCTGGATCGGTGCTTCCATCATGAGCTGGGGGTGGGAGAAATGCCACCAATTCTTGTTCTTACTGAGATTTAATAGATTTTCTTGAACAAATATTTTTCTAAGGGCTCTCTCAGGGCTGTTTGCCCTTAGGAAAATTTCTAGAGACTTAAGCAATTTAAAAATATAATTTTTACTAGTTATGGTTGTTTTGCTGGGAGGTTTGTGGAACTCCTCATACTGCCATTCTAGAAATTTATTTCCACTTTCTTGTTTATAATTTACGTGTCTCAAGGACCATTAGCCTGCAGTCATTTCATTAATACTATGCTTTTATTAAAGAGATGGAAAAATATACAGGCACCTATTAATGTTAACCTCTGGATGAGGAATTATGTTGATTTAAATATTCTTATTTTGCTTATCAATCATTTTTGCCTCAAACTTTTTTTTTTTTTTGAAATGAGAAAAAAGCTTTTAATGAAAGAAGCAAGTAAAAAAGAATAATTTGTCTCTTGGTGGATGGGAAGGAAAGAGACAGCACCAGGCCTGCAATTCATTCTCTCCGTTTCACTGAGAGACTTGCTGGAAAAAAAGGTAAATCTCCTTATGAACAGATTAATGACAGACATCTTAGCAAGCACACTAATAGTGTTCACTGGCGGAAGAATCCTCAATTGCGGAGTGTTATCGGCATAGCAGGAGGGGCCTGGTCTGTCTAGAACTGATCATGGTAAACAGGCCAGGAATCTATGAATTTCTGGGGCGTGGCTCTCTTGAAAATGTCACAAAAGCTATTGTTGGGGGAGGTCATTGAGAGGACGTGGCCGCTGTTTGACCGGAGAGTTGGACCCAGGCAAACAGAGGCTTCTCATCCCCTCCCCTGTCCTTGAAATATACATTCTACCCACCATTTCCACAGCCGGAGCCGGTTCAAAGATGCAGCCTTGAGAGAGTAAGGAGGTGTTCAGTCCATCTGGACTGAATACGTGACTGAACCCAGGTAAGACCTCTATATAACTTCTAACATTCTGGTGGGTGGATGTGGAGATCTCCTTGTCTTTTGGCCACTCAAAACAAGCCCCGCAAGTAAGATCCCTTGCTTTTAAACCTGCCAGCTACCAATCTGGAGTGATCTGCCTCTTTCTTTGGCCTCTTCTTGCTCCCCATGTATGGGGGCCGGTTTTTTGTTTGTTTGTTTGTTTGTTTTTGCGGTACGCGGGCCTCTCAGTGCTGTGGCGTCTCCCGTTGCGGAGCACAGGCTCCGGACGCGCAGGCTCAGCGGCCATGGCTCACGGGCCCAGCCGCTCCGCGGCATGTGGGCTCTTCCTGGACCGGGGCACGAACCTGTGTACCCTGCATCGGCAGGTGGACTCTCAACCACTGCGCCACCAGAGAAGCCCTGGGGGCCGGTTTGTGAACCAACAGCTATATGACTACAGGACTATGAAAAGGAGATGTTTTAGGACAGAAATAACTTTCTTTTGTGAAAGGGAGTATTGTACAAGTTCAATATTGCCAAATAAGGTAGGAAAGGACCTGGGAAGCCGAGTTGGAGGACCTGGAGCTCTCCCTCTCTGTTCTGTAAAGCCTACTAGGGAGTAAGAGCTCTGGTTCTGTTGAGTCTGATTTGAGAATCCAATCCTTTGGACTGTTTCAGTATTAAAACAAGAAAAAGAGACACTTTCTTTGGCACCCTTGTGAGTTTAAACATTTTATTGAAATGGCATTAGAAATCACAACACTTTTCAGGTAAATAATAATCAGTTAAACTCAGGAGAAGCAGGGAGATGGAGGTTGTGTCTGCTCACTGCCAGCACCACTATTTATAACATAAATTATGTGTTATTTCATCCAACAATTGGGCAATGCAGCTTTAGATCTTTTTTTTTCCTGAAAACCAATTTGCCCTAAGTCAATTTGGCAATTTACTAAAATAGTTTTCTGGGAATTGATTTTTAGTGAATTGGACTGTTTCCAGGCAATACAATTAAAAAATAAAAATATTTACCCCAGTTCCTCTGGCATTTCCATGGTGCCTGAGTATAAAAAGGAATTATTGAGTTGTGGGAAGTGAATACCTTTTCCCCCCAAATATGAGAAGTTTCATGTTTTTGGTCTGCTTTATGCCTTTTTGTGGCCCCATGTGGAAACATTTTTTTCCTCTTTATTTTAAACTTATACACCCATCAAAGAACATTTGAAAAAAAGAGAGAATATTTAAAACAGGACACCAACCAGTTTTTATACATTTTCAATAGAATTTCCTCCAATCATCTCTCTATATGCCCAAGTTTTTCTCACATGATTGTAAATCATTCTGAACAGAGTTAAAACATTTTAATGCCCCAGAATTCTTTTTTTTTTTTAAAGAAGATGTTGGGGGTAGGAGTTTATTAATTTATTTTATTTATTTTTGCTGTATTGGATCTTCGTTTCTGTGTGAGGGCTTTCTCTAGTTGTGGCAAGCGGGGGCCACTCTTCATCGCGGTGCGCGGGCCTCTCACGATCGCGGCCTCTCTTGTTGTGGAGCACAGGCTCCAGACGCGCAGGCTCAGTAGTTGTGGCTCACGGGCCTAGTTGCTCCGCGGCATGTGGGATCCTCCCAGACCAGGGCTCGAACCCGTGTCCCCTGCATTAGCAGGCAGATTCTCAACCACTGCGCCACCAGGGAAGCCCCAGAAAATAGTCACTTAAGTTTATTTTAAAAAATCATTCCAGATATCTGCCTAAATTTCCCAATTACTCAAAAGGGCTGAGTCATCAGAAACTCTCCAGATTCCTTGTTTTTGTTTCTTCACAGCATAGGCTGGTCCTGTGAACATAATAAAAGGCATAGAGGAGAAAAAAAATGTCCCATTTATCTAGGGGCAGCACTTTAATGGGTTGTAGGAAGGATACTGATTAAGGGGCTTTAGTCCTGAGTGCATTTACCCATCACCGGGTAAGTCATGTCCTTTCCATGACTGTTTCCCAGGTGTGATGAGGGAGTGCATCATATCACTATGGTCCTTTCTAGGTCAAATAGCTAACAGCCATCAAAAGGCATTACTCCATGTTTCAGCTGCTTTTCATCATATGTAAAACATTGGTCTGACTTCTAAAATTCTTCTGTGTGAAATAATTGACTGTCACCAGTTTATAAATGCTTTGTGTTCAAAAGGATTTTTTTGTTAACTCAGTTTGGATGGGAACACTTTTTCCCACAGAACTGATGTTAAATTAATGGTTCAATTTCCAGCAAGGTAGCTAAGAGAGAGTTCTAGTAGCATTATTAGTTTTATTTGCTTCTGTGTCATACTGGATCCTATGATCTATCTAGAATCATAATGTTCAATAATATCTCACATATAAATAGCATACAGTAATGCCAGTCTTTAAATGCATATCTGTTTTCCTCTCCTTCTTCATTGTCCCTGCCCCACATAAAAGCAGAGGGGATTAATAACATCAAAAATCATACCAGCTAACATTTATTGCAGGTCTACTATGTTCTAGTTATTGTGCTAAGCCCTTTATGTGTACTTTGTCATTTAATTCCCACTGCTTTCCCTATTCTACATGCGAGCAAACTGAGACTAAGAATTAAAGTGACTTGTTCAGAGAAACAGAGCTGTTAAAATGTGGACCCAGACCTGAGGTCGCCAAACCCTGTGCTCCTGCCTGCCCCCTTGTGGCGGCAGTGCCACTAAAGGACACTATACTGCAGCCATAACGGATACAGAAGTTTCCCCTTGTCCTCAGTTTCAGTTACCTGCAGTCCACCGTGGTCCAAAAATATTAAATGGAAAACTCCTGAAATAAACAATTCATGAGTTTTAAATTGCATGCCATTCTGAGTAGCGTGATGAAGTCTCACCCTATCCTGCTTCTTCCCGCCCAAGATGTGAATCATCCCTTTGTCCAGCCCATCCTGCCCTTTAATCACTTAGTAGCTGCCTCTATTATCAGAAGCACTGTTGTGGTATCACAGTGCTTATGTTCAAGTAGTCCTTATTTTATTTACTGATGGCCCCAAAGTGCAAGAGTAGTGATGCTGGCAATTAGGATGTGCCAAAGAGAAACAGTAGAGTGCTTTCGTTAAGTGAAAAGTTGAAAGTTCTCGATTTAAAGAGGAAATTTAAAAAATTTCATGCTGAGGTTGCTGAGATCTACGGTAAGAATGAGTCTTTTATTTGTGAAATTGTGACGGAAAAAGAAATCCATGCTAGTTTTGCTGTCACGCATCAAACTGCAAAAGTTGTAGCCACGGTGCATGATAAGTACTTAGTTAAGATGGAAAAGGCATTAAATTCATACAATAAGATATTCTGAAAGAGAGACCACATTCACATAACTTTTATTGCAGTATATTGTTATAATTGTTCTATTTTTTAATTAGTGATTGTTAATCTCTTACTGTGTCTAATTTATTAATTAAACTTTATGATAGGTATGTGTGTATAGGAAAAAATCAAGGTATATATGGGTTTGGTACTATCCTGGGTTTCAGGCATTCCCTGGGCGTCTTGGAACATAACTCCCATGGGCAAGGGGGGGACTACTGTAATGGTCAAATTTTGTTTCCTTGGTAAGAATCTCCCTACATACCTCCCTCCACCCTTAGACTAGCTCAGTTATCTCTACCTAGGCTCTCACAGCCTTGAATTTATAGTACTCATCACTTTTATACTAGTATTTGTGTAGTTTAATTAACATCTCCTTCCTTGCCTAGATGGTAAGTACAATGAGGGAAGCGACCATTTATGTCTTTTTGCTTTTCTCCCCTAATGCTAATGCCAATAACACAGTTGGTGCTCAATTAATATATTTGGAATAAATGAATGAAGTAGAAATGTGGGAGGATTGTTTAATGGGGGGAGAGAGAGAGGTGCATGTGTGGGCAGAATCGGGGCTTCAATGTCTTGGAAGGCAGGGTTGGGGCTCCAGTACTGATGGATCTTTCAGGTAGCCACAGGTGCTATAGCTTTTGGTATACTGGTTGAGAATGGTGGCCCAGGATGGTGTTAGGATCACTATTTTACCTTTCAGATCACTATGTCAATCTTTAATTTGAATAGTTTCCTCTGAGACAATTTTCAAAGAGTCAGGAGGTTTACCATGTGTGCAGTGATTTCTAATTGAACTGTTCCCCTAATCCATTAGTTCTTTTAAATTTTTAATTTGTTGTTTATTTTGCTTATTTTTAATTTTCACCAGCTTTATTGAGGTATAATTAACAAAGAATGTTGTGTAAATTTAAGTGGTACCGCATGATGATTTCATATAAGTACATATTGTGAAATGATTTCCATAAAGTTCTTTTTTTACTTTTTAATTTTTTAACATCTTTATTGGAATATAATTGCTTTACAATGGTGTGTTAGTTTCTGCTTTATAACAAAGTGAATCAGTTATACATATACACATGTCCCCATATCTCTTCCCTCTTGCATCTCCCTCCCTCCCACCATCCCTATCCCACCCCTCTAGGTGGTCACAAACCACCGAGCTGATCTCCCTGTGCTATTCGGCTGCTTCCCACTAGCTATCTACCTTACGTTTGGTAGTGTCTTTATTCCTGACTTGCCCCTAGGTTCTTCATGACCATTTTTCTTTTTTTTTTTTTAGATTCCATATATATGTGTTAGCATGCGGTGTTTGTAGTTCTCTTTCTGACTTACTTCACTCTGTATGACAGACTCTAGGTCCATCCACCTCACTACAAATGACTCAATTTCATTTCTTTTTATGGCTGAGTAATATTCCATTGTATATATGTGCCACATCTTCTTTATCCATTCATCTGTTGATGGACACTTAGGTTGCTTCCATGTCCTGGCTATTGTAAATAGAGCTGCAATGAACATTTTGGTACATGACTAGTTTTGAATTACGGTTTTCTCAGGGTATATGCTCAGTAGTGGGATTGCTGGGTCGTATGGTAGTTCTATTTTTAGTTTTTTTAAGGAACCTCCATACTGTTCTCCATAGCGGCTGTATCAATTTACATTTCCACCAACAGTGCAAGAGGGTTCCCTTTTCTCAACACCCTCTCCACCATTTATTATTTGTAGATTTTTTGTGATGGCCATTCTGACCAGTATGAGATGATATCTCATTGTAGTTTTGATTTGCATTTCTCTAATGATTAATGATGTTGAGCATTCTTTCATGTGTTTGTTGGCAATCTGTATATCTTCTTTGGAGAAATGTCTATTTAGGTCTTCTGCCCATTTTTGGATTGGGTTGTTTTTTTGATATTGAGCTGCGTGAGCTGCTTGTAAATTTTGGAGATTAATCCTTTGTCAGTTGCTTCATTTACAAATAGTTTCTCCCATTCTGAGGGTTGTCTTTTGGTCTTGTTTATGGTTTCCTTCACTGTGCAAAAGCTTTGAAGTTTCATTAGGTCCCATTTGTTTATTTTTGTTTTTATTTCCATTTCTCTAGGAGGTGGGTCAAAAAGGATCTTGCTGTGATTTATGTCATAGAGTGGTCTGCCTATGTTTTCCTCTAAGGGTTTGATAGTGTCTGGCCTGACATTTAGGTCTTTAATCCATTTTGAGTTTATTTTTGTGTATGGTGTTAGGGAGTGTTCTAATTTCATTCTCTTACATGTAGCTCTCCAGTTTTCCCAGCACCACTTATTGAAGAGGCTGTCTCTTCTCCACTGTATATTTTTGCCTCCTTTATCAAAAATAAGGTGACCATATATGCATGGGTTTGTCTCTGGGCTTTCCATCCTGTTCCATTGATCTATATTTCTGTTTTTGTGCCAGTACCATACTGTCTTGATTACTGTAGCTTTGCATTACAGTCTGAAGTCAGGGAGCCTGATTCCTCCAGCTCTGTTTTTCTTTTTCAAGATTGCTATGGCTATTCGGGGTCTTTTTTGTTTCCATACAAATTGTGAAAAGTTTTTTCTAGTTCTGTGAAAAATGCCAGTGGTAGTTTGATAGGGATTGCATTGAATCTGTAGATTGCTTTGGGTAGTATAGTCATTTTCACAATGTTGATTCTTCCAATCCAAGAATATGGTATATCTCTCCATCTGTTTGTATCATCTTTAATTTCTTTCATCAGTGTCTTATAGTTTTCTGCATGCAGGTCTTTTGTCTCCTTAGGTAGGTTTATTCCTAGATATTTTATTCTTTTTCTTGCAGTGGTAAGTGGGAGTGTTTTCTTAATTTCACTTTCAGATTTTTCATCATTAATATATAGGAATGCAAGAGATTTCTGTGCATGAATTTTGTATCCTGCTATTTTACCAAATTCATTGATTAGCTCATGTAGTTTTCTGGTAGCATCTTTAGGATTCTCTATGTATAGTATCATGTCATCTGCAAACAGTGACAGCTTTACTTCTTCGTTTCCAATTTGGATTCCTTTTATTTCTTTTTCTTCTCTGATTGCTGTGGCTAAAACTTCCAAAACTATGTTGAATAATAGTGGTGAGAGTGGGCAACCTTGTCTTGTTCCTTATCTTAGTGGAAATGGTTTCAATTTTTCACCATTGAGGATGATGTTGGCTGTGGGTTTGTCATATATGTCCTTTATTATGTTGAGGAAAGTTCCCTCTATACCTACTTTCTGGAGGGTTGTTATCATAAATGGGTGTTGAATTTTGTCAAAAGCTTTCTCTGCATCTATTGAGATGAGCATATGGTTTTCCTCCTTCAGTTTGTTAGTATGATTTATCACATTGTTTGATTTGCGTATATTGAAGAATCTTTGCATTCCTGGCATAAACCCCACTTGATCATGGTGTATCATCCTTTTAATGTGCCGTTGGATTGTTTGCTAGTATTTTGTTGAGGATTTTTGCATCTATGTTCATCAGTGATATTGGCCTGTAGTTTTCTTTCTTTGTGACATCTTTGTCTGGTTTTGGTATCAGGGTGATGGTGGCCTCACCGTCACCCTGGTAGAATGGTAGAATGAGTTTGGGAGTGTTCCTCCCTCTGCTATATTTTGGAAGTATTTGAGAAGGATAGGTGTTAGCTCTTTTCTAAATGTTTGATAGAATTCACCTGTGAAGCCATCTGGTCCTGGGCTTTTGTTTGTTGGAAGATTTTGAATCACAGTTTCAATTTCAGTGCCTGTGATGGGTCTGTTTATATTTTTTATTTCTTCTTTTATTTCTTCATTTCTTTATAACCTTCCTCGGAAGGTTGTGCGTTTCTAAGAATTTGTCCATTTCTTCCAGGTTGTCCATTTTATTGGCATATAGTTGCTTGTAGTAATCTCTCATGACCCTTTGTATTTCTGCATGTCAATTGTTACTTCTCCTTTTTCATTTCTAATTCTATTGATTTGAGCCTTCTCCCGTTTTTTCGTGATCAGTTTGGCTAATGATTTATCAATTTTGTTTATCTTCTCAAAGAACCAGCTTTTAGTTTTATTGATCTTTGCTATCGTTTCCTTCATTTCTTTTTCATTTATTTAATTTTATTTTTTTTGCTGTACGCGGGCCTCTCACTGCTGTGGCCTCTCCCATTGCGGAGCACAGGCTCCGGACGTGTAGGCTCAGTGGCCATGGCTCACGGGCCCAGCTGCTCTGCGGCATGTGGGATCTTCCTGGACCGGGGCACGAACCTGTGTCCCCTGCATCGGCAGGCAGACTCTCAACCACTGCGCCACCGGGGAAGCCCTCATTTATTTTTGATCTGACCTTTATGATTTCTTTCCTTCTGCTAACTTTGGGGTTTTTTTTTGTTCTTCTTTCTCTAATTGCTTTAGGTGTAAGATTAGGTTGTTTATTAGAGATGTTTCTCGTTTCTTAAGGTAGGATTGTATTGCTATAAATTTCCCTCTTAGAACTGCTTTTGCTGCATCCCATAGGTTTTGCGTTGTCGTGTTTTCAGTGTCATTTGTTTCTAGGTATTTTTTAATTTTCTTTTTGATTTCTTCAGTGATCTCTTGGTTATTAAGTAGTGTATTGTTTAGCCTCCATGTGTTTGTATTATTTACAGATTTTTTCCTGTAATTGATATTTAGTCTCATAGCATTGTGGTTGGAAAAGATACTTGATATGATTTCAATATTCTTAAATTTACCAAGGCTTGATTTGTGACCCAGTATATGATCTATCCTGGAAAATGTTCCATGAGCACTTGAGAAGAATGTGTATTCTGTTGTTTTGGGATGGAATGTCCTATAAATATCAATTAAGTCCATCTTGTTTAATGTATCATTTAAAGCTTGTGTTTCTTTATTTATTTTAATTTTGGATGATCTGTCCATTGGTGAAAGTGAGGTGTTGAAGTCCCCTACTATGAATGTGTTACTCTCGATTTCCCCTTTTATGGCTGTTAGTATTTGCCTTATGTATTGAGGTGCTTCTATGTTGGGTGCATAAATATTTACAATTGTTATATCTTCTTCTTGGATTGATCCCTTGATCATTATGGAGTGTCCTTCTTTGTCTCTTGTAATAGTCCTTGTTTTAAAGTCTATTTTGTATGATATGAGAATTGCTACTCTGGCTTTCTTTTGATTTCTATTTGCATGGAATATCTTTTTCCAACCCCTCACTTTCAGTCTGTATGTGTCCCTAGGTCTGAAGTGGGTCTCTTGTAGACAGCATATATATGGGTCTTGATTTTGTATCCATTCAGCCTTCTATGTCTTTTGGTTGGAGCATTTAATCCAGTTATATTTAAGGTAATTATCGATGTGTGTGTTCTTATTACCATTTTCTTAATTGTTTTGTTTTTGGTATTGTAGGTCTTTTCCTTCTCTTGTGTTTCCTGCCTAGAGAAGTTCCTTTAGCATTTGTTGTAAAGCTGGTTTGGTGGCGCTGAATTCTCTTAGCTTTTGCTTGTCTGTAAAGGTTTTAATTTCTCTGTCGAATCTGAATTAGATCCTTGCTGGGTAGAGTAATCTTGGTTGTAGCTTTTTCTCTTTCATCCCTTTAAATATGTCCTGCCACTCCCTTCTGACTTGCAGAGTTTCTGCTGAAAGATCACCTGTTAACCTTATTGGGATTCCCTTGTGTGTTATTTTTTGTTTTTCCCTTGATGCTTTTAATATTTTTTTGTATTTAATTTTTGATAGTTTGATTAATATGTGTCTTGGCATGTTTCTCCTTGGATTTATCCTGTATGGGACTCTCTGTGCTTCTTGGATTTGATTAACTATTTCCTTTCCCATATTGGGGAAGTTTTCAACTATAATCTCTTCAAATAGTTTCTCAGTCTCTTTCTTTTTCTCTTCCTCTTCTGGGACCCCTATAGTTCGAATGTTGGTGCATTTAATGTTGTCCCAGAGGTTTCTGAGACTGTCTTCAATTCTTTTCATTCTTTTTTCTTTATTGTGCTCTGCAGTAGTTATTTCCACCATTTTATCTTCCAGGTCACTTATCTGTTCTTCTGCCTTAGTTATTCTGCTATTGATCCCTTCTAGAGTATTTTTAATTTCATTTATTGTGTTGTTCATCACTGTTTGCTCTTTAGTTCTTCTAGGTCCTTGTTAGACATTTCTTGTATTTTCTCCATTCTATTTCCACGAATTTGGATATCTTTACTATCATTATGATGAATTCTTTTTCATGTAGTTTGCCTATTTCCTCTTCATTTGTTAGGTCTGGTGGGTTTTTACCTTGCTCCTTTATCTGCTTTGAGTTTCTCTGTCTTCTCATTTTGCTTATCTTACTGTGTTTGGGGTCTCCTTTTTGCAGGTTGAAGGTTCGTAGTTCCCGTTGTTTTTGGTGTCTGTCCCCAGTGGCTAAGGTTGATTCAGTGGGTTGTGTAGACTTTCTGGTGGAGGGGACTAGTGCCTGTGTTCTGGTGGATGAGGCTGGATCTTGTCTTTTTGGTGGGCAGGTCCACGTCTGGTGGTGTGTTTTGGGGTGTCTGTGGCCTTTTTATGATTTTAGGCAGCCTCTCTGCTAATGAGTGTTCCTGTCTTGCTAGTTGTTTGGCATAGGGTGTCCAGCACTGTAGGTTGCTGGTTGTTGAGTAGAGCTGGGTGCTGGTGTTGAGATAGAGATATCGGGGAGATTTTTGCCGTTTGATATTACGTGGAGCTGGGAGGTCTCTTGTGGACCAGTGTCCTGAATTTGGCTCTCCCACCTCAGAGGCACAGCCATGATGCTTGGCTGGAGCACCAAGAGCCTGTCATCCACACAGCTCAGGATAAAAGGGAGAAAAGAAAGAAAGAAAGAAAGAAAGAACATAAAATAAAGTTATTAAAGTAAAATATAAGAATAGTTATTTAAAATTTTTTTAAAGTAATAATAAAAAAGAAAGAAGAGAGCAACCAAACCAAAAAAAAAAAAAATCCACCAATGACAACACGTGCTAAAAACTGTACTAAAAAATAAAAAAACAAACACACAAAAAACCCCGACAGACCGAACCCTAGGACCAATGGTAAAAGAAAAGCTATACAGACAAAATCACACACAGAAACATACACATACACACTCACCAAAAGAAAAAAAGGGAAAAAATATATATATCGTTGCTCCCAAAGTCCACCTCCTCAATTTGGGATGATTCGTTGTCTATTCATGTATTCCACAGATGCAGGGTACATCAAGTTGATTGTGGAGATTTAATCCGCTGCTCCTGAGGCTGCTGGGAGAGATTTCCCTTTCTATTGTTTGTTCGCACAGCTCCTGGGGTTCAGCTTTGGATTTGGCCCGGCCTCTGCATGTAGGTCACCTGAGGGCGTCTGTTCTTTGCTCAGACAGGAAGGGGTTAAAGGAGCAGCTGATTCAGGGGCTCTGGCTCACTCAGGCTGGGGGGAGGGAGGGGTATGGATGCGGGGGGAGCCTGCGGTGGCAGAGGCAGACATGACAGTTGCATCCATAAAGTTCTTAATTGAGTGTCATTTGCTGAGGTCTTGATAAAACTTAAGGGGTTTCTTTCTGCCTTTGGGGAAAAGTCGTAAGGCATCAATCCAAGACCTTTGGTATTGAATCTCATTTCCTGCAAGTTCCCAGTGCAAACACTCTGCCACAGCTAGGCTTATATCCTCCCTGGACCTTGTCCTATCATAGCTTTTGTCATCTTTCTGTCCCCAAACTATTCCTTCCACTTTACATACTCCCCTCACTCCTCTGCATGACCCTTTGCAGGTCCAGTAAGCACCTACCCCACACTAGCCTTCCAGATTGACCCATCCTGTACCCACAGCTGTAGCCTGCCAAGTCACTGCCATGCCCCCCTCTTTCCTTCTTTTGCATAGGAGTCTCACCCGGTTACAGGATCACCAACTGCTTTTTCCTTGTTCCCCCATTATTTCCCCCTTGAAGCCAGATGTAATACTGCATGTTCTTCGGTAGGTGGCAACCTTCACAAACAGAATTCAGGCAATTTTGTTGCTTTGCTTGACGGGACAGTATCCCTCATGAGAGGCACAGATGCCCGGAGCTGCTACCTCTGCTGATCTTGTTCACTAATTAGAAACATTTGTTTCCTTGGAGTCACAAAAATGTTCCCACTATTATTCTGTTTTGTAAGGGGAAACAATCTGAGTTGTTATTTAAGTGATTCCATTTTCCAGACCTCAGGAGCTTAGAAGATCAGAAGATATCAAAACAAAGCTCTCCTTTATCACGTTTTTTCAAGGATTTAGGGGAAAATCATGATTCTGTTTTTCAGTTTTGGTATGGAATTTTTATTTTCCCAAGATGGGGCTGCTGCCGAGATTTTGTATACGGATCTTTATCATTAAAAACAGTGAGAAGGAGAGAATGTTTTAAAAAACACAAGGGTAGACTGCTAATTGAAAACAAAGACATTAAAAAACTGGACATTGTTCAGAATTCATTTTCTCTTTAACAAGAAAATTTGAGAGTTGGTTGCTTTAAACAGTGGAGAAGTTGGTACATAACACTGGTACATTTGGTACCTAGACATTTCTGGAATAATGACACAGGCATTGCACTTACTTAAGACCACTCCTCCTCTGCATTCATACCTTATTTGTTGCTAGTTACTAAGGCATCTTACTTGGAAAATAAGTGCACTCCCTTTTTCTTGTTGTGTTCCTCCAGAACTTTGGTTCACCAGTGTGAATTTTACTTCTGGTGGGAAGTTTTCCTTGGATCATCCAATCCCCAGTGTCACCTTTCCCTCCAACTATCTTCATGTACATGTACAAAACAAGTGCATTATAAGGAAATGAAACTGAATTTTAGTAAGTGAACTGAAATGTGTACTTCTAAATATGCATTGTGCTCTGCAGAGAAATTGTGGAAGCCCATATATTTATTTTAATGATAATTCAGTGACTTAAAGCATTTAAAACCTCCTCTTTTGGTCTTATTTCAGAGCCTGTGGTAACAGGGTAAGGTCTGTTCTGGGGTCCTGCCATGGGTCCTGAGTTGTTAGTTCTGTGCATTGTCTTTTGCAATCTTGTGCTGTTCAGATGGCATTTACCTCATGAGCTTTGTATCGCCCTATTTTCTTTCTAGCTAGGGTTTGCTGGGCTCCCACACTGGGTTTATCATTTAATTCCTGAATCCCCACTGCTTCTGGGTTACACAAGCAACTCTTTGAGCATAATTTGATTTTTTTAAAGAGTAACTGTGCATTGTTTTGCAACACGTTTTTTTCAAAGTCAAAGTTTATTTTAGGGACTATTAGATGACAGACCCTCAAGGCAGTGAGGCTGTTTCAGCAATGAAAATATGTTTGTGAAAATTAAAAAGCAAAAGGAAAATATGTTTATGAAGATGTAGCTAGATAGCAGTAACATATGCGGCCTTCCCATTCAGAAGTTCCAATGCCGCAAGATCCTTTTAAATTAGAGCAGTTTTCTGGTGTGGTTAATTGCTTTTGTAGTCAGTTTTGGCATCATCATAATTTGTTGCTCCAAGTCATGCTACGGACTAGAGCGTTCTGTGCCTTTTACTCAGCTCAAACAAGGCAATTTACACTTCATTGTTCTAGTTAAGATGGAAGTGAATGTCCAATTAAAAAGTTGTGCATCAACCAAAAAGAGAAGGGAGGGAGAGAGGAACAGCAAATGCTGAGTAAATGAAGCCAGAAGAGAATAGTTTAAAAAATTTCCTCCCAAGAACACACTGTGGGGTGTGCGTGCGTGTGGTGTTTGAATAGTTAAAACAGTCAGTTCATATTAGCATTCTCTCAGAGGAACTCTTTCCTTCAACTTGCCCCTGGGTTCCAGCCAGTGCAGATTTCTATCTGTGACATATGTGACAGGGCCTTGACCTCAGGACTTGCTGAGGGTGATGAGCGCGTTTGTTGAGAATAATTGTACCTACACTGTGGAAGAGGCCATAAAAATCTGATGTGCAAAAAAATGAAAAACAATATATGGTTTTATTCCTTTCCAATTTCCTTCTCACAAAGGGATTGATAAAAACTCTGAACCAGATGTGTTGAGAAAGTGGTCTCTCTTCTGCCATGTCTGTGTTCCTTTTTCTCTGGCTGTCCTTATTCTGGTGGTCCCAGCCTGCTTTCGGTGACTGAGGGGTGTCACTCTTTTGTGTCACAGCTCTTATGACCATCTGTGGGAAATTCTTTATATCTGTACTCACTCAGAGCCCTTTATTTAGTTTGATTAGTTTTGACTTCAGCATTATTGTATCAAAATAATCCATGTGCATATATAAACATAATGAAATAGGACTAAAAACTTATAAAGAAAAAGCTCTCCCCTCTTCCCTTCCTCTCACACTCTGTCCCAGCCTCTTTTAAAGTGGTCACATTAAACTCTTTTAGCTGTTGCCTTTAGTATTTATTATAATATTTCCAATTAATATGCTCATACTGATGTATATTTTTAAATCAATTTTAGACTTTATTCTCTTATTGTGGATGAAGTTTTAACTCTTTCTTTCTCCTCCATCCCCACTGCTTGTTCTGCTCCTGTCCCCTTCCTCATAATCTAGTTATGTCTAGATTTTGGGTTAAATTAATGCTCAGTGTTTGCATTATTATGACTATATCAGTTGTTCAGTGCAGAAGCAAGTAATGTTTGATGATTGCATTTCCTTTCATGTATGACTTTTTAATCCTGATGTTAATAATTGCCTTATTTTTTCATTGCCTTAGTTTTCTATGTATGCATTGATACTTTGTTTTCCAAATGCTTCAACAGACTTGTCAAACACCTGTCAACATTTTTTAAAACACTCAAACCAGTTTTGCAAAAAGAAAAATCTATGGGTCCCATTCCCTCTTCCCACCCACCACCCCATTTTCCCCAGACCTCTGATTCCTCCCCAGCCCTGGAGAATTTGCTCTGTGTTTTTGTTGTGGGCCAGCAACACAGGAATCATTGTGAGACTTCTCTGGTTTTAGGACCCTGTTTTCCAGATCCCTTGCCTTTCCCATCCCTTGATTTTTTTGAGTTCTTGGGCAGTCTGAAAATGTCTTTATTCTATCCCACACCTTGATTAATTAATAATTTGGCTTGGTTTAAAATTCTGTCCCCATCTGCCAGAATTTTGAAGGCCTTGTTTACTGTCTTTGATAACCTAGTCATTTTTTTTCCCTCTAGCTTTATTGAGGTATAATTGACAAATAAAATTATAAAATACTTAAAGTGTACAAAGTGATGAGTTGATATGTATATGTTGTGATTGGATTTCCCCCCACTGAGTTAATTAACACATCCATCACCTCACATATTTACATGCTATTTTCCTTTGGTGAAAAAAGCTCTATTCCCTTAGGAAGATAATCTAATTTTATTAATCTGTTAAGAAATCAGATGCTATTCCAATTCCCATTTTCTCTGTAAATGGATTATTATTGTTGTTGTTGTTAAATCTGTGTAATTCCTTAGAATTTTCTTTTTATCTTTGGTATTCTAAAATTTCATGGTAATGTGCTTTTATGTTGGTTTTTTATAATTCACTTTATGTGCACTTGTGGGTTTTTTTCGGTACGAAGACCCATGTCCTTCAGTTTTGGAAAATTCTTTATTTTTATTTCTTTAGCATTTCTTTCTCTGTTCTCTCTGTCTGGAACTTCTGTTAATTGGATCAGGGATCTTAATTCTAATTTTGGCTAGAAGTAAGAGTCCATACTAATTTTCTTCTATACTATTATCCTCGGCTTTTTCATTCTACTTTTCCAACTCTTATTTATCGAATTTTAAAAAATTTCAGCCAAGATATTTTCAATTTCAAAGAGGTCTTTGCTTTGATTTTTAATACTGTATTTTTCATTCCTGTTTCATGGATGTACTATCTACCTTTAACCTTAGGATTTAGGATAGTTTTTTAAAAATTAATTAATTGATTAATTTATTTTTGGCTGCATTGGTTTTTTTTTTTTACATCTTTATTGGAGTATAATTGCTTTACAGTGGTGTGTTAGTTTCTGCTTTATAACAAAGTGAATCAGTTATACATATACATATGTTCCCATATCTCTTCCCTCTTGCGTCTCCCTCCCTCCCACCCTCCCTATCCCACCCCTCTAGGTGGTCACAAAGCGCCAAGTTGATCTCCCTGTGCATTTGGTCTTTGTTGCTGCGCACGGGCTTTCTCTAGTTGCGGTGAGCAACTCTTCGTTGTGGTGTGTGGGCTTCCCATTGCGGTGGCTTCTCTTGTTGCGAGCGTGGCCTCTAGGTGCGCGGGCTCAGGAGTTGTGGCTCGTGGGCTCTAGAGCACAGGCTCAGCAGTTGTGGCGCATGGGCTTAGTTGCTCTGCGGCATGTGGGATCTTCCTGGACCAGGGCTCGAACCTGTGTTCCCTGCATTGGCAGGCGGATTATTAACCACTGCGCCACCAGGGAAGTCCTGAGGATAGTTTTATATTGATCTTATAATCTGTTTCTGCATGAGTACCTACTATGTGTTTGGCGTTGTTTTTGCTTAGAGATGTAGTAGTGCATAAAACAGAGTCCCTGCTCTCATGGCATGTATGTCCCAGATTTTTTTGGTCTGAGCTACTTACTGAGAATGAGAATATGTATGTATGAGGATTTGGAGGAGAGGGATTGGGAGTTCACTTTAGGGGGTTGTGTTAGTTTCCTATTGTTGCTGTAACACATTACCACAAATTCAGTGGCTTAAAACAACACAGCTTTCTTAGGGTTCTGGAGGTCAGAAGTCCGAGATCAGTTTTCCTGGGCTGCAATCAAAGTGTGGGCAGGGCTGCACACACTTTCTCCAGAGGCTCTAAGGGAGATTCTGTTTCCTTGACTTGTCCAGCAACTAGAATGGCAGTCCTTGCATTCCTTGGCTTGTAGCTTTTTCTTCCATCTTCAAAGCCAGCAGCCTGGCATCTTTAGTCATCATGGGTGAATATCTCATTCCTTCTTCTTTTGTAGTGAAGTCTTCCTCTACTTCCCTCTTATAATGATATCTGTGATCACATTTAGGGCCAATTTGGATAATCCAGGATAATCTCCCCATCTCAAGATCCTGAACATCTTCAAGGTTCCTTTTTCCATACACAGTAACATTTACTAGTGTCAGGAATTAGGACCTGGATATCTTTACAGGTCCTTATTCAACCTACCACAGGCATTCTGAGTTTGAGATACCTCTTAGACATTCATGTAGAATGGCAAGTAGCCTCTGGTATGTGAATCTGGAGTTCAGGAAGAGCTCTCCAGAGGTCTGGGATAATGATACAACTTTGAGAATCATCCCAAAATATTTACATGTAACATTTACATGTAATATTTAAAGCCAGGGGCTGAATTGGGATCACCTAGCAAATGAATGTAAAGAAAGAACAGAGGATTACTGAGCATGGGGAAATTCCAAGTAGATGTTGGAAAGACGAGAAGAAACCAGTAAAGTAGACAAATGAGAAACGGGTAGTGAGTTAGGAAGAGAACCAAGAAAGAAAGAAGGGTGACTCTAAGCATACCAAAAAGAAGGACATGAGAAACTGTATAAAACTGACAATCAAATTAGGAAACTTGAAGTCATCAGTGATCTAATAAGAAGAGTTTTGGTGGTGTGGTGTGATCTTAAGGCTGACTTGAAATGGGCTGCTAAGAATGGGAGAAAGGAAATAGGTTTGTTGCAGGAGAAGATGATGTCAAGAGATTTCTTAAAAAAATCAACTTTACTAAGGTATAACTTCCATACAATAAAATGTATTTATTGTAAATTGTATAGTTTGATGAGTTTTGGCAAATGTATACACCTGGGTAACCATCACTATAATCCAGATTTATAACATTTTCATCACCCCCCTAAATTCCTTCATACTTCTTTGAGTCAATCTGCCCCCCTCTTTCCACTGATTTTCTTTGTCACTATGGATTAATGTTTTTAAAAAATTATTTATTTATTTATTTTTGGCCGCGTTGGGTCTTCGTTGCTGCGCACGGGCTTTCTCTAGTTGTGGTGAGTGGGGGCTACTGTTTGTCGCGGTGCGTGGACTTCTCGCAGTGGTTTCTCCTGTTGTGGAGCACAGATTCTAGGTGCACGGGCTTCAGCAGTTGTGGCTCGTGAGCTCTAGAGCGCAGGCTCAGTAGTTGCATCTCACGGGCTCTAGAGTGCAGGCTCAGTAGTTGTGGCGCATTGGCTTAGTTGCCCTGTGACATGTGGGATCTTCCCGGACCAGCGCTTGAAGCCATGTCCCCTACACTGGCAGGCGGATTCTTAACCACTACACCACAAGGGAAGCCCTGGATTAATTTTGCCCATAGTTGAATTTCATATAAGTGGACTCATACGTTACATAGTCTTCTATGTCTAGCTTCTTTTCTTCTGCATAAAGTTTTGAAAATTTATCCATGTTGTATCTATTCCTTTTTATTGCTGAATAGTCTATATAGACATGCCACCTTTATTTATCCATTTATCCATGGGCATTCAGGTAGTAGAGGTATTCCAGCTTGGAACTATAATGAACAGAGCTATAATAAAATTCACACACATATTTTTGTATAAATATATGTTTTTATTTATCTTGAGGAAGTACTTAGGAAGCAATTGCTGGGTCCTTTGGTAACTGTATGATTAACTTTAAGAAGTATATGGTTACCTGCCAAGCCATTGTGCCATTTTATAACCCCAGCAGCAATGCAGAAGAGTTCCAGTTGCTGTATATTCTTGTCAGCCTTTGGTATTGTTATTTTTAAAAAATTTAGCCACTCTAGTGGGTATGTAGTGGTATCTCAGAGATTTTAATTTGCAATTCTTTAATGACTAATGATATTGAAGCTATTTTCATATGCTTATTTGTCATTTGTTTATCTTTTTTTGGTAAATTATCTATTAAAGTATTTTGCTATTTTTAAAAAATTGGGTTGTTTGTCCTACAGTTGAGGAGTAAGAGTTCTTTTCTGGATACAAATCCTTTGTATATTTTCTCCCAAACTGTGGCTGACCTTTTCGTTTTTAAATCTGTCTTTTAAAAAGAAAAAATTTAAAAATTAAAATTTTAAATGTAAATTATCAATTTCTTTTCTTTTAAAGTGGGTATTTTTTATGTTTCGTGTAAGAAAAAATTTTGCATACTCCAAGGTGGTGGGAATTTTTTTCTATATTTTCTTCTAGAAGTTTTATAGTTTTAGCCTTTATGAGTTAATTTTGTGTGTAGCATGAAGTTAATGTTTTTCCCATATGAGTATCCTATTGTTCCAGTACTGTTTGTTGATAAGACTCTTCTTTCCTTAGAGAATAACCTTGTCATTAAATGAGATTTCTCAAAAATCTGTTTCTGTTTTGTTGTTTTGTCTGTCTATCCTATGCGAACATTACTGCAGCTTATAATAAGGTAGTATAAGGTGACCAATTTTGCTCAAATATTTGGGGATCCTTATCTATCTTCTCATTAAAACAATAATCACTTGAAAGCAAATTGGAAGTTGGTGGTGGAGTATGTGGTCTTTGGGCTGTGATCTGACTTTTTCATTAAGACATTCACTATTAATACCTGTAGAGTTTCCCCCCTCTCATGCTGTTCAATTTCTTTAAACAGGAACATGTTGATATCTTTCCTATAGGGTATATGGTTCCCAGCAGAAGGGTAAGGAGATGTAGACCCAATATTTACTGTGAAGGCTTTCCTTAATCCCCTATTTTGAGCTCCATGCTTCAGGTCAACTCCCCACTACCTAATATTTTTGAGTGTTCCTGGCCCATCTTTTCCAAAGGGTAAATTTCCAGTCTCCTAAGCAATGGGGAGAAGGCCAGTGGCCTGGGTGCAAGGAACTGAGGGAAGGGAAAGAGCCGTTAGCATTTGATCACTTCCTACTGTTGGATACAGGTTTTCATTCCTAGGTCTCCTCTTACTTTCTGATTCCTGGTGCATCTACTCATGAGCCTTTCCATGGTATTGCAGGTGATTTGGCTTTGTTTGTTTTTTAAAAAATAATTTTTCTCTGTCTTTTATACTGGATTACTTCCCTTTGCTAAAGTTGTTAGTACTCCCCTATCTGCTTTCCATCTTTGAAAATTTGTTGATGTCATTCATTGGCAGTTGTCTCCTCCCTGTTTTTTCTTTGTCCTTATGCAATATGCATTTTTAATTACTTTAATTTATTTTAGTGGCATTTCAAAAGGTGGTAGATAATTGCTGTTCTTCATTCCACCCTTTTATGCCAGATGTACCCTTTAAAAGCCTTTTAAATAATAAATACTTCATGAATGGGCTTCCTAAGGAGGTTTGCTATCCACAGTGTGCTTTGTACAATGCTTTCACTGACTACCTGATAATGACTTATTTTTCTGTTTGCTCAGTGTCATAGTCTTGCTCTCCAACCTGTGCATTCTGGGTAACTTCAGGGCTCTGCCTCTGGGTACTGAGTTCTTTGTTCTTCCCATGTTGCACCATGGTATTGCATGGTTATAACAGATTTTGCACAGGTGATTTCTATTTCTTTTGGTGTAAAGAGTTCCTTCTTAGCTAGAAATGATTTTCCCAGAAATATAGACAACATTAAACATCACCTTGGACTTGAGCAGTTCTAAAGGATTTTTCCTACTTTCATGTGGTCTACATATGCATATTCAAAGACTTAAGAAATATGTGTAACTCTCACATCAACTGGGAGCCCTTTCTCCTTTTATGTCTAATAAGCTTACTTGAATGCCTCAAAACCAGAATCTGTAGAAATCCATCCTCAGCAAGATTTCTGCAAATTCAGAAGGAACTCACATCCTGATCATCTCCTCTGACAAGTGCATTTGTGTTTTGTGTGACCTACGCTGAAACAGCCTAGATGCGAAATGCAGGTCGCTTCAGATTCCAAAAGCTACCCTCATACACAGCACCTGTAGGGAACTCAGCTGAAGAGACTTACTTGAGTAGAGTTTGAATTAGATTGAGTTTGAGCTGATTCGGGTATTGTTTTAACTGAGTGGAGACTGAGTTGAAAAGAATTTGATCTGGGTAGAGATTGAGTTGAGAAAAGATTGAGTTGTGGAGAGATTGAGTTTTATAAAGATCGAGTTCTGCAGAGAATTAATTGAATAGTTGGGTAGAAGATATGGATGACATATAGACTTGGGGTCATATTTCACATTAAAAGTCTATAATAAATTCTCCAAAATCCTTTTGGGTCCCTCCTCTTGGGTCATCTTTTGGCTTGCTCCATATGGAAAAGGGGGAAAGGGCTTTATCCCAAGGTATTCTCCTGGTTCTGCTCTCTTTTCCTTTCTTTCTCTCCTCTCCTCCCCCCACTCATTCTAAAACAACAAAGAAATTCCTTTTCTGTTTCCTCAGAGCAGTTTAGAGGTCTTCTCTGACAGCTAGATCCTTACTGTCTCAACACTGCAAGTGCTCACCAAAGTTTCTCAGAGACTATTCCGTTCCTACAAAGGTATGGTAAAACTGCTAAAATGATACATTTTTTTCCTACATTGTTACCTTTAATTTCACGAATGATAAATTTTAAAATGCTTCCTTTCTCTCTGTTTTCGGAGTACACTGAATTGAATGCTAGGAGTATGTTCGTCAATATTGACATGGAGAACAAAAAGGAAAACTCAATGTTTGCTCATTGGAAAACACAAAGATATACTTGTATATCAGCCCATAAATTGGTATAGTTCTCTGTGGTTCCAGTCAGTGAACTGGTCAAAATGGCAATGATAGTTTATTTTAAAGCAAATGTGTCAAATTGACTATGATGAAAAGATACCGCTATACTGTAGTGTCACAACCTCACCCACCTACATTTCTCCATATGAGGTTATGAAATTCCATTTGGTGAGCATACAAAGAGCCGAAATGACAGTTCTCACATTAGATCTAACATTTCAAAGCAAATTAAGGTAATAGGCACTTAATGTTTACTAGGTGCTTCACACTGTGCTGGAGAGAAAGTTGCGTGAGTCACAATTCTTTCCTTTGGGGAAGCTGGGAATCTTATTAGTGAAATAAGACATAAATAGAAATAATTTTTAGATAATATGAAAGAGCATAAATTTAGGGATGAAATTGTGGGGTAAAGCTCTGTTATGGGATTTTGGAGAATGGAAGGTTGTTAGGGTTTAGTGAGAATGAAAGCCTGTGTGAGGGGACTGGACCTTCACCTGTGCCCCAGCAGGAGAGGTTGGGCTTATCAGGTGAGGAAAAGGGTTTGTGGGAATGGGTTGAATGAGGGTGAAGAAAATAAGGAGATGAGATCCATGGTAGAGGAGAACTTCTTGGGGAACACTCACAATTGAGGTCAGCTAGGAAAGGTTGCTTTGATTGGGTTCTAGGTGGAAGCGGCTGGATTTTGCCTCACAGAGAGGAAGGAGCCGCCCAGGTATGACTGTACATGAAGAACAAAGAAGGATGAAATTGTTTAACTAACAATCCATTTCACAAGTTGCAGAGTTCTTCATTGGCTTCCACGTGCTTACAGTTCTTTCTCAGCAGAAAGAGGGAGAACAATTTTTTACTTTTTCAATGAGAATGTGAAGGAAAAAAAACTTTTGAAGAACTTTACTTTGTTTCGTATACATGGATTAAAATAAAAATGCTCTTCTCTCTGTAAGATTTTTACTTGCCTGTGTCTGCTGAATTGCCAGCCCACCTTGAAAGGAAATCCACTTAAAAAACTTACTGTTTTCTTCAAGAGCAACAGGCTTGTGAAGCTTATTCCATGTGGTTGCTGAAGTCTCAGTAAAGGCGCCGGTGCCATCAAAGATCACCTTCAGGGGCTTCCCTGGTGGCGCAGTGGTTGGGAGTCCGCCTGCCGATGCAGGGGACACGGGTTCGTGCCCCGGTCCGGGAAGATCCCACATGCCGCGGAGCCTATGCGTCCGGAGCCTGTGCTCCGCAACGGGAGAGGCCACAACAGTGAGAGGCCCGCGTACCGCAAAAAAAAAAAAAAAAAAAATCACCTTCAATTATTTATCAAAGTGAGGAAGCCTCTTCTGCTTGTGTATTCTTTTGCGTATATTCAGATATTTCTGTCACAAATTTTTTTCCTATGAAAAAGGGTTGACGTGTACCTACAATTGAATTTCAGTCTTTTTAGGCAATTCTGCCAGACTGAGGACGCTGGAGATGGTCAGAGGAATCAGATGGCAGGGAGGGATGCCTATTTTGACCTTCAGATAGACTGTTTTGACCTTCAGAGGCTCTCAGAGCTCTTACTTAAAAAAAAAAAAGTTTAACTGGAGTATAGTTGATTTACAATGCTGTGTTAGTTTCAGGTGTACAGCAAAGTGAACCAGTTATACATATACATATATCCACTCCTTTTAGATTCTTTTCCCGTATAGGCCATTACAGAGTATTGAGTAGAGTTCCGCATACTATACAGTAGGTTCTTATTAGTTATCTACTTTATATATAGTAGTGTGTCAGAGCTCTTACTTTTGGAGAACCTATCCCATATCATTCTAATAAGTGAAAACTTACCTATATTCTATGATAAATGTCTTCATGTGGAAATAGTATTTGAGTTGATGTAATGTTATATTTGGTAAACATTTTAATTGAATATTCATGTTAAATTTTTGCATGGTTTAAAAAATATTTTGGGACAAACAAATACTTTCTTTGGGTCTGTGTTGGGTCTCAACGTTTTCACAGGCTATTGATTGAACAGCTGATAGGCTGTGAGCAATGTGTCTCCAGGGCCTAATGAATAAAAAACCTTGGAGGGGGCTTCCCTGGTGGCGCAGTGGTTGAGAGTCCACCTGCCGATGCAGGGCACACGGGTTCGTGCCCCGGTCCGGGAAGATCCCACATGCCGCGGAGCGGCTGGGCCCGTGAGCCATGGCCGCTGAGCCTGCGCGTCCGGAGCCTGTGCTCCCCAACGGGAGAGGCCACAACAGTGAGAGGCCCGCGTACCATCAAAAAAAAAAAAAAAAAAACCTTGGAGGGAGGGCCACTCAGAGAGAGTTTTTTGTGGAGGATGAAGGGGACTGGCCCCCCAGTTCAGACGTGGCAAGCAGCTTGGGGCTTCGGAGCTGGCCCTTATACCCATCCCAGCTCTGCTACTCTGACTTCCCACGGGCACCCCAGAGAGAAAGCTGAGAAATGGACGCTGTGTGGTACCTGAAAAACCCGTTTCACCCGACCCTTTAGCCTGCCCCCATCTCAGCCCCAATTCATGACCATGTGGTGGAGAGGGAGCCCGCCTTTGCCTTCACAGTGCTCCAGAGATTAGCTGTTTCCATGCAGCCATATTGGAGAACCTGAGCGGAGGGGGCTGTTCCCAATACAGTGGTACAGCTGAGCTGTCACGGGGGAAGGCGTGGCCTTAGATTGACCGAGGAGAAAGAGAAGTGGTAGTCAGAACTGACTTGCGAGCGCACGGGAGATGCTGTCTGGAGAACTGCAGAAAGAATTCCAAGGAACTTTGCAAGGAATTAGATTGTGCCCCAGCGGCGCTGCTAGTAGGCGTATTGCCCTCCAGGCTGAGGTACGGTAGGCCCTCCCTCTCTCCTCCTCATATCTGCGGGCTCAGCAACCGAGGATTCAAGCAACTGCGGATGGAAAATATTAGAGGAAAAAAAGCTCTAGAAAGTTCCAAAAAGCAAAACTTGAGTTTGCCAGGTTCCGGCAACTATTTACATGGTATTTACATTGTAGGAGGTATTCTAAGTAATCTAGAGATGATTTGGGGTATGCAGGAGGATGTGTGTAGTTGATATGCAAATATTATGCCATTTTATATAAGGGACTTGAGCATCCAGCAGAGTTTGGTATCTGAGGGGGTCCTGGGACCATTTCCCCCATTGATACCAAGGGACAACTATGTTGGTGTTGGTGAGACCTCGGGTGTGTCCATAGGCTGATGAGATTGGGGCTCAGGTGCTTCCACAGGTCTGCTTTCCTGCCTTCTTTCCTTCTAGCACTTAGGGCTCACTTATTTATCAGACATGCTTCAAATTGGACATTAGATGCACAGATGAAGAGTCTATGTGCCTTACCTTTAAATTACTCCTGAATCATAGGAGGAGCTCTGTGTGTGTAAGACTCTGCAGTGGGGACACCAGCAGGGTAGTTCCTAACACTGCTTGGGGAGGGGAGTGGTGGCCAAGGAAGGCTTCCAAGTTCAGCAGGTCTGTGATTGGAGCAAGTACATGGGAGCACAGTTTCCTCTCAACAAAAAACACAGTAACAACCTGAAACTAATACAATATTGTAAATCAATTATACATCAATTTAAAACAAGTGTGTTGAAAGTTCAGCAGGTGCCTGGCATTTTCTTAAACACTTAAGACATTATCTCAGTCAGAACCCGTAGATGAGAAGCTGTTCTGAAGTAAATGTTGAGTGGAACTATATTTTTGTGTTTGCCCTTTTTTTTTGGGGACCCTTTATTTTTTATTTTATTTGTTTACTGTTAAAATGGAAGTATAGTTGATTTACAATGTTGTGGTGTATAGTAAAGTGACTCAGTTAAATATATATATAATCTTTTCCATTATAGTTTAAGATATTGAATATAGTTCCCTGTGCTCTACAGTAGGACCTTGTTGTTTTTCTATTTTATGTATATTAGTATGTATCTGTTAATCCCAAACTCCTAATTTATCCCTCACCCCCACCCCATTTTCCCTTTGGTAACTGAGTTTCTTTTCTATGTCTGTGCATCTGCTTCTGTTTTTAAATAAATTCAAAATACCGTATTTTTGATTCCACATGTAGGTGATATATTTGCTTTCTCTGAGTTACTTCACTTAGTATGATAATCTCTATGTCCATCCATGTTGCTGCAAATGCCATTATTTCCTTTTTTATGGCTGAGTAATATTCCATTGTATGCATGTACCACATATTCTTTTTCCATTCACCTGTCGATGGACATTTAGGTTGCTTCCAGGTTTTGGCTATTGTAACTACTGCTGCTATGTACATTGGGGTTGTGTATCTTTTTGAATTAGAGTTTTCTCCAGTTATTCCCAGGAGTGGGATGCTGGATCTTATGGTAGCTCTATTTTAAGTTTTTTAAGGAACCTGCATTCTCTTCTCCGTAGTGGCTGCACCAATTTATAGTCCCACCAACAGTGTAGGAGGGTTCTCTTTTCTCCACACCCCCTGCAGCATTTATTATTTGTAGAGTTTTTGATGATAGCCATTCTGACCAGAGTGAGGTGATACCTCATAGTTTTGATTTGCATTTTTCTGATAATTAGTGATGTTGAGCGTCTTTTCATGTGCCTGTTGGCCATCTGCATGTCTTCTTTGGGGAAATGTCTGTTTAGGTCTTCTGCCCATTTTTTGTTTTTGTTTTCTTAAATAGAAGAAATTTATTAGTAACTAATAAATTAGTTTCAATTATTGTTGCATACTCAAACACAGGCTACCTCCACCTCATATCTTCAACTGTGTGTGTGTACACATACATATGATATTATGATATATATCAGCTTAATTGAGATATAATTCACCTTGCATAAAATTCATCCCTTTAAAGAGTACTGTTCAGTGGAGTTTAGTATATTCACAGTTGTGCAACCATCACCGATATCTAATGTGAGAATATTTTCATTACTCCAAAAAAGAAACCCCAAACCCATTAGCAGTCACTCCCCCTCAACCTCTAGTAAACAGTAACCTATGTTCTGTTTCAGTGGATTTGCCTAGTTTGAATACTTCATGCAAATGGAATCATAATAATATATGGTCTTTTGTGACAGTATTCTGTTGCTTAGAATAATGTTTTCAAGGTTCATCTATGTTGTAGCATACTTCAACAGTATGGTGTAATGTTGAATGTTGTTGTAGAATCCATACTTCGTTTTTTTAATTGCTGAATAATATTCCATTTTAATGGATACACTACATTTTGTTTACCCATTCATCAATTGATGGACTTTGGGCTATTTCTGCTTTGGGGATATTTTGAATAATGCTGCTACAAACATTCATGTACAAGGTTTTGTGTGGACATGTTTTTATTTCTTTTTAGTATATACAGTTGCTTCTCCATATCCATGGGATCCATACCTGTGGATTCAAGCAACCATGGATCAAAAATATTTTTTTTAATTCCAGAAAGTTCCAAAAAGCAAAACTTGAATTTGCAGCACACCAGGAACTATTTATATAACACATTGTATTAGGTATTCTAAGTAATCTAGAGATGATTTAAAGTGTACAAGGCGGGGGCTTCCCTGATGGCGCAGTGGTTGAGAGTCCGCCTGCCGATGCAGGGGACACGGGTTCGTGCCCCGGTCCGGGAAGATCCCACATGCCGCGGAGCGGCTGGGCCCGTGAGCCATGGCCGCTGAGCCTGCGCGTCTGGAGCCTGTGCTCCACAACAGTGAGAGGCCCGTGTACCGCAACAACGACAACAACAACAAAAGAAAGTATACAAGGGGGTATGCATAGGTTATATGGAAATACTACACCTTTTTATAAAAGCAACTTGAACATCTGAGGAGTTTGGTATCAGCAGGGGTCCTGGAACCAATCCCCCGTGAATATAGAAGGATGATTGTACATAGGATGATTGTACATATGGTAGCTCCATGTTTAATTTCTGAGAAACTTCCAAAGTGTTTCCTAAAGTGGCTGTACCATTTTACATTCTCACCAGTAATATATGATAACTCCAATTTTTCCACATCCTCATGAACACTTGTTATTATTGGTCCTTTTGATTATAGCCACCCTAGTGGGTGAGAAGTAACACTTTATTTTGGTTTCGATTTTTCTGCCCATTTTTTGATTGGGTTGTTCCGTTTTTTGTTACTGAGTTATATGAGCTGTTTGCATATTTTGGAAATTAAGCCCTTATTGGTTACATCGCCTGCAAATATTTTCTTCCAGTTGGACAATTTTATTAATGGTTTAACAGAGGTGTTACTTTTTCCGTTCCCTGCCCATAGTGTGGCATTTTATACCTCTTGGCACTGACATATTTACACATCTCTGTTTTATCAATTACCATCTAGCCCACCTTTTGGGCAATTAACCACACTCTCCTGGAACATCTCTTGAACAGTGGAATTTTTCAGGTTTGTGTCTTTTCCCTCCAGTAAGAACATAGGCCCCTTTTTTTATTCCCCATGACCCCAACTCAGAGTCACACCCAGGGTAGGTTTGTTGGTGCTTTTTTAGGACTTCTTACCATTTTGTCAAAGGTTGTCTAAAAACTGTGGGGTAAAGGAGTTTGATTTTTTAGGCTCAAAGCAAAAACTTCACGTGTCTTACACGGCAGCCATGTGGTGTACGTCAAGTGCCCAGTTTACAAACTCTAATATAGAACATATTTGAAAAGACTCCCAGCTAATCCACACTGAGAATATCTATGCGCTTTTGGGGGGATTTTGGCATGGGCGTTTCTTTTCCGGAACAGGTGGTGAAGCTAAATTTGTTTGGTGTGCTTGACATACTTGGAGCCTGATATTAAAAGACTTCAGTGGCTGCAATAAACAGTTCTTCCCTTCTTTGTTTACAGGGAATTGTGTCTTCCTCTGGGGTGTTGGATTTCTGCTTCTGCCCACAGGCAGGCTGGAAACCATCCTTGGCCTACATTCTTCCACAGGGAGAAACAGCTGGGCTGATTTGGTTTGGAAGCCTTGTTGCTTGACTGTGAGATGTGGCCCCAAGTTCTGACATTTGGATCCAACTGATTTTAGTGATTCCTTCAGGTTCAGAGAAACAAAAGAAATTCATACCATTTCTTCAAAATCCCCATATTTATATAAAAGTGATTTCTCACAGGGTTTCCAGGTTACAAGGTGGTGGGGAGGGGATGAGGGCACAGGTAGAGGCATTGATATAAAAAAATGGGAAGAGTGCCTGGTTGCTGGATTTGAAAATCTTTCAGGTCTGAAAGCAGATGATTTGGTTTTCGTTTGTTTTGGCCAAATCAAATGACTGTCCCCACATCAGCTTTGTGATGGAAAGCAAGGCTTTCCTGCTGAGGAGGAGGGTGGCTTGCTTTGTTATGTCCTTGAGACAGGCCAGCCCTGATTCTTTCAAAGCATAGATTTCCGATGGACAACTCTTCAGTTTCAGGTTCCAGGGTGCTACTGGGATTGGCTGTTAGAAACACTCTTGGTGAGTGGGGTGAGAGGTGGCCACGACCAAAGCACTTTGGTGCTGCCACATGGGACTTCAGCTGGGAAGTGTCACTGACACGGTGTTATCTCCATGGATTGTTTATGATGGCTGCTTTCTACAGCAAACCTGAATCCAGCCCTTATCTGCAACTGTCAGACTTGTGCTTGCATAGTCGAGGCTGATGGAAGGCCTTCCTTCCTTCCAGCTGTTTATTGGCGTTTCCTTTCAAGATCCGGAGGCCTGACCTTCCAATGTGAAGTGGTACAGGCTTGCTGCAGGCATCAAAGAGCTAAAATTAGTTTGCATTTGTCACCTTCTTTGGATGCCAGCTTGACCTCCTTTTGGTATACTTTCCTCTTTTGGTTTTTGCAGGCACTACTGCATGGTCTGTAAGAAACTGAATTCACACAGATTTGGGTTCAAACAGCAGGCTGTGTTATGTATTGAGGATGTGACCTGGATAATGAATTAGTTAAAACACGGATTCAGCTGTTGTAGCAAAGGACAGAGTACAGTGGCTTCAGTAGGAGAGAAGCTTCTATCTCACATAACACAGTACATGCTTTAGAGTTGATGTGACAACTTCATGGTATCTGGTTTCTTGTTGTTCTCCCAATGGGAGTTAATTAGGTTAACTCCCATTAATTAGTTAATTAGGTTAATTCCTTATGAATTAATTAGGTTTAAATGAGGTCATGAAGGTGGGGTTCTCCTGATGGAATTAGTGCCCTTATAAAAAGAGACCAGGGCTTCCCTGGTGGCACAGTGGTTGAGAGTCCGCCTGCCGATGCAGGGGACCACGGGCTCGTGCCCCGGTCCGGGAAGATCCCACATGCCGCGAAGCGGCTAGACCCGTGAGCCATGGCCGCTGAGCCTGCGCGTCCCAAGCCTGTGCTCTGCAACAGGAGAGGCCACAACAGTGAGAGGCCCGCGCACCGCAAACAAACAAACAAACAAACCAGAGAGCTTGCTCTCTCTCTGCTCTGTAAGGATACAAGACAGCGGTCTGCAAGCCAGGAAGAGGGCTCTGATCTTGGACTTCTTAGTCTCCAAAATTGTGAGAAATAAATTTCTGTTGTTTAAGTTCATGGTATTTTGTTAAAGCAACCCAGGCTAAGACAATGGCTATACAGAAGGAGTTGGGAAATGTTTTCTTTAGTCACATGGCTATGTGCCAGGCTAAACTCGGATGTTTGTTTCTAAAACAAGAAGAGGATAATGGGTGTTTGAGGACAAATGGCCTCTTCCAATGACAAAATATTTACATTTACTGTGTCTAATCTCCTTTATCTGGGAAGTGAGATTGATCTCATAGAATTATGAGACTTAGATGATGCTTATAAAGCTTTTAATATGGTGTCTGGGACAGAATAACTATTTAGCTAGCTATGAGTAAAAGGAAACATGTGGATTTACTTGGATTGTTGCCTTTTGTTAGGGTAGTTATATTAAACGGTTTTTTTTTTTGGCTTTTATATTTATCTTAAAGCTTTATCCCCAGAAGAAGATTCACTGTATCACAATGGCAAAGTGATGACTTCACCTTTTGCATCAATTTAGAGCTTTATCTAGTGGTAAAAGAGCTAGATTTGAGGTGTTTGTGAAGGGGAACTTGCATCCTTATAAGTGTTTACCATTTCTCCCTTCATCCTATCAAGAATTGCCTCATTTGCGGTCTTCATCAGAAATGCCATAATTTGGAACTCTAGTTTCTGGAAATGAGAAGAGTGGTTGATTGCTTATGAATCTCAGAGTCAGAGAATGTTTGCTAGAGCTTTTAAGAAAGAGGCAGCTTCTGGGCTTCCCTGATGGCGCAGTGGTTGAGAGTCCACCTGCCGATGCAGGGGACACGGGTTCGTGCCCTGGTCCGGGCAGATCCCACATGCCGTGGAGCGGCTGGGCCCGTGAGCCATGGCTGCTGAGCCTATGCGTCGGGAGCCTGTGCTCCGCAACGGGAGAGGCCACAGCAGTGAGAGGCCCATGTACAGCAAAAAAAACAAAAAAGAAAGAGGCAACTTCTGGAACCCAGTGAAGGGTGCTGTGGTCTTTGTCAACCTTTAGACACTGACATTTGGTATCTGTTAAAGCTGGGATCTCATACTTCTGAGGTGCTCTGATCTCTAGAGTGAACTAATTAACTGAATCTGAGGTTTTGACGTGAAATCTACGCCTCTTTCCTAAGGTTTTCATCACTTCAGTTGATTATAAGTTGTCATTCATGCTCATTACAGAAGTTTCGCATTTAACAGTTAAGGATTTCTTCTCATTGGACTGCTTTGAATCACAAGCCAGACTACCATACTAGTACAGGTTACCAATTGTTCCCTGGATCTGTGGTCTAAGGAAACAAGGGTACACCAGTGGGACCACACAGGGTGGAGGCAGCCTCCACAGACTTGCTCATGTGGGAAGGAGCAGTGGAGGGTCAAGAAAGGTCTCCCCAACCCCTGAAAGGTATGGAAGCTGACAGCCTGCGAGGCTGCCATGCAACTGGTAGCCAATTCTGATCTTGCTCTACTGAACTGTTTTCCAAACTGAATAATTGTGACATAATTTTGTAAGTTGTGATGATCATTCTTTAAAAATTGAAATAGAGTAGAAAACACCAGTGGGCATCACAGGTTAACAAGAGAAGCAATATTTATTTTAACTATCTATCTCTATATATGTATGTGTGCTGAGTCATGGTGTGTTTTTCTTATTGTGAGCCATGGTCAAAAAAAGTTTGAAATCTATTTTTCTAGCTAAGATGTGTCAGTGTTATCACTGTAGGGCTGATTTTCTGTAGTTTGTTTTATATTTCTCTGATCAAGTCAGACTGTGGTGATGGGGAGATAGACATTTCTGGGTTTTGTAATCTGTATCTCCCCCTTTCACAAGATGGGTCATCGTAAAGGCTAGATAGCTCAATCATTTCCATTTCACAAATCATTGTTGATCATAAACTGTGTACAGACACTGTGTTGTGGGAGGTACATAAAACCCTTTGCTGCCCTCTAGAGGCTCGTAAACTACTAATGGTGGCAAAAGATGAAGGAATATGCAGATAATTCAACCACGAGACTGACCATAATAGCAAATATAACTAACTTTGATCCAAACATCATGAATTAACTTTCAAAATTTAATTTAGATAATTAAAATAGTCTTATTGCCAAGAATCAATTATTTCGTATTAATACTCTTCCAATTTTACAAGTTTTGAAATTCGATATAGGCAAAAGTTTGGTAAGGTGGGTACTCATACATTGCCAGTGGGAATGAAAGTTGGTATCATCTTTGTGGAAAGCAACTGATGGGCAATAATTGACTTAAAAATACAGTCTTTGCAGTAATTCCACTTCTAGGCATCCTTTAAAAAAATCAGATTTGGACAGAGATTAACGTGCAAAATGTTTATTGCAGCTTCATTTAAAAAAATTTATTTTATTTATTTATCTTTGGCTGTGTTGCATCTTCGTTGCTGTGCGTGGGCTTCTCATTGCGGTGGCTTCTCTTGTTGCAGAGCACGGGCTCTAGGCACGCGGGTTTCAGTAGTTGCAGCAAGCGAGCTCGGTAGTTGTGGCTCACGGGCTCTAGAACACAGGCTCAGTAGTTGTAGCGCACAGGGCGTAATTGCTTCGAAGCATGTGGGATCTTCCCAGACAAGGGATCGAACCCATGTCTCCTGCATTGGCAGGCGGATTCTCAACCACTGTGCCACCAGGGAAGCCCTGCAGCTTCATTTTTTAGAGTAAAAAATTAAACACTAATGATTTATAGGAGGAATCTATATAAGGAAATATCACGTTTTTTTTTTTTTTTTTTTTTGTGGTACGCGGGCCTCTCACTGTTGTGGCCTCTCCCGTTGCAGAGCACAGGCTCCAGACGCGCAGGCCCAGCGGCCATGGCTCACGGGCCCAGCCGCTCCGCGGCATGTGGGATCTTCCCGGACCGGGGCACGAACCCGTGTCCCCTGCATCAGCAGGCGGACTGCGCCACCAGGGAAGCCCTATCACATATTTTTAAAAGTCACGTCTTCAAGAAATAGGTAAAAATGCTGGAAAGTGTTTACGTGAATTAGTAAATGAAAAAAGCAGAGTCAGATACTGAATAGACAGTATGACCACAATTCTAAAAAAAAACCCTCCTATTTGTACATAGGGGAGAAAAACCCGAAAGGAAACCTATCAATATGTTAAGTATTTAATCTCTAAATTGTAGCATTTGGGTGATTTTTATTATCTTCCTCAATACTTTAGTGTATTTTCTACAGTATGCAATTTTTTTGTTTTATAATCATAAATAAAAATACCATTTTATAAAAGCTATAAAAATTACATTAATTAATGCCAAATTGGGTATGTTATTTTTAGAAGAGCCTTTCTTGGACTATAATGACATCTTTTTGGATTTAGTGGGTAGTCCTAATATTTGCCTCATTCCTTCACTTTGCCAGTGGGGGAGATGTTTGCTATGGCAACAGAAGTGATTAAAACAGTCACTTCTTTCCTTTTCTAAATTTAACTTTTTTGAAGACTAGAATGTGAAATGTCTTTCAAGTATTTGGCCCCGTCTGTATACCCATTTATATTTCCTAGAGTCCCTTTGGACTTAGCCTCCTAGATCAGGGCTAACCCTGAAGACCTTCACACTCAGCATGGAACAAAATGAGTGGTTGGACTTAATTATGGATGTATTTAATCCATCCATGCTATATCTAGTTTCCCTCTACACTGGCCAAATTTGACCAAGACAGACTAAATTGCCTTTGAAAGAAGAATTTGTATTATACTTTTTTTGTTTGGTAAACTATCTAAAGACAGTAAATATTTAATAACTGTCAACAATTACTGAGTGATTCTTTAATGTCTTGCCTTAACAGTTCAATTTAATTTATTTGCATTATCTCATTTAATTCTAAAAATAACCCATCATATAGTTTCTTTCATTATTCCTGTTTTATATACAAGGCACCTGATCTCTAAGGAGGTTAAGTAACTTGTCTAGAGTCATATCAATACTAAGTGACAGAGCTGGGTCCAAGCCCATGGTGGGGGGGAGGCAGAGTCCACGTTCTTAGACTCTATGTCATTTAGTGTTTCCTTTTCTGCCCTCCGAGACCCACTGAGACCTCTGCATATAGCCTAGGTAATTTAAAAAATTTCCAATGTCAGAAGAGACGTTCTATCATGACTATTACTCTAATGGCTAAATTATTCTGAATTGATTAGGGATGCCAGCTGCCTTCAGGTTCACTCCATTAAAACTAGCTTTGCATATTTTTGCCCTACAGTCGGTGAGACTCAAGTTTTAATCTCCTTGCAAATCCAGAAAGAAAAGAAACGAAAATCATTTTATTGCCAGTAAAAATCTTCCAGGTTTAGTCAAAGCAAGTTGTAATTTCTGGTGCTCCTTGGCTCATTAGCTCTTCCAGATGGTGCATGTAAACATGGCAGGAGCTGCAAACTGTGTGAAGGCCGAAATTTAAGTCAAGAAATAAGTACTCATTATAATTTGTATGACAAATGGAAAGCCTATAAAGCGAAACGGTGCATTGCTCAATCAATTTCATCCCCTTACTTTTGGGATCCCCCAGGGACTATTTTAGGAAAAGGACTTTCCCCATTTTGTCAAGGTCAATTGTCATTACAGTGTTTAGAGGAGTCCTTAGTCTAGCACAGATATGTTTGGGGGCATCGTAGCTACATTCTTTCTGCTCTTGATGATCTGTGGGCTGATTTTAGTTCTTCCAAGAAGAATGAAAGAGAGAGAGGAAAATGTTACCTTAAAAATTTGAGGGTTGGGGCTTCCCTGGTGGTGCAGTGGTTGAGAGTCCGCCTGCGGATGCAGGGGGTGTGGGTTCGTGCCCCGGTCTGGGAAGATCCCACGTGCCGTGGAGCGACTGGGCCTGTGAGCCATGGCCGCTGAGCCTGCGCGTCCGGAGCCTGTGCTCTGCAATGGGAGAGGCCACAATTTGAGGGTTATTTGAGAAGGAATAGGAGGCCGGTTGCACGTGTTCTCATGCCCACTGTAGTGGATGTGATGGTGCCCCATCCAGATTCCTCCCTCTCTAGGACAAAGGTACTCATTCCACTATCCTGCTGGGAGAGTTGATGGCAGGTAACTCTCAACGGAGGCCCTGAAGAGATCTTCCTGGCCCAAGGTCACATGTCTTCTGAGCAGTCCACATCTATTGGCTGGTTAGTGTGGGAATACAAAGGTTCAGGTTCCCCATCTCACCCTCTATCATCCCCCTCCTCAACTCAGGACAACTATGAATGGCCACCCCAGCACCTGAGATCCTCATAGGATTTGCTGAGGCCTTTCTTGCTACTGAATTGCAATCCCACTTTCTGTGCAAACTTTAATAATTTAGCACCCAACATAAGCAACAACATGAGGTGGTAGAAAGGGCTCCAGACCAGGAATCAGGAAACTTGGGGTTTAATGCAAGCTTTAACAGTGTTAAGCTCTAAGATCTCAGACAAATGATTTGTCTTCTATGTTCCTTATTTTCTTATCTTTCAAGTGTAAAACTTGGTCTGGATCAGCAGTTCTTACCGAGGGATCTCCCCAAGGGAGTGTCCTTCGACTCTGAAACTCTGAAATTATACGTGACGTCAAAGGGCTCCACAGAAGTTTGAAGAACCAAAGCACCAGGTGATTATCAAGTCATCTCTGGCTAAAAACCGGTGCTTCTATGAATACTACATGAATTAAGATGAAAATTATAGAATCTACAGTGAAGAGACACCTTTACTGACTCTGGCTCGTAGAATCTGAGTCTAAGTAAGGAGAGAAGAAATTTCAATCTAGTGAGAGAAGTGAGAAAAATAGGCAACCTTTGTAGCAGTTCACGGGGAATTTCTGGAGAAAGCTGGAAAGAACCCTGGCTCATTTGATCCTTAGGAAGTGGAGACTCTGAGGGATCAGCTTCAGCAATCTAAGGGCATCTGGCTGCATATTGAAAGTTATACCTATGACAAAACAAGCTGACCTCTGTGCTGGGGGAGATTCGAAGAGCACTTCTTTATGCAGCAGCTTATGGGAGAGGATGACAGAAGTACCCGAGGTAGTTGCTTCCTAGGAAGAAGCGATGGAGTTTATTCTACAGAAGGGAAAACGTAAAGTAGGCATCAGAATATAGCATAGGTGGGAGAGTTTCCTACCTTTGCAAGTATTTAAACAAGGCAGAGAAATCACTTGACGGTGTTGGGGGAAGGATTCCTACCCTAGAAGGAAGGTTGGGCTAAGCTGTCCTACAACTGTATGGGTCAGGGTTTTTATGAACCCGGAAGGATTCTAATTCATGATCATTGCATATAGAAGCTACAATTAATAGAAGGGCTATGACAATTAGAATATCATGTAATGATGAAAAAGAGATCATGAAACCAATCAAGAGATAATACAAAATTTCCCCAAGTGGAAATATTGTCGGCATGACCCAAACCTGGTGGATCTAGCTAAGGCTCGGAGTTGTTTTTGTTTGTTTGTAATACATCTATACATTGTAAACACACTTTCAGTTTATGAGGGCTTACTAGTCATATCCGGTAGGTGGCTGACAATATCTTACTGAATAACAGAGGATGCATGGGACAAAACAGATGAGAAGATTCTGGATTTTCCTGCATAAATCACACTGAATGCTCCATGCTGATGATCAAGGACCACGATGGAGATGTCTTGGCTTATGCTGAAGAAAACATTTGCTGTGCCGTGTTGCAGTGTTTCATTATTCCTGTCAGCCTCAGGTGACTTCTCACTTTCCTTGAACAGCAGAGTAAGCCTATTGAGCTTGTAGGAACTTGTTATTTAAAACTGGAGATGTGATTTTCCAGGCCCCAGTTCTGATGTTATTGCCTTGGTGCACAGTCTTGGATCTCTTGGGGCTCTCTGAGTCATTGTCTTTCTAATTGTGTCAATCATGCCTCATTGCTTGCATTTCACTGACATAGACTTCTCTTAACTCCTCAAGAATTTAAATGGACTATTCACACCTCAGGTTGGCCTGTTTTTATAATTTTCAGTACTGGTGTCCATTAATTTTCTGTTAGTAAATTCATCTCAGGACAGACAAGAATGGTCTTTTTCTTCATATTTTTGAAGTGAGTTGTACAGGAATCTCTAGAAATGCATGATTTATTTTTATCAAGCTTGATTCTTTTATCCTTGGATATTACCTTACACCTTCAGTTAATACAATTATTTTAAAAATTATTCATCAATATAAAATTGTTCCTCTAAATTATGAAATCATTTTTAATATCTTTTCACAATATGTGAAGAGATAATCTTACTGGCAGATATGAAAAAAGTATTTCTTCCTGAAAAGTTCATTAGCTGAATTCCCATTTCACTAGCTTTTTATGCACCATGTCTCAAAAATACATCAAACAATACTTGAATAAAAAATGACTGGGAAACTGCCTGCAGAACCAAAGACACTAACATGATGGATATATTATCCATCATAACCATCATAACATAATATTATGGATATATTATCCATCATAACTCAAGTTATCTTTTACACAGTGGCTATGGAAGCATATTCTTTATGTGTACGGGCTCATTAAATCCTTCCTCATGAGGTGTTATGCCCATTTTATATACAGTAAGCATTAAAGGGACACTTGCATAAATCCATCACATCTTGTTTCCTTTCCATCAATCAACCCCCAAACATCGTGGTGAGGCAGTTCTCTCCCTCCCTCCCTCTTGTCTCTCACTTGGTCTCTCTCTCTGTCTCTGTCTCTCTCTCTCATCACATCTTCACCATCCCCACACCTAGCTCAGGCCCTCGTTATTTCTCACTTAGATGACTCTAGTAGCCCTGAACTTGTATATCATTCTCTACCTTGCAGCTGGCTTGTTTTTTCTAAAATAGTGGTCTTGTATTAGGTTTTTTTGCTTGCAAGTGAGTGAAACCCAATTCAAACTGTATTAAACAAATGATGTAGGGATTTATTGGGCTACATCATTCGGAAATCCAAAAGATGGGTCTGATTAAAGGCTCAGCGTGATGTAGGGTTTCCAATATACATGCTGGGTATGTTGGTCACTGGGAGCCCAGGACTCAGACTCTACCAGCTGCACAGCCGAGCAAAAGCAGGACATCTTCCCACATGGTTTTGGCAGAACAGGTCCCAAGAAGAGTCATGGGTCTGTACGTCAACCAATCACTGAAGCTTGAGTCATGCAGGCCTTTCTTTCGGTAGAACTGGGCTTGGAGGACAGAGTCAGCTCCACCCAAACCCCATGAATGGGTTCTGTTATCAGCTGAAGGGGAGAAGGGAGCCTTGGCAGGCGAACACAACAGATGTACATGACATTCCATATTGAAAGTCTTGCCACCACTCCCAGCTGCCTTTGGATAATTGCCAAACTCCTTAGCATGTTACATATGCCTCATCTACCTGTATGGTTTTATTTCTGCCTCTCTCTGTTTTTGACTGACAACTTGTCTAGGGTTCAATTTAGTCAGCACGTCACAACTTCCTTCTAGCCTGTCAAACTGGGTTAGGGATTCCTTGTCTATGATTCCAGAGCACCTTAAACCTCTGCTATCCTAGCCCTGAACACCCTTTCTTTTTTTTTGGTAATTAGTGTTTATCAACCCTGAAATTACTAGAGAATCCTCTGCTCGGGAACTTAAAATATACCCATGCCCTAGCTCTACTCTAGCTCAAGTCCTTCAGAATCTCAAGGTGGGAAATGGGGGGACTGCCTATCTATCTATCTATCTGTCATCATCATTATTTATCTGTCTATCCATCCATCTGTCATCAACCTACCTACGTACCTATCACGTATCTTATCTCACTCATTTTTTCTTAAGCTCCCCTGGTAATTCTGAGGTACAACTAGACTTAAGAACCACAGGGTTCCATCATGAACGTTCCATCCAGATCTACAATTCTGTGGTTCTAATCCAAGATTTGGTAGGAGGTTTACCTACTCTTTACCTCTCTTTTCTCCTGCTCTTTCCTCTATTCCCCTTCCCTCTTTCTATTTCTAGCTCTTGCACTGAGAGATATTGAAGCCAGAGTTTTATTAAAAAAAAATACAAGGGACTTCCCTGGTGGTCCATTGGTTAAGACTTTGCCTTCCAGTGCAGGGGGTGTGGGTCTGATCCCTGATTGGGGAGCTAAGATACCACATGCCTCGTGGCAAAAAAACCAAAACATAAAACAGAAGCAATATTGTAACAAATACAATAAAGACTTTAAAAAATGGACCACATCAAAAAATCTTTAAAAAAAAATGAATAAATACAAAATATTTTCTCTTCATTTTAATTTTAATTGCCCTTAGATGCTTGGAGGCTATCTCAGTGACAGTGAGGTTATCAAAAGAATGAGTTACTTAGTCTGTTGCCTCTTTATCCTAGCTCAGCCCAGTCTTTCCTCATATGGGGCCCAGCTCTGGAGCTGTGCCTATGGGCCCCTTATAATTATGTCTCAACAGCACGGCCAGTCAGGCCCACAGTGAACAGAGTCATCTGAGGCGCTTTCTGTAATGTTTCAAACTGTTGTGTTGTTGACATTCAGTGCATGTGTTTGTCATTGACACACAGGCTCCCATTCCAGCTGGAAAGCCTTGCCTTTCATGTCAAAGCTCTTTAAAGGAAACGTTCCTACTTCTCTCAAAGCCAGAGAGAGTGGATGGGAGGGAGGAGTTTGTTTGCCCACATCTTCAAACGCACTGCATTTTGGGGATGCCAACAGGACTGTTTTCATTTGCTCCCCACAAAGGGAGATCTCTGCTGCTCTTCCTGAGATCCTGACGGAAGAGTGTTTGTCTTTAATGTCATGAGAGAGAGAGTGCAGCTGTGTTTATGGTGGGAGTTACCTGTAATTTATGTTCTAACTTAAACATTTGGGAAGATGAGCTGTTTCCTTTAAAGACCTGCATTCTTTCTTTCTTTCTTTTCTTTTCTTTTTAAAGCTCAACTCCTACAAATTTTTTAAGCACCAGGAAGGCAGTTGGAAAATCAGGACTTCTGATGTCTGGAACAGAGTTGGAATTATTGAAATGGGAACATTCTAGAATGTGAACATATACTTAATTTCAATCCATAAAAGCATAAGCAAATGAGGAAAACCTCACCCAGCTGGTTTTCTAAATAAGGGCAGGACATATCTTTGTGGGTTCGTGAGCCCCAAGCTGATCATATCATGTGTCTCCCTCAGCTCCCTTACTTTTTTTTTATAGCTCAAATCATGCTAAATTTCATTATCCTGAAAAAGTGACTTCCAAGGACATTGGGGAAAGTGAGCTGGGTCACCACCACTCAGGTTTGGGGACTGGGAAGAGGCGTGCAAAGGGTAATAATTGTGAACTGATAGAATCTAATGGAACCCCAAGTGTTTGTTTTATAAACATCAACAGATGGATTCCTCCCCTCGGCTGACCCAGTGAAATATGGTTTGTTCTCATCTAGGACCTTGAGAGGAAAAATCTATTTGTCCCTCCTCTGCTAAAGAAAACCAGAGCCATTTGTTCATATTTATCTTTAGGACCTGTTCTCTAAAAACTAACCTTCCACTGAAAAGTTTACCAGAATCTCTAAAGAAAATTAAAATGTAGCATCATTTATTTATCAATTCAGCAAACACTAAGTGCCCAGTATGTGCAGGTATTCTGGAAGGAATAAAAAGATGGTAGTGAACGCTACATCTATAAAAATACATTTAATAAATTATAAGTGCTTTAGTAAGTCACTGGACAGAATTGCTACTGGTCACAGACATCAAAAAAGACATAAAGTACTTGGATGAGATCTAGATTTAGTCTATGATGTTTTCTTATTCTATGAATCTTGGGGCCCTTTGACAAAAAATTCAAAGAGGCTAATCTGGCTGGACTCATTTTTTGTGAGCCTACATTGTCTCATGGTGTTGCTCTTTTCTTTACCAAAATTTTCTAAATTCTGAGTAGCAGTCAGTTCTAGAATTTTCCTGGGAATTGATTGTCACTGGTTTGTACTTTTCAAGATCTCTGAATGTTATTTTAATCATTTAGGTTTTTCTAACTGTCCTCTACAGGCAGCGCCATACACAGGGGATGGAGAGTTAGTATTGCAATTTTGTAACCAAGCCATCAGCAATATGGGAGCTTACAGTCCTACATTAGCCTGGTCAAAGTCAAAGTGACTGTTGGGTTTCTGAGCTTGCACAGAAGTGTACTTTGTCCATATCCTCCCCACAAAAGACTTTCAGAATTGTCAGACAAACTCCCCTTTGGCTACTCAGAAAGCACCCACCAAAATGCCTTCCTAGGTTTTATGAGTTCAGTTTGAATTTGTTCCAGAATTATTATAAACACCTCTTTGTACTGCTAAACACTTTTTGATAAGTGTAAAATTATTTTAAAATAAAAAGTTAAAAATAATATAATTTATTCAACTAATTATTGATCGTTAGACCTTTAGACTGTTTCTAAATTTTCTTTTTTTGAATAGCTTTGTAGTGAATATCTCTGCCATAAATTTTTGTGTATATCCTATCTATTTCCTTATAATACATTCCTAGAAGTGCAAATGTTGGGTGAAAGTGTATGCACATATTTTTTCCCCTTCCAGTTTTATTGAGATATGACTGACATACAGCATTGTGTAAGTTTAAGGTGTCCAGCACAATGATTTGACTTACATACATCATGAAATGATTATCACAGTGAGTTTAGTGAACATCTGTCATCTCATACAGATACAAAATTAAAGAAATAGAAAAAAAAATTTTCTTATTGTAAGAACCCTTAGGATTTGTTCTTAATTTTCATATACAACATATACGAAAGCAGTGTTAATTATATTTACGATGTTGTACATTATATTCCTAGTACTTATTTATCTTATAACTGGAGGTTTGTACCTTTTGACTGCCTTCATCCAATTCCTCCTCCCTAAACCCCCTGATTTCTGGTAACCACAAATCTGATCTCTTTTTCTGTAGTTTGTTTTTGAAATATAATTGACCTGCAACACTGTGTTCGTTCCTGTTACATAACATAGTGATTTGATATTTCTGATGATCAAATTTCAAAATGATCACCATTATAAGTCTAGTTATGGTATGTCACCATACAAAGATACTACATATTTATTGACTATATTCCCCATGCTGTACATACCCCTAACTCATTCATTTTACGACTGGAAGTTTGTACCTCTTAATTTCTCTCACCTATTTCTTTTTTCCCCTCAATCCCCTCCCCTCTGGCAACCACCTGTTTGTTCAAAGTGTATGCATATTTTTTGATGCATATTATCAAACTGTTCCATAGAGTTTCTCTTAACATTACTCTTGGCTGTTAAAATTTTAGAAGTATTTTTTAGTTGGATAGAAAAGAATGATACTTCATTGTTGTTGTATCTTTTGCATTGCTTCTATTACTGAGGAGAGTAGCAGCCTTTCATGTTTATTACCTGTTTTTACTTTGTGTGTGTGTGTAAATTACCTGCTTATGACTTTCACACCTTTTACTTTTGGCAGTGCTCCCATTTATCTTTGCAATTTGTATCAAGTCTTTCATGTGGTTCCCAGTCTTGTCCCCGTGTTGAGATTATTTTCTCAGTTGACAACTTTGGAGGTTTTATGTTTAATTTGTTAAGAGAGTGTGAAAGTTTTGTGTTATTAAAAAAATTTTTCTCCAAGAATTGGAAGCATAAGAGTATATGAGCAGCAGCATCTAAGTAACATCCAAAATTGATATCTGCCCTGGTAATCAATCTTTACCCTTAGACTTAGCTCAAACCCTCCAACTCTTTCCGATCAGAAGATGAGTTTCTGATTAATACTGGTCTCTCAGGGCATGGTAAGGGCATGAAAATGAAACATATAATCTGTGTTCTACCAGCTTATGTTCCCATCGGTGCAAAATTCAACACAGGACTCTTCTCTCTTTCGAAGCCCTACCTTCTCTCACTGTGGTTTTCTGAGAATTCAAATAAGGCCTGTCACTTCATTTCCCACCAGTCCTGCTCGTGCATAGACACCTCCCATGAGTCAGGCTTCTCCTTGTCCCCAAACCTTTTCTCTAACAACTTTCTGTCATTGCTCCCACCTTCAGTTAGTTTGTCCAGAAAAGTCCCCTCCACTCCCAGCCCCACTTATCTGCTTGGAATGTTCCTACTCATTCTTAGGACTTCAGCTAAAGGCCACTTGTAAGCCTGATGTGAGGTGAGTTGATTGTCAAGGGGAGAAGTAGTACACAGAATCCTTAGATATAAGTTTGAAGTCCCAGATGAACCAAAGCATAAGTGACTCATGGCTTACAATCTATGCAGGTGATTTCATTACCTCTGACATTTTATCATACTATACTTTTAATTTATTGTTTCCATCTGAGAAGTTGGAGTACACGTTTTCTGAGCCCTGGGGGCTCATACTGCCATCCCCTTCAGTGGGAAGCCTTCTCTTTCTTCTTGGGCAGGTTCCTAGTCTCCAGCATCATGCCTGTGTCTCTCTCAGGATAGTCGCTTGTTGTCCTGACAGTTCTCCCTCTATACTTTCTTTTTTTTTTTTTTTTTGCCTACTCCACTGCAAGCTCTGTCGGAGCTCCCTCTGGGTCTTATTCATTTTTATGTTTTCTTTACCCCCAGTGATGCCTGATATATAGAATGTGCTCGATAAAAGTTGAGCATTGTTATTCCTCTCATTGCAGAAATTATATTTGTAGGATGCTACAATTGAGAAATACGAATTTTACTTTATATCCAATAGTTTGTTAATCACACAGTACATACATATTATGAAAAAAGTAGAAAATACTGTTAAATAAAAAGAATAAAAGTAAAGTGTTCTGTAATTACACTTTCCAGAAATCGCCACTGTTAATATGTGGGCATATATTCTTCCAGAATTTGAAGAAGAAGATGGTGAAGAAGAATATGTATTGAGTCCTCACTGTGTGTGCCAGGCATTGTACTAAACACTTAATATGGATTTTCTCACTCAATCCACACGTTAACACTGTGTGAGAGGGCAACTATTATTTTCTCCACTTCAGGATGGAAGACACTGGGGCTTAGGAAGGTTAAATGACTTGCTCAGGATCACATGACTGACAAGTAGCTTAGCCTGGATTTGAACCCCCACAGTGTGAGCCCAAGCACACATGAGTCAGAAGAGCATGGTGATCAAAGTGTGAATCGCCAGAGCCAAACTACCTGGGTTTAAACTCCATTTCCTTCACTAACAAGCTGTGTGACTTTAGGAAAGCTAATTAATATCTCTGTGCCTCAGTGGCCATCCCCTCATCTTTAAAATGGGGTTAATACTGATATTAACCCCAAACTCTGCACAGAGTTGTAAAGAGGATAAAATGAAATAATTTGTGTGAAGTACTTAGAAAAGTGCCCACCTATAGTGAAATATGAATTGTTAGCTTTATATTACTATGTATATTAAATAAAAATCAGCATACTGTAATGTTTGTAAACTCTTGACTTACTATACTGTGAACATTATTTTAGTTAATAAATATGCTTGTACCACATCATTTATAAGACCATACAGTATTCCAGCTCTTTGAATATACTGTAATTTATGTAACCACTTTCCTGTTTCTCTAGGATATGAGCTTCATGAGATGGGTCCTGTTCCAAGTACTGTGGCAAGGCTACCATAAGGTAGGTCCTCAATAAATATTTGCTGAATGATTGAATAAATGAATATTACTGACGTTATTTCAAATTTTTCATTTTTAATCATATTTTTAAGAATTCCTGGGCTTCCCTGGTGGCGCAGTGGTTGGGAATCTGCCTGCCAGTGCGGGGGAAATGGGTTGAAGACCTGGTCCAGGAGGATCCCACGTTCCACGGAGCAGTGAAGCCCGTGCATCACAACTGTGGATCCTGCACTCTAGAGCTAGTGAGCCACAACTGCTGAGCCTGCGTGCCACAACTACTGAGGCCCGCATGCCTAGAGCCTGTGCTCCACACAAGAGAAACCACTGCACTGAGAAGCCCGCACACCGCAGCAAGGAGTGGCCCCCGCTCGCTGCAACTAGAGAAAGCCTGCGCGCAACAATGAAGACCCGATGCAGCCAATAAATAAGTAAGTAAGTAAGAATTCCTTTCTTTGCAGGAGGTTTTGAAATTTCCCTAACCTTCTAATTATTGCTTAAGAACGAAAATGTAATTCTTACACTGAGGTAAAGACATGTTTTTAATTAATTAATTAATATTTGGTTGTGTTGGGTCTTCGTTGCTGTGCGCAGGCTTTCTCTAGTGCTGGAGAGCGGGGGGGCGACTCTTTGTTGCGGTGCACGGGCTTCTCATTGCGGTGGCTTCTCTCGTGGCAGACCACGGGCTCTAGGTGCACGGGCTTCAGTAGTTGTGGCTTGTGGGCTCTAGAGCACAGGCTCAGTAGTTGTGGCACATAGGCTTAGTTGCTCTGTGGCATGTGGGATCTTCGTGGACCAGGGCTTGAACCTGTGTCCCCGGCATTGGCAGGCGGATTCTTAACCACTGCGCCACCAGGGAAGTCCCGTAAAGACATGTTGAGTCTAAGGATACCCATTTGGTCCAAGAGAAAAAATACTGCAGCTAAAGTAAAGGTGCATGGTTATGTTTAAAATAATAACTTTAAAAAGTCTCTTCCATGAAATTGTTTTCAAAGATTATTTTACCATGGGGTAAATTTTAACAAAAATTGCTCCAGTTAACTCCAAGCACAGTGACATGCATAATGCTTTGATTACACATATGAAATTCATTTAGTCAAATAGATTGAGCAGGAAAAATGCAAGTTTGCGAGGGAAAAGAAAACCCCATTATGATAATGACAGAGTAGTTCCCCAAGATCTAATCACATGCACATTTAGAAGAAAGCATTTTAGATTCTTTGTCACAGCAACATGTGGTGATTTTCTAACTATTCCCAAACAGCTTCACTCTGCCTTCAAAATTCCATTTTGTGTTATACAGATCTGTGAAGTTGCCGGCAGAGACTTATGAAACTTGGACATTTTTCAATTTAACTTGAAAAATGTGCTACTTTTCCTCGTCCCTTGACCTAGGGTGGAAAATAGTGATGAATGGAGAGTAAAGATGAATTGAGGTGAGGAGAGCCACTTGACGTATTGTTCTGATGTAGTAAACACCTCAGGGAATTTCTTTAAGGAGGTGATGAGCCTGGCCGTATTGACCAGAAGGAAGATAAATAGACAATGACTAACTTGAGGAACAGCTGTAGCAAAGAGTTGCTCCAGAAAGGGAAGAAATCTAGAGTCCAGCCAAGAATATCCTTTTTGTCAGTTGAGATTGTGTCACGGTTATATTATGCTTCTGGGTAGATTTAATTTAATTTTATTCTTTGGCCTTGAGCTCAAGTGTAAACGACATAGTCCAATCTGCGTTGTAGGATAGCATTGAAGTTGCTTCGGATTTGAGTGTCAATTTCGCTTTCATTTTGGTTTTGTTCAGTGTGAAAATGGTAGTCCCTGGCTACCTGCAACTGTAGTTACATCACTTGGAGCCAAGACTCTGAAAACATAATAAGAGACATTGGAGACCTGTGAACAATGGTTAAACAGTTCACCAGGCATCTTAAAGGGAGATAACCTATGGATATTTTGGCCTAAAGTCCACTCACAACCTAACTGAATAGCAGAGTGTGACGTAAAAATAATCTTCCTAGGTTTGCCTTTCCTTTATCTTTTCCTCTTTTTGTCTGCTTCTCAGTTTTTTCTCTTGTTCTCTCCTTTCGATTCTTTCTCTTTTCTCCCCTTCTCCCACCTTTAAATGTGTTTCTCCTTTTTTCCCTCTATCCTCCTTCTCCCCCACTCCCTCACTGCTGCTGCCCTTTGCCTCTCTCTCTTATGACTTCCCCTTTCTTCTCCACGCCTCCCCGGTTTTTAACTGCCAACTTTTTAACTTCATGGAGCTGAAGTATTGTTTTGATGGTAATTGTGAAAAAGAATTTTACTGTTTGTAATTTTAAAAATAGTTTGAGGAAAGTGTTTATTTTTCCAAGGAAAAAATTGTGCTCCACTTTTTCTGATCTTAGTTTTATTACCTAATATAAAGCACTTGAATAAAGGCTGGCACAGGAAAAGCACTACATTAAATCTCGGCGATTAGTATTCCCTTGATTCAGTTTTTCTCTCTGGATCGGTCAACCTTGAAAGAAAAAAGATTTCCTCTGTTTTCCTTAAGCAAATCAAGATGGGCTCTTGCTGTTGCCCTTATAGATGCTCTTCAGGATGGAGCATTCACCCTTTTTCCAGCCCCCTGTTTCAGTGGATCAGTATTAACTGGTCTACCCAAACTCTTTCCACGTAATTTAAACTTACTTTCTTTTGTTTGAGCCTTAGCAGAAAGAACAAATAAATAATGCCTCCATGAGGTAACAGTCCAAGTTCTAGAAAATGGCTCTTAGGCCACCTTTGGACCTGTTGTAGCATAGTCCGCGGACAGAGCATGGGCTCTGGAGCCTTACACTCGAGTCCATGGCCAAAGCATTTAACCCTCTCAGCATCTGATTCTTCATCTGTTGGGAAACATTCAGAGGACTGTTGTGATAACTAAAGAAATCCAAGCTGACAAAACAGCATAGTGCCTGTGTGTGGTGAGATCCTGATAAATGGTAGCATAAACCCCTGGAGCTCCCACGGTGGGAGATTCTTCTCATGAAAATGCTACCAATTCTCTCTCCTACCTCTACATAACCCAAAAATAATGAGTGTGGTCTGGGAATATTAAAATCAGAGAGATCAAAGATCATTAGTTATGCAGAGAGAGGGAGAAACAGAGACAATCAATCGGCCTACATACCTTGTGCCTCTGGGCACAGAGACCGCCTCTTTAGCACCTGAGTGACTAAACTTGGGGGCTTCCCAACATAGAGCCAGGAGAAGTAGTGGGCCTATCATTTGCTGAACTGACTTCTTTCAAAAAATCTTGTGTAGGAGGGTCTGCCCCTGGGGTTACCCCTCCTCCGTTTCCCCACAGGCATTGCACAAGTATCTTGGTTGTTGGAGAAACCAAGCAAAGGTGATAAACTGTCTCTTTTTCAAGCATAAGGGTTACACAAGACAATGTCCTGTGTGTGTGTGTGTGAGACAAGGTAATAGAATTAAACCCTTCTCTTAGCAATACTTGAAGTGCCCCTAAAACTTAATCTCAGGTACAGTTTCTTGATATTTTCCTCAAAATAACCTAAAAATGCTGAGACCAAAACTGATCCAGGCAGGAAATGTTTTTTATAAAAACGTACATTGGATACACTCCTAAGGTTTCAGTGGTTCTTAATTGCAGGTCAGTGTTCACTGCTGCGCTGCCTACCATCACCTGTGAGCTGCACTGCCAACTGTTTAACTTTGGGTTTTGTTTGTTCTTCTTTCTCTAGTTGCTTTAGGTGTAAGGATAGGTTGTTTATTTGAGATTTATCTTGTTTCTCTAGGTAGGACTGTATTGCTATAAACCTCCCTCTTAGAACTGCTTTTGCTGCCTCCCATAGGGTTTGGATTGTCGTGTTTTCACTGTCATTTGTCTCTGAATATTTTTTGATTTCCTCTTTGATTTCTTCAGTGATCCATTGATTATTTAGTAACATGTTGTTTAGCCTCCATGTGTTTGTATATTTTACAGTTTTTTTCCTGTAATTGATTTCTAATCTCATAGTGGTGTGGTTGGAAAAGATGTTTGATATGATTTCAGTTTTCTTAAATTTATCAAGGCTTGATTTGTGACCCAGGATGTGGTCTATCCTGGAGAATGTTCTGTGTGCACTTGAGAAGAAAGTGTATTCTGCTTTCGGATGGAATGTCCTATAAATAGCAATTAAGTCTATCTGGTCTAATGTGTCATTTAAGGCTTGTGTTTCCTTATTAATTTTCTGTCTGGATGATCTGTCCATTGGTATAACTGGGGTGTTAAAGTCCCCCACTATTATTATGTTACTGTCAGTTTCCCCTTTCATGGTTGTTTGCATTTGCCTTATATACTGAGATGCTCCTGTGCTGGTTGTATATATATTTACAATTGTTATATCTTCTTCTTGGATTGATCCCTTGATCATTATGTAGTGTCCTTCCTTGTCTCTTGTAACAGTCTTTAAAGTCTATTTTGTCTGATATGAGTATTACTACTCCAACTTTCTTTTGATTTCCATTTGCATGGATGCCAACTGTTTAATAGTAACATGATTAGTAGTTAAAGTGATCAAGCTTGCAAATGATTTAATTTCTAACCAAATAGATGAAAATGAATTCAAAATTTTCTCTATAATGACCTCACTTTCACTTGCTTTCATTATGCTTTCCTGGGTGAAGAAAAAGAGGTTGGCATTGTGGCTGGCAGGTGGGAATCTTTCTTGACCCAAGAGGTGAACATCATTGGTCATGGCTGTCGTAAACAGTGGTATAAAGATGAACCTGGCAGAAAATGGGATGCATTGGGCCACTATTGATTCTGAGGTGAAACCATAATGCTTTAATAATTCACTGTTTTGCTTACTCAGATTCATCTTTCTCAGGTATGCCTATAGATACAGTGTCTTGATGATGAGTGACAGTCTGAGGAAATAGATCTTTTGGAGGATCTGTATATGGAGGTGTAAGATGTTTCTAGTTCTGTGAGGACAACAGGGGAGAGATAAAAGTTAGACACCCTAAGAGGAGCAGGTTAAATCTGCAGGCAGCTAGTCTTTAAGGAAGCCAAGAGAAGGAAGGACAGCCGCCTTTCCTCCTCCGTGGTCATAGAAGAGATCCTGTGACATGATGACCCATTTCTCAAATCTGAAATGGTATAAGAACCTCTGAGTTTGAGGGATTCTTTGCAGGCTGCAGACTTCAAAGATGTGATGAGTTAGGCTGGGGAAGGGGTCTGAGTCTATTCAGTAGAGTTTTCTTTTTCCTACAGTTTCAGGAGGATCGGGTAAGAGAATGGAATAGTGAGAGGAAATAATGGGAGAGACAGTCTTCCATAGGCATCCTGTACTCCTATGCATCTTTGCTGAGCATGCCAAGAATGCAAGGCCAACATCACTTTATACCCAGGCCATTGCTCAGGACGGTGTTTGCAGTGAACAGGCTTGAAGCATGAAGTAAAATCTCCCTCTGGGACGAAGCAGGCTTGGTTATTGCTTCCTATGACATGGTAAGTTCCTGGAGCTCAGTGTTCCTCTCCTGTAGAGGAGTGCCTGCTACCCACTCTGTGTGGGCATCCATCTGGCCTCCGTGTTACCTCTATTTGGAAGCCAAGTGGAACTGATGCAAACATACTAATGCTCACACTGCTTGCTATGCCACGAGTAAAGTCCCCTTTCTCTAACCAGATATCTCGTGTCTTTTGCTAGCATCCACGAAAATGGTAGCAGGGTAACTTGTTCGTTTGTAGACAGGTTAAAATCAAATCTCACACCTAACAGGAAAGGAATACAAAAGTTTATAGAAATGTCTTGAAACTTGAGCCTTCACCAGAGCACTTTCTTTTTCCCTGTCCTTGGTGAAGTTGCTCACCCATCCTTAAAAACCAACAATAAACTCTGAGGTTATTGGCAAAGCTGTAGAATTCTTGGACTCCTTAAATTTGACCTCAAAAGTCACTGAACTTCCTGAATTCTTCCACAGGCACAAGAAAGACGCCATGAGAGCACTGATGCAGTGTGTTTGATAGTGGGTGACTGGGCTCTTGGAGAGGTCAGGCAGACCTTCTTGCCCTCAGGCTATACTTAAGTCGGTCCAATTTTCAAACATCTCCAAAGAGTGAGTGCATTTAGCCACATTCCCTCAGGAGTCCGTTGTAACATTTTCCCTTTTCCCTTTTAGGGCATTTCTCTGCTTTATAATTTAAATAGAATGAAAAGGCTTATCATTAAAATTTTTTTCCTTTTGTGGACTTCTGTGGGTATTTAGAAAACTGGTCAGACCCTGAGAGAAAGACAGAACAAAACCTCATGAAGTTCACTGTCATTGTCTTTTCTCAAGGCTGAATGGTGTTCCAATTTTCTTTAAAAATCTTTCTCTGTGGGCTTCCCTGGTGGCGCAGTGATTGAGAGTCCGCCTGCCGATGCAGGGGACATGGGTTCGCGCCCCGGTCCGGGGAGATCCCACATACTGCGAAGTGGCTAGGCCCATGAGCCGTGGCCGCTGAGCCTGCGCCTCCAGAGCCTGTGCTCCGCAATGGGAGAGGCCACAACAGCGAGAGGCCCGCGTACCAACAAAAAAAAAAAAAAAAAAAAAAAAAATCTTTCTCTGTGAATTTCATTCCCATAACTGTTCTCTCTGTTGGTTCCTTCAGGGAAAATAGGAAATGAACTCAACTTACACCATCTCAAGATCTTTCCAGCCTGCTAATCCTTAATACACTTTTCTTTTTCTGCCAGAGACTTCCATGAGTACCATCTTTAGGGATTGTATTAAGTGGATCCCTCAATTGGGACACTGGAATGATCAAGTTCTAAGGCTATTTCCAACATAAGTTTTTTTTTTTTTTTCCTGCGGTACGTGGGCCTCTCACATGTTTATTTGGGCCTTACCTTGTGCAGGCAGCTGAGATTTAATTATCTGATTGAGTATAGTAATTTAGCATGTAGCTCTTTGCCATAAATTCTTTATTTTTTCCTCTTTAATTCCTTAGTGACACTTCTCTGGCACAGGATTTCCTGGGTTAGGGGTGGAGTTAACATGAGTGGGGAAAATTGTGCAAAGGAGGCCTTGGAGAAGACCCTGAGAGATCATTAAAACTCTGCTTAATTAGGTACTTAGCAGAATTTTATTTCTGCTCTTAGAAGTATTACTTTGGCTGTGACTATAGTCAACCATTTTAAGTGGTGTCATTATCAATACACTGACCATTAAAACATTATATTCTGCCTCTGAATTCAGCCAACTTTTAATAGCTTAAATGAAGTCAGAAAAAACATGATGTTGAATGACTGTTGTTAATATGAAAAAACATAAGTGATGATTTAAATTTTCTTCATCTTGCTCATATCCATTTTCCAATTTTTCTATTGTTAGTACCTAGAAAACTGATGTGGGATGTATTGCTCAGAGTTACATTTTTCAATTGTTGAAGGGGTCAATAAAACCCAGTAGGGCTTGTGGTGATCTTGCCATATTGTGGAAAACTCAGTATTACTGAATGTAATGTTGGAGTAGATGAAAAAAAGCACCATTTAGAATTTGAGGAGTAATAAATACCTGGTCCTTGTTGTTTTATTCTATGGAAATGTTTCTGCTTTGAAGACCTATCTTTAATATACTTATGTGGTCTCTGAAGCAGTTCCCAGTACTTCTGTTCATTGGCATAGCTCTTTTGGGGTCCTAGAGCCCTTAAAGGCCAATGGAGACTGTTTGGCCATCCTAATTTTAGGAGTGTCCCCTGTTGTGAACATCTTATATAATCAGGTACAGTCATGAAAACTAGGAGATTAATTCGGTGCAGTGCTACTAGTAGCTAAATTACAGACTTTATCTGGATGTCATCAGTCATTCCACAGCTAAAGCCCTTTTTCTCTTCCAGAACACCACATCGCATTTACTTGCCATGTCTTTTTTGTCTCCTTTCTGGTCTAGGAGAGTTTCTTGCCTTTTCCTTGTTTGTTTATTTATTTTTTATGGCCCTGACACTTTTGAAGAGTATTGGTCAGGTTTTTTGGTTTTTTAAAACATTAAAAAAAATGGAAGTATAGTTAATTTACAGTGTTGTATTAATTTCAGGTGTACAGCAAAGTGTTTCATATTCTTTTCCATTATAGTTTATTATAAGATATTGAATATAGTTCCCTGTGCTATACAGTAGGACCTTGTTGTTAATCTATTTTATATATAGTAGTGTGTATCTGGTAATCCCAGACTCTTAATTTATCCCTTCCTCACCCACTTTCCCCTTTGGTAACCATAAATTTGTTTTGTATGTCTGTGAGTCTCTTTCTGTTTTGTAAATAAGTTCATTTGTATCATATTTTATTTATTTATTTATTTTTTGTGTTATGTGGACCTCTCACTGTTGTGGCCTCTCCCATTGCGGAGCACAAGCTCCGGACGCGCAGGCTCAGTGGCCATGGCTCACGAGCCCAGCCGCTCTGCAGCATGTGGGATCTTCCTGGACTGGGGCACGAACCCGTGTCCCCTGCATCGGCAGGCGGACTCTCAACCACTGCGCCACCAGGGAAGCCCTGTATCATATTTTAGATTCCACATACAAGTGATACCATATGGTATTCGTCTTTCACTGTTGGTCATGTATTTAAAAAAATTTTTTTTTTTTTTTTGGCTGTGTTGGGTCTTCGTTGCTGCGCGCGGGCTTTCTCTAGTTGTGGTGTGCAGGCTTCTCATTGTGGTGGCTTCCCCTGTTTCGGAGCCCAGGCTCTAGGTGCACGGGCTTCAGTAGTTGCAGCACGTGGGCTCAGTAGTTGCGGTGCATGGGTTTAGTTGCTCTGCAGCATGTGGGGTCTTCTTGGACCAAGGCTTGAACCCATGTCCCCTGCATTGGCAGGTGGATTCTTAACCACTGCGCCATCAGGGAAGTGCCTGATCAAGTATTTTTTAGACTGCCCCTCAGTTTGGCTTTGTCTGATGTTTTCTCATGATTAGACTGGAGTTACGGAGTTTTTGGAGAAGATACCACTCTTCTCGTTGCACATCACAGGTACATAATATCAACATGACGTTTTACTGTTGATGAAAACTTTGATCATTTGGTTGAGGTGGTGTCTTCTAGGCATGTCCACTGTAATGTTATTATATTACTCTTTCCACACCCTGTTCTTTAGAAGTCAGTCACTAAGTACAGTCTTTTCTCAAGTGGAGAGGAATTAAACTCCACCTCTTGAAGGGCAGATTCTCAAAGAATTGGTGGACATGTGTTAAAATCTCCACAGTAATAAATATTTTGGGTACAATCCTTTAAGGCTATGTAAAATGTCTCATTTCTGTATAAAGTTTTCCTCATAATTTTAGCCTTCATTAGTGAATCTTGCCTGCAATAATTTTTACTGTAGTGTTGTAAGGTGATTTATTATAACCTTCATTACTATGTTTATTACTTGGAATTCTTCGGTAAGGAAGAGCTGTCCCTTCTCCCGGATTTGTTCATTTGTTCAATTATTTATATGTATCAGAGTGGGCTCATAGATATTTGTTTTTATTCTCTGTTTCTAGCTGAAAGTTCTTACTGACTTATATACCTTCTGGTGGCATCTACCCCATGTAAGCAAATGCTGGAGGTCTCTTTCTCCCTCCTGGTACCTGTTTTTCTCAGATTTCACATTACTCTTTTGCCCTGTGATCTCAGTTGTTGGATGAGTTCAAGAAAAATAGGTCATTTGCAACTCAGCTTTTTTGTTGTTGTTGTGTGTGCATGACACTTTTTCCAGCTCTTTACATCTCTACTCTGAAACCAGAAGTCTACATATTTTAACATGTAATATAGTTCAATGTACTATAATACCATATAATATAATAAACAAACCAAAGGTAAAAGGATATTCTGAGCATAAGTAGAGGAAACTATAATAGATATTAGATGATATTAAGGAGTTTTTTATTAGTTTTGGTAGATGTGATAACGGTATTGTGGTGGTGTTAGATAACGTCCTTTGTTTTTAGGATGGCTTGAGGAAATATTCTGGTATGAAATATCATGATCTTTTTGTCATATTTTGTTTTGTTTACACAAGGGTCTTTAAAGTGACTGTTTGATCATGGAGTCCTAAAGATTTAAGTTGAAAGGCAGGCAACCAAGATATGCTCAGTATAAGTTGAAAAATTGGGGCCTGATTTACTGCAGGACTTTGCCTGAATTGAGCCAATGGTATAAGGAACTGTTACTGTTCCCTCAATCTCTAGACTGACTTACTTTATAGACCCAGAGCCGTTTGAAAAGGAGGCAGGCACACCTGAGGAAGAAACTTCAGTAATATCACAAGCACATAAGGGGACTCGCCTTCCCCAGTGGGACCTGTAGACATTTTTCATGGTCACTGCACACTGTGGCTAGGCAACTACCTCAAACTTCTAGGAATTACTGAACACCGACTTTGCAACAACACTGGTACCTGGGGACACAGGATGCCATTGTAGTGCGAGTTCACGGAGTCTGCGTTTAGGAGATAAATGGATTTTTAACCAGGATATCTCTCAGCGGTCTCAGTGGAACCCTGATTATCACTCATGGTTTATTTTGTAGTTTCTGTGTGGTAGTTTAAATAGCGACCCTCAGCAGATAGTAGAATCCTCACTTTAGCTCCCGGACTCTTACAATAAAGGCTATTATGGTCTAAAAGACCAAAAGAAGCATATGGTATTTCACTTGCCTAAAAAAATAATAAATCAAAAGCAATACTACATTCCTTGGGGGAACCTCAGGTATTAGAACCACCACCAAAGATGTGAAAAGAGTGGTGCAGTCTTACCACATCCTCATTATTTATTTATTTATTTACTTACATTTATTTTTTCAAAAAAATTTATTGCAGTATAGGTGATTTACAGTGTTGTGTTAGTTTCAGGTGTACAGCAAAATGATTCAGTTATACATATATTCATTCTTTTTCAGGTTGTTTTCTCATATAGGTTAACATATAATATTGAGAAGAGTTCCCTGTGCTATACAGTAGGTCCTTGTTGGTTATCTATCTTATATATAGTAGTGTGTGTATGTTAATCCCAAGCTCCTGATTTAACCCTCCCCCCCACGATGTTTCCCCTTTGGTAACCATAAGTTTGTTTTCAATATCTGTAAGTCTGTGTCTGTTTTGTAAATAAGTTCATTTGAATCATTTTTAAGGTGTTTTGTTGTTGTTTTTTTGTGGTACGCGGGCCTCTCACTGTTGTGGCCTCTCCCATAGTGGAGCACAGGCTCCGGACACGCAGGCTCAGTGGCCATGGCTCACGGGCCTAGCCGCTCCGTGGCATGTGGGATCCTCCCTGACTGGGGCACGAACCCATGTCCCCTGCATCGGCAGGCGGACTCTCAACCACTGCACCACCTGGGAAGCCCCATTTGAATCATTTTTAAAAATTAGATTCCACATATGACTGATATCACATGATATTTGTCTTTCTCTGTCTGACTTCACTTAGTGTGATGATCTCTAGGTCCATCCATGTTGCTGCAAATGGCACCATTTCATTCTTTTTTCTGGCTGAGTAATATTCCATTGCATATATGTACCACATCTTCTTTATCCATTCCTCTGTCAGTGGACATTTAGGTAACTTCCATGTGTTGGCTATTATAAGTAGTGTTGCAATGAACACTGGGGTTCATGTATCCTTTCAGATTATGGTTTTCTCTGGATATATGCCCAGGTGTGGGATTGCTGGATCATATGGTAGTTCCATTTATAGTTTTTTAAGGAACCTCCATACTGTTCTCCCTAGTGGTTGTACCACTTTACGTTCCCACCAACAGTGTAGGAGGGTTCCCTTTTCTCCATACCCTCTCCAGCATTTATTGTTTGTAGACTTGTTGGTAACAGCCATTCTGACCAGTGTGAGGTGATACCTCATTGTGGTTTTGATTTGCATTTCTCTGATAATTAGTGATGTTGAGGATCTTTTCATGTGCCTATTGGCCATCTGTATATCTTCTTTGGAGAGGTGTCTATTTAGATCTTCCACCCATTTTTTGATTGGGTTGTTTGTTTTTTTGATATAGAGCTGTGTGAGCTATTTGTGTACTTTGGAGATTAATCCCTTGTTGGTCGCATCATTTGCAAATATTTTCTCCCATTCTGTGGGCTGTCTTTTCATTTTGTTGATGGTTTCCTTTGCTGTGCCGAAGCTTTTGAGTTTAATTAGGTCCCATTTGTTGTTGTTTTTATTCTCATTACTCTAGGAGGTGGATCAAAGAAGATATTGCTGTGATTTATGTCAAAGAGTGTTCTGCCTGTGTTTTCCTCCAACAGTTTTATATTGTCCAGCCTTACATTTAGGTCTTTGATCCATTTTGAGTTTATTTTTGTGTATGGTGTTAGAGAATGTTCTAATTTCATTCTTTTACATGTATCTGTCCAGTTTTCCCAGCACCACTTATTGAAGAGACTGCCTTTCCTCCATTGTATATTCGTGCCTCCTTTGTCATATATTAATTGACCATAGGTGCGTGAGTTTATTTCTGGGCTTTCTCTCCTGCTCCATTATACATATTTCTGTTTTTGCACCAGTACCATACTGTTTTGATTGATTTAGCTTTGTGGTGTAGTCTGAAGTCAGGGAGCCTGATTCCTCTAGCTCCATTTTCCTTCCTCAGGATTGCTTTGGCTCTTCAGCATCTTTTGTGTTTCCATACAAATTAAATTTTTTTTTCTTCCCAGTCTGTGAAAAATGCCATTAGTAATTTGATAGGGATTGTACTGAATTTGTATATTTTCTTTGGTCCACATCCACATTTTAAATCTCCTGTTTGGCCAATGCCACAGACAGAAGGATTTTGGAGACTAACAATGGATTTCCTTAATCTTAATTAAGAGATGACTTCAACTGCATCCTTAATATAGTTTCCTTACCTGGAACAAATTGATTCTGTCTTGGCTACTGGATTTAACAATTGAACTGGCATTTCTCTCCAGTATTCAATTAGTAGAAAATATCAGGAAACATTTGCTTCCAACTGGAACAACAATAAACTTTGCCTAAATCACATCAGGTGATACCAACTTCATGACTTTATGCCACTCCACAGTGGTCTTGGGACCTTGGCCATTCCCACATTTCAACAAGATGTTATATTGGCCCACTACACTGATGATGTCATCCTGGTAAGACCTGAGGTGCAGGAAGTAATGAACACCATGGATGCTTTGGTAATACACTTATGTGTTGGTTGTGAGACAATTGTGTGTCAAAGGGTAGGAAACGAAGTCCTAAAATATACAGGGCTTTCTTGTTTATACTTTAAATCCTCTCCGCCTCATTGACCACTGTAGAATAAGATCACCAGATGTGTGTGGGCAGTGACCAGCATCGTGCAGTTACAACCTGACAGTGCCTCACCCTGGGCCTCTGGCACGTGCCTCTGACTCCTCACACTGGAGATTCTCTCACACTCTTACCTGGGATACCTGCAGGTGCCACTGTGACATTCATGCATATGTAAGCTGTTAGGGTGAGGGAGTTATGGCTCCATAGCAATGTGGCCCTGGATTAATTCAGTTGGCCACTCCTGCCTAGGACTTTGACTCTTCCAGGCGTAGCACAGAGATGCAGGGACAGCCAGAGATTATTCATATGGTAGTGGAGGTAAGAGTCCCAGGGTGTAATGATGAGTGTTCAGTGTTGGCGCCCCCAGCGGTAGAGTCCAAAACAGTGCCTGTGGAATGAATCTGGCTGTGTCTCACTTGGCTACCTTCCTTGGTTCCTGACCATTGTTTCAGCTTTGTTTTTCAGTCTTCATGTTGATTCTATGAGCGCTCCAGTACTTGTTTCCAATGACTTTTCTGCTTAAGTAGTTTCTGCTGTTTGCCACCCTGAACCCTGACTCTGTAAAGTAAGAAAGTTAGACTAAATGACCTCTGCAATGATCACCTCATCTTTTTTTTTTCAGTCTGTTATTTTGCTCTTCCATTTCATCAATGGGTATGCTTTTGTGAAGTTTTTTTTAAGAAATAAAAGCACCTGAAATTAACATGATGTTGTAAATCAACTATACTTTGATGATAGTTAATAAAGAATTAGAAGTTATGCTTTAATAGACTTAAGTTTTTAATTTTTCTTGGGGTTGTCTTTTGAGAAGATGTGTGTAAAAAGCAGAGAATTTGTAAATATCAGTATGATTCTTAGCACTCATGAGGCTTTTTTTACTGGACGTTTTGAAATAATTTTATTAATTAAAACCCAACTGGGTGATTTATTTTAGAATTAATGGTGTGACATTTTATCAGGAGGTTAGTTCTGGTTGTTAATGACCACAAAGGCAGAATGTAAAAATTTCCACAAGAAAATTTTGTGAGCAAGAAAAAAGCAAGATTTTGATTGTTGTTGTTGTTACTATTGTTATATACTATTAACTCAGTTTAACGCTTGGTGACTGAAGGATCTGATGTTTGCTGGTCTTTTCACACATGAAGATAGTATGAAGGATCTGGTTAAAACAAGAGAGAGATGCAGGGAGGCCCAGAGGAAAGATCACAGCCAGGTGCTACAGCTTGAGGAGATTTGAAGTCTACATGGGGAAAGATAGAGAGAGAGGCAACCCTTTGGATGGTAGCTGAGGATACATTTTGGAGAAATGGAGATGTAGGATGGGGATTTTTGGAGAGAAATACTTTGTGTGTGATAAAAACAATCTCCTTCTCCCCCAAGAAGTCATAAATTCCATATTGCTTACTGATGCCTGTGGGTGGAAGTCTCTTTATTTTAAAGGAGATAGGAGAAGTGTAGGGTGAAAATAGAGACAACATGCAAAGGTAGTCAACACTTGGATTACAGAAATCATATTTATAAAATCCTGTAAATGTCATTTTTCACTGTCCTTAACTGAGACTCAGTTGAGCTCTAGTAGGATTCTTGCTCAGAGGCTCTTTCCTTAAGATACATCTATTTTCACAGATTTGGTCCATTTCCACCAAGAAAGGAGTAGCATGTCCTGAGGTCCTACAATGCACCAGTCACTAAGCCAGTTGCGTACCAAGGTGGGGGAGGAGCACAGTGGGAGTTGCCTGCCTGGGTGAGAGAAGTAGCTGATCACTGAACTTCTTTAGGGCTGTCTGTGGATTATAATAATAAAAAGCAAGTAAATTTTAGTCGGTTTTATTATTGTTTTAAAATTCTCTGCAGATAATGTACCCCCTTTTGACTTGCACCTGGGTGCACATCTCCCAGTACCCCTTTGGTATGCCACTGCTCTCTGTATTATCTGTTTTACCATTTAGAATAACTCTACAAGGCATTGTCATCCCATATTATAGACGAGCCTTGAAGAGATTAAGAACTTTATTGGAGACAAGAGCGGAGTCAAGATTTCAACCCAGCACCTTGGCATGAAAACCTTTTCTGTCCCCAGTACATTGCCCTGTCCTCCTCAAGGCAGACCGGACAGTATATCAGGGGGCGGGTTTTATTCTAGTCTAGGATTTGATAGATGACCACTACTCTTTCTTCCGCTTTACCTTCATGAAGGGTAGAGGACCACTTTGGGCAATGGGCAAGTACTCATTCTGTCCCTGGTGACAAAAAATAATTTGGTTGTCTTTGGTCTATAAAGCTCTTAGAATGTCAGCTTTGATTGTGAAAAAGACTTTATAAAAGTGGTGACTAAATTCGGAGCCATAGCACAGGAAAGCTGTCCTACTTCCTAATGCATTTACCTCATCCTCAAGAAATAAACATACATAGCACTGTAGCTTGTTTATGATTAAAGGCAAGTGTCTTGCATGAAAAAGTTGATGTTTTAAAAAAGAGCTTAAAGCAATCCAACTATCCTGATGAAGTATCAAAAGTAATTTACCCTTGGTTGAAATGTGCCCTTTATATCTGCCCCCAGTGAAAGGATGGATGCACTAGAGCAGTAAATTAAGAGTTCAAAATACTTGGGAATGTTCTCTTTGAACCGAACTAAAACATTAAGCAGCAATAGAAAAAAACGCTTCTTAACTGCTTTTGAATTGCAACCTCCTTTTTCCTGTTTTCCCCATTTTAGGCCTCCTGTCTTCAATTCTGAATATTTATTGTTAACATATACTTACCAAAGATAGATTAATTCTTCTTTGCAGTTTTCTTGGTTAAGTGTTTCTCTTGCTTATAGATTAACAGGCAAAATATTTTTGACTCAAGTCTGAACAAGACAAACATATGGATTATATTTGTTTTGAAATAAACATGGCTTTAAGGCTTGTCTGTGGCAGTAACAGCACAAACAGAGGGAGAGAAAGATACATTCTGGCCTTTTCTAACATCAAAACACTTAGAAATATTTGGGGTCAGTCATAACCCCAGCAGCACAGATGTTTTCATCCTTTTAGTTATCCTGCCATTCAGCCAGAATGCTACAACTCTAGTCAGCTGTAGGGGATTGGTTGGAAACTTTCCTGCTCACTTTCCATCTCCCTCCTACCCCCTGGCCCTCCTTATTTTACGGTGGAAGTTAACTAGAGCTATCAACTTCTTAATCTAATTTCAGATTAAATTATGCTGCTGCCCTTAGTATCATATTTGTCCAAGTGTGATCTATAGACCCCCTGCATCAAATGACCCAAGGAGCGTATTAGAAATGCAGAGCCCCAGGCTCCATGCCAGTCCTAACGAATCCATACCTTCATGGGTAGAGCTCAGGGATCTGCATTTTAACCAGATACTCAAGCACACAAAAGTTTGAGATCTACTGTTCCAATCACTTAGTATTAGCTAAAGGTTTCCTCTTGTTAAATTGTTAGCCTGTTGAAATCCTTGGGCTGTTATCTCGGTAACAACAGTTTTAGTACTGCTTAAGCTTTCCATTCCACTAGTATTTATTGATCCCCTACATTTGTGCCAAGACTTTTCATGTTCATGATTTCAGGTAATGATAAATTGGCCAGTGAAGTATTTTATTCCACAATAAAGATGAGGAAACTGAGGCTCCCAGATATTAAGTGATTTTGCTCACCCAAGTTTACACAACTAGCTAACGGTGGAAGTAAGATTTGCATCAGGTTTGACTTCATAGCTCAACTTATATTTCTATTATAGCTGTTCTTTTGGTGAAATACAGGTGTTTATTGAGCTTCTACTACAGACCAGGCACTGTTCTAAATGATGGAGATGCAGTGAGAGCAGATGAGACCCCCCCAGACCACATTCCAATGGGAGGAGACAGACAGTAAAAAGCTCAAATGCACATAAATACCCGCATTAAAGAACACGTGACAAATGGAGATTCTAATTCAGAAAAAAATGTCATTCTTATAATCTTTATTGTCACATAAAACTAAATAAGACATTATTAGTGTTTAGGGCTAATAAAGTTCTCAATTATATCTAGCAGACGATGTAAGAATTGCCCATAAATGTTAATTAATGAGAATTGTTACCAAGGAAATACATAATCTGGAAATTCACTTCTATCTCATCAATAATCGTAGTTACCAATCAACTGGTCAGACTGGAAAGAATTTTCAAAGTTTTTAAGCACTTAACCATGTAACACATCAGGCAAACATTCTTCACCAATCACCTTGAGCATCTCAGCCTCCAGAAATGGATTTGAAAAAGGACAGAAGTAACTGTCTCCACGCTTGAATTAGTCATGGAGTCACATGGGCTTAATGCTCATTATATTTTGAAGCAAGCTTGAACAAATGCCTTTCCAGCACTCACCAGAGAGCACTTTTATTTATTTATTTTACCTCATTTGTGGTTCTGTTCCTCCTGAAAGCGAAATTAAGATGAGTGACTAGTGAGAGAGAGAGAGAGAGAGATCTCCCACATGTTTCATTGAATCCAATGAGGTTGCCTGAAAACAAAGTACTTAAATTCCCTTCACCTAGTTCCCGGCTGAAGTTCCTTCTTTGAGTTTCACTTCTCCATGCTGTTGAGGGAGTCGATGTAAGAAATAATCAGTTGAGGACTCTTTCTGCCTCCTCTCAAAATGGCTTTTGAGACATTGCTCCTTCTGTTTTCCTGAGCTGCTCTAAAGAGTTATTGGAACTTAATGCTCAGAGCAGTTTTGTTGTCTGACGAACTCTGCCTGGAATGTCTTTCTCTTTGTGAACGCCTGCCTAAACCTTTCCTTCAGCTCAGTCCCCTCTTACTTGCCGTCCCCCTTCTAAGGAGCTAATCATCCCACCTGCCTACCCAAGCTCTGCATCTTGAACACAGCTTCTGCAGCTGAGATTTTCACAGTTTCCTTGTCTATCTTCTTCAGCGTTACCCTGAGTTACCGTAAGGATCATAATCATGACTTAGCCATCTCTGAGTTCTTTGCATTCGTCACAGCAGGAGCCACATATAACATTTTTTGAATTCAATCCAATTGGTGTTAGTTTGAGAATAGGATTAGGCTTTGAATACTGGGAAGAAGTTGTTCTGATAACTGAGAGCAACTGGGAAGGTATAGAATCTGTCCCAGATGTCACCAAGGGACCTACAACTCGGTGGGAAAGGGGGCACAACACAATCAGGGGGTATCTAATGGAAGAAATTGATGTCTTTCTTGTGAATACTGCTAGACAGTTGAGACTGCTCAACAAACTGGTTGCAGTCAGGGTGGCTGTAAGTTACTTTATTCTTCTTGCTGCAGTGGTAAATGGGATTGTTTCCTTAATTTCTCTTTCTGATCTTTTGTTGTCAGTGTATAGGAATGCAAGAGATTTCTACGTATTAATTTTGTATCCTGCAACTTTGCCACATTCCTTGGTGAGCTCTATTAGTTTCCTGGTAGCGTTTTTAGGATTTTCTATGTATAGTGTCATGTCATCTGCAAACAGTGACAGTTTTACTTCTTCTTTTTCAATTTGTATTCCTTTTATTTCTTTTTCTTCTCTGATTGCCATAGCTAGGACTTCCAACACTATGTTGAATAAAGGTGGTGACAATGGACATCCTTGCCTTGTTCCTGATTTTAGAGGGAATGCTTTCAGCTTTTCACCATTGAGAATGATGTCAGCAGTGTGTTTGTCATATATGGCCTTAATCATGTTGAGATAAGTTCCCTCTATTCCCACTTTCTGGAGAGCTTCTATCATAAATCGGTGTTGAATGTTGTCAGAAGCTTTTTGTGTATCTATTGAGATGATCATATGATGGTTTCTATTCTTCAGTTTGTTAATGTGGTGTATCACACTGATTGATTTGCTGATATTGAAGAATCCGTGCATCCCTGGGATAAATCCCACTTGATCATGGTGTATGATCCTTTTAATGTGTTGTTGGATTCTGTTTGCTAGCATTTTGTTGAGTGTTTTTATGCCCATGTTCATCAGTGATATTGGCCTGTAATTTTCTTTTTTTGTGCTATCTTTGTTGGGTTTTGGTATCAAGGTGATGGTGGCCTCATAGGATGAGCTTGAGGGTGTTCCTCACCCTGCAATTTTTTGGAAGAGTTTCAGAAGAATAGGTGTTAACTCTTCTCTGAATGTTGCATAGAATTCACCTGTGAAGCCACTTGGTCCTGGACTTTTGTTTGTTGGAAGTTTTTTAATCAGTTTCAATTTCAGTACTAGTGATTGGTCTGTTCATATTTTCTCTTTCTTCCTGTTCAGTCTTGGAAGGTTGTATCTTTCTAAGAATTTGTCCATTTCTTCTAGGCTGTCAGTTCTATTGGCATATCATCACTTGTAGTTGTCTCTTATGAGCCTTTGTATTTCTGTGGTGTCAGTTGCAACTTCTTTTTCATTTCTAATTTTATTGATTTGAGTCTTATTTATCTTCTCAAAGAACCAGCTTACTACAGTGTATTTTATGCATACTTGAAGGCTAAGGTCCATCACTGGACTATGGCCTCTCCAACACAATGCTTGGGTAAGATGGGCCACTAGCCCCAGTTTTCTGGATGTTTCTGAAGTTGCCTCATCTTTGAAGTAGCTGGTGGAAGAGAAAAAGCTCTCTGGAGCTTAACCTCCTTGCTGTACCTCAGTTTCCCTCTATATTCCATCTCCTCCTCGATCCAGGAAGGGTGGATATTTTTGTGCCTCTCCTCCCTGATAGGCTGGAACTTTGCCTCTCTCATTTTCTCCTCCTTCCTAGCCTCATGGCTTGTTTAGCTTTTATGGTAAAAGGGGATCAGGAAGAAAAACCAGCTTCTCCATAAAGGAAAAAAAATTAGGAAGCAATTAAAAATATTTGCTGTACTGTCCCTGATTATAAATCAGAAGCTCCTAGAAAAGGTAGCCTATTGAGTCATACCATTAATATTTACCTTACTGGGAACAAATGAACAAAGGTATTTTCTTTGAGAGTTGGTTTTGATAGAAGGAGGGGAAAAGAAATGTTAAAGTCAGAAGTATCTATGACCAAGAAAAGTGCAAATGAGAGGTTAGGGAGATAAACTCACCCACTTCCTGCTAAGATACCAAATGTATCTGACCCTACTGGTAAAATTCATGTTTTCCTCCCTAGATTCAGATGTGGGACAAGCCTCATTCATTTATAATATTTATTTAGGACAGTGCTTCATGCTGAGCTGTTTGAGAATCCAGTTGTGTTTTATTTTCTGGTATTTTGAGCTAAGTGAGGATTTTTCATCCCCTAACATTTCAGTGATAAGAATACTTTATTTTCCAGACACAGGTTTTTACAGACATTTCCATTCTGTGCATTGCCTGGTCTGGCTTTTGTCTAGAAAAGACAGATCAGTCAAGCCCTTGCCAAATGAGAGATAACGATGGAGACTTTCTTTATGCCCCTGGGGTAGCACTTTGAGAAGAACTAATGGGGGAAGCCTGTGTGTGTGTGTGTGTGTGTGTGTGTGTGTGTGTGTGTGTGTGTGTGTGTGTGTGTGTGTGTGTGTGTACACATGAGGTCTTTGGTTTCTCCATTCTTTAAATCTCAGTTTAATACTTTAGTTGGAAGTAAACATGGGAATTTCCTGGTTCACCCATAGGAAGGATGAGAAGCCTGGGAAAGCAGAGTCTTCATATGTTTAGGAATAAGTGAAGTCCTAATAGCTGTTCATAAAATGGGTGGGTTATTTTTCCTGATGGAGAATAAGTGATTCCATTATTGGTACAAATAACAGTATAGGTAGAAGTCTGGCCTCCACTGCTTCACTCCGGTGGGTAAAAGCCATCTTTCTCTGGGAGTGAAAGGGAATAATCAATTGCTTTGGAAAATGTGGGGTCATGGCCATTACCTGGTGGATGAGAAAGGCGTGGTCTTTGGGTTCAGACCTGGGTTCCAGTCCAGGCTCTATTACACACTAGCTGAGTGACTTTGGGCAGGTTACTCACCTACTCTGAGCTTCTGTTTCTTCATGAGTATGAAGGCAAAAGTAGTACATACCTCACCGAATTGTAAAAAGGGGATAGTTACAGAGCCTGCCTCCTAAAAGGGCTTCATTGAACACCTTTCTTTTGTGGATGCTGCTTTTTTTTGCAAAGAAGGAAAGCTAACATCCAGAAAATTAGTGAAGACAAACTCCCAAGAGCTGATTTTCTCTTAATAATCATCTACAGTAAATGGCAGGCAACTATTTTCTCAATGCAAGGAGTTTTATTCTATGAACTCCCCTCCTACATAATCTTAGAGGTCTCTCTGAAAATTTGGTGTGTCATGTCTCATAGAAGTTAGTTTTAAGAAAATGCTAAAAGTTTCATACTGTGCTAAAGGGGAAGAAAATGAGAAACACTGGGCATGTACATAACAAATGGTGTCTTAGTTCAAGGACTGAGTGGTTTATAAACAACAGAAATTTATTTCTCACAGTTTTGGAGGCTGGAAGTTTGAGATCAGGGTGCCAGCATGGCTGGATTTTGGCGAGACCCCTCTTCCGGGTGGCAGTCTGTCATTTTCTTACTGGATCTTCCCATGATGGAAGGCAGTGAGTGAGATTTCTGGGGTTCCTTTTCCATTCATGAGGGTGTTGCTCTCATGATCTCATTACCTCGCAAAGGCCCCACCCTGCTAATACGATCACACTGGAGTTTAGGATTTTAACAATGAATTTTGTGGGGGGCAGGGGTACACAAACATTCAGTCCGCAACAAATGGTGATTTTGTACCGAATTTGCCCACATTTGGTAGTTTCTCCTTGGAAAGGAAATCACCAATAATAACAGGCCGTCTACTACATGCTAGGTATTTTCATTACACATACCCTCTTTCTAATCGGTGTGAAATACATACAAGAGTTATTTTTAAACATTTGCCTGTGACCCTTAGCAAGAAATACATTTGAATTATGTGTGTGTACATATGTAACATAATTATATATGAAGTTAAAGCAAAAATTTCAGGAAACAATACTGACCCTTATGCCATGAAATGAAGCCTTGATATTTTCTGTTCTATACCATTTCATTTGGTTAAAATGTTGATTGTAACTCAAACTGGTGTTATGACCTGCTAATGTGTAGCAAATTGCATTTTGAAAACCCCTGCCCTACATTCTAGGTACTGGTATCCACGTTTTGTTTTTTATAGCAGAAAGGACGTTCCAAGAGTGTGTAAGGTGTCAGAGGCCACATGGCCGGGAGGTGTCAGAGTATGGATTTGAATCCAGAGTTCTGATTCTGAACTCCATGTAGCTTATACCATACTATGCTGTCTTTTGTGGAATTTTCCTCTCTTTTTTTTTGTGTGTGTATGTGTGTGTTTTTATCTCCCAAACACACTTAGCTATACAGAGACCATGAAATCGTTTGTTAAACCAATCCTGGAAGTTATTAAAATAATTCCACTAGACTCAAAAAGCACGGCCTCTAGAACTTTTCTCCTTTGCAGGGTTCTCACTAAACATGCTCTATATGTAGAAAAACTGGTCTCTTTATTCAGAAGTTTAAAAATATTTTATTTTCTTTCCAAAGGGAGGCACAAGTTGCTGGTTTAAACTGAAGAGAAAAATATCTGCTTTGTGTTTGCCTTTTATTTTGCACCCACTTGGACTAGAAAAATGAACGAAACTGGCACCAAAGTAATGAGGGCAATGTTGCACCCCTGGATTCATTCTGATGATGTTTTACTAACACCTTAAAGCAAATCAAAGAATATGACACACCCACATTTTATAGCCTATCATGTTATTCCAGTACCATGTTATTTTCTGGAATTCTTAAAAATAGTAAGGTTTGCATATACAATGTGAAGAATAGCTAGTGTGTTTATTTAAAAAATATTTTATTTGAGGAGTCTGGAAAGACCGTTACATGGCCTTCCACCATTTGCAGTTAGATGGAGAGACTTACCTTATCTGTGTGATTTTTCATTAAAAAGCTGTAAGAGTCTGACAAGCGAAAGCCCACCAATGCCTCACAGACAGCAACTGCCTTGATAACTCTGTTATGTCCAGACCAGAGCTAAGCCTGGTTAAGTCAGGCATTTTTTTTTTTTTTTTTTTTTGCCGTACGCGGGCCTCTCACTGTTGTGGCCTCTGCTGTTGCGGAGCACAGGCTCCGGATGCGCAGGCTCAGCGGCCATGGCTCACGGGCCCAGCCACTCCGCGGCATGTAGGATCTTCCCAGACCGGGGCACGAACCCTTGTCCCCTGCGTCAGCAGGTGGACTCTCAACCACTGCGCCACCAGGGAAGCCCAGGCATATATTTTGACATTCTAATTCTAAGGCTTCTAATTGAAATGGCCAGAATGTATATGTGATTACTGAAAAATACTATAGTTTGTTTAAGAAAAAGAACAAAAAAGAAATGAAAGAGATTGCAGGCTTTGATATAACTCAATAGCTACTAAAGATTGGACTACTGCCCAGAAGACCAGAAAAATCTCCATTATGACTGGTCATTCATTCAGTCAATAAATATGTGTCAAGTATTGGGACTTCCCTCGCGGCGCAGTGGTTAAGAATCCGCCTGCCAATGCAGGGGACACGGGTTAGAGCCCTGGTCCGGAAAGATCCCATGTGCTGTGGAGCAGCTAAGCCCATGTGCCACAATTACTGAGCCTATGCTCTGGAGCCCACGAGCCACAACTGCTGAACCCACGTGCCACAACGACTGAGCCTGTGCACCACAACTACTGAAGGCTACATGCCACAACTACTGAGACTGCGTGCTGCAACTACTGAAGCCCTTGTGCCTAGAGCCCGTGCTCCTCAAGAGAAGCCACTGCAATGAGAAGCCTGTGCACTACAATGAAGATCCAATGCAGCCAAAAAAACCCCCAACACACTATGTATCAAGTATTTACAATCAGCCCTTCATATTCCAAGATCCTGCATCCATGGATTCAAGCAACCATGGATAGAAAATACTCATAAAAAAAAATTACAGAAAATTCCAAAAAGCAAAACTTGAGTTTACTGCATGCTGGTAATTAGTTACATGATATTTACATTGTATTTTCAACTATTTACATAACATTTACATTGTATTAGGTATTATAAATAATCTAGAGATGATCTAAAGTATATGGGAGGATGCACCTAGGTTATTATGCAAATGCTATGACGTTTTATGTAAGGAACTTGAGCATCTGTGGATTTTGGTATCCACGGGAGTCCTGGGACCAATCGCCCATGGATATTGAGGGTTGACTGTACTATGTGCTGTATTCTGTGGCAGGCTGTTTATTCTCAAGGAGTGTATTCATTGCAAAATTAATTTCTTTATGCCTCCTCTGTTCAGAAAGCATTTTGGGTGATTGGGAGCTTCCTCTGAGCACATTTCTGGTTCTGATGCAATGTGCAATGACATCTCATGGGAGGTCCCTGGCGGCAGAGTTGAGGTTATAGCAGACGTGGAGTTGAGCAGTCTCCTTTCCTCTTCTCTCATTTACTGGGTAGTTGTCTCCGTGCATGAGGATGAGAACAGTGACTATTAAAATTCACTTTGCTCTGTAGAGTAAGAGCCCTTTTCTTAGACCTTTAGAGTTCAGAGAGGTTTGGGAAGGGATCCTGATAAAGTATGGCCTTCGGGATCTGTGTATGTGTGTATTTTCATTCATTCATCTTTAAAAAAGAGACAAACGAAATTAAAAACCAAAACACAACACCTCTACCCTCAGGAGCATCTATTTACTTTTGACATGGTGGTACTTAATCCAGGAGCCATGTTCTTGGGGAAAACTAGTTGTTTCATAGGCTTCTTTACAGACTTTTGGTTTCTTTGGAATAACGAATTCCAGGAAACAACGGGCTACATGTAAGAGAGCACAACAGAGCTTTTTAAAGGTTCACTGAACTGACCATTGTGTTGCAATTGAGTTTTAGGGCCAGGATCAAGAGTTCTTTTAAATAAATTTTATTGAACTTCTGCTTTGTCTGAAATAGATCCTACGTGGGCAAAATACCTGGAACACAATAAAAGCCTAATAAATATGTTTTGAAAAAATAGGTGGATGGTTAATTCTTGGTCCCAATCGCAGTGAAGCTTGAAATCTAGTGTTGAAAACAGGCACTGATCTTCAGTGAATCATTTATTCAACAAGTATTTATTAAGTGTCTACTATTTATTTATTTATTTTTTTGTGGTACGTGGGCCTCTCACTGTTGTGGCCTCTCCCGTTGCGGAGCACAGGCTCCGGACGCGCAGGCTCAGCGGCCATGGTTCACAGGTCTAGCCGCTCCGTGGCATGTGGGATCTTCCCGGACCAGGCCCCGAACCCATGTCCCCTGCATCGGCAGGTGGACTCTCAACCACTGTGCCACCAGGGAAGCCCTAAGTGTCTACTACTGACTGGTACTTTTCTGAGTTCTAGGCAACAAGATTATGTTAACAACGAGGAAAGTATTACCTTTGAGACCATTAACCAACCTTGAAATTGTAAGTTGAAACCTTAGTGTCATAGCAATGTCTGTAACAGATAGCTATTGTTCAGTGATTATTATGTACCAGCTACCATACAAAATGTTTTACATAATTATCATATGTTTTACATAATTATCATATGTAATCCTTATGACACTCCTGGGGGGTACTGTTATACTATTTTAATTATTATGTCATTTTTACTGTTGAGGAAACTGAGGCTTAGAGAGGTGAAGTAACTTACCCAAAGTCACAAAGCAAAGAAGCAGTGAAACTAGGATTTTGATCTTTGTGGGATTTTTCCATTCCTAATAATTTTTTAACCTAAAAGCTAAAAGTAACTCTTTGCAATTAAAAAGCAGTCTCAAAAAAAACCCTAAGAAAAAAGTAGTCTCATATTCTTTTACTGAAATCGTTCTGTAAGTGAGGAAGCAACACTTTAGTTGATGGTTGATTCTGCTCCGTCTCATTAACATAGGAGTCCAGGCCAGTGCCTGCATTTAGAGGCCTTGAGTAATACTACATGAGTTTTATTAATGACTGCTCTTTAGTTAAACTTTATGAGTCTATGTAAATCTCATGACAAATGAGACTGAGCCTTGTTTTGAAATATTTCCTTTCTTTTTTTTTTTTTTCAAGTACTTAAAGCCTTCTGCCAAATCTGGAGCTTTTAATTAAAAGTGCAGTGCCCTGGGAAGGATGAACTCTCTCCCCCGCCCTGCTCAGAACTACAGTTTATGGCCTCCTTGGAGGAGAAAGCGCTTATGCAGCTGTAAGAAGAGTGAAATGGTGGTCAGAGAGAAATAGCTTTTGGTTTCCTTCATTTTCTACTCATCTGATCCTCAAGCACCCACGCCAAATGCGAGGGTGGCTGCAGACTGCTGTTAGGTATTGAAGTTTAGTCCGATCATAGGCTGAAAAAACTACTGGTACAACTACTGGGGAGAGTATCTGTGACTTTCAATAGTCTTGCTTCATGAGAAACAGAGAGAGAAGATGAATAATATTTATAATCCTCCATGCTGGGCTGATAATTATTTCCTTGGGTTACACTATCTGAAACCATTTACTCTACCTCAGTCCCTCTTTCCCTATCAAAGGGCAAAAAAAGAAAGGTACAGCTGAGTTTTATTTATTTTTATTTTTTAATATATTTAAAATTGAATTGTAGTTGATGTACAATATTATATAAGTTGCAGGTATACAATATAGTGATTCACAATTTTGAAAGGTTATATACTCCATTTTATAGTTATTATAAAATATTGGCTACATTCTCTGTGCTGTACAATATATCCTTGTAGTTCATTTTATACGTAATAGTTTGGACCTCTGCCTCTAAATTGCCCCCCCGCCCGCCTTGGGGATTGGTCAGAGTGGCACAGGTACCTCTGGCTCCTCTTCTCCATCTTCTCTCTCTCTTCCTCTTCTGGTCCTTCTGTCAGTCCCTTTCCACCATTCACTTAGAGCAAAACCTTTCTTTGTTTGATGCCTAAATGTCTAGTTTTTATAAGTATCTACCTCATGCATTAATGAGAATGCAGTGAAATAAGAAGTGAAGAACTTAGAAAGAATTCTGAAGATGTCAGTCGCAGGACTGACATTGTGGGTGGAAGTCCTGTGAATTTGCCCAGAAACCTGGACTTAGTCTGATGCCCTGTTGTCACTGTCTTGAAATTATTAATAATTTTTGAATAAAGGGACCACATTTTCATTTTGTGGAACTGCATTCCACACATCCTGGAGCTGGTTCTGCTTAGCGGTAAAGAGGCAAGACCATGCTTTTTCCAAGTGCTGTCATTTAACGCAATGATTGTTTTTGACAGTAACATGACTTAATATACTAAAGATTTACCTTTGTGAATGTGTGTTAGCACACCAAACTTCCTTTCCTTCTGTGGCCACTACAAGAGAGCTAAAAAATAATTGCCTTGTGGTATGTTTGACATAACTGGCTTTCACATACCACAAAGAAATTTGAGCTCCTTTAAAATTGAAGGATCAGCATTGTTAGGGGATTTACAGCATTTTCAAAAAGCATGCCCCCAGGTTCACATGCTTTCCTGATTCCCAGCACAGAGGAAATTCTGTAGAGAAGCAGTGAGAGCCCCTGCTCTCACCTTATAAAAAGAACCACTATGGAGTGTCATCTTTATTCATGAATCCATAAATCCCACAAATATCCTTTGGGTGCCTGTGAGGTGCAAGACACTCTCTTACCCACTGGGGTTCTAACCATGAACAGGACAGACCTGGCCCCTGCTCTCTCCAAGCCCCCAGTCTAGTGGGAGAGATCAGATGTTACAAGAGGTGCCGTGAGGAAGAGGTATTGAGTGCTGAACCAAACTTGGGTTCGCTCCCCTGTGTGCAGTAAAGCCAATCTACTGACACCAGGTTGTGGTGAAGGAAAGTGCAGCGTTTATTGCAGGCACCAAGCAAGGAGTCCGGGGCAGCTAGTGCTCAGAACACTCAAACTCCCTGATGGGTTTCAGGAAAGCATTTTTAAAGACAAGGTGAGAGAGGGGAGTCCCAGGGTAAGTCATCAACTTGTGCACAATTCTCTGACTGGTTGATGGTGAGGTAACAGGGTGGTGTCATAGGGTTAACATCAATCCTTAGGTCTGGGAGCTACATGCTCATGGTCATCAAGTAGTTAATTTCTTCCATTTGGTGGTGGTTTTAGCATCTGTAAAACAACTCAGGAAATGTGCATCAGATACTATTATCTAGGCACTTCAGAGAGGAGCTACAGCAGAGGGTATGGGCGAGGGGATCTGTCCTGGAAAGGCCCCATATGGTCCTGCTCAGTTACACTATAGGAGTACATGAGGAAACCTAAAGCAAGTAGGGAATCAAGGGGGACTCCTGGAGGAGGGGACTTCTAAGTTGATACCTGAAGGATGAAAGGACAAGAGGAATGTGATCCCCTTAGAGCTGACTTTAGGGACAGCTGGCCCAGGGGAGTGAAAGGACCTTGTATAGCGCTACACTAAGCATGGTTTTCAGGTCAAGTTGAACTGAGTGTTCTTTTTGCTGCTAACTAGCTGTGTGACCACATAGAAGTTACTTAACTTCTCTGAGCCTTTATTTATCATCTGTGAAATGGGCATAATTATGGTACCTACTTCACCTGGCTGTGGTGAAGATTGAGGAGCTAATTTCTCCAAAATCTAGCAGAGTGCTTGGCAAAATTTAAGTGTTAAATAAATATTGGCAAAAAAATAAATAAATAAATAAATATTGGCTATATTGTTTCAAGACATATTAGCTGTTTTCCTGGCATAGCAGCTGTTACTTTTATGATTAAGATATGAAGTTCTAAAGCAATACCACAGAGACTTACTAATAAGCTTGGCTTCTTGTCATTTATGGTTTGGGCACACATTCACTGCTTTTTAGAGCCTCACCATATCTGAGCAGCATTTCTACTGCAAGGAAGGGGTTTTCCCTTGTCAGTGGGGAAACACAGTGGCCAGGGACCTCAATGAGAGGGTCAGTCAAGACATGAGATCTGCTGTCCTGCAGGAGCCAGAGGTCTGAATCTCATTCACTGTGCTCAGTTGTGTTGCAAACAGGACATGATGTGGTCATTCTCAAAGGATTAAAACCAGGGATCCTTTTTAATATGGGTATTCAAGATGTTGAGGTCATAGCCCTGAGAAAGAACTGGGAACCCTCATAATCCCTTTGAAAAGCATTGGTTTTATGCAATTTAGTTGTGGTTTTAGCATATGGCATCTAAAGGATGCTGGAAACATGAACGTCAGTACTCACCCCTGTCACCTGGTCTCCTAATTATTACCATCTGTCCTCACTTCATTGATTCCCTGTGACAGAGTCATACCTGCTCCATGATGGCCTAACCAGGTCAGTTGGAACAACAGCAAAAACCATGACTGATGTTTGTGGCGCTCTGCCTAACAGTCTGCTCATCAGAGTTTATTTCCTCCCAGAAATAGGATGCAGGACTGTTTGGTTTTTCTGGCCTAAGGTTTAAAAAAGTTCTAAGAGTAGGGCCAGGAACCTTTGGCTCTGATCTGGATCACCTGCTTTGCAGAATTTGTTCTGAAATATCAGTTTCAGTTTCTTTTATTTTTGCGGTACGCGGGCCCCTCACTGCTGTGGCCTCTCCCGTTGAGGAGCACAGGTTCCGGACGCGCAGGCTCAGCAGCCATGGCTCACGGGCCCAGCTGCTCCGTGGCATGTGGGATCTTCCCGGACCGGGGCACGAACCCATGTCCCCTGCATCGGCAGGCGGACTCTCAACCATTGTGCCACCAGGGAAGCCCCAGTTTCAGTTTCTTGAAACACTTTGGACTTTCTGTCCATAGGTTTGTTTTTTTTTTGCTTCTTACTCATCTACTGATAAATAATCAAAACCTATATCCAAAGCACTCTAGAAAAAGAAAGGTCTATTCTCTGTGATCAAGGAGTTACAATCTGATTGCAGTAATTTGTCCATCTGTGGCTGATATATGGGCTATGAAATCCCTCAGTTAATACAGTGGAAGATGGAATTCATGCTGCAGCTTTGATTCATATGTAATTCTAAGATTTCATTGGTCAAGAATCCAAGGGTCTGAGGGAGAAGGCTGATTCACCACCTTAGTAAAGCTGAGTGATTTAACAATGATACTGCTGCTGGTAATAACATCTGGGTTATCTGTTACTTACCCAGTGCCCATCTCAGCTGTTATATGTGTAATCTTCCCAACAACACACGTACTGTTATTACCTTTTCACAGAAGAGGAAGTCATCTCAGAGAGACTGAGCAATTTATTCAAGTCCACACAGCAAAAAAGTGGCAAAGCCAGGGTTGGAACTCATGTCTACCAGTCAGTGATTCATGAAACGTGTTTCTTCCTGTCTGTGTGATGTTGTAGACACCTTGAAGACAGCATTTCCTTTTCTGTAAATGGGATAAAAAGACAACTGGGGGGCTTCCCTGGTGGCGCAGTGGTTGAGAGTCCGCCTGCCGATGCAGGGGACACAGGTCCGTGCCCCGGTCTGGGAAGATCCCACATGCCGCGGAGTGGCTGGGCCTGTGAGCCATGGCCGCTGAGCCTGCGCGTCCGGAGCCTGTGCTCCGCAACAGGAGAGGCCACAACTGCAACAGGAGAGGCCACAACAGTGAGAGGCCCGCGTACCGCTAAAAAAAAAAAAAAAAAAAAAAAAAAGACAATTGGGTTGTTGTGAAGATTAAAAGAATTGATACATTTAAAAGGGCTTGGAAAACTGTAGAGTGCTATCAATATATAACTTAATATTATAAAGAAAACTTACATATGATCTCCCAAACTCATAAAGTGAGCTGTTTTATGCCAAAGCAGGCCTGGGCTCCCTCCCTTAGAATCTGTTGGTGACACAGCTCTACACATGTTCAGCGACTTCTGTGATATTTGCCACCAGATGAATAGGCCACTGGTCACATTTGAGAAACGTTTATTGAGCTCATTTGTGTGTCAAGCAAAATGCTGGTTGCCTGCTATGTGATGGGGCAGATCTGCTTTCCTGGAACTTGTAGCTCTATGGGGGAGGTTAGGATTAAATCCATAAATTTGCATATATATATATATATATATATATATGAAAATTTTGATGACTTCTCCAAGAGGGAAAACTGCCATTTTTTTGAGAGAAAACCAGGAGAATAGGCCTAATTCAAATGGGCCAGGAAGTAACTTTTGAATAAGTGATGTATAAGCTGAAACTTGAAGGTTGAGTAGAAGTCAGTTGAATGCGGAGCAGGCAGCATAATCCAGGCATAAGGGCAAATTTGAAGGCCCAGTGTAAGGAAATAATAATAATACTTAATTATAGTAATTATAAAAGCTAACATTTAGTGAACTCTGATTTGTGTGCCAGCTACTTTACCAAGTGCTTTACCAGTATTATCTCATTTCAGGCTCAAATGCCCTCTGGGGTAGATGCTATTTTTATTCCTGTTCTACAAATGAGAAAACTGAGGCTAAAGAGATGAAGTGTCTTATCCAAGGTCATATAGTATGTAAGTCCTGGAACCAGGATGATTACAAACTCACATTCTAAGCCATGATCTTGGTTCAGCTAAATAAGGAAAAGTTGGCCAGTCCATCTGTTAGGGCTCAGCTGCAGACAACAGAAACCACCTTAGCTAGTTTGAGGAAGAAGAGATTTACCGGGTACTCAGTGGTTTACAAAATCACTGAAGGAGCTGAAAGGGAAGCTCCTGGGCTTAGAGTCCGGGCCAAGCTTGCAGAGACAACCTCTTACCCCCAGAACCACATTGTTACTTCGGTGATTAGGAAAACTGCTGCTGCAGCAGCAAATAAAATCTGGAAGCCAGTGACTGCAGAACTGTGCTGATTCTGGCCCAGTTTGTACCAGCAAAAGGGATGCCTCATCCTCTGCCTCTCCCCTGCTTAACTGGGCCCTCAGGTCAAGTCTCACACAAGTGCTTGTGATTGGTACAGTGAAATCACATGCTGGTTTCTAGCAGCAAAGGGGATCCAGGAACTGCAGTTCTTAGCTTTCCTGACATGTGTTGCAGGGAGACATGCCCAACGGGAGCAGGGAGTTGACATGCCCCCGTCAGTGGGCAGTCAGTCCATGGGCTCCAGCTCACCAGTGGGGCTGGACTGCAGGAGTGATGGGGAAGGGTAGATGGGACCACATCACGAAGGCCTTTGGGCTATGTTAAGGAATTTATATTCTATGTAGAATACAAGGGGGAGCAGGAGACTGTCAAAGTCAGATAATTTTTTAAAAAGACTAACCTGGCTGATGTGTGGAAGGTGGATTGGAGGAGACAGGAGTGAATGCAGGAAGATTATTTACAGGCTGTAAGATGGAAAGAATTGGACAGATTTGAAATATGTTTTGGATACTGAATCAATGTGGTATGGTGTTGAGTTAGATATGGGAAGATGGGAAAACCAGTTTTCAGGCTTGAGAAACTGGGAAGATTGGGGAGAATTTGCTGAGACAGAAAAGGCTGGGGAGTGACTTGCTTAGGTGAGTGCTGGGGGAAGAATTGGGGAATCAGGAGTTCTGTTTTGTAGATCTCAAGTTTGAGATCTCTCTTATGCCAGTGGAAATGTTAAATGATCAGTTGTGAATGACTCTGGAGTCTGGAGAATCAGGACTAGAGTTAGAAATTTAGGTGTCATCAGTATATTTATTTAAAGTCAAGAGACTGGATGGAATCACCTACGCACAGAGAATGGTGCAAGAGGAGAAGGGAGCACAGGGCTGAGCCCTGAGCCATTCCAGCTGTTATATGGTTAGGGTAGAGGAGGTGGGACCAGCACAGTAGAATGAGAAACAAACACAGAGGTAGGAGGAGAACAGAAGAAAGTGGGAGAAAGTGAAGGAGAGTGTGACTTTTTAAGAAGACAATTGTTCATTGGACTAGACAGAATGGAGGGCTTTGGTGACTTCTGGTATCTTGGAGAGGGCTGAAGAGTAAGTTGAGGTAAGGAAGTGCAGAGAAGGTTTGTAGGCAACATTTCTGAGAGTCTCGGCTGTGAAGGAGAACAGCTGATGTACTTAGGGGACTGTGAGGTCAAGGGCAGTTTGTTTTGTATGTGTTTTGAACTCACTAGAGAAGGGGTCCCCAAGTCCCCAGGCCGTGGACTGGTGCAGGTCTGTGGCCTGTTAGGATCTGGGCCGCACAGCAGGAGGTGAGTGGTGGGCCAGCGAGTGAAGCTTCATCTGCCACCCCCCACGCTCGCATTATCGCCTGAACTATCCCCCCACCCTGGTCCATGGAAAAATTGTCTTCCACGAGACTGGTCCCTGGTGCCAAAAAGTTGGGGACTACTGCACTAGAGCATGGAGGATGCTATGGGAATGATCTTATGGAAAGGAAAGAGGAGTATACTGCTGGATGGGGTGCAACAAAGTGAAAAAGTGAGGTTCTTGAGAGGGAGAGGGGGTGGGATCCTGGCCCACAGTGCAAAGTGGCCTTTGATAGTCTCTCTTAACAGGAAGCAATTAACAAAGGGGAGCCGCAGCCTTGAACGAGCCGGGGATTTGGTGGTGAAAGCACGTTGGAAGGTTTGTCTGTTGGTTTCTGTTTTCCCACTAGCGCAGGAGGCAAGGCTGAGGCATCAGTAATTTGAGGAGAGCATCCTGGTCCCTCTGTCTGAAGAGACAGAGCTGGAGGTCTGGTTCAATCCCAAAGGCTGCTACCATGTTCTCAGCCAGAACACTGTGACCGATGGATCATTCTGGTATCTGGCCCTGATAAAAGGATCTCTACTCCGAAATGAGTTATCCTTTCCACCTCTGGAAACCAAAACTACCCAGCAAAACCCAGTCATTTCCCTACCGTAATAAAGGATTTAAAGTTCTCTTCATCAGGCACATCAGTACACGTGTAACATGTATTTACTGTGGACACTGGGTACTTGCACTTGGATGGGAGAAATAGGAATAAACAGAACAATACAGAGAAATCCTGGGGTGGAAGGGGGGTGAATGCTGGGCTTCTAGAGAACAAGAAGGAAACCCAACCCACTTACTTCCAGACATATTTTGGTCCCCAGTTTCTATGTTCTTTCCAAAATCTCCATCCCCATTATTCACAGCTTCCTTCTTTCCTGGTGGGGGAACTCCTTCTCTGAGGGTGGTAGAGAAACTCACTAATGAGAAATATTAGAATATTAAGAGCAGGAGACAAGCATTACAGAGAATCTTCTGGCAGTGTATCCTAATAGAGGAGATGCTGTATCTCCAGGTGGAGAATAAAGAAATCACATCCCCTGAAGCAGTTAAAAGGAGCAAGTAGCCAGACTATACAGGGTATGGGTGCCCTGTCGTGGCCCCAGGCAAGACGTCAAAATGACTGTTTCCAATCAGAAGTTCCCAAAATATTGATACTATGATTTAATGCCTGTTAGGAGGCCCATGTGAGTTGTGATTGAGTATGAAATGGGACACATGATTTGCTTTATAATCCATCTGAAGCCCTTATAAAGGCCAAATGTTTTGGAGAATATTTTAAGCTCTGGTGAAGGTCACAAGGCTTTAACTGGCAGGAAACTCAGGCGAACTTTATTAAAATAGCAGTTCTTGTGTAGCTCCCTGAACTAGAAGAAATGGTACAACAAAGAAGAGGAGGAGCACATGTAATTATATTTCACTTACTTTTTCCAGTCCCTTTCTTTAATTTATTAGTCAGTCTTTCTTTAGAAACTGCTTTTGCTGTTACATTAGCTGTTGGCTTGTTACCTCAGCGATTCGCGGTCAGAAGACATCTCACTATCTCACTCTGGATAGTTTCACTGTTTTTCCTCCTTCCTCACCTCTACAACATTGGGTGTCAACTTCTCTGCCCCTTTTCAGAAGATTTGTCATTATTTTGTACGTGGACTTGGGGAAAAAAATCCTATTTTTTTTTTTAGTGTTTTCTTCCCTCTGTCTCCTCTAATTATTGTTGTTGGACATCTCTCTGGGTTTTCTATTTTTTGCGTTTCCCCCCCTTTACAATTCGCTTTGAGTGTGTTTCCTTTGAGCTGAAATCCCCAGAAGCTGGAGGACAGGTGAGGTGGCATCAGCTATACCCTTTCATTAAGGGTAAACTAAGAACTAGGGAGCAGTGCTCATTTCTCCAGCCTCCATCAGGAATGGAAAGGGTTCCTGGGAGCAGGTGGAAGCTATTCTCCACCAGATGACTCAAGGTCACTGGAATTTCTCCTTACCCTTCTGAACTCAGGGCCTCACAACTCCCAAACTACCAGTCCATTTTTAGGGTGTGTGAAGTTTCCTGGAGGCTGAGTTGGTAATCCTTGGTCCTCTGATGCCTGTGTAACCCCACTCACTCCACCCCATAGCTGTGTAATGTTCAAGACAACGAGGGAACAGAGGAACGACTGATTGGTTCAGGTCCTGGGGCTTGGTCTTCAGTGAATTTTCTCATTGCTTAAACCTCTGAATGTTTGTAAAGTAGGGTGTTTGTGCATATGTATGTTTTTTAATAGCAGTATTATAATTACAAATTTTGAAAATGGGATATCTTCACGGGTACAAAGGAAGGAAGCCAGGCTGGTGGTGTGTGTGCAATGCCATGGTCAAACTCCCTTCCTGAACTTGGTCACCTTTGAGAAGCTAAAGTGGGCTCTCAGTAACAGTTGAAGCAAGAGCCTTTGTTTTTCTCTAAGCCCGTTCCTCGGATTCCCTAAACTTTCCCCAAAACATGCCACAGAGGACACCACTTTTCATTTGGAAAAAACAGGTTTGGGAATAAATATTGCTGGTTAGGAGAAACAGAGACCTTCCTCTAAAGAGGATGTGGTAAAGTGAGAACAAATTCATTTTCTCTAATTGCATTTCTTTGAAGAAACTTTTGCTACAGGTAGGGGTTGGAGGAGAATTTGCTGACTCACCCAAGAGACAGAGTCTGGGGCTCTGGTGAGTGTGGCATTATGGCTTGGGCATCCCTGGTCTAGGCTGTCAAGGCTTAGCTGGGGACATAGTGTCCCAGGGAGCATGGAAGAGGGTTGTTTGAAACATAGATGCTCACGCCGTGTGGTTTTCTGCCTCTCTCTGTGATCAGCATTATGCTTAGTGCACTCAGACCCTTAGGTTGCAGGATGTGGCCCTCAACCCTACCTTTGCTCAGGGAAGGAAGGAGCCCTGTCATTGCAGGAATTTGTATATTTGGCTCTGCTGGGTGCTCCAGTTCACTCAAGGAAGAACTCTCTTTCCTTGCGTTATCTTCACACACACACACAAGTGCCACTTTCTTCCTTAGGATCTGGCCCTAGATGGACTTGTTCTTTGTGAGTTTCAATATTCCCTTGGCTCACAGAGGCAACTCCAATATCTAGTGGGCCTGGGCTGGGCACAGAGATGGCCGTTGTTTAGTCTTTGAGCTGTAGGTCTTCTTGTCACTTCTCTTTCATCTAAGGATGAAACCTGTGAAACAAATGCCTCGTGCTATTGTAAAATTTACTCTTTGATGGAGACTCTGGCAGGACCTGGGTGTCAGGTTGTGCTTTCCTTCCTACATGCCTCTCCTTGAAGGGCTCTGCTTTTTAAGGACCAGCTCTAGGAATTGACGTCTTCAGCCATGGTGGCTCTGGGACCTCATGGAAAGGAGAGAAGAAAGATAACCCTGTTAGAGACAGGGGTTGAATAGTAGAACCTTACCTTTTAAAGTTCCCATTTTGTTCTTCCTGCCTCTACACTGATGCTGAAAGACAAAGAAAATGAGAGGCTGGGACCCATTATTCACTCTCCTCTTTCTAAGCAGGTAGAAGACATTCATTATGGAATGAATGATGTGATGTTCATTAATGAATTATGTGACTTTCTGCATTGATTTAATTGTGACTCTTTCCATGCTATTCATTGTTAAAGTGGATAAAAATATTTTCTACTGACCTTCCTGGAAAATTCAAATGAAGAAGGGTTTTCTGCATGTGGTCCTGATTGGTATTTCAGAGAGTGGTCCTCTACCAGAGAAAGATAGAATCTCAGGTCTTCAGGAACATGTATGTTCCTTTCTATAGGATTCTGCTTTCTTAGCACAGGTGGAGTAGTATCTGATCTCAGGGGCTCAGCATTGCTCACAGATCAGCTCTAACAAAATGGGGAGGCTTGGCTCACAGACACCTAAGATGAGAAGATGGCTGATGAACCATTTTGAGGACCCGTTCACCTCAGGTGTTCTGAACTCTCCTAATAAGCCATTCAATGGCCCCTGAATCACAGTGTTTGGGGTTACTCTGGAGCCCTCTGCCACATGCAGGTGGATGGTCTGTGAGCTTTGGAAAGAAGCCCTGGTCCCCGTTGCCTTTTCCCTGCTATTCTCCTTGACTAGATGTCCTCATCTTTCCCTGGAGTTCCCATTCCTGATGTCATGCTGTTTCAATGATTGATTTAGAAAAACGTGAAGGAAGAGAAAAAGAAACAAGAGTCAGTCTCTTCTGACTGAGTTCCTAGAGTTCCTGACTGAGAACCTAGAGTTCCTCTACCTGATTGGTGTCATGGTCTTTTTCAAACATGGAATGCCACTGAATTCAGTAGCAAGACAGAAGGAAGACCCTGACCCCAAACAAAACAAAAGCTCCAGGACTCACTAAAAGGCAGAAGAAACCCGCCAACGTTCTGCATCATCTGACGTGCATTGCTGTCACAGGTGATGGGGCACGGAGAATGCGTGCTCCAGTCTGAGGTTCCAGGCCCCCATCAGAAGGCCATGGGACAGTCGCAAAGGGCTCCTGAGGACAAATGAGAGGCCAGGCCCTCTGCCACCATCCAGCCTAGTGCATCCCACCACCAGCTCATGGCTGCTAGATATCTCCACCCTCCCCTGGTCCTTCCTGTTTTCCTCAGCATACTGTAAATTTATATGTATACACCTGAAAACAAAAAAAATTAATCATAGTCAACCTAAGAAAGTAATGGAAAGTTTTATTTGAGCCAACCGGAGGATTATAATCCAGGAGATGGTCATTCAGAAAACTCTGAGGACTATTCTTACTGTTAAAGGTCAAGGCATAGTTCTATGAGTTTTGGAGACAAAGGGTTATATACCAGAGTAACATATTGACAGTTTGTATAGTCCAACAAGGCAAGTAGTACGTTATTGTGACCCCTTACAGGATTGAGACAGGAATGTTTTCTATTAAGGAGCTACCTTGCTGGTGTCAGGAGGAAACTGCTTTTGTTTTTGGCGAGTAGACTTCCCTGTGTCTCCTAAGGGGATCTAGTTAATGTATAATCAGATGCGCACTGCACACTAAAGGGCAAGGGGTAGTGGCTCAAATGGGCAGAGAGAGGATTTCATGTTTAAAAATATTCTTGTCCCGCTTTAAAATAATTTTATTTCATCACACCTTAGTGTAATTTTCTCTCTACTCCACCTATAATCCAGTTACTACTTGGTTCCCTTTTACTCCTTCAAAATACAGGTTTGGACACCACCATTTCCACAGCCTTTGGAGATCTGAAGATCTCTCAGGAATTTTTACTAATTCCCAGGGACCGTTTTTTGTTTTTCCTTTTATAAAGTTCATTATTAGACGGGAAGAATACTATAGACTCTAGGGTTTGAAAAAGTATAACAGGTGACAGATGAAGAAACGTGAAATTAGAGATAATATTTTTATAAAACCTTTCATTAATGAATATTGTCAATCATTAACACTATCTTTTAAATACAATTATTACATTTATATGGTATTGTGACTTTTTTCCTGATCATTTTTACACTCATTATCTGGTTTGCTTTCACAACTATTCTATATTATAGCTACTATTATAATTACTTTCCTCATCTTAAAGTTGAAAAAGCAAAGGACCTTTGTCAAAGATGTTATAATATTCACAAAAGTATATACATATATATATATACACACAGACACACACACATACACGCACACATACACTCAGAAGTGTATTCTAATATATTGGAGACATTCAGAAAGTCCTGATTTGGTTTTGCTGTTGATTATTTAAGATCAACTCTGTCTACAAAATTTATTTAATACTGTTTATTAAGTGCATGCAGTATGAACGGCATTGTTCCAGAGACTATGGTAAATATAGAAAGAGTAACGTAGCCTCTGATATCAAGACTTGTATAACTTAATTGGAGAGAAAGCCATATGAATATGTGATTTTAAGGAAAGACTAAACAAAATAAGTAGCATAATAAAATATTAGTCCAAAATTAGCAATTATAGGGAAATTAAAGTCATGTTATCTTAGTTGACAGGGATCGTTGTTTTAAAAACTTTTCTTGGGAAACACAATACAGTTATGATCTAATCATGTATAGAATCTACAGTACATTTTGTTTGGAAATAGATCCTACACATTAGATTTATAAGGATCTTGTACACATCTTAATAATGGCTCTTATTACTTTCCTGATTTCTTCAAAGTTTTTTTCTTTTCACTATAGCAGCTAACATCTCCGATACTCCCCACCTCTCCAAACGTTTTCATTCTCTGCATTTTTTTATTTAGAAAGGCAAAACCCTTTCTTCCAAAATATTAAACTTCTTGAAGATTTAGATATTGTTGCTTTTCCCTGGGTTAGGCATAAAAGTAAATATTTGCAGGTTGTGCAAAGAACTAAGAACGAATTGCTTGGTACAGATGGAGAAATGTCAAGGATTCATTCAATTCTTCCTGGAAGAAGGTGGACATGCATATTTACAAATAGAAATACATATTGAGTGAAATGGGGATTTCTGGCAAGTCTCCATTTCCTTTTTCATATGTTTTCTAACTCAGTTTGCAGACTGTTTTGCAATGAAAAGTATCCACCCAGATTCCATCAAATGCTAGCAGTTCTGAGTGCCCGCAAACTCCAATTACTATGGGAAATTGTATGGGATGGGAGAGACTCTGGATATCTCTCATTCAGGTGTTCAGTTGGTATATCTTAGTTTTTTGTTTTTAGATTTTCTCACTGAATGATAAAACAGGAGCGTACAAGCTCCTGGAAGCAATGAAACCCTGCATGTCATGAAAAGGATTGTAAGCTAAGATCACATCCATTATCATGAGTAAAAAGTCTTTGATACTGTCTGTGTAATTCCTTCTGTGTAATTACATACACGACTCAGGTTTATGGTATATAGAGATTGAATTACAATCCTTGGCTACATGCTTACAAGTTTTTGTTGTTGTCTCCATCAGAAAGAAAGTTTTAGAGTCTATAACTCATGAACCACATATTTGATAAGCGCCACTAATGATTCTTTCAATTTGTTTGTGTGCAGAACTGGCTCTAACTGACTGAACAAGCTATTTTTGCTCCAATTTCTTTATACTTGTTGAAATAGACAATTGTTACTAACTTAACCGCGGGAAGAATAATTTCATTTGTATTGCGTGAAAAATATTGACTGGTTTCTAGTTTTATTATAGGTGTTTTCCAGTAAAAATTATTAAAACATGTAGATAATGCTTGCCAGTGCTAACTCAATAAGTAGAAAATAATTAGGATTATCATTAAGCTAGAGATCTCTATGTGTGTTGAGCAATTTTGGAGGCTGCACTGCTATACCCTCTATAACACTAGAAGCTATCTAGCAAATCGTAGGTGTTGTAACAGATTTGTAGTGTAGAAAAGAGTTAGTGCAGGGCTTCCGTGGTGGCGCAGTGGTTGAGAGTCCGCCTGCCGATGCAGGGGACACGGGTTCGTGCCCCGGTCCGGGAAGATCCCACATGCCACGGAGCGGCTGCGCCCGTGAGCCATGGCCGCTGAGCCTGTGCATCCAGAGCCTGTGCTCTGCAACGGGAGAGGCCACAACAGTGAGAGGCCCGCGTACCGTAAAAAAAAAAAAAAGAATTAGTGCAAAACTGAGTGAGAGGATGACATAAAGGGTAGGTAAAAGCTTAGCAAGTCAGAAGGGCTCTGATGAACCCACAAAAATTGTATTAAACTTTTTCAGGGATTCTTCTACTGATGGCATTAAAAGAAAAAAAAAAAAAAAAAGAAACACGCAAACAAAACAAACCAAGAAAATCCCCCAAAGAAAAGACAAAAATCATCCCATATATCCCCAATTCCAAAGGGGAAAGAGGTATCCCTTGGTTTGTGGCCATATGATTCCAGTGTCTGCGTCTGTGGTCATGTCACCTGCTCCTTTTCTGTGTCTGTTCTTCCTTTGCCTCCCTCTTATAAGAGCTTTCGTGATTGCATTTAGGACTCACCTGGATAATCTCTCTGTTTCAAAATTCTGAATTTAATCACACTTGCAAAGTCTCTGTTCCCATATAAGGCAATTCATTCACAGGTTCCAGGAATGAGGACCTGGATGTCTTTGTGGGTCTTTATTCAGTCTACCCACCCCCACCTCTATCTTTATTCTTTTTCTGAACACTAACTAGTTGGATTGACTCTTTACTTACCTCCTCTCTCCTATTTTCCTCATCTGTCTTTGTGTTCTACCTTCTGTCTTTCTTATTCTCCATTATATTTTCTAAACCTTCTTTTGAAATTTTAATTTCTCCTGTCATATATTTAGTTTCCAATATTACTTCTTGCTTTCTTAATACTCTTTAAAATATGGCATTGTGTTCTTATTTCATGGGTGTAATATTTCCTCAAATGTGGATTTTTGGCTATCAATTTCATTCATATTTAAGAGTGAGGCATCTAAGGGTCATTTCTGTCTATGGTTTATTGACAGGTAAGAAGGTGCTAAGACTTCATGGGTGGTTATTTTTTACTCAGCTGTTAATTTTCCCTAGAGAAGAAACCTCCTACATCGCCCATGTAAGTTTTCATTTACTCTGTAAGTCAATTGTCATTTGTCCATTTATTTGCCATCTTCTAGATTTTGTATTCATCTCTCATCTGGTGTCATCTTTAAAAAAGTGAGATAAAAGTCACGTAACATCAAAGTAACCATTTAAAAGTATATAATTCATTGGTATTTTGTACATTCACAATGTTGTGTGACCACCACCTCCATCTAGTTCAAAATATTTTTATCATCCCTCAAAGAAACTCCGTACCCATTAAACAGTCATCCCCCATTTCCCCCATAACCACCCAGCCCCTGGCAGCCACTAATCTGCTTTTGGTCACTATAGATGTACCTTTTTAGATATTTCATGTAAATGGAATCATAAAATATGTGACTTCTGTGACTGGCTTCTCTCGCTTAGTATTAAGTTTTCAAGGGTCACCCATGTTGTAGCATGGATTAGCATTTCATTATTTTTAAGGGTGAATACTATTCAATTGTATGGCTGTGGCACATTTTGTTTATCCATTCATCAGTTGATAGACTCATCTGCTGTCATCTTACTATTCTGTTTGGCTGAGTGGACTTGTGCCACTTCATACTCTTATTGACATTTTTGTAGGATTTGGGAAAGAAGCAAAGAAAAATGTATGTGTTCCAATCTGCCATACTTAACCCAAAGTGTATGCCATTGTTTTAAACTAACAATACAGACATATTGTGCTTCTCTTGAATAACACACAAATAAAAAATTGAGCTTGTACAAAACAACCTGGAATGGGCATTGTCCTCTAACAGACCACAGCTGCAAGCAACAAATAATGACTCATACTGGTATTCCTTATCAAAAATTCATATTCATATTCTTTAATATACTAGAGTTGGCTTTTCAAATAGCCCCTTTAAAATACTTTATTCTTATTTCTTTGTTTTTACTTTTCAGTTACATGTAGTTATATGTTACGTCATCATTAATTTTCAAATTAGGGAGGACTGGCTCTAAAACTGGTCGCACCCAAGAAACTTCAGTTACTAGAAGAATCAGACTAATTTAACAGCCCCACTCACCCTCCAGCATAATTCTGGATCATAATAATAGGGTGGATTCTAGATAGAAACTGTTAGATTCATTTAATTGGAAATATGTTGCATAATGATATTAAAGATTTTATATATATTGTGTCCTTTATAATTCATTGTCAAGACAATACTGTAACAATAATGATAATCGAATACCCAAAAATCAGCCACAGTCTCTCAATTACAACAGATTAAGAGTTTTTAACACTCCCATCTAGCTCTTAGTTATTAACATTCCTAATGCTTACATAATTATAATCATTTAGATAGATATAATTCAATATTCTGCTTTATTTCACATATATCATAAGCATTTGTTTTTATTGCTTTAAAATCTTCATAATCGTCATTTAGTGGCTGAATTATATTTCATTATGTGGGCATACCATAATTTACTTAATCATTCTCCTAAGATTAGGCATTTGGGCTATTATGAGTTCTTTTGAATAACTGTGAGACTTGAATGGAAGCAGTTAATACGCAGCTAGAAGGAAAGTGGTCCTATTTATAGCTCTTAGACTTTGTCTCAGACAAGCCTGGGTTCTCTTGTGTTGGCTCAACTGCTAGCTTTGTGCCTTGAGTGAGTTTCCTTTTATTTATTTTTGTAATTACAGTACTTGATTGAGGTCTCTTTTACATACAATAAAATGCACAGATCTCAAATGCCTAACAATGAACTTTTACATATGTACACACCTATGTGACCACATAAACCCCTCCCCCCCAAGTGTAACCACTCTTCGATTTCTGGCACCATGAATTAATTTTGTCTTTCAAAATTCATATAAATGGAATCACACAATATGTTTTCTTTTGTATCTGTCTTATTTTCTTTGAAATGTCTTTGAAATTTGTCCATGTTGTTGTGTATATCAGTTTGGAAGTTTGTTCCTTTTAATAGCTGAGTAGTTTTTCAGGGTGTGGATATCCCACAATTTGTTTATCCTTTCTTCTGCTAATGGACTTTTGTGTTGTTTCTACTTTGGGGCTATTATGGATAGAATTGCTCTGGTTGCTATGAACATTCTTGCACAAATGTTTTTTTAGATACAGGCACTCAGTTCTCTTGGGAGTCTATCTAAGAATGGAATTGTATTATAAAGTAAGTATAGTTGGTGAAGTTGACAAACATGGAACAACATGGTGCAATCACAATACTGAATGGAATGGAAAATATGCCAAGACCTGACTTGAGTAAATCTTTCAATCTCTCTGAACTTTAGTTTCATCAGCTTTAAAATAAAAATGATAATACCTTCCCTGAAGAGTTGCTGTGAAGATTAGAATATATGTGAAGAGTGTAAAGTACCTGGCATAGGATCTGGGGCACAGTAGGGATTCACTAAATGGGAGCTATGATGATGATGACGGTGGTGTTTGTGTAGTGGTGGTGGTGGTGGTGGTGGTGACAATGAAGAAGATGATGGTAATATGATCTCTTTACAGGCACTGTTGAGTAGACTTGTTGAATTAAATATAGAGCTGACCTCTTTCTCTAAACCTTGAAAGAAAGTCTGAAAATGTTCAAGAAGGTCCCTCTTGCATTATACATTGGCTAGACCTTTGGTTCTTAAAAAGATGCCAGCAGCCCTTCCCTGAGATTCCTCTTTAATTTTCTGAAGACGGGGCCCAGTCTTCTGTATGTTTTACATGTTCCTCTGGTGGCGTTAATCTGCTGTCAGGGCTGAGGACCACTGCTTAGCAGAAGAATTAATTTATAGCTCACCGTGTCAGACTTTGCCATTCCTCAGTTCTTCGAGGTAGCAGACTGACTGTGTTACTTTTACATTCTTCTCTGTGCTGACCACTTCACCCTCATCACCTCTGAGACCCTGAAACCATCTCTGAGATTTATGTCTTATTGGTAAGCTGCCTCTCCTCCTTTTCTCTTGTTTCTCTTACGAATCTCAAGCTGTTGATTTTAGAAGCCGTGCCTTTGTTCCCCATTTGCTGTTTGGCTTCAATATGCAGTCTCAGTCTTCTCAGATGTCACCTTCTCAATATTTTCTTCCTATTTCTCCCGACGTTTTTACCTTTTCATTTAAAATAAACACAAATATGGCAAACTCCTGCAGCCTCTGGTAGCTGGCAGCCTGCAAACCTGGCTGTTCCCACCTTGGAGGTACAGATTATCCTGGCAGACTGTTGAAAGTTGTTGTGACTTAAGGAGCAGCTGGTTTTTCTTCTCCCTCTTTCTTTTTTAAAATATTTAAACCTTAGTTTATTTTCACTTTTAATTGTCAAATTAATGTATGTTTACTGTGGCAGAAAATTTGGAGAATTAAGTCTAAAGATCCAAAAACAACAAAAATAATTTGTGTAACTTTGTCCCTTATATAGTCAACATCCAGTTTCAGCTCCAGCGACTCCTACATGTATGGCCCTGGGTTACTTCTCTTCCTGAGTCTGTAGCCTCGTATGTTAAAGAGGGAGGATAACAAAAACCTGATAGAAAAATGGGAAAAGACATGAATGATAACTCACCAAAAAGCAGATAAAAATGGCTACTGAACATATGAAAAAACATTCAATTTCTCTTATCTTCAATAAGATAAATGCAAATTAATGGCAAAGAGTTTAAGGCTTGACAACACACTTTGTCAGTGAGGTAGGGGACAAACAGGCACTCTCAGATACTGCACACCCTTATAGAGAGGAATGTGGCAGTTCTTAAACAGACTACACATATGTTTACATTTTGATCCAATAGTCCTACTGCGAAGAATTTACTCTGAAGATGTAACTTCACAATATGAAATATACATGCACAAGATTACTCATTGCAACATTATTCATGATTGTAAAATATTGAAAATAAGCTAAATCCTCAGATGTAGGAAATTTTTATTGAATAAACTATGAAACATTTAAATTAAGAGGAACCATGCAAGTCTAAGAGAAAAGGATAAATAACTCCATAAACAGAAGTGAAGTAATGTCTTGTGAAAGACGCAAAAGGCAAGGGAATGCTATATATACAGTATACTACCTTTGTGTAAGAAATGTAGGTAATAATAAAATATACATTGCAAGAAGGATAAATCGGAAACTAATGAGACTGATTACCTACGGGGGTGGATGGGAACAGAGTAGAAAGTACAGGACAGTGAGTGACACTTCTTTGAGTATATTCTCTTGTGTAGTTTTGATTTTGGGCATCATGCTGATGTTATTTCAGTCTCAAAAAATTTGAACCAACAAGAATGTAGGGGAAAATAACCTTAAAGTGGAATATAAACAGAAGTAGATGAACGCAATTTTCAATAAATTAATATAACCGCTTAGAAGGGTGAAGAAGAGCTAAATCGAGTAACTTTGAACATGGTATTTTGGCTATTGTTAGTCAAAAGACATTTTTTTTTTCTTTTATATATTTATTTATTTATTTTTGGCTGTGTTGGGTCTTTGTTGCTGCTTGTGGGCTTTCTCTAGTTGTGGCGAGTGGGGGCTACTCTTCATTCCAGTGCGCAGGCTTCTCATTTAGGTGGCTTCTCTTGTTGTGGAGCACAGGCTCTAGGTGCGCGGGCTTCAGTAGTTGTGGCATGTGGGCTCAGTAGTTGTGGCACACAGGCTTGGTTGCTCCACGGCATGTGGGATCTTCCCCTACCAGGGCTCGAACCCATGTCTCCTGCATTGGCAGGCGGATTCTTAACCACTGCGCCACCAGGGAAGCCCCAAAAGACATTTTTGAACTATATTTATTAGGTTACTTTTTTTTTTGCATTGAATGGGTTTAACAATTCTGAAATTACTTTCTGTATATGGTAGGACTGAGCAGTTGAGTAAATATATTGATGATGCTGGCAGCCAGACTTCTCACAGTTGGGGAAGAGGGATACAAGTATGGAACAGGGGAAGGCTGGGAAGAACACTGTGGTGATTGGTGTTGGACTGCAATTAGAGGTATCAGTAGGAATGTCTATATATCTATACATATACATATGTGTTGTTTAAGTCTGTTAGACCGCTATAAAAAATTACCATAGAGTAGGTGGCTTGTAAACATCAGAAATTTCTTACAGTTCCAGAGGCTGTGAAGTCCAAGATCAAGGAGTCAGCAGAGTCAGTGTCTGGTGAGAACCGCATCCTCATAGACAGCTGTCATCCGACTTTAATCTCACATAGCGGAATGGACTAGGGAGCTCTGTGGGCCTCTTTTATAAAGCACTAATCCCATTCATGAGAGCCTCACCCTCATGATCTGAGTACCTCTCAAAGGCCCCACTTCCTATCATCACTTTGAGCATTAGGTTTCAACATAAGAATTCTGGAGGGAATACAAATGTATGTAATCATACATACATACATATTATACATATGTAAGTGTATTTATATATACTTAGGTATTTATATATACTCACGCTATTTATATATACATATATAAATAGTGTATATTTATACATATGTAGATACATACATATGTGAATGTATACACACACATTTCTTAAATACACACTGAAAAGACTTAGAAGCAACCCCTGCCCCCAACAGATTTTGGTTTTCAAATTATCATACCACGTTAAAAATAGTTAGTGCTTCTTGAATTAATGGCCAATTCCAGGGCCAGGGAAGAGAAACAGGGCATGGGATATATTTTTGTCTAAAAAGTAAGGATGTACTTAAGGAATAATGGGAACTTGTATTACTCAGGTTTCCCCAGAGAAACAGAACCAATAGGATTTATATATTTATATAATATAAAATTTTGTATATTTATTAGAAGGAATTTAAGAATATATTTGGTAGTATATTTACTGTAAAGAATTAGCTCATGTGATTATGGAGGCTGGCAAGTCCCAAGATGTGCAGAGTGAGTAACCAAGCTGGAGATTCAGGGGAGTTGAGGTGTAGTTCCAGTCCAATGGCTGGCAGGCTTGAGACATAGGAATAGACAGTGTTTCAGTTCGAATCCAAAGGCAATAAAAAGATGATATCCCAGTTTGAAGACCACCAGGCAGGAATTATTCTCCTTACCTGGGAAAGGCTCAGCATTTTTATCCTATTCAGGCCTTCAAGTGATGGGAGGTGACCCACTCACATTATGGAGGGGAATCTGCTTTACTCAGTCTACTGATTTAAATATTAATTACATCCAAAAACACCCTCCCAGAAACACCCAGAATAATGTTTAACCAAATATGTGAGCACCCTGTGGCCGAGTCAAACTGAAATGAAAATTAACCATCATAAGAGCTATGAAAAAAGAAAATAATGAGAGCAATGGATTATAATTCATTGAATAAAATATAGATTGTGAGTCCATAGAGACAATAAATAAACAAATAAGTAAAAGAAAAAGCAAATCTCTTTATTAAATGAGAAAGCCAGGAATGATGGAGGTAGCTCACTGTTTTATGACCATTATAGTAAAAACTGATTCAGACAAATATCTATAAATATTACAATAGTAGGTGAAAGTTTGATGAGGTGATGCATATATACATACTCTCAAAGAATCCCCCTAAAAAGGTAACTATAGTGGAGAAATCTGGCTGACACTACCTGATGGTTTCAGCTTTCTTTAACGTCTCCAATTATGTGATAAATGGATGTCATGTACCTCCTGATGTGATGCACTGAGGACACAATATCACATATACACCATTCTTGCCAAACATGAAAGAAAAACAAATTGTGGGGAAATCTACACAATACATGGCCCATGCACTTAAAACATATCCATGTCATGAAAAACAAAAGTTGAGGAGCCGCTTCAGATCAAAGGAGACTAACTCTTTGGTACAAACATCTGAATGCAGTGAGTGATCCTGGATTGGATCCTGGATCTGAAAAAAAAAAAGTGCTGTGTAGGACATTATGGGGAAAATATAGTGTATAGTATGAATGTGAAATTTTCTGACTTGATCATTATACTGTGGGTATGAAACAAAATGCCTGTTGTAAGGAAACACACAGTGAAGTGCTTAGGAGTAAGGGGGCATGATGTATGCAACTTACTCAAGTTGTTCAGAAAATGTATGTGTGCCTGTGGAGAGAGACACAAAAAGAGAAAGATAAAGCAAACATGGCAAAATGTTAATTGGTAAATCCAAGTGAAGGGTATAGAAGTGTTCTTTGTAATATTCATGAAAGTTTTCTTTAAGTGCAAAGTTATTTCAAAATAGTTATTAAAGTTAAAGACAGAATAAGAGTATCTATACTATTTTTATAAGGACTAAATAGAATAATCTATAAAAGTATTTTAACCCAGGGCCTGGCATAGAGGGGAAAACTCAATTAATTGCTAGCTATTATTAAACTAAAATGAATATAATATCACCATATTAATATTTTATTAATATAGCAATTGATAGTCACTATCAATATATTAATATCAACATATATCAAAACACTTGATATCAATATTATATTAGTATTTGATCAACATATATATTTACTATGTTGATAATAGCATTGATACATTAATATTACTACTACTAATATCAATATACAGATATTTACTGTTGCAGTAGCTAATTTTATTAAAATAATACTATAAAATAATTATGCTTTTTCACTTAAATTATATCATGAGTAATTTGATTTTTAATGATGTGTGATATTTTACTGTTTGTATATTTCACAATGAAAATCTTTTCTAATTTTGAATGTTTATGTTGTCTCTACTTTTTAAATTCTTTTATAAGTAACATCTTGCTTATAAATTTATAAAATAATTTATAAAAAGTAATATAAATTTCTGTCCCTCTTCCTGATTGTGTAGGACAGGGAGTAATATTGCAAAGTCAAAAGGACAGACATTTTAAAAACTCTTTTGTTAGCTGCCAGAGGCTTTCCAGAAAGATTTTTCCCCCTTTCTCTTTCACTAGCAGGATATAAATATGTCTCTTTTATCTGTCCTCACCAACATTGCATATTATCAATTATTTGGCTCTTTAGAAGGAGCTGATTTTTAGGAATTAAACTGTTTCTGAGTGGTAGAATTTTGTTAGTTTTTAAAACTTTCCATTTTACTTCTGCTTATTGCTTGACATTTTCCTAAGAAGAATTACCAAAAAAGAACCCCAATGAAATAATTAAAAAAAAAATAAGATGAGCTTAGTAGGCCAAAGTAATAATGGGACCAATGTAGATTGTATGGTTTCTATATTCACAAGGAAAATCATGCTGTCACCAAGGAAAATTAGCTTCACAGGTGACTAGACTTGAGATAGATTCCCCATGAGGACAATAGGTTTTTGGCATCAGATAGGCACGGGTTCAAATCTTGATTCTTTCATCTACTAGCTTCTCACTTTGGGCAAGTTATTGGACTTTTCTAAGCTTTTGTTTTCTACTGGCAAAATAAGAATAAAACCACCTACCTCATAGGGTTTTTGGGAAGTTTAAGTAATGTGGGAAAAATGCTTGGTAACTTACTGAATGCTTTATAAATATTAGTTTAAAAATTTATCATGCAGTTGACAATGTTTTCAGTTACAATCTTATAATAAATAAAATAGTGGGTACTGTAAGCTTATAGGCAGTGTCTCTTAATCTGAGTCAGGAGGAGAATATTGCCAAAGTGTAACTCAGAAAGTGAATTATCTGGGAGGTTAAAAGTTGTCCTGGTATCAGGATCCATGACTCCAGTGATGGTAGTTTAATAATGCACTGAACCAAAGGTCTGCAGGTCGGATGACCACATCCTAAATGTTTAATTATCTTCCTGCACTTGCCCAGGAAAGAGACCACCAAAAAACAACTTCTTGCTAATTTGATGCTGACCTAAGACCTTTAGATAGGAGAACATTGATTTGATTTGATTCTGAAAGTAACAAAACCAACAGCTTTGTTTGTATCTAAAAATGCTGTAAAATGGTACTTAGATTGCTTAGGAATCAAACATGTTAGAAAAGATATGGCCATTTCAAGTTTCTGTAAATCAACATTGCCTTGGGGTTAGACTGAAAAAATGTGTAATATATTCCACCACCAAAAGACCTCTTCAAAAGGCGATTGTCTATTTCGCCTGGAAAAAAAAATATTTCCCCTATCACTAGGTTATCATTGTAAAGCTGGATTATCAGTTGTAAAAGTGCTCTTAATTTAAGGTTTAAAGGGAATGGATGTTGAAAAATTAAGTTTCTATTTATCTTTCCAGGAAACAGATACATTCCCTTGCTTCTTGATAATTAGCAGATGCTACTAATCCCTCACAAAATATGCCCCCAAAGCCTTAGCCTATGGAGCAGAATCTGCCACAAATGTCAGAGGATATTTACCTGGCCCAGATTTATGTTACACATTGAAATTAAGTCTAATATTAAGGGAAATAATCTATTTGATTAATATTTATGCATACTAGTGAATAATTTGAAAACACATGCTACAGACTTCTAAGGTAGAGTGGTAAGACAGTGTGCCAGAAATATGCACTGATGCATAGGCGTAGAAATGGAACTTGGTTTGAAAAAGAAATTCCATCCCTCTTTGGATAGTGCCTCTTTTTCGAATTCCCTTTTCAATCTGTGGAATAGGGTGCCATTAATCTACACTGATGATAACTTGTTTTAAATGTCGAGATAAACTCAGTGATACCTGAAAATACCAAGGTGAAGGGCCTCTCTTTGTGGGAAGCTATGGAAAGAGATGGAAAATTTCATCAGCGTCTCTAGTGCATTGCCTCCCTCACTAAATATCCAGGAGCATTTCATTATGGTGGTAGTTTGGGGAGTGTGCAAAAGCAGTGTAGTTCACAATTTCAAAGCTTGCATTATCTTCAAATTCCCCAGGGATCAAATGGCCCCACCTGTGACTGTGGTGGTTGGCCTTTCGAAGAAGGGAATTTATGATTATTTTTGCTGAAACTAAATTACTTCTGAAATGTTGTGACTTGCTTGGGGGAGAGTACAACTTGGTGTTGACCAGCCATTCCCTTGCAAATCTAAGAGCGCTTCATTGAGAGACTGAGGGGTTTCTCCCTTCCCACTCTCTTGTTTTGTTCTTGGCAAGTTGAGTGTTGCATCATTCTGTTATAAAAACAGCTCCAAAGCACCAAAATTTGGCAAATTCATCATCTTCCATTGTAATCATGATGGGGATAGTTTGGGATTACTCTAGTCAAATTTGAGAAAGTAGTTTCAAAAGAAAAATTATTACCTCACTTTCCATTCCAGCCCTCAAACCCCACTCTTTCTCTCTAATTCCAGTTTTAATTATAATACCAAGATGACTAATACCATCTGAATTTTTTCAAATATAAAAGTTGGAAATTCACACTTCACATGTTTGACATTTATTTGGAGAAGTCAGAAAAGCTCCATGTTAGTCCAAGGTATTGACATATTTTAAAAGTTATTGATAATTCATTAGTAAGTGTTAAAATTGAAGAAACTGTCTTTCCACCATTGTGTAGTCTTGCTTCCTTTGTCGCAGATTAATTGACCATAGCTGCGTGGGTTTATTTCTGGGCTTTCTATCCTTTTCCATTGATCTATATTTTTATGCCAGTACCATACTGTTCTGATGACTATAGCTTTGTAGTATAGTCTGAAGTCAGGGAGCCTGATTCCTGCAGCTCTGTTTTTCTTTCTCAAGATTGCTTTGGCTATTCAGTGTCTTTTTTGTTTCCATACAAATTTTAAGATTTTTTTGTTCTAGTTCTGTGAAAAATGCCATTGGTAATTTGATAGGGATTGCACTGAATCCGTACATTGCCTTGGGTAGTATAATCATTATGACAATATTGATTCTTCCAATCCATGAACATGGTATATCTTTCCAACTGTTTGTGCCTTCTTCGATTTCTTTCATCAGCATCTGGGAAGACTGGACAGCTACATGTAAGAAAATGAAATTAGATCATTCTTTAACATGATACACAAAAATAAGCTCAAAATGGATTAAAGACCTAAATGTGAGACCAGACACTATAAAACTCCTAGAGGAAAACGTAGGCAGAACACTCTCTGACATAAATCGCAGCAATACCTTTTGTGATCTGTCTCCCAGCATAATGGAAATACAAACAAAAATAAACTAATGGGACCTAATTAAACTCAAAAGCTTTTGCACAGCAAAGGAAACCATAAACAAAATAAAAAGACAACCCACAGATTGGGAGAAAATATTTGCAATGACATGACTGACAGGGGATTGGTCTCCAAAATTTACAAACAGCTTATGAGGCTTAATATCATCAAAACAAACAACCCAATCAAAAAATGGGCAGGAGACCTAAATAGACATTTCTCCAAACAAGACATACAGATAGCCAAGAGGCACATGAAAAGATGCTCAACATTACTAATTATTAAAGAATGCAAATTAAAACTACAATGAGATATCACCTCACACCAATCAAATTGGCTATCATCAAAAAACCCACAAAGAATAAATGCTGGAGAGGGTGTGGAGAGAAGGGAACCCTCCTACACTGTTGGTGGGAATGTAACTTGGTACAGCCACTATGGAGAACAGTATGGAGGTTCCTTAGCTAAAAATAGAGCTACCATATGACCCTGCAATCCTACCCCTGGGCATATATCTGGAGAAAAACATGATCTGAAAGGATACATGCACCCCAGTGTTCATTGCAGCACTGTTTACGATAGCCAGGACATGGAAGCAACCTAAATGTCCATTGACAGAGGAATGGATAAAGATGATGTGGTATATATATATGATGGAATATTACTCAGCCATTAAAAAGAATGAAATAATGCTATTTGCAGTAACATGGATGGAACTAGCGATTGTCATACTGAGTGAAGTAAGTCAGGCAGAGAAAGAGAAATATCATATGATATCCCTTATATGCGGAATCTAAAAAGAAATGATAGAAATGAACTTATTTACAAAACAGAAACAGACTCAGATTTAGAGAATGAACTTATGGTTACCAGGGGGAAAGGGTGGGGAGTAAGGATAGTTAGGGAGTTTGGGATCAACATGTACACACTGCTATATTTAAAATGGATAACCAACCAGGACCTACTGTATAGCACAGGGAACTCTGCTCAATGTTATGTGGCATCCTGGATGGGATGGGATTTTGGGGGAGAATGGATACACGTATACGTATGGCTGAGTTGCTTTGCTGTGCACCTGAAACTATCACAACATTGTTAATCGGCTATACTCCAATATAAAATAAAAAGTTTAAAAAAAGAAAAAAAAAATCTTAATGATTATGAAGCTTAATTAGAAGAAATTTTACAAAATAAAAAATATGGAATAATGAAAGAAAAAATGTTAAAATTCTTTCATATTTAAGAATATTTGAAGCCTTTCTATCAACCTTGTCGTTTACCTATGTTAAAGATTCTCCTGGCTCTACCTGGTTCAGTCTCTTCAATTTATTGGTATTCCTGTGAATATAGAAATAACAGAACTTGTCTTCATGATTTGAATCTCTTGTTCACCTAACCTCAAATTGCAAGTAAGATCCTTGTCTGCTTAAAGCCAGACAACCTTAGTCAGCAAAGAGCATTAAATTTTTCTATTTATACGCCATTTTTTGTTGATTCCTTAAATTAGAAGTTGACATGCCATTAATCTCAAGTAGAAACAGAAGTATCAGGCATCACTTAATCATTCATTTAGGAAATTAATCATATTATAGGGGAAAATCCATCAAACTATGCAGAACATTAGAGAAAAAATGAAATTATCAGTATACCACAAAAGAACCAATGGCTGATTTTAGAAAATAATTGCAAAATCTGACTTTTTAAATTTAAAAACTCACTTGGTTTTCATAAGGTATTTAACTGCTATCAGTTTGCTGTGTTAAAGAGACAGCTTGCATTCTTTTTATCCAATATATAAGCTTAACATGTAGTCTGTCTCAGAAGATATATATTTGCTTCTAACCCAAATTAGACCATACTTACTTCTAGTGAATGCAAAGACAAAATTGACATGTGATTCTTTTTTTTTTTTTTTACCCTTGAAGGATAAAGATACTTCCAGATAATTCACTTCTTTGAAGATACTTTCAGGTTTGGTAAAAGTAGGTTTTAGAGAAAAGATGATCTTGATTATTTAGAGAATATTCAGATACAGTTCCTTCCTTCTGCTACATGGAAAGCACACTAGATTGGGAATCATAAACATCTACATTCCAATCCCAGTCCAGCCAGTTGGACTCACGGCCATGGATCCATCATGAATTTCTCTAGGTCGGTTTCATCATCAGTAAAATTGGAAGGATAATGCCTTCTCTATTAACTTCAAAGTTTTGAGGATTAAATAAAATCATGAATGTAAATGTGGAATCATGAACCATAACACTATTTATGGAGACAGGAAAAAAATATATGCCCAATATTCTTTGAGGAGAAAGTATAAACTCTATATTCTTTCATTTATTCCTTGCTTTGCAGAAGCCCTATTTTCTTTGATTCAATCTTGGCTAATGTAATCATAGCTAAAGCCAGGCTGTTGATCCAGGACTTGTTACATAAGGAGATTGGGAATGTTTGCAAGACATTGGCTTAGATCAATAGTTCTCAAACTTTTTGGTCTGAGGGTTGCTTTACACACTCAAGAAATTATTGAAGGTCCTGGGACTTCCCTCGTGGTCCAGTGGGTAAGACTCCACACTCCCAATGCAGGGAGCCCGGGTTCAATCCCTGGTCAGGGAACTAGATCCCACATGCATGCTGCAACTAAGAGTCCGCATGCTACAACTAAAAGATTCTGCATGCTGCAACAAAGATTCCCAGGTGACCTGGGGCAGCCAAAATAAATAAATATTAAAAAAAATTATTGAAGGTCCTGAAGAGCTTTCATTTATTTGAGTTATACCTATATTTAGTATATTAGAAATTAAAACTGAGAAATATTTAAATACCTATTAATTTCAAAGGAACAACAATAAATTTATTATATGTTAACATAAATAAATATTTTGGTGGAAAATAACTATACTTTTGAAAGCAAAAAACCCTGAAAAAGTGGTGGTGTTTTACATTTTTGCAAATCACTTTAATATCTGACAATGCAAAACAGCTGGATTTTCACAGCTGCTTCTGCATTCAATCTCTTGCAACATCACATAGCCTCTGGAAAACTATGTTTTATACTCATGAGAGAATGTGGATGAATAAGGAAGAGATTATCTTAATATTATAAAAATAATTTTGATGTCATAGAGGCCCTGAAATGATCTTGGGAACCTCCAGGTATTCCTGGCTACTTTTTTTTTTTTTTTTAATTTTTTTTTTTACGCGGGACTCTCACTGTTGTGGCCTCTCCCATTGCGGAGCACAGGCTCCGGACGCGCAGGCTCAGCGGCCATGGCTCACGGGCCCAGCCGCTCCGCGGCATGTGGGATCTTCCCGGACCGGGGCACGAACCCGTGTCCCCTGCATCGGCAGGCGAACTCTCAACCACTGCGCCACTAGGGGAGCCCTCCTGGCTACTTTTGAGACTGCTGGTTTAGAAGGTACTTAAAAACAAACATTCATCCTGTGTTGTGATGAGGGTAAATCCTATTAGCATGATACCTGAATCTGATTTAGTAATCAAAAACATTTTTCTAGGCTGCTGTTTAAAGACCCGTTAATGATAATCTCCTATGAATTTAGCAACTATTCTTTTTAAAAATTGAGAAGTAATTGAGTTATAACACTGTAAGTTTGTGTACAATGGGTTGACTTGGTACATTTGTATTTTGTGAAATGATTACCACTGTAGTGTTAGCTAACCCTTAACAATTATTCTTATAGCTAAACATACTAATTTGTTTTCAGGGAACTGAGTTTTCTGTACTTCACTTGTATATAAAGGGCTTAAAACTATCTTTTTATTGTCAGAGAACTATCAGTACTTCTCTGACTTATTTCTCTAGTGGCTTTTTGTATAACTGGTGACTAGATTATAGACTTATTTATCCAAACAATTTAAGAGGAACAATTTACTTTGATACAAATGTAAAATGGTATTATTATTGTGAGTGAGACCCAGGAAGGTAAGAGATTTGCCTCAAGTCACACAGCTGCCTGATGGGAAAACTACAATAGAACCTGATCTTCTGACACCTGATTTAGCGCTTATATCACAACTCATTCTTAACTCTGTTGGAACTCTTTTAGCAGAAGCAGGGAAATGCCCCCGGCTTCAGACCAGTCAGACCCCTTGTTTGTATGCTCCCATAGTGCCTTGCACTTCCCCCTTCATAATACCCATCATGTTCTAATTTCTAGTTCACTGTTCACCACCCACGAGATGGTGAGCTTCATGAAGGCAGGGTTCACATCCGCCTCTTTCACTGCTATGTTCCTGATATGTAGCAGACTCTGAACAAATTTTTATGGAGTGAATAGCATTGTGCGGAATCCACAGAATTTAAAGTCAGGTTAGGTTTGACTGGACTTGGAAGTTAATATTATTATTTAAAATTCTGCTTAAAATACTGTAGCTAAAATATACATTACTTTATGACATAGCAATTTCAGACCTGAAATATACCCAAGAGAAATTAGTACATAGGTCCACCTAAAAACAGGTACAAGAATGTTCACAGCAACTTTATTCATAATGGTCCCAGCCTGGAAACAGCCCAAAAAAGAGAAATAAATAAATTGTTGAATATTCATACAATGCTATAATATACTGTAATAAAAAAAGAGAAACTATTGGTGAAAAACATGGATGAATGTCACAGAACTTACGCTGAGTGAAAGAAAACAGACACAAGATAACATACACTATATGATTCCATGTATACAAAGATCAAGAAATGGCAAAACTCATCTATAGTGATTGAGGCCAGAATAGTGGACACCTCTGAGTTGGGGAGGAGGGTGTTGACTGGACAGGGAAATGAGGGAACCATTGAGAGTGCTGAAAATGTTCTCTGACTTGATCTGGGTGGTAGTTACATGAGTGAATGTGAGCATGTAAATTCATCATGCTCTATACTTAAGGTGAATGTACTTTACTATATATGGATGGTCATTTTGGTTGTTTCCACTTCTTGGCAACTGTGAATAGTACTGGTATGAATACACGTGTGCAAATATCTCTTAGAGATCCTGCTTTCATTTTTTTTTGGTGGGGGGTATATATCTAGAGGTGGGATTGCTGGACCGTGTGTTAACTCTATGACTAACTTTTTTGTTTTTGTTTTTGTTTTTTGCGGTACACGGGCCTCTCACTATTGTGGCCTCTCCCGTTGCAGAGCACAGGCTCCGGATGCGCAGGCTCAGCGGCCATGGCTCATGGGCCCAGCCGCTCCGCGGCATGTGGGATCTTCCCAGACCGGGGCACAAACCCGTGTCCCCTGCATCGGCAGGTGGACTCTCAACCACTGCGCCACCAGGGAAGCCCTGATTAACTTTTTTGAAGAACCTCCATGCTGTTTTCTGTAGTGGTTGCATCATTTTACAATCCCGTCAACAGTGCATAAGGGTTCCAATTTCTCCATGTGTAATTCTTAAAGACTTTCTTTCCTCCTTGAGAGATTCTCTGGGGATTGTGACCAGAGGTACCATTTTTTTTTCCGACACTTTTGAATTTTAAAAATATGCTTATTAGATTTTATTTTTTAAAGAAGTTTTAGGTTCACAACAAAACTGAGTGGAAGGTACAGCGATCTTCCTTATACCTACTGCCCCAACATATGCATAGCCTCCCCCCTTATAAATATCCCTCACCAGAGTGGTATCAGATTCACCCAGAGTCTATAGTCTATGTTAAGTTTCACTCTTTTTTTTTTTTTTTAAGATTTATTTATTATTTATTTATTTATTTTATTTACTTTTGGCTGCATCAGGTCTTAGTTGCAGCATGTGAGATCTTCGTTGAGGCATGAGGGATCTTTTGTTGTGGCGTGCGGACTACTTCTCTAGTTGGGTGCATAGGTTCCAGAGTGCATGAGCTCTGTAGTTTGCGGAACTTGGGCTCTCTTATTGAGGCACACAAGCTCAGTAGTTGCGGCGTGCAGGCTTAATTGCACCGCGGCATGTGGGATCTTAGTTCCCTTACCAGGGATCGAACCTGTATCCCCTGCATTGGAAGACGGATTCTTTATCACTGGACCACCAGGGAAGTCCCACAAGGTTCACTCTTGGTGTTGTATGTTCTATGGGTTTGGACAAATTTATAAAGACATCTATCTATCATACAGAGTAGTTTTGTTGCCTGAAAAATTTTCTGTGTTCTACTTATTTATCCCTCCTTTTTCCCTATCCCCTTATTTTTTATTGTCTCCATAACTTGGCCTTTTGCAGAAGTCCTGCAGTCGGAATGATACAGTATGTAGCCTTTCAGAATGGTTTCTTTCACTTAGAATCATGAACTTAAATTTCTTCCCTGTCTTTTCATGGCTTGATTACTCACTTCTTTTTTAAGCCCTAGAGATCTAACGTACAGTGTAGTCAAAAGAGAAAATAATTTTGTATTATAACCATCAAACTTGCTAAGAGACTAGAACTTAATTATTCCAACCACTAAAAGGAAAAGGTAATTATATAAAGTGATAGCGGTGCTAAGTATCACTACAATAGCAATCATATTACAATATATAAGTCTAACAAATTAACATGTTGTACACCTTCAATTTACGCTGCATTATATGTCAGAAATATTTCAATAAGAAAGGGCTCCTATTGCCTCAAAGATTGAAACGGATGTCTCTCATGGTGCCTGACTGTCCTGCCCAGCTGCTTCCCCATCCCTATTCCCTGTTCCCATTCGGAAAATCTTTCCCCACTCTACCTTGTCCTGTTGAGCCCCTAGATCCATTCAAGGTATTAGAGAATTGTCTAGATTAAATGAATTAATAAATGCATGTAAGTAAAAATGTACATTAGGGATACATGTTCAATAATTATTAGTGATCCTTAATCATATCTCAGTATATAACATCTCTATATAGTTTTGTTTTTCCAACTGCATTGTAAGGTTTTTGAGAGCAGGCGCTAGGTCCTACTCATCTCTGTTCCTCCCAAGATTAGCACGCGGCCTACCTTATACCAAGGTACAGTAACTCTTGTTGAAGAGAATTTAACAGATCAGCATGTTCTGGTTTCTGTGAGACATATTTGTGTGACGTTAACCTCATCTTTCTAAACAAGTCTTGGATTTAGTTAGTAGATTTGTGCCGTTTACTCCTACGATGAGAAAATCATCTTTTGCCTGTGGGTGTGTTTTGGTACTTTCAGTGTACCCCGCTTAAACTAAGCTGCCATGAATTTTTTAAATGTAATAACTGTTTTTATTTTGAGTTTTTCTTTTCTTTCTTTTTTTTTTTTTTTTTGCAGTACACGGGCCTCTCACTGTTGTGCCTCTCCCATTGTGGAGCACAGGCTCCGGACGCGGAGGCTCAGCGGCCATGGCTCACGGGCCCAGCCGCTCCGTGGCATGTGGGATCTTCCCGGACCGGGGCACGAACCCGTGTCCGCTGCATCGGCAGGCGGACTCTCAACCACTGCGCCACCAGGGAAGCCCTATTTTGACTTTTCATGTTACAAAATACATTGTCTTTTGAGACAGTGGAGTTAGACTTTTTTTCAGAATCAGTAAGCAGAGACTCCCAACTGCTTGAGTTATGCTTGGAAATATAAAATTGTTCTTGGTGCTAAGCTTGTAAAGAGCAAATCACTCCCAAATCTCACAAAGATAGTGAAATGTAAAACATCTTAAAATTAAATTGTTTATGCTGCTTTTGGTGCATTTCCCCCTTTGCTGTAAAAGGTGGAGATAAAAAGGATTCTTGATGATTTTTTCATGTTTTTAATGTATGTGTGGTAATGCTAATGTCTGTTTACTTTTTTCTTATTTATTAAAGTATATTTGATTTACAATGTTCTGCCAATCTCTGCTGTACAGCAAAGTGACTCAGTTATACACATATATACATTCTTTTTAAATATTCTTTTCCATTATGGTTTATCACAGGATATTGAATATAGTTCCCTGATGTCTGTTTACTTTAATGCTAGCATTTGAAGCTGTGTTCAAGTTAATTATTAATGAGAAAAATGCAGCACACTGGAATGAAATGAGTCAGTTTATTGTGATTCCTGTCTCAATTTAGTGGACAAATGTGGAAATGATAATGCGATGAGTAAAATTTTTAGTCTAAAGTTTCCATTTCCACAAGCAATAGCCTTGAATATGGAGGATGGGAAACATTTTCTCAAATAGATTCCATGAAGTACATGTAATCTGAGTATTAGTCCTCATAAAATGAAAGAACCTGTATCTTTCATTCTTTCAGATCTCCAGCTGGACCACTGGCTCCAGACATAAAACAAAGTGCTAGGAGAAGGATTTCTTTTTATTAACAGCTGTACTGCTGAGTGTGTACATGTGTGTATTTGGAAGAGGCTGTCCTTTCAGTGTCTCTCTTGTCAGGACACTCTCTTCCAGTACCCTCATTCAGAAGATTTCTTTAATATATTTTATAAGGAGATTCTTTTAGAAATCTTTTATAAATATCTTTTAGATTTTTAAAAAAGTCTTTTTTAAGAAAAAGTTTTAGAAATATAAGGTTTATTTTCTTCCTTTCCAATCCTCATGCCTCATTTTTTTTTTTTTCTTGACTTACTGTATTGGCTAGGGTCTCCTATCCAATATTGAACTGTGGGCATTATAGCAGGCATTTTTGTCCTCTTCCCTCTTTAGTGGTTACTAAAAATTTACCATTAAGGATGAAATTTCTGATAGAGGCCTTTGATTTGGTAAAAAGATTTCCATTTTATTCTTAGCTGGCTAATAGTGGTTTTTGGTTTGTGTGTTTAGTGAATCAGTGTTGACTTTTGCCAGGTATTCACCACTTTTCTGCATTTATTAAGATGATCAGATGGCTTTTTATCTCCTTCAATATATTAAACTGCTAGATGCTTTTATTTTTGAACCATCCTTGCAATCATGAAATAAACCCTATTTGGGTACAGTATATTTAACAACACATAGGTAGATTAGATTTGCAAGTGTGTTATTTAGAATTTTGCACTTATGTTTAAAAAAATGATCTTGGTCTATACTTCTCAAATTTCAAGCAGAGTGCATGGCTCTTCTTCCTTCCTTGCTGGGGTTTGTTTCATTCCCTGTTATCCCCTAGCCACCCTGAACTTTGAGGTCTGCAAGTCTCTGTCTCTAAACACACTCGCTGGGTTGTGTTTCTGTTCTTTTCTGGTACACAGGGGTGTTGATCTTACTTTAATTTCACTGACTTTTAAAAAAAAACTTTTATTGGAGTATAGTTGATTTACAGTGTTTACTTATTTGTTTTAAGTTGATCTATTCAAAGTGTGAGCCCTTCCACTCCCGGCCAATAGTCTTTTTTGTTTCAGCATTGCTTCCCATAGCCATCGGGTTTTATAGATTCAGTAGAAAAGCATCTTCACAATGTGTTGGATAACACCTCTGTGCTTGGTGCCATCAACAACATTTAATAGACCCAGTCCTAATATTTTTATATGGGCCGTTGGTGAAGGTGTTGGCTGTGCTCCTTACAGAATGCTGTATTCTACAGCAGTTCAACAAAATCATTCATGTTTACAATCCAAAAAGGTATGGTCATCTCCAACACATGACATTTTATATTTTTCATATCATGTCAACCCTAAGGTTAGAAATAGAATGATTTCTTTAAAATGTGTTTCATTTCAGCACTAAGTTCAACAGCACATGCTTTTAGGGAAAGAATTCTTTGTTGTTTCTATGGCTAGCTCTTTTAAAATATTCTGGCTTTGCATTTCAACTTGTTTAAAGATTACTTTAGTAAAGTTGATAATTGTATTATTTCAACAGCCCCTATCCATCTGTGGAAGATATAAGAGAAAGACTGTATTTATATAAGCAGACACTTCAGATTTCAAGATATTTGGGCTAACCAAAGTCTAGCTCTGTTTATTCTAGAATATGTTCAGCACAAAGTTAGGCCAAGCATCATGTATATAATTAACTTAATGAAAATTACATTTCTTGCAGATATTTTGAAACATGTTGCAATTTAAGTTTTGGGGGTTTTTTTGGCTTAGAATGCTGAAGTTATTTTTCCCCATAGAAGTGGCATGAAACATTTATTTCTGTTTCTAGATGAATCCATAAACTTTATTTAGCCCAGATGTTAGAAGAAGCACATGAACGCATCATTCCTTTTGTTGTTGTTGTTTTTTGTTTTTTGTTTTCTTTCCGGTATGCGGGCCTCTCACTGTTGTGGCCTCTCCCGTTGCGGAGCACAGGCTCCAGACGTGCAGGCCCAGCGGCCATGGCTCACGAGCCCAGCCGCTCCGCGGCATGTGGGATCTTCCCAGACCGGGACACGAACCTGTGTCCCCTGCATCGGCAGGCGAACTCTCAACCACTGCGCCACCAGGGAAGCCCTATCATTCCTTTATCAAAAGAGTTTTGTGGGGCTTCCTGCCGATGCAGGGGACACGGTTTCATGCCGCGGTCCGGGAAGATCCCACATACCGCAGAGCGGCTGGGCCCGTGAGCCATGGCCACTGAGCCTGCACGTCCGGAGCCTGTGCTCGGCAACAGGAGAGACCACAACAGTGAGAGGCCCAAGTACAGCAAAAAAAAAAAAAAAAAAAAAAAGAGTTTTGTGTCTCAACTAATAGCATCTAGAATCATCTTTATTTCTTTTCAGGTGAGATATTCACAAGCTGGGAAATTTTTTTTTTTTAACTTTATTCTAGACATAGAATATTTATTTGCAGATAAAAGGATAGATAGAACAAAAATTAACATACTATAATAAAATTTTGAAATAAATAAAATAGAATTTTACTTGGAAGAAAAGAAATTAAAGCTATGCTGAACTTTAGATAATTAACTTCCTTACCCCATGACATGTTCTATTTTTTAAATTAAATTAAATTTATTTTTTTATACAGCAGGTTCGTATTAGTCATCCATTTTATACACATCAGTGTATGCATGTCCATCCCAATCTCCCAATTCATCCCCCTCCACCCCGCCACAGCTTCCCCCCTTGGTGTCCATATGTATTTTCTCTACTTCTGTGTCTCTATTTCTGCTCTGCAAACTGGTTCATCTGTACCATTTTCTAGGTTCCACATATATGTGTTAATATACGATATTTGTTTTTCTCTTTGTGACTTACTTCACTCTGTATGACAGTCTCTAGATGCATCCACGTCTCTACAAATGACCCAATTTCATTCATTTTTATGGCTGAGTAATATTACGTTGTATATATGTACCACCTCTTCTTTATCCATTCGTCTGTCGATGGACATTTAGGTTGCTTCCATGACCTGGCTATTGTAAATAGTGCTGCAGTGAACATTGGGGTGCATGTGTCTTTTTGAATTTGAATTTGGTTTTCTCAGGGTATATGCCCAGTAGTGGGATTGCTGGGTCATATGGTAATTCTATTTTTAGTTTTTTAAGGAATCTTCATACTGTTGTCCATAGTGGCTGTGTCAGTTTATATCCCACCAACAGTGCAAGAGGGTTCCCTTTTCTCCACACCCTCTCCAGTATTTATTGTTTGTAGATTTTCTGATGATACCCATTCTAACTGGTGTGAGGTGATACCTCATTGTAGTTTTGATTTGCATTTCTCTAACAATTAGTGATGTTGAGCAACTTTTCATGTGCCTCTTGGCCATCTGCATGTCCTTTTTGGAGAAATGTCTATTTAGGTCTTCTGCCCATTTTTGGATTGGGTTGTTTGTTTTTTTTAATATTGAGCAGCATGAGCTGTTTATATATTTTGGAAATTAATTCTTTGTCAGTTGATTCGTTTGCAGATATTTTCTCCTATTCTGAGGGTTGTCTTTTCACCTTGTTTATGGTTTCCTTTGCTGTGCAAACGCTTTTAAGTTTCATTAGGTCCCATTTGTTTATTTTTGTTTTTATTTCCATTACTCTAGGAGATGGATCAAAAAATACCTTGCTGTGATTTATGTCAAAGAGTGTTCTTCCTATGTTTTCCTCTAAGAGTTTTATGGTGCCTGGTCTTACATTGAGGTCTCTAATCCATTTTGAGTTTATTTTTGTGTGTGGTGTTAGGGAGTGTTCTAATTTCATTCTTTTACATGTAGCTGTCCAGTTTTTCCAGCACCACTTATTGAAGACACTGTCTTTTCTCCATTGTATATCCTTGCCTCCTTTGTCATAGATTAGTTGACCATAGGTGCGTGGCTTATCTCTGGGCTTTCTATCCTGTTCCATTGATCTGTATTTCTGTTTTTGTGCCAGTACCATATTGTCTTGATTACTGTAGCTTTGTAGTATAGTCTGAACTCAGGAAGTCTGATTCCTCCAGCTCTGTTTTTTCCCTCAACACTGCTTTGGCTATTCGGGGTCTTTTGTGTCTCCATACGAATTTTAAGGTTTTCTGTTCTAGTTCTGAAAAACATGCCATTGGTACTTTGATAGGGCTTGCATTGAATCTGTAGATTGCTTTGGGTAGTATAGTCATTTTCACAATATTGATTCTTCCAATCCAAGAACATGGTATATCTCTCCATCTGTTGGTGTCATCTTTAATTTCTTTCATCAGTATCTGATAGTTTTCTGCATTCAGGTCTTTTGTCTCCTTAGGTAGGTTTATTCTTATGTATTTTAATCTTTTTGTTGCAATGGTAAATGGGAGTGTTTCCTTAATTTCTCTTTCAGATTTTTCATCATTAGTGTATAGGAATGCAAGAGATTTCTGTGAATTAATTTTGTATCCTGCTACTTTACCAGATTCATTGATTAGCTCTATTAGTTTTCTGGTGGCGTCTTTAGGATTCTCTATGTATAGTATCATGTCATCTGCAAACAGTGACAGTTTTACTTCTTCTTTTCCAATTTGTGTTCCTTTTATTTCTTTTTCTTCTCTGATTGCTGTGGCTAGGACTTCCAAAACTAAGTTGAATAATAGTGGTGAGAGTGGACATCCTTGTCTTGTTCCTGATCTTAGAGGAAATGCTTTCAGTTTTTCACCGTTGAGAATGATGTTGGCTGTGGGTTTGTCATATATGGCTTTTATTATGTTGAGGTAGGTTCCCTCTATGCCCACTTTCTGGAGAGTTTTTATCATAAATGGGTGTTGAATTTTGTCAAAAGCTTTTTCTGCATCTATTGAGATGATCGTATGGTTTTTATTCTTCAGTTTGTTAATATGGTGTATCACATTGATTGATTTGCATATATTGAAGAATCCTTGCATCCCTGGGATAAATCCCACTTAATCATGGTGTAGGATCCTTTTAATGTGTTGTTGGATTCTGTTTGCTAGTATTTTGTTGAGGATTTTTGCATCTATATTCATCACTGATATTGGTCTGTAATTTTCTTTTTTTGTGTATCTTTGTCTGGTTTTGGTATCAGGGTGATGGGGGCCTCATAGAATGAGTTTGGGAATGTTCCTTCCTCTGCAATTTTTTGTAAGAGTTTGAGAAGGATGAGTGTTAGCTCTTCTCTAAATGTTTGACAGAATTCACCTGTGAAGCCATCTGGTCCTGGACTTTCATTTGTTGGAAGATTTTTAATCACAGTTTCAATTACATTACTTGTGATTGGTCTGTTCATATTTTCTATTTCTTTCTGGTTCAGTCTTGGAAGATTATACCTTTCTAAGAATTTGTCCATTTCTTCCAGGTTTTCCATTTTATTGGCATAGAGTTGCCTGTAGTAGTCTCTTAGGATGCTTTGTATTTCTACAGTGTCTGTTGTAACTTCTCCTTTTTCATTTCTAATTTTATTGATTTGAGTCCTCTCCCTGTTTTTCTTGATCATTCTAGCTAATGGTTTATCAATTTTGTTTATCTTCTCAAAGAACCAGCTTTTAGTTTTATTGATCTTTCCTATTGTTTTCTTTGTTTCTATTTCATTTATTTCTGCTCTGATCTTGATGATTTCGTTCCTTCTGCTAACTTTGGGTTTTGTTTGTTCTTCTTTCTTTATTTCCTTTAGTTGTAGCGTTAGATTGTTTATATGAGATTTTTCTTGTTTCTTGAGGTAGGCCTGTATAGCTATAAACGTCCCTCTTAGAACTGCTTTTGCTGCATCCCATAGGTTTTGGATTGTCGTGTTTTCATTGTCATTTGTCTCTAGGTATTTTTTGATTTCCTCTTTGATTTCTTCAGTGATCTCTTGGTTATTTAGTAATGTATTGTTTAGCCTCCACGTGTTTGTGCTTTTTACGTTTTTTCCCCTGTAATTGATTTCTAATCTCATAGCATTGTGGTTTGAAAAGGTGCTTGATATGATTTCAGTTTTCTTAAATTTACTGAGGCTTGATTTGTGACCCAGGATATGATCTATCCTGGAGAATGTTCCTTGTGCACCTGAGAAGAAAGTATAATCTGCTGTTTTTGGATGGAATGTCCTATAAATATCAATTAAGTCTATCTGGTCTATTGTGTCATTTAAAGCTTGTGTTTCCTTATTAATTTTCTGTTTGGATGATCTGTCTATTGGTGTAAGTGAGGTGTTAAAGTCCCCCACTATTATTGTGTTACTGTCAATTTCCTCTTTTAGAGCTGTTAGCAGTTGCCTTATGTGGTCCTGTGTTGGGTGCATATATATTTATAATTGTTATATCTTCTTCCTGGATTGATCCCTTGATCATTATGTAGTGTCCTTCCTTGTCTCTTGTAACATTCTTTAAAGTCTATTTTATTTGATATGAGTATTGCTACTCCAGCTTTCTTTTGATTTCCATTTGCATGGAATATCTTTTTCCGTCCCCTCACTTTCAGTCTGTATGTGTCCCTAGGTATGAAGTGGGTGTCTTGTAGACAGCATAGATGTGGGTCTTGTTTTTGTATCCATTCAGCAAGCCTGTGTCTTTTGGTTGGAGCATTTAATCCATTCACGTTTAAGGTAATTATCGATATGTATGTTCGTATGACCATTTTCTTAATTGTTTTGGGTTTGTTTTTGTAGGTCGTTTTCTTTTCTTGTGTTTCCCACTTAGAGAAGTTCCTTTAGCATTTGTTGTAGAGCTGGTTTGGTGGTGCTGAATTTTCTTAGCTTTTGCTTGTCTGTAAAGCTTTTGATTTCTCCATCAAATCTGAATGAGATCCTTGCCGGGTAGAGTAATCTGGTTGTAGGTTCTTCCCTTTCATCACTTTAATTATACCATGCCATTCCCTTCTGGCTTGTAGAGTTTCTGCTGAGAAGTCAACTGTTAACCTTATGGGAGTTCCCTTGTATGTTATTTGTCATTTTTCCCTTGCTGCTTTCAATAATTTTTCTTTGTCTTTAATTTTTGCCAGTTTGATTACTATGTGTCTCGGTGTGTTTCTCCGGGTTTATCCTGTATGGGACTCTCTGCACTTCCTGGACTTGGGTGGCTATTTCCTTTCCCATGTTAGAGAAGTTTTTGACTATAATCTCTTCAAATATTTTCTCTGGTCCTTTCTCTCTTTCTTCTTCTTCTGGGACTCCTATAATGTGAATGTTGTTGCATTTAATGTTGTCCCAGAGGTCTCTTAGGCTGTCTTCATTTCTTTTCATTCTTTTTTCTTTATTCTGTTCCGCAGCAGTGAATTCCACCATTCTGTCTTCCAGGTCACTTATCCGTTCTTCTGCCTCAGTTATTCTGCTATTGATTCCTTCTAGTGTATTTTTCATTTCAGTTATTGTATTGTTCGTCTCTGCTTGTTTGTTTTTTAATTCTTCTAGCTCTTTGTTAAACATCTCTTGCATCTTCTCAATCCTTGCCTCCATTCTTTTTCTGAGGTCCTGGATCATCTTCACTATCATTATTCTGAATTCTCTTTCTGGAAGATTGCCTATCTCCACTTCATTTAGTTGTTTTTCTGGGGTTTTATCTTGTTCCTTCATCTGGTACACAGCCCTCTGCCTTTTCATCTTGTCTGTCTTTCTGTGAATGTGGTTTTTATTCCACAGGCTGCAGGATTGTCGTTCTTCTTGCTTCTCACAAGCTGGGAAATTTTTAAATTTTATCTGAGAAAAGATTGTCTGTCACACTGTGTTTCCTGTTATCATTAAGGTTTTATTTCTTATTTTTCAAGATCAGTACATGAATCATACACTGTCAGTATATTTTGTGTGTTTAGTAAATCATGTTTGTTTACTTATAAAGAACCTAGTGATTCTTGGAGAGGTTTCACCCATTATTCTTCGAGCAAATGGAATGAATCAAGAGATTCTTGAAGATTTTAAATTTCTTGTGACTTTGAGTAAATGTATATGTACCTTTCCTTGCTAAAGTATCCATAAAGCATGTTTTAAAATGAAATAATTGCTTTCTCTCTCCTTTTGAATTCTTTTTCATTTTTTTCTTTGCTTTATTCCTTCTTCACATAATCTACTTCCCTTTCTTTTCCATTTTCTTTTCTCTTCCTCTCATTTTTTCCAAGAGAGAGGGTAGTATGTGGTGACCTTGTTAAGGGAAACCACAATCTAGGCTGAATTGGATTTACAGTGCCTTGTACTTCTGGTTAAGGTTTAGAATAGCCAGACGTGTCTCGATATAAACATTTTCCCCAAAGCAAGATAATACTCCTACTTCTCTATTTATGGTCAGTTTAAAAGTTAGCCCAGATACTATGCCATTATTTTTATTTTTTCTGGTGGAGATGAAATACAGCAAAGCATTTTATTATGCAGTTGTTAAGGAACAAGACTTTCACCCACCCACGGAATCCTGCCCAGTTTCACTGAATGAATCTGTGCTGAGAGGACATATCTTGACCTGTGATAGAGCTGAATCAGTGGGGTCATAAAGTATATGCAAATGAGATGAGATTAATAGAGTTTTTCTGGATTTTTAAAAAAGAACCAGACACATTAAAAGCCTTATAAACTGAAGAACTAAGGTGGTACTTAAAAACAGCCCCCTAGAATCTCCTCTTTTCCTTTAAAGGCTGTGACCAAATTTCAGAGGGGCCAGGTCTCCTCTCTCCTCCCTTCTGAATGCTGGACATCTTGTCTGAATTTGAATAAAAATCTTTCAGGATGGGAATTTGTTCCAAGAAAGGTTCAGGAAGAGTTTGAAGTTTCTGGAAAAAAACTTGTGTGAGCATGAGTGTGGGTGGGTATAAGCAATGTGTGTGTGCACCTACGTGTATGTGTGTTTGCACGCACATGGGTGTGAGGGTATGCACACGTGTGCCTGTGAACTCGTTTGTATGTGGGTGTGTGTGCGTGCACGTGTGTTGATGCCCGTGTGTGGTGTTTTTGGGTGATTGTGTGTATGGGGTGTGGGTGTGTGCCCATGTGTGTGTCTGTGAGCGCGTGTGCCTGTGCACTGAGGGCGGGAGAGGCAGCTTCAGCTCAGCCAGTGGCGGAGCAGTTAGTACAGAACTAATAGTGAGAAAGGAAGCTGGGGAGAGACTAGGAAGAGACGCAACCAACCTTATTAACGAAAGCTCAGTTTTGTCCCTGCGGACCCAGCCAGCAGAAGGGACTGGAGAGCTTGGCTCTCTGCCAGGGAGGTCGGGCTCCCTGCAAGCAGTTGCAGGCATCCTTGATCATGCCCTTCTCCCAGGGAGCCCTGAGCTTGACAATCGGGAAGTTTTCAAAGCCGCAGAAGCTGCAGCCCCGGAGAAGACCAGCAAAGACAGTGGAGTGTGTATGTGACCTTCAGTTTTCTATTTTCTTGTTGGGTGGGTTAATGGATTTTTAGTACAAAGAAAGCTAAAACTCAGCTGACCTGAAAGACTGGAATTTCAGCTCTCTTTCCCTCCCTGGGCTGTTTTTCCTCCCCCTTCCTCTCAAAGCCCTTTAAACCAGAGATTACCGGGTCAGTGACTCTTATCCTGCCTGCCTGCGCCAATGGTTTCTAGCTCTTTGGCTTGGCAAGGAAAACCACTACCTGTAAGTATCTGCTTTATGTATTTCCTCTCATCTTGACTGTGAATGTTCTGCTAGAATGCCCCAGAGGTTATCTGTGTGGTAGCTTCACTCGAGTCTGCTTGCAAAAGTTTAATTCTCATGTAAACTCCCAAGGTGGCAAATTGCGGTGTTAAAAAGCCATATGCCCCAAGTGGGAGGCTCTTTATTATGTAACGCAACTTTATAACTCTCTTCTGAATCCATCCCCAGTAGCACTCACCAGTGAAATAAACATTTTTCCATTCTGTAATTGTCCCCCTCAAATCAGAATATTTCTTTTCAGCGAAATGAAATGGTAAAAAGAAAAGATGCCAAAATTAACAAACTAGATAATATTCTCATGGTATAAAGATATAGAAATTTGGAGGAGGTGATTTTCAGATACCCTTGCTTTAGTTTAGTTATCTTTGGATATGTATTTCTTAAAGCATGGTTTCTGTTTTTATGGGGATGAGAGCCGGTGTTGGAGAGGTAACGAAATAATATTGTTCTGAAGTTTCTGACCGATTTTTAAGCTCTTTCTTCTCATTCCTCGGATTTGGTCCAGAGACTTTGGTGCTGTAGTAAATAGTTTCCTTTAGTTGTCATCTGGATCCCCAAAATAATTTTCAAGGCATTTAATTTTTGTTTCTGTTTTTTTTTTTTTTTAAACGATTGTGTGCAGTCTTCTTGTGTGGCGTGAATTAGAAAGCTTCAAAAGAGCATTTCCGAGGGCTGGTTGGAGTTTATGGCCTGGGAATCTTGCTGGAGAGATTAACCTTTTCAGGACTGTTTCACAGACCAGAGCTAGAGATCCAAATGCTTTTCAGGTTTCTGCTCCACAAAACTGATACCACCATACGCTGCTCCAGTTAAAGCTTGAAGATTTGCTTCTTAGTCCCCTGCCTTCGTGTGATACAAGTGCCTTCAGCATAACACTAAGAAAACGTTAACTACTTTTCCTCTTTCTCTCCATCCGAGGTCCTCATAACCCAGTGTACCTAAGAACCACTTGGGTGCTTGGTGTAAGGCAGGTGCTTAGGCCACACCCCGAGAAGAGTTTACATTTTGGGTAGAGCTGAGAATTTACCCAGGTGATTCTGATGCAGGCGCGATCACACTTGCATGAGCAGTGCTCTGCATCGTCCGTCCTTGGCAATTAAATTCTTGTCACGTCCTTGGTTAATGTTAAACCTCATACCTAAATAATAAACTTGAGTTTGAGCTGATGTTGAACATAAGTTACATGAAGCATGGTTTGGCATGCTTGGCCGGCAAACCAGAACTTTTAACCAGCTCTCACACCAAACTCTTTTTTTTTTTTTTTTCCTTTGCTCCCCCTTTCCATCCTGCCTCTCCATTCCCATGAGTGAGAAAGGGAGTCAGGGAAAGGTACCCCAATTCCATGTGGCTATGTGGTCTGACCTGCTCTGCATGGATAAGCTATGTTTGTCTTGGAAACTTTAAACCCGAGGGTATTCTTAATTCTTTATCAACTTGCAGGGGATACTGTGCTCCTGGGGCTGAGTTGGGCTGAACTGAGCTGGATTATTTCTGGGGACCGTTCAGGAGCAGTTTAATTCCTAGAAATTTGTTTTGATGGGACCAACCCACAAGGATCGGGAGAAATAGGAAATGATACCTCCATCATGTTGAGGTCCTTGTTTGACAGCATATGACAGTAAGAACTCAGCTTCCATCCCCATACCCAATGACATTGAATGGCTTGTATATTTATAGTAAAAAGAAAATAGGATGTGGTCACCATTGCCCCTTCCTTTTTTTCCCTCTCCTCATTCCAAATATTTGTAGGTGTCTGCTACATGGCAGGCACTGTGTTAGTGCCAAGGACTTAGAAAGATCAGTGTGTATAATATGGATAGACTCTGTCTTCTTGGTGTTTCACATCTTAGGTGTTGCTAACCAATCTTGGATGAATCACCTATTCTTTTTATTTATTTTTTCACATTTTACAACATCTTTATTGAGATATAATTTCTATGCCATGAAAGTCACCATGAAATTCATTATAAAATGTACAATTCAGTGGTTTTTGTATATTCACAAAGTTGTGCAACCATCACCACAATTTGTTTTGAACATTTTTGTCACTCCGGGAAGAAACCCTATATTAACAGTCACTCCCCATTCCTCCCCACCCCCTCCCCTAGGCAACCCCTAATTAATCTATTTTTTTTACCTATCCTTGACTTTTCATATAAACGCAGTCATGTAATACGTAGTCTTTTGGAATCACCTATTCTTGCTAACCTTCTCTTCCTCTGTTAATATAACAAAAGGGTTGAATTCAGTGAGTTTTGATATCTTTCTAGCTCTGACATTCTGACATTGATGGATATAGCTCAGTTTCACTGTTTGCTTTGACAGCAGGCCCAAAGATTTGGCTTACAGCTTTTCTTAAAAATTGAAAAAAATACCCTTTAATTTTTTTTTTCTCTCACAAAGAACCAAGACCACTGATCTAGTGAGTTAGACAAATGCCACCTTTCAGAGCACACAGTCATTCCACACAATGGGATCCTGTAACTCTCTAGAAAGGCTTTTTCCCTGGACCAGGTTACATGGGATGGCAGCCTCTTATCTTGTCTGAATCTGGTGTTGCTCCCCCTTTGGAGAGCTGGGTGGTCTGAACAGGGCTTGCTGGCTTCCATACTTGCACAGCTTGCTCCCTGACCCTTTCATTCAAGTGATTTAATAGCTTTTGTACGACTAGGTGAGAGGCTCAAACAGAGACCTTTGAGGGGCTGGAGGAAAAAAAAAAAACAACTCCCTAATGAAATCTCGCCTTTTGTCTGTACTCGAGTTTCTCTTACTGCAGTGACTGGGGCAACATTTCAAAGGGTTCTAAAACTTGGCCATCAAGATAAGAATATCAAAATATAGCTGTGATCTATGTATTTTTCTGACAAACATAGCCTCCCGCTGTCTGAAGATACTGTGTTTGGATGGGAAAGTGCTCACTGGAGGACAGAGTACAGGGATCTTGCAAAGTTAGGATATTTTTGACAAAACGTTCTTGGCTTCTCATTGGTAAGCTTAATGGAGATGGCAAAATAGACTTTGGTTTCCCTTTAATCCCTCCCTAGTTCTGGATTTGCTGATACGGCGTCAAAATACTCCTTTGGGGCATCATCAAAAACTGCCAAGATTGTTTGTCACTCTTCACTCTCAATTTTATCCTTGAAACCTTCCTATCTGGCTTCCTTAGAGACGGGGGCAGGTAACACTCCAGGACTCACTAAGCTCCAAGTCCTTCCACTGGTGCAGTCCACTTCCCTGGGATCCCATCTCTGCATCCTATCAAGTGTTACCAGCTGCTCAGTCCTTAGAGATGCTTCCTGAATCCTTCTCTTACAATAAATAAACCAGGGCTTTGCCTCATGAGGTCACGCTCAATGCCATGGCATTTTCATTCCAAAGTCTACATTTCTTGTTAGCACAAAAATTCGTAATAAGTTATTGATATATTTCTTATAAATTATTGATATAAGCCAAAATCATTAAGTAGTTAGGATAATTTCAGAAAGGATCAGAATTCCCAGATGAGGATTCATCCAAATGTTTAAAAGTTGTTGTTTCCTATCAAATCCTGTTCATTGCATAGATTTCCTTTTTTTTCTGTGAAAGTGATTCTTCTCATAAAAACAACACAGCAACAACAGAAGAGCAGTGCTTTAGTTCTGTTTTATATAAATCTTCTCTTTTGTTATAACATGGTAGGATGAAATAGTTTGTCAAATAGGCATTAGTGATTTTTTTGAAACCAGAAGGTAGCGTTGATAGGAGAGCCCTATCAAATATTGAATCAGAGTGTGGTGTAGTAGAAAAAAAGAATGGCCTTTGAATAAATTTCAGCTGGGTTCCAACCCTAGGCTGTGATGTTCTTTGGTTCTGTGATGTTGGCCAAATTACTTACCAGTTTCCTTGGGAGTAAAACAAATACATATATACTTACCTCACCAGGTGTTTGGAAGGGCTAAAAGACATTTGGAAAGCACCCAGCATGGTGCATGACATATGATAAGTTCTCAATAAATATTTCTTCTTTAGGAGAGGACTAACAGGTGTGAAGGCTGGAAAGAATCAAACATGTGGGGAGCCAGGCAATTTATAGGTGAAAAGAAAAGGGAAATGGGAAATAGAACTTTCTTCCAGACCTCATGGACTGGGCAGGATAGATCTCCATCCACCACTTCCTCTGCCTCTAACTCTGGGCAGCAGCCTTGTACTCCCTTGATTCCTTCTTCCAGATTAAGTGGAAGCATGAAACAAATCCATGAGCTCACACACTACCAAAGGGATTTGTTAAGGAGAAAACAAAGGCAATGTGAATATCATTCTGTCCTTTTCTTCCTGACCCTTCAGAACTGGAGACTTGTATAGCCATTGCACATAAATATCTGAGGAGAAGAATCATTTTGTTTCTCTTGGGATTTTTCTCCATGGTAGCAAGTGGCCTAACCTCAGGGGAAAGTATTTGTTTGAGATTTTGAAACTCTGCAATTGCCCCATGGTCAGCCTACGAGCTACCACCAAGTGGAAAGACACAGCCATTCAAGCATGTGGTGTGAGCTCTTGCTCTCCCTCTCTGTCTCTGTCTCTCTCTGTCTCTCACTCTTCTACCAGTTTTTCTTTTATGTCCAAAGTTTGCATTGGGGTAAGTCAGTCTCTCAACTGATAACGTATTGATCTTCTCTGTGCCAAGCCCTGTGACCAGGACTGGAGATGTTTGAGTGAGCAGAACAATTATGGTTGTTATCTTCAAGAAGCTTACAGACTAAGGTCAAAGGCAGACATGTATAAATGACTGCAAATAAACATTTAAATGCCTGTAGGTGTGCAACATGTGGTAAGGGGTATTGCAGGATTCTATGCAAGCAGTTAAAACTGGTCTGGGAGGTTGAGACCTGAAGGATGGGTAGAATTTAGCCAAATGGAGTGGTAGGTGGGAGAGGGGAAAAGGGCATTCATAGCAGATGGGACAACATGGATGGAACATGTAAAGGCCTAGAATGGGCAGTGCCGCGAGTTTAAGGAAGGAACGAAGACCTGAGTGACTAGCTTGTCCGTGGCAAGGAGGAGAGTCATGTGAGAAGAGGCTGGAGAGGTGGCAGGGGGCAACCATACAGGGAAATCCAGTCTCACAGTTAAAAGGGACCCCAGAAAGCACCTAACCCACACTCCCTCCCTGAGACAAAGATCCCTTCCTGTGTCTGTACCTCAGCCCTCACCATTACTGGACAGCTTTGAAGGAAAGTTCTTTCTGAGGGGAAGCTGAGATTCACCCATCCTCCCTGTTTCTGCACACGGGAACCACAGAATAAAGTCACTCCTCCTGCAGGTGTTTGAAGACAATTTTCTTTTTTTTCATAAATTACTGCCCAAGTAAATCTTCTCTTTCCCATATATTTGCAATTGATTTTTTGGGATGTAAATTTATATGTTTGTGCTTGTTGAAAGTGAACTTGCTGGCTTCAGCCCATCATTCCAGCCTCCATTATCCAGGACGTCGATCTTGATTATGCCCTCAGTGGTAACAGTTAACCTTCCTGGGTTTTTGCTGTCTGTGAATCAGATAAGCTTGTTTCTATATCTTTGTTTAGGAATTTGGAAAATTGTTTAACCAGAAGGAGCCAAAAATGGAGCTATGGGCACCACTCAAGATGTTACTCACAGAAATGTCCAGGTATAAATGAGAAGAGCTCAAAGATGTTAATGTGTGTTGATAGTCTTGTTTTGACAAGAATGCTAAGAGCACAGTTCAACTATCATTGCTGATTTCATTTATTGATACATGTGTTGAATGTGTATCACATGCAACAGACAGTTCTGTCCTCCTGCTTTCAAAACACATAGTCACACCATCATGTAGGATATGATAAATGCCCCATGATGGGTTTCAGTAAAATGTGACTTTTCTGCAATCGCAGAAACCAAATGGAATGATCAGGTCTTAGGGCATCTTGGAGGAGGCATTTCACAAGGCATTGATAGGTGAGGAAGATTTTAATAAGGATGGAAGCAAAGACATGCAGGGGGCAGACATGAGCAGGGGCTTACAGGTGGGAAGTGTCAAGCAGGTCACTGTGAATGTGTAACTGAGGTTACGGGAGAGGGAGGCTGTGATTTGGGGCTACATGAGCCTAGAGGTGATGGCCAAAGACCATAGGAGTGGATATGTAGTGAGAAGCCAGTTGAAGTCAGATTTTTTTAAAATGTCGTATTTTCAATGATACAATGTGACCAAGAGAGGAGAAAACAGAGGGTGGAAAGAAAAGGAAGAGAAGATAAAAGAGAAAGAAGCATTGGTGAGGTAGAAGGAGAAGTGGGGAGTATACTGAGTCCATAAACTAGGGGAGAAGAAATTGTGCAGAAAGTGTGGGTGTAGCGCATTGTTGGGCACTATAGAGATCAGAGAGGATTGTTGGAGAAAAGTTCAATTTGCTGTAACAGTTAGGAGGTCACTGGCAGCCTTTGACACAGCTATTTCAGTGGACTGGGGGCAATCAAAATCAAGGGTCCTTTTAGGAAATACAAGGCTGGTGAAGGAGTGGGTAGAGATAGCATTTTAAGGAGATAGGATAGTTGGTCAAGACGAGGTATATAATGGGAAAGGGGAAAAGAAAATGTTTGATGAGGATTAGTAGTTAATAGTCGCAATAACAATGTGCTTAGATGTGCCCACCCTAATGACCTCATTTTAATTTTCCTCCTTACGGACTCTATCTCTAAATATAGTAACATTCTGAGGTACTGGGGGTTAGGAATTCAATATATGGATTTTGGGGGAACAAAATTCAGCCTATAACACCATACCAGCACATCAAGGCCTCCTCCTGGCATTAATTAGCTGATCTTCCAAATTCTCTAGACATTACTGCAGCAAAAGAAAATAGAATGAAACCTGTAGCCACATAAACCCACATTTAAAAATCAGTTTAGTTTCTGCTTTATAGATGTTAAAAAAAAATCAGTTTATAGTGCACTCTGGATTTAGAGTTTGTCTTCAGGATGAGGTGACAGAGAAACTTCCTCAAGCAGGACTACCTTTGCACTTTCTGGGTTTTTTAATTTAAAAAAATGGTTTTCTATAAGTTTGCAAACTTTGGGCTTAAACGTTTTCTTTCTGCAGGAATTCTTACAGCCTTTAGTAAGCTCATATTACATTGTAAATCTTTAAAAGAAGATTTTGGCATTCTGTGCTTCACATATATTTGGGTATAGAAGACTTATGCGGAAAACTTTTTAACGTCTCCAACATGTGCATTTTAAAAAACACAGTTTGAAAAATGTGGCCTTTATCAGCCAGATAGACATTGAAGTGTTGAAAAATCTAGGAAAGGAGACCTAATGAGTTTGTGTGGTGGTCAAAGATTCATCTTTGCAATCTTGCCCTGGATGGTACAGCCTGAGGGACACTTTCTCTCCACAGAGTGAAAATTAGGGTGTAAATTAGTACCATCTTTCCAAGTAGCATGCATCGAGAGCCTCAAAATAAGTTTTATACCCTTTGATCTTATGATTCCACTTCCAAAAAACTATCAGAAGGAAATAACTAGAAAAATAAGCTGATTTAATGAAGGATTTTTTCATCACAATCTATTGACATAGTAACTAGTTCAACACAACAATGGAATGACTCTAGAAATCCATGTAGAGGATGTAGTGCACAGATGAAAAGTAAGATCACAAGGAACGTTTAATAATATGGAAAATGGTTAGAATAGAATGTTATGTAACTGGAAAAGAATGGTACACTACTCTTTTTGTAGTGTGGTTCTAATTAAGTTTAAAAACTGTAGATACATATACTTACTTATGAAAACCGAAGGGCATTTTCTTTGGGTGTTGGGAAAGTGTAATGTTTTCCTTTTCTTTATGTGTTTATATTTTTATCCTTTAGTTAAGGAGCATGTATTTCTTTTACACACATAAAAGGAAGTTATTTTCAGAAAAAACAGGTAAATAGATAAAATGAAGGATACGGACTAGTTGATTTCTGAGTTTTCTCGTAAACCACACATCTGTGATTTAGATTACAGTTTAGAAAAAGTTTCAGAGTGAAGGAAGCAGAATGTTATAAACAAAATCAACATGTATTTTATTAATTTAATAGACTGGAATTTTGAAGTGGCCTGTTTGCTTTGAGGCCTTTAAACTGTGCTTGTAGTGTAAGGAGTTGGAACACTCAGATGCTGGTAGGCAAGGTATCTGCATTAATTATATGTTCTTAAAGTAACAGCTACTTCCTTGAGAGAACATTGCCTCCACTGAAATATTTATTTTTGTAATTTATTTTATTTATTTATTTTTGGCTGCATTGGGTCTTTGTTGCTGTGTGCAGGCTTTCTGTTGTTGCGGTGAGTGGGGACTACTCTTGCTGCGCTGCGCGGGCTTCTCATTGTGGTGGCTTCTCTTGTTGCGGAGCATGGGCTCTAGGTGCGTGGGCTTCAGTAGTTGTGGCATGCGGGCTCAGTAGTTGTGGCTCATGGACTCTAGAGAGTAGGCTCAGTATTTGTGGCTCACGGGCTTTGTTGCTCCGCAGCACGTGGGATCTTCCCAGACCAGGGATCGAATCCATGTCCCCTGCATTGGCAGGTGGATTCTTAACCACTGAGCCACTAGGGAAGACCGCCTCCAGTGAAACTTTAACTCCTGCAACAGCCATCAGTTGCTGTCTGGGACCATAAAGGAAGTTGTTAAGGGTTTGCATACTGTAGGAAAAAGACTCCAGGGATAGTGAAGGAATTGCAAAGAGTATATGATTTTGTTGTAATGCAAAGTGGTATAATATAGCAGTTAAGTGCACAGGTCCTGGGGTCGGCAAATATGGGTTATAAGATGCTGGAGTCAAGCTGATGACTTTAGGCAGGTAACTTAAACCTCTTTGTACCTCATTTTCCAAATCTGTAAAATCACTGTCTACTTCCTGAAACCATTATAGGAATTAAACAAGATAATGTATGTAAAGTCCTTTGAACAACACCTCATCCATAGTAAGCACTTAATAAATGTTCGTTTTTATTATGATTATGATGTCACTTCCTTAAGTCACTGTTTATCTATAAAATCAGAATAATAATAGAAACTGCTTTATAGGTTTGTTGTGAGAAATAAATGAAAACAAATATATAAAGAATGTAGCCCAGTACCTGTATACAGCAAGTAAAAAGTACTAGTAGACATAAAATGAGAAAAGGAAGATACAGTCAGCCTTCCATATCTGTGCATTCTACATCCGTGGATTCAGCCAACTACGATTGAAAATATTTGAAAGAAAAACTCCAGAAAGTTCCAAAAAGCAAAACTTGAATTTGCCTGGCAACTATTTACACAGCATTTACCTTGTATTTACAACTATTTACATAGCATTTACATTGTATTAGGTATTATAAGTAATCTAGAGGTGATTTAAAGTGTGTGGGCAGATGTTCATAGGTTATACGTAAACACTTCGCCACTTTATATAAAGGACTTGAGCATCATCGTGGCGTTTGGTATCTGTGGAGGGTTGGGGGGGTTACTGGAACCAACCCCTGTGGATACTGAGGGACAACTGTGCTATAAATTGTTGAGGAAAATCAATCTTAGAAGTCACAAGCTATTTTTTTCTTCTCCACGATTCTATTCTCTCCGGAAATCCTGTGTTGGGTAAGATCACCACGGATTCTCCACCCCTGTGGGGGGCATTGAACACTTAAACCTCCATAAGAGGTGATGAGCTTCTTGAAAGAGAGGAACCTGTTTTGTATTTGTGTGTTCCCAGGGCTGCTTTTGCAGTGAGACTGTCAGCATAGAGGAGGACAGAGCCCTTCCCTAGGGTGCCAGAGGCCTGCTTCTCCCAGGCTGTGCTGCCTCCGGCTGTGACCTTGGGCCAGCCTTAGACTGACTCCTTGTTGCTTATGACAAGGTGCAGTTAGACTTCTCTGTCTCTCTCAGGGAAGGAAAGTCAGAGGAGGCAGTGGATCTGAAGTCCTTGGTAAAATCTAAGTCTTAATTTCCTCAACTACTACACAAAGAAGAGAGCCACTTTCTCTGAGTTTAGACAGTTAGTTGTTCCCTTGGGGGACCGTTCTCCTCATTTCCAGTTCATTGCTCTTGGGTGAATCAATTTATGTCACATATGATTCGGAATCATTTCAGTTATTCTGTGGATAATTATATGCAGCTATGAGTTTATGCCTGAAACTTTTACATTTGATTCATATGAATTATTTTGGAAATCAATTTGAGTGAAAATCATGATGATTGAAAAAATTCATTGTAAGTAATTCCACGATGGCTTCTATGTTTCTTCTGACTGGTATTTTAAAGATTTTAATATAGAATACAAGTCAGAAAATCTTCACGGGCTTTCTTACCAGTCTAGTCAAGGATATCAGAATCTCTCTATGTTTGAGTGGGTGGGAATGGGTTGATCCTGAGTTGGCTACTTCTTTTTTTACTCAAAATGCCACTTCTCTGTTAGTTTATTTTCTTTCTTAAAGACTATAGGGTACTTGTAGGATCTGAAGCTGTGAGTCATGAGGTAATAGCTTCAAGCACAGGGAAGATAAAATGTTCCATTGTTTACATCATCTTTGGTTGATTGGTAATAACTACCTGGAGTGCTGAGAAGAGTATCAGACCAGTAAGAGTTCTGCAAATAGCAGAGCAAGCCAGCAAAAGGTTATGATAGATTATTGATATCTTTTGGGTTTTTTTAATTAATTAATTAATTTTTGGCTGCGTTGGGTCTTTATTGCTGCGCGCGGGCGTTCTCTAGTTGTGGCGAGCGGGGACTACTCTTGCTGTGGTGCGTGGGCTTCTCATGGCGGTGGCTTCTCTTGTTGCGGAGCACGGGCTCTAGGTGCGCGGGCTTCAGGAGTTGTGGCTCGTGGGCTGTAGGCACGTGGGCTTCAGTAGTTGTGGTGCACACGCTTAGTTGCTCCGTGGCATGTGGTGTCTTCCCGGACCAGGACTTGAACCCGTGTCTCCTGCATTAGCGGGTGGATTCTTAACCACTGCGCCACCAGGGAAGTCTGATTATTGATATCTTGATATCTGTGCTGGGTGCAGGATGGGGAAGGTGCTTCTCTTGTGTCATGTAGCTTCCATTGTAAAATTCCACAGAGGAACAATAGTAAATATGATTCTCTTCAGGGCACGTCATTAACATTGACCATCAAGAAGTTCCATTGCAGAGAGAGCCTGGGAGGACAGCTGGGATCCTGCTTTTCCTGTTGTGCACAGATTACCTAAGATAAATGACAGGAGTACCATGTTTATATCAGCATGGAGAATACATCCTCCTGTGGTTAAACTGAACGTGTAATTATGAAATGAAAACCAGCTCAGCTCTACCAGATGAAATGTTACTGAATCATTTTCTTCTGTTCAGGAATTTACTAAGAAAGAAAGAAATTTACTAAGAACACTTTTTGAATTTTTATAAGGAAGAACTCAGAGCAGGATGGTTTTCCACTTTCCAAAACATCTTTTCACTTTTTTGTTGGCTTGTAGAGATATCCTTCGAATACATGATTTCCACATGAAGAAAAAAGGCAAGGGTGGGAAATGGCCTGTGAGAGCATAACTGATTTGCAGGATGACGTGAGGATTGTGAAATGCTGAGAAGCAGCTGAATCACACAAGCAAGCAGACAGGATTTGTTTCTATTGCAGCATCAAATTAAGTCCCATGTGGCTAAAAGTCAGTTGGCTTACAAGCTCCCTTGTAGAATCTGGCCACCTTTCTACTTCCCTTCCAAAGCTCCCACTGATTCTGCTGACGCTGTGGCTGCCCACATCAGTGATGAGAGCAAGCTACAGACAGCTGGATTCTGAGGATCTGACTTGGCCCTATGTTGGGATTAAGCAAACAGAGCTCTCAAGATGTGTTAGGTTTCCCACTAGGGTGTTGTCAAGTAAATGTTGGCTGCCTCTGGACATTGTAATTTTGTACCAGAAACAAGACAATTCTGTCATCTTCTTTGGTAGAGATAAAAAATCCATCATCATCTGAAATCTTGTTTGACTTAGAATCCTGATTTCCATTGCTATTGTTCTGTGTGGTTTTTGTTCTTTTGTTTTGCCTTTTCCCTCTCTGTTCATCCAAATCCTTTTCTCTTTCCCCTCCACTGCCACCTTCTTCCTGTGAAAAATCAGAGCAATATTTTCCATGGAATGTCTACGTACTTGGCATTTCCTAACACCAACAGAAAAATGCAAGCGCAAAATTAGAATGTAAATAAAACACAAATAAAGCATATTCTTTTTGATCTTTATGGCACCTAATTTGGTAGCCCAGTTGATTGAAGGCTGAGTTTTGTTTGATTTTGAACTTAGAAATTGTTACTCTTGCACTGTTTACCTCCCAGCAGTGTTGAGGTAATACTGAAATATTAGCATTCAGTTTCTTACTTCGACCTCCTGTTTTAAGACTGTGAGGAAGAAAAAGAGACATTTTGAATGTCCTTAAAACACACTTTGACTTTTACTGAACCTAATTCTGCCCCCTTCATCCAGGACCAGGTCCTGCCATTCTGTTTTTCTTGAGACAAGCTTTACCCTCTTATTCCTTTGACATATTTTGTAATAATAACATTACATTTATATGGGGCTTTGTAGTTAAGGAAATATTTCCACATGGACTATTTCGTTTGGCCTCACAGGGGAACTGGAACAGGCAAGACAGATGGCCCCATTTTTGAAAGAGAAAACAGATGTTCAGAAGAACCAGGGTTAGAATCCAGGTCTTCAGATTCAGGTCTTCTCTTCCCACATCACTGTGGCACGGGAAGCCACAGAAATAGATTTCCTTTTCTTTCTCTCTTGTTTCTTCCTGGTAGATGAACATTAGAATCTTGGTCTTTGACCTTATCTGCTCATTAAGGACTTACTATGCTATAATTAGAGAATGAGCTATTTCCCCATATGCTGTAGGTAAGAAGTTAAAATATTTACCTGATTTGTGACTAAACAAAATTAACAAAAAAATTGAAGAATAAGGTAGTTATTAACAGTGTAAAGTTACACTGGTTTATTATGCCCATTGGAAGGTCTTGCATTTTCATGATTTTAATGATTTCTGCACATGGCTACTGAAATATTTGTCAGAAGGTGTAGAAAAAAATGCCATCTTTCCTGTTTAACAGTAGGTTAAACAGGAAAGAAGTTTACATTCTCTGCCATGTAAAATTCTGGCAGAGTGGGCTGGTGTGGTGACTTCACTTTGCAAATGTCCCAAACACCCAGGCTCCTTCTGGCTCACAGCTCTGCTAGCCTGAGGTGTGGCTCTCTTTTTTATGTGCAGGGCAGCCTCCTCAGTCTGGGTAACAAGAGGGAGAGAAGCATAAAGATAAATCCATGAAAAAAAAGGAAGAACGAGGTCGCTAGGGAGTGAGGGTAGACAAAAAACAGGTCCCAGGACTGGACCCTAGGCTCCCCAACATGAAAAAAGTCAGGGATTCTAGGAAGAAGCAGCAAAGGAGAAGAAGGGAGATGAGAAGAATGCCTGAGAGTATAGAGTCCTTGCAGCCTTTATGGGTTAATTTAATTCATTGAAATCTCAGAAAGCCAAGTTTTTTCTCTTATCTCTCAGTTTTGGGTGATGCCTACCCACCCTGTTGCTTCTCTTCTTTGTGAAAGCGCTGCTTTTTTGAATGGTCTTAGATGCCAAAGGTGAATGGAAACAAGTTGTGAAAGTTCAACAAGCAGGTTTGCATTCTTGCCCAAACAAGCCAACCTAATTCAGCCTGAGCGTGGGCAACATGGTCAGTGGGAGGATGGGACTGTTTTATGTGGGGACCGACACCATAAAAAACAGGCTGCTCTGTGAAGTGTGCACCCGCCCGCCCCCAGGTGTTAGGTGACATGTCACGCACTGTCTCAAAAGTGAAAGGTTTCAAACAGGGACAAGAGAATGAGCCTTCCCTTAATGTATTAGAGGTGGGCAATAGTGGCATTTTTGTCTACACCTTCTGACAAACATTTCAGTATCCGTGTGCAGAAATCATTAAAATCATGAAAATGCAAGACCTTCCAATGGGCATAATAAACCACCATTATGGTCTGTCATGGATAACTAATCGTGGATATGATTGGTTCACCTAATCTTATCTTGGAATTAAAGATATATTTCAATACCTTGCACTTTGGATAAAATCATTTCTGTTCTTATGGGACACAGAGAAATACTTATGAAATTCTAAGTGGTTAAAATAGAAAAAAAGACTCCACTTGTGCGAATTCTATACTTTCTATGTAGTTAGCATTGCAGATGATGTATAAATGCACGTACATCTGCCGTGTCATTAGCTGTATATGTTGAAACTACGTTACTGGATTCCTAGCCCTTGTTACACCTAAACAAAACCCCAAATGATCACTTAGAAAAAATGTCTTTTCTCCAGTTTCCACTCAAGCGTTTCTTAGGCGTCTTCATTGTCCAGCAAAGTCAAAATTGTGCCCGTGTGACAAATTATTAAGCCTTTTTTTTTTTTGAGTGGGTTGTACTGATTTAGAATTAATCATGTTTTCAAACAGTGGGCAAGTAATTCTATCAGCTCTCTTGCACAAATGAGGTTACAGTCCTCACTTATCAAGTGAGAAGACAAAAGCAAAGAGTTCAACAACTTTCTCTGAACGCAGAGGAGCAAACGCTGCCCATGGCCGTGAGGCGGGCTGCCTCCTGTCGGACCACACAACTGACGTCCCTGTTGGGGCCCGTTGAGTCCGGAAGCAGGAGTTACCGCCCGGGAATGAAATGGCTGCATTGCCTTTCAGATGCCCCTGGAGGTCAAGTTAGTTTATTTGTTTTTAATTTAGCTGAAATTACAGGCTGGTTGAAAGATTCCTTTGTCGGTGGGGGTCTTTTGAATAAGCCACATAAACCTTTTTGTTTCTCTCTCACTTTCCTCCAACTCCTCGTCCCATTTGCAGGATTAAAAAAGCACTTGGGAGGCACATTAATCTTGCCGGGCGTTGTCAGGAGTGATCAGCGAGTTTTATTAAAAGCTCTGGGACTGCCTGAAAGACCTCCTTGTCTGAGTTTGAAATGAAAGGGACGTGTTAAGATCTTGGGGCACATTGTCGGGACCCCTTGCCCTGCCCCTTGGACTATGAGCTGACACCCCTGGAGAAGGCACAGAAGCCCTCCTTTGTTGAAGGGATTTCACTGGTGGATGGAAACGAGTTGGCCCCTGTCGGCATGAGCGCTCTACGCTGGGGTGGGCTCGGTGCCCTGCTGCTGTTGCTCAGGCTGCTCCCAGGCTGGGCCAGCCTCACCCTCATCCGTGTTAACCGAGGGGTCAGGGTGATGAAGGGCAGCTCCGCCTTCCTGTCTCAGGATGACCTGAAGTTCGCCATCCCCAAAGAGAAAGATGCCTGCAAAGTGGAGGTTGTGATGAATGAACCAATAACCCAGAGGGTTGGGAAACTCACTCCACAGGTAGGTCATATCTGAGATTTGCTATTTAATAGTGTGTATGAATGAGAGTGTGTGATAATGTTGGGGGTGGGGGAGAGAGAGAGCGAGAGAGAGAGAGAGAGAGAGAGAGAGAGAGAGAGAGAGGGAGCGAGAGAGAGAGAGAGAGAGAGAGAGAGAGAGAAAGAGAGAGAGAGAGAGAGAGATCAAGCTCTTCCTTCAAGCTACCAGAGGTGAGTGTTGTAAGGTGTTCAAATCTGAAACGGTGGAGTTGCAGTTAGCGGGCATAATACTGCACTGTTTTTTCTATGCAAGGTGAAACCTGTTAAAAAAAGTTTTTTTGACGTATAAGGACATATAACATTAGTTTCAGGTATACGAGGTAATGATTTGAGATTGGTCAAACCTGTTTTTTGAATGTTCTTGGGTGACTGTGGATTACAGCCTTGAAACCAACAGGAGTTACTCCTATTTATGTCAACCCCTCTGGAGGAAGGATGGTTCGAACAGATATGGATGGATGCATTTTTAAAATTAGTAATGTACCAAATTGACAAGTCTTTCCAATTTATCCTCTCTTATTGATGAAATCTTGTGTAAATATTCCTTATAAAACAGCTAATCAGCCAGGAAAAGGCATAATGGTAAGGGAATCACATCTTATTTTAGGTACATGGCCACTCTATGAGAATCTTAGGGGAGAGAGAGAAAAAAACAGAGCGAGGGGGAGAGAGAGAGAGAGAGAGAGAAGTAAACGAGAGGGAGAGAGAATGAAAACGGGTTGGAGTGGGCAGTCTCCTGTGTGGTGTGATATGGTCAGTCTTCATGGGACTATTCCTGCCCCCAAATTATCTCACCCATGGCCAGAGTGCCTTTGGATAAGATATCAGGGTTTCAGGACATCTTTAGCACACATTTGTGACTGCAGAATAGCAAAAGTTAAACACGAAGACATTTTCATCTATTACCATCCCTTGAACGTTCCCTTGAGTAAGGGATGAGATCTGGAAATGATATATGAAGACACTTCATTTTAAATATTCATTGTTCTTCAAAAATGTCTTCATAAAAAATTTTTTTCCCTTTAATCACTACCATGGAGACCTTGTCATTTAAGGGTGTTAGGTGCTCAATCCTTTTGTAGGGTGGAGTTACCCTCTAATTCATTGGGTTTAGGAAAGTCTGTATTATCATACATTTGCTTAAAGAGCTTATCTTTATACACAATAGAAAATTGCTTCTGGTCTTATTACTTGTTTCTACTGTGGTTTAACTTTCTTCTCAAGGCAAACAGTTTTCAGAATATTCAATGCTGGGTATGGCTGCTGCTCCTAGCAAAATACAGCATTTCTGTTTGCTGAACTGTGAGCATTAATGTTCTTCCTCTTCCTCTCTATTTGGCTAAAAAACTATTCTATCGGCTTATTCAAAAGTGGTATTAGATGTCGTAAAGATGAACTAAAGAGACTGAGATAGATGCTAGCTCAAGTTGACATCTCTGGACATTTCCTTTACTTCCATTACAGTTATAGTCTGATTCTGAAACACATCAGAATGCTATGGCAGGCTCTCACTTTGGAAGTATGGCTCATGTGACTGTGACTAAATGTCTCCCTCCGGTTTCCTGTGAGTTTTTCTTTTGTCAGTCCATGAGCTTCAGATGGGCATCTAAAAAATGTTAGTATGTGCTCATGGACCCAGGTCACCCTGGTTTTCCCATTTGTGTGGTAAGTGCAACATCTCCCCACTTTCACCCAACATAACTTACGCTGGAAAGTGTGATTGGCACCTATAAGTTAGGGATAAAGGAGACGCCTGGGATAGCTCATGTCTGGAGCCCCAATGCACTAAATGCGATGAGTAGGTGACACGAATAGGCTCAGCAGCAGGCCGTGGAGCCCTAACTACAGGCACGGGGGTCAAAAGCAAATCCTTGGAGTTTTGGGGAGCAGCAAAATAGGACCCGAATCCTAGATGTCTGGGATCCCTGATAGAGCAGAGACCCAGGGCTATATGGAAAAAGGTGGATGCCTCATAAAGACTGATGAACTGATAATTTGGTAACCCTTCCAATCAATATATCAAAAAAATGTGTGCAACATTTATTTAGAAGTAAGGCTGAATATATTTTGTGAGATAAGAAGAGAGGAAAGATTCCTCCTTGTAGCGCACTGGGGTAATCTATGGTCCAGCTGTATTAAGCTCTGGCCCCAAGCATGCAAAACCAAAGGCCTATTATTCACCAGATTCTCCCTCCTTAGAAAGCATTTTGGGGAGGATCTCCTGTTACTTAAACCAGCCTCTGGGGATATCCTCTCCCCATCCCAAATAGCCTATGACTTCTCAAGTGCTTCATATAGCACTTTCTATGAGAGTAATGAAAAATATCATCATTTTCAGTGATATTTTAATAGTCTTCACTATGTGGCTAGCTCTGAGGCACTGGAGAGCAAAAAGGGATCCACGTGACTAGAACTAGGTAAAACATTTATTTGGTCACAAGGATCAAGTGTTGTGATAGATCTCTAAGTTGTCTCATTTTCAAACTTTCGCTGATTTTCTGGCAAAAATCCATTACTAGAAAGACAATGTGGAACAGAAACAACGTATCTGTCTGATTTAGGGAAGTCTGCATTGCAAGGCAAGGGGGCAGGGCTCCAAACATCCCCAAAGGGTCCTCTAATGTGCTGATTGAAAGATAATGTTTAGTGTATGTCTATCCAGAGGTACATCTGACATCTCAAACAGATTTATATCATCTAAAGTAAATATGTGATATATAGCTGCTAACAGTTATTCTGTGGAAAGGAGTCCATTAAAATGTGGAGTTTCGTTGCCTTTTGGTCAAATATGAGAACTGTGTACTATCATGAAATCTGTATGTCCGGAAAACTTTGTTTCTCAAACCACTTGGTGATCCTATTTTTTCATTATGATAATTTCAACACAAACAAAATCCCTAAATGAAAACTGCTTTTTTGCAATATGTAGCTGTACTAAATTCAGGTTGATGCAGTTCTCCCCAGGGATTGATTTCTTATGGAGTTTTTGAAATTAAACGCAGCCAAGCATAGCCAAGCCAATTATGCACACACAGACACACACACACACATCCTAAACATTACTCTTTAATAGAGCTTACTGGTAAGTTGAAAGCAGGCTTATTTGGGCCCATTCCTAGCGAGATGACTGTATTAACAACAGCCTGCTGTGTAATGAACCGTTTCATGTGAGTTGTACAGAAAATGTTTTGTTTAACATCTGTTCAATCAGTGTTTTCATTCCATTACTGAAGTTTGTCGTAGGACCAACAGGTTCATTTTCCTATTGGTTATTTGGAAAGGGACTTCACTTGGTGCACACGAGTACCTTCTGTCTCGATAACCTTCTCGAGATAGTCAATTAGAGAAGGTTGATGGCAATATGTTTTCCTCATGTTTTAGGACAAGACTTACCCACTCACAGTACTTCTCACCCCTGACCCAAAGCAAGAAATTTCCTGGGTGGAAAAGCACCCCCGTTTAGCACTGAGCTCGCTCTTTTGAATAGGAAATGCAGAAGTAGAAAATATCTCTAGTTTGAACGAGTTTGCTGTCATTAAAGTGAGTAATGAGTTAGGAATGTGTGACAATTTAATTATAAATTGTAATTGAAAAGCAATTGAAGTGGAAAAAAACAAAGCTAGACAGTAATTAGAAAAGGATTTAGCTCTCCTTTGTTTTAGTTAGTAAATTTATGGAATTATGGTTGTCGCCTTTTATAAAAGGAAAACATATTATGAAACATAAAACAGATGTTTCTTTTAACAAAGCAGATTGTCTCTTTGTTACAGTGACTATCTGTCAATGATATGGGAAAGGTCTTTCCTTTATCTCCTTCCTTGTTGTCAATTAAAAAGAGGAACCAAAGATGTCTGTAGGAAACGATCATTTGTATTAGTGAGAAAGTCTTCTCAGGGAGGTTTATGTTGTTTGTAAATGTTTGAGGCTGTAACAAGGTACAGGCTAAATAGCATGAACTCAACAGTGATGATATGTGAATACCTCGAGGGTATTTCTTAGAACTCTACCAAGTCAGATCGGGCAGAATGAGGGTCATGGTGTGAATGGAAGAGAAAACTCTTCTTTTAAAAACTATGACTCCCAGAATATAACAATTAGCAATCCTTAGTAGTTCTGAGTGAGGTGATACAGTTAATTATAATTTTGTTTGAATAGAGAAAATTGCCTTGACATTGTTATTTGTCTCATCAGTCATTTCTGCTATTACATAACTAATAAAAGCAGGCTTTTGCAAGTAAATGAGAAACATCTGTGGGTCGTGTTTGGCTCTGATCGACCACAATAGTGTCTGTAGTAAGTGGCTTCATTTTTAAATATACTATTTGGAAAAGAAAGCAATAAAAGGAGAAGAAAAAAATACAGAGCTAATACAGCGTGTTTGTATGTGGGGTAATGCATGCCTGTTTCTACATACACAGAGGTAGACCTCTCTGACTCAGTTGCTATGGTGTTGGTAAATAACATTTTGAAAGATGGAACCATATTTTAAATGTACTATACACTGGAAAAAGATAGTTATTTAGAGATAATCACTGCTTAATTTATCTGCCTGATCTGCTTGGATTTTCATAATTTAGATATTCTCAAAGCAAAACACAGCTATATAAGCAGGATGGTCATAGGCATGGGGGTGGGTACAGGTGGTGATGGTTAAAACACACACACACACATACACACACACACACACACACACACACAATGCTAAGAGACCATAATTTCTTCAGGCAGTACTTTACTGCTGGAAAAATTTAAAAATGTACCAGTTTTCTCACAGATATGTATCCATTTCTTCATGTGAACTAGGTCTTTGACTGCCATTTCCTTCCCAATGAAGTAAAGTATACTCACAACGGTTGCCCAATTCTTGATGAAGACACAGTGAAGCTTAGACTTTACAGGTAAGCAGCATAGAAGCATTGTTCATTCCTTAGCAGATAACCACTCTGTGTACTTCTTTTTCTTTGGATAGGTATTATTATGATGGGAGTTACTAGATTTCAAACAAGTAATTCGCAGTAGGAACTGGAGACCTGAGTGGGTGAGGCAAGAATTGTAGCAACCTTTCAGTTACTTTTATTTATATCATCTTCCTTGGGGCATTTCTGTGGCAAATTATTAGCCCTCTCCTGTTTCTCTTTAGAGTTCTTGTATGGGTATCTCTGGTCATTCAATTCCCCACTTATGATAAAAAATGGAGATTACAAACTACAAATTTTTAATGAGAATTAGGAGGAAAATATATTCCAAAAGTGAATGAAATTCTTCTTTTTGATTATCAACTGCTTATTTATTAGAAGTGCAATATCTTCTATTTTTCAACATGTTATATTTTAAAAAGGTTCAAAAAATCAATTATAGAGTTGGACAAAGTGACCATATGACCCAGCAATTCTACTCCTAAATATACATAAGAGAAATAAAAGATATATTTACACAAAAATTTATACACAAATGTTCACTGCAGCATGTCTCATAAATGCCAAAAAGTTGCAACAATCTAACTGATGCATGTGTAAACATGATGTGGTATATCCATACAATGGAATATTATTCAGCCATAAAAAGGAATGAAGTACTGATACATGCTACAACATGGATGAACCTTGAAAACATTACGCTAAGTGAAAGAAGTCTGACACAAAAGGTCACATATTGTGTAATTTCATTTATATGATATGCCTAGAAAAGGCAAATCCATAAAGACAAAGTGGATTAGTGGTTGCCAGCTGTTGAGGAAGGGGTGAATGGGGAGTGAATGCTCATGGGTGTGGATTTTTATGGTGGGGGGGGTCATAAAAATGTTCTGGAATTAGGGAGCATGACGGTTGCATAACCTTATGAATATACTAGAAACCACTGAATTATAAACTTTAAAAAGGTAAATTTTAGGGTCTGTGTATTATATCTAAATAAAAAGTTAATTTAAAATTACATAGCACAGGGAGATCAGCTTGGTGCTTTGTGACCACCTAGAGGGGTGGGGTAGGGAGGGTGGGAGGGAGACTCAAGAGGGAGGGGATATGGGGATATATGTAAACGTATAGCTGATTCACTTTGTTATACAGCAGAAACTAACACACCATTGTAAAGCAATTATACTCTAATAAAGATGTTAAAAAAATATAAGCTCATGGTTATGGTATTGCTCACTTTATAGAAGCAACTGAGAATTCAGTGTAGGTGGAGTAGGCCTTATATAGATTTTACTTGGTTTTTGTTGCTTTTAAGAGTATTTAAGAGTAAAATACGGCAGCATGAATTTCCCTTAAGTACTACACTAATATGAGTCTAGAGTTTTGTAGCACAGTGAATCATCCTATAAACACTTATGATCATCTGCTATAGGTTAGGCCCATGCTAGACATAGGAAACAAAAACATGAGGAGACATAGACTGGTTCTCATGGTCTCATGCAAAAGATGGGTCGCTAACTGTGATTCAGAATGACAAGCGCCGAAAGAGAGGGGTGAACCGAATGCTGTGCTCAGGAAATGCGATGGCACCAAAGGGTTCCTTAGGAAGCTATGCAATCAGCATACAAGGCTGTTTGAGTTTCCTAAGACTTTAAAGTTAAAAAACAAATTAGCTTCAAAGAGCTTGCTGGGAAGGGCTGGAAAAGCTAATGAATTCTAGCTGTTCCTATTTCTTTCTTCCTTGAGTTTCTGAGGGATGGGGAGGGTAGAGGAGCACACATGAAGGGCAGAGTTAGAGGACCTGTCAAGTTCCTTGGTCTTGAGGATTTAAAATAGAATATTCAGAGGAGTTGGAGGCAGAAAACCAGGGAGCATGTTTATTACCCTCTTACCTCGTCTCTAGCCCTTTTGGCAAGCTACTTGACCTCCTTGTGCCTGTTTCCTTATCTGTAAAATGGGATTAACCACACTTATGTTAGATTCCTGTGAAGACTGAATGATATACTCTTCATGAAGAGTTTAGTATCTGCCCGGGCCATCGTGAAAGCATGTCAGTTAGGAGCTGCATTATTGATACACACCCATCACCCATTAATTTTCTCCCTTCAGTAAAGAGTGACAACCCCTATCTGCTGGTCTCTGTAAATATCCAGAAAACAGAGTCACTAAGGGAATGAAGGGAATGGAGGTAACAATCACGGAATACCCTTTATATGCCAAGCGCTGAGCAGAGCACCCCAACTAGACTGTAGATGACTATTCATGTAGTGGCATTTCTGAAGAGCAAAAGGGCCTTGGTGCTTCAGAAACCCCTCACCCCCTCACTCCTGAATTAAAAGTCAATCCATAAATTATACATGCTGGATACTCTTAAGTTGCACACATGCTAGAGAAGGGACTCTGAGCTCATAGCAGTCTTTAAATACCAGTATCGATGATGGATTTGAGAGAAGGTGTTAAAAGAAGGGTCATTGGAAAGGGAAGAAACAGGAAAAGGAGTTGTCACCAAGGTAAGGAGAAGAAGGGAAAAGAAGAGAGAGGTTGAGAGTAGAGTGTAAAATAAAATCCACACTCTACGTGACACACTGATTGTGTGAAAGCCAATCTTTAAGCTTCCAGCCAAGTTAGTACACAATATCAGAAGTACATGGGCACCAATAATATTGCCTTTGCTCTGTTCTGTCCACAGATTGACTGAGACAGACACCTTCACGGAAACCTTTATCCTGCGGGTCTATCTCCTGGAACCAGACTGTAACATCATCCGTATGAGTGACAATGTACTGGAGGTGTCTGAATTCTATGGCCTGTCCCGAGCCATTGATAAAAACCTGCTCAGATTTGATTATGAGAGGACGACTAGTCTGGAGTGTACAGTCAGGCTGGACCCTGTGGGAACTCGGCTGCCAGCCCATGGCCAGCTGGTTGTGGTGGAGCCCTGGCCGGAAGAACCTCGTGGAGATCAACCACACAGTTTTTTCCCTGAGTCTCGTATGATATGTTTTAATACTTATCTGAATGTTACTAAAGCTGACAGATCTGTAAATGGTCATCTTCTACCATGACAAAGATTTTTACTTAATATAATTTGTAGCTGGTTGAAAAATGTAAGTTAGTGGTTAAGAGTGTAGACTTCGGAATTGGAAAAACCCGGGCTTGAAAACTGCCTCTGCTATTTATTCCCTGTGTGCTTTTAGGCGAATTATTTAACCTGTCTAAGTCTCTGTAAAATGGACAAGGATAGTGGCTGTTCCATAGGATTGTATAAAGATGGGAGTGAATGAGATCACACAGACACAAAAGTGCTTAACACAGTGTCTGGCTCATAGCAAGTGCTCGGTAACTGTCAGCTGTTATTATTAATAGTAGGTAGCAATGGCAGTGGTAGCAAAAGTAGCTGGTGAATTTACTAAGTATTACTAGACTTGGAGCAGGTTTGAGGTAGAGCTGGTGGGCAGCAGCCATGGTTTAAATCAGGAAGAGTTAATGGATAACGTTCTTTCTGTTATTCATTTAATTATCACATTTCGGGTACCTCCTAGATGCATAATAGTGTTTCAAGCACTGTGGGAAGACCAAAAAATATAAGGGAAAATCATAATCACAGTAATACCTTGAATTTGGACAGAAATTTATAGCTGAAAACATGCACAATAAGTCATCTCATTTGGTCTTCACAGCCTTCACAGGGTAGGAAGTAGGATACCCATTTTGTACATCAGGGAAATGTGCAAAAGGCCACTAGACAAATAAGTGGCCTGTGAGTATCATATACTGTGCAGGAGTGAAAAAGGCAGTTGGACAGAGACAAAAGACTATGTGTTGGAGAGATGACTGTGGTTTTCAGTGGGAGACAGCAGGTTGGCTCAGGTGGTCAATGAATATTTGAAGAAAGGTTTAGAAAAAAGATTAAGTCGACCTGAAAAGGTTTTCAGGATTTGAGTGTGTGACAAGCACTAAGGGGAGTGAATTTCAGTGAGTAGAATATTCTAGCAGAGATGGCATGATGGTACCATGGAAGTGGATGCTGTAAAGGAAGACCAGAGCAGGACAGTGGAAGGCCTACAGTGAGCCTGTTAGTCAAAGACGGTCCAGCACCAGAAAATGCATTTTATATATTTTTTCTCTTGGTCACTTTTGGTGGTTAAGAACCTGATTGGATAATTGGTCAACTGTTCTTTTCAGTAAAGGCAATGACAGGTTTTCAAGAAAATGACAACCTACTCAGTGAATGATTGGAGGGTACATGTGAGTAGTCTTTGGGCAGTGAGAGGGAATGAGTACCCATGGGAGGGAGGATGGGTGTTTAAATTTTACAATCATTAATGTACAAGTGACTCTCTTAATTCACTGCTGTACATTCTAGAACTGGGAACAGAACTGAAGTGTCCTGGTGGCAGATGTCCCCTGGGACTGAAGAAAATAGGAAGTCTCAAAGTGAGCTGTGAGGAGTTCTTGCTGTCGGGGCTTCGATATCAACATCTGAGTCCCCCTTCTCCGCACATTGATTACATCTCCATCCGACTGGACCTCACAGATAGCAGGAGTAAAATCATATACAAGGTAGAGTCTGTGGGGTTATGTGTCTGTGTCCCCAGCTGATCCACAGCAAGAAAGCCAGTTCCACGGGGGCGCTCGTGCTGGTTCCTGTATGGTTGTGGGTAGAACAGCTCAGCGAACTGCAGACTTGTTCTGCCAGTACGTGCTTGAAACAGTAGCTTTTGTATATAATATCAGTACATAGTTTCCCTTCTCTGGCTCTCTTGTAGCTCTATCATCACTGAAGCAGCTTAGAAAGGACCTGGGTCAGGTTACATGCTAACTTTCTTCTCCCGTTCCCTTCAGTATTCCTCAGATTCCCGTTTCTGCGCTTGTAACTCCTACTCTTTGATGCTTCATTTACTCCTTTATTAGAACCTCCTTTCATCTGTTAGAGGAAATCAGAGGGTCCACCCACCCACTCTGCAAGGCCACAGGAATCTGGGAGAGAGGGGGAGCTCAGTCCTACTTTTTTTTTTTTTTTTTTTTCAGTCCTACTTTTATGGCTGTAGCAGATGATATCATTTTCACTCTTTCAGACTTTGAGTTGGAGGACTGGGTTGTCAAGGAGACAGCCCCCCAAGGACTTCCTGCATCTTCCAATCTCTTTTACATTCTCCTGCCCTTTCTTTCCTTTGATCTCTTCCCATGGAAACGATGACAGAAAGTGAAATCAGCCTATATAAGAGATTTGACATGCTATTCTCTTAATTCATGTATGCTGTAACTTGTTTATTTGGGAAGCTGGGGTGACTGTGTACCTGCTGAAACAGCTCAGATTTTGTGCTGATTTAAGGTGATCTGAGATGACATTTGTGGAAGACCTCCGTCTTTCACAGGCTGACTTCTCACTAGGATTTCTCCTAACAGACCCAGTCAAATATTGAACATTATTACCACAGGAATTAATAAAACACGGAATGATAAGGAAATGAGTAAACAGGATTATAGAATTTTATAATTGAGATTTGGAAAAACCCTGAGGTAGTCTGGTCAAACTGATCAGGTGAATCACTTGGGGAGCTTTGAAAGAATAGATTTGAGTCTAACATTAACAGTTAAGAGCATGACTTTGGGCCCAGGTTGCCTGGGTTCAAATGTTAACTAGCTGTGTGACTTTGTACTTTATGCCTCATTTTAAAAATCTCAAAACGGGCATAGTCGTACTTACTTCTTATTGAGAGGATTAAATGAGATAATGCTTACAAAGCACTTGGCACAAAGTTGGACACGTAATAACCTCTCTACATATTTTGCTAGTGAAAAAACTGATCATCAGCCAGGTTTGGAAGTAATTGGCTTAGCCCAAGCCCCTTGTTTTATAGTGGTAGCCAGAGAAATCGTGAACCTCGCGAACCTTGACTCTACATGCCTGGCTGAGTCAAGACTAAACCCTACGTCTCTTAACGACTAGTATGTGTCTTCTGTTCGTTTTGACGTCAAACTCCTTTCCCTTTTAATGCTTTTTTGTATCTGTAAAAAAAAATTAGAGCCATTTTTCCTCCTAATTGATTTTTCTTCTTTTTCCTCTGTATATTGATAAAGGGTTTTATGTTTTCAGATCAGTTTTGTTAGGAGTTTCCCCTTTAAAATAACCTTCCTGTATTATTTAGAATTAACCTATTCCATAGTCAATTTGGCATGTCACAAACAGATATAAAAGTAATATGCTCAACAGCAGAGGATTTTTTTTTAAAAGCACAGAAAGAAAAATAAGAAAACAAAACTAGGGGTATTTCCACCATTTTTATATATATACACCCTTACACACACATACACAAACACACATACAGAGTGAGTGGGGAGGCATGCACACCAGAGTTAGTTTATGGAACTGAATTTATACTGTATTTGAAGTTTTGTATCTTGCTATTTTTTAATTTTTATGCTGGTATAGTCCTTCCTCATCAAGTGACTAAATGACTGTTCACCCGTAATTTCTTACAGATTTAAAAACATTTTCCTGTTTATATTTGCCTTTTTATTCTGCCTGAAATGAATTTTATCATATTTTGAAACACAGAACAGTTTTTTCCAAGTAGCCAAAATTTTCAACACTGTTGAATAATGGACATGTTTTTAGATGAGTCTTCTATTGTATAGAAAGATATTATGTGTCTATTTCAAGGCTAGCTCTTTTGTTCCTTAGATTTGCCTACCTATTCTTGTGCCAGTACCATATTATTCTAAATATAAAAGGTCTATAATAGACTTTAACATTTTACAGGCAAGTCCTTCCTCATAGCCATGAGTCCTTCCTCTTCAAAATTTTCTTATTCATTCTCACCTATTCTTAGTTCTAGGCAAGTAATTAAATATTTATGTTAGTTTTTTAAAAAAGCCCCTAAATATTTTTTATCAGGATTGGATTAAAACTATAAATTATTTTGGGAAGAATTAGAATATTGGAACATTTCCATATTGAGTTGTCTCATCCAGACAAAAGTTATCTAACTTCATCGAGGCAAATGATATTTTATATGTTTCTGTAAAGTTTGTAGTTTTCTTCATGTCAGTTGTGCACACTTAAGTCCAGTCCTAGACAATTTGTTTTTGTAAAATTATTATGACTAGTCTTCTTTTCCTCCACTATTTCTTCTCATTGGTTACCGATGATAGATAGGAGAGCTATTTCTTAGACTAATCTTCTTTTGTCTGGCTTCATTCTTGAATTCAATTATTCTAAAAATTTTTCAATTCTTTGGGCATTTAAAGACCATAATTACATCTTTCACTAATGATGATAATTTTTTCCTTTCTTTTTCAATAATTATTCCTCTTTTTTCTACTCTTTTCTCCACTGGTTTGGCCAGAATAGTATTAAATATAGTGATGCTTATAAGAATCTTTGTCTTGTACATTTTATCACTGTCAACTGCCCACACTGTCCTTTTTAATGTTTCTTGCCTTGAATTCATTTCTCTTTGAAATTCTTATGGTTACAACTGCAAACTTTACATGATAAGTTAGGATCATCCTTTTACTTTTAATCTTTGTATATAATTTTAAGTGCCTCTCTGGTAAGGTAGATATAATTGGATATTTAAATTTCAGAATATTTGTCTTGAACAAGAGAATATAGGCTATATTTCTATAATAATGGGTATCTGTGGGTTTTTTTCTATCATCTTGTTTTCTGCTTTCTTGCTAGTTAAAAGCAATTATCTTGCACTCTAGTTTATATTTTCTTAGCCTTTATCTTTACTTATTTGAAAAATCTTTATCCCACTTTAAAATTAAAAAAATTCTTTAACCTATATTTTTAACATTTAAAGTAAAAAATGAAGTCTTTTGCATCCTTCCTATATATTATGAGGATTGATCCTATCTATCCTTTCTCACTGCAGTTACTCACCAGCAGGCTTGGTTAATATAATCTGCAACTTTAGTTCCAGTTTATCGTTTTTATACCTTATGATTGCTTGCATCATCTTTTATTTCAAGTACACTCTTTTGACATTTGTATCCATTTTGTTAGTATGTTTCAAATAACATTTATTTAGGCTTAACTCTAGGTTTAATTGGTCTTATTGTTCGGCACCAGTCCTTTCATACTGTAATTTCCCCATTCTTGTTTAAATTGTAAATCTTCAAATGTTTTTCAATGGCTCGTGAAGACTAAATAGTGTAAACTCTGTGCTGTCTCAGCATATCACTCCTTTGTCTTTATAAATCACGCAGTGAGAAGGGGGTGGGGTTGTCTTCTTCTGTTTCTCTCTTTCTTTGAGCCTTGCTGACTAGTTTCTGAATTTCCAGGCTGGGGGGTGGGTGGTTTGGAGAAGTTTGGAGAGAGAGGTCTTATTGGACCAGGCACTGATGGAATATGACTTCATGTTCTCTGAGTCTGGCAGATGTTTCAAGCTGCTGCTTAGTCTCGGGGCAATTTCATGGTTCCTCTGGAGATCCCCCATTGCGAAGGCCTCTCATCTTGGGAGAGTACATTTCTAACCTTATTGGTCAATTGCAGTTCCTTTCGACACTCCTAGGATATGATTTCCACTTCCAGGTTCTTTCTGCTCAGATTCTTTGGCTTCTCACAGATGCACCCTAAAGGTCAGGATCCAGGATGACCCTAGACCAACACTCTGTCCCACTTGCTCCACATCTGAGAACACTTGTTTATTCCTTCCTGCGGCAAACAAGGACTAGAGACTGATCCCAGCACAGATACCATTATTCTTCTGCCTCTGGCCACTGAGCTTCCTCAAGTATGAGCTCAGCATTAGTTCTCTGTGTGCCCCACCAGTAAAAGACACATACTCAGGCTGGCGTGAAGGAAATAGGAATGTGTTAAATATCATACTATTTACCCTGATTTTATAGCATCATTTATATTGTTTCCCCCTTCATCTTTTCTTTCTCCTTCAAAAGTCAGAGAGTGTGTGGTTACCCGTCTATATCAGAGCTGGCATCCCTAATCAGATTCCAAGGGCTGCATTCATGGCCATGTTTATTCTGGAAGTGGATCAGTTCATCCTGACCTCTTTGACTACATCAGTTCTGGACTGTGAAGAGGATGAGACCCCCAAACCCTTGCTGGTGTTCAACATTACTAAAGCCCCGCGCCAAGGCTATGTGACTCACCTGTGGGATCACACCAGACCGGTGTCCTCCTTCACCTGGAAAGACCTAAGTGACATGCAAATTGCCTATCAGCCACCAAAAAGCAGTCATTCTGAGAGGAGACATTATGAGGTAAGAAGGAAGAGAGACAAAGCTGCTAGCCTATTTGGTATTCATGGAGTCATTGAAGAGGCTCTGCCAGTGGAGAACCACTGCTTTGAGAGAGGCTCTAGTGGTCTGATGCTGGACTGACATAGTCTTCTGAGCAAATGCAGGGAAACATGTCTAGCATATTTGCTTATTTGGGGTTAAGAACTTCTTTCACAGAGAGGAAAAGTTAAAAACACTGATAAACTAAGGAACAAGACCTACAGCCTGAAAAAGTGAGATTAGGTTGTCAAAAATGAGATCAGGCAACAGCAGAAACCTGAATCAGTTTTGCCTCCATCTGTGGTGTATAGCCCAGAAATAATGGTATTTTATATTATAAATGGTCAATGTGTGGTTCATATGCAATTGTTTGTTTACAGGTGGAGTTGGAAGTATATGACTTCTTCTTTGAAAGGAGTGCACCTATTACCGTCCACATCTCCATCAGAACAGCAGACACAAATGCCCCGAGAGTGTCCTGGAACACAGGTAAAGTGCAATATAGGAGTCAAGCAACATAGCCTTGAAGGGAAGACAAGAAAGTGTATGGGTCAGGAAAAAAAGGTAGCTTTATTCCCATTTTACACATGAGGCAACTGAAACCAGACAGGTTAAGGGTATCAGATAGTTATCTTTTTGGTTTTGTTTTTCCTGCTGTCAGGGTGAGAAATTTAAATCCAGGATTCTTGTGTCCTGAAACTAAGTTCTTTCCTTTAGAGGAGATAAGCCAAAGATCCCTTTCCTCTGATTGAGGCAAAAAAGTGACGATTTGTGATATTGAGCATAGCTGGACTGGGAGAGAAAAGGTCTCCAACTCAAAATTGTTCAGAAGCATCGAAGGAAGGCGTAGACTGTAATCCATTGTCTTATTGTTAAGTTGGGTTGCATGGGAATGAAAATGCATAAATAAGAGTTTAAACTGCTTTGTTTTATTTTTTATTTTTTTAAATTGTGTAACTGACTTACAATTTTATATTAGTTTCAGGTGTGCAACATAGTGATTCAATATTTTTATATATTATACTCCATTTAAAGTTATTATAAAGTATTGGCTGTATTCCCTAGGCTGTACAATATATTCTTGTACCTTATTTATTTTACACATAGTGGTTTGTACCTCTTAATCCCCTCTCCCTATCTTGCCCCTCCCTGCTTCCCTTTCCCCACTGGTAACCCGTAGTTCTGTATATCTGTGAGTCTGTTTCTGTTTTTTTTCATATTCATTTATTTTTTAGACTCCACATATAAGTGATATATTGTCTCTCTGTGACTTATTTCACTAAGCACAATATGCTCTAAGTCCATCCACGTTGTGGCAAATGTCAGAATCTCATTCTTTATTATGGCTGAGTAATATTCCATTGTATACATAAACCACATCTTCTTTACCCATTCATCTATTAATGGACACTTGGGTTGCTTTCATATAGTGGCTATTGTAAATAATGTTGCTATGAACATTGGGGCACATGTATCTCTTCCAATTAGCATTTTTGTTTTATTCAGGTATACCCAAGTAGTGTGATTGCTGGGTCACGTGGCAGTTTTATTTTTTAGTGTTTTGAGAAACCTCCATACTGTTTTCCTCGGTGGCTGCACCAATTTACATTCCCACCAACAGTGTACGAGTGTTCTCTTTTCGCCACATCCTTGCCAACATTTGTTATTTGCATTGTTTTTGAATGATAGTCATTCTGACAGGTGTGAAGTGATATATCATTGGGGTTTTGATGTGCATTTCTCTGATGACTAGCAATGTTGAGCATCTTTTCATGTGCCTGATTGCCATCTGTATGTCTTCTTGGGAAAAATGTTAATTCAAGTCTTCTGACGATTTTTTTTTAACATCTTTATTGGAATATAATTGCTTTACAATAGTGTGTTAGTTTCTGCTTTATAACAAAGTGAATCAGTTATACATATACATATATCCCCATATCTCTTCCCTCTTGCGTCTCCCTCCCTCCCAATCCCACCCCTCTAGGAGGTCACAAAGCAGCGAGCTGATTTCCCTGTGCTATGTGGCTGCTTCCCACTAGCTATCTGTTTTACATTTGGTAGTGTATATATGTCCATGCCACTCTCTCACTTTCTCCCAGCTTACCCTTCCCCCACCCCGTATCCTCAAGTGCATTCTCTAGTAGGTCTGCCTCTTTATTCCTATCTTGCCCCTAGGTTCTTCATGACCTTTTTTTTTTTTTTTTTTAGATTCCATATATATGTGTTAGCATACGGTATTTGTTTTTCTCTTTCTGACTTACTTCGCTCTGTACGATGGCTGAGTAATATTCCATTGTATATATGTGCCACATCTTCTTTATCCATTTGTCTGTCGATGGGCGTTTAGGTTGCTTCCATGTCCTGGCTATTGTAAATAGAGCTGCAATGAACATTGTGGTACATGACTCTTTTTGAATTATGGTTTTCTCAGGGTATATGCCCAGTAGTGGGATTGCTGGGTCATATGGTAGTTCTGTTTTTAGTTTTTTAAGGAACCTCCATACTGTTGTCCATAGTGGCTGTATCAATTTACATTCCCACCAACAGTGCAGGAGGATTCCCTTTTCTCCACACCCTCTCCACCATTTATTGTTTGTAGATTTTTGGATGATGGCCATTCTGACTGGTGTGAGATGATATCTCATTGTAGTTTTGATTTGCATTTCTCTAATGATTAATGATGTTGAGCATTCTTTCATGTGTTTGTTGGCAATCTGTATATCTTCTTTGGAAAAATGTCTATTTAGGTCTTCTGCCCATTTTTGGATTGGGTTGTTTGTTTTTGTGATATTGAGCTGCATGAGCTGCTTGTAAATTTTGGAGATTAATCCTTTGTCAGTTGCTTCATTTGCAAATATTTTCTCCCATTCTGAGGATTGTCTTTTAGTCTTTTTTATGGTTTCCTTTGCTGTGGAAAGGTTTTAAGTTTCATTAGGTCCCATTTGTTTATTTTTGTTTTTATTTCCATTTCTCTAGGAGGTGGGTCAAAAAGGATCTTGCTGTGATTTATGTCATAGAGTGTTCTGCCTATATTTTCCTCTAAGAGTTTCATATTGTCTGGCCTTACATTTAGGTCTTTAATCCATTTTGAGCTTATTTTTGTGTATGGTGTTAGTGAATGTTCTAATTTCATTCTTTTTCATGTAGCTGTCCAGTTTTCCCAGCACCACTTATTGAAGAGGCTGTCTTTTCTCCACTGTATATTCTTGCCTCTTTTATCAAAGACAAGATGACCATATATGCGTGGGTTTATCTCTGGGCTTTCTATCCTGTTCCATTGATGTATATTTCTGTTTTTGTGCCAGTACCATACTGTCTTGATTAGGGTAGGTTTGTAGTATAGTCTGAAGTCAGGAAGACTGATTCCTCCAGCTCAGTTTTTCTTTCTCAAGATTGCTTTGGCTATTCGGGGTCTTTTGTGTTTCCATACAAATTGTGAAATTTTTTGTTCTAGTTCTGTGAAAAATGCCAGTGGTAGTTTGATAGGGATTGCATTGCATCTGTAGATTGCTTTGGGTAGTATAGTCATTTTCACAATGTTGATTCTTCCAATCTAAGAACATGGTATATCTCTCCATCTGTTTGTATCATCTTTAATTTCTTTCATCAGTGTCTTATACTTTTCTGCATACAGGTCTGTTGTCTCCTTAGATAGGTTTATTCCTAGATATTTTATTCTTTTTGTTGCAATGGTAAATGGGAGTGTTATCTTAATTTCACTTTCAGATTTTTCATCATTAGTGTATAAGAATGCAAGAGATTTCTGTGCATTAATTTTGTATCCTGCTGCTTTACCAAATTCATTGATTAGCATTAGTAGTTTTCCGGTAGCATCTTTATGATTCTCTATGTATAGTTTTGTGTCATCTGCAGTGAGAGCTTAACTTCTTCTTTTCCAATTTGGATTCCTTTTTTTTCCTTTTCTTCTCTGATTGCTGTGGCTGAGACTTCCAAAACTATGTTGAATAATAATGGTGAGAGTGGGCAACCTTGTCTTGCTCCTGATCTTAGTGGAAATGATTTCAGTTTTTCACCATTGAGGATGATGTTGGCTGTGGGTTTGTCATATATGGCCTTTATTATGTTGAGGAAAGTTCCCTCTATGCCTAGTTTCTGCAGGGTTTTTATCATAAATGGGTGTTGAATTTTGTCAAAAGCTTTCTCTGCATCTATTGAGATGATCAGATGGTTTTTCTCTGTCAATTTGCTAATATGGTGTATCACATTGATTGATAGGGGTATATTGAAGAATCCTTGCATTCCTGGGATAAACCCCACTTGATCATGGTGTATGATCCTTTTAATGTGCTGTTGGATTCTATTTGCTAGTATTTTGTTGAGGATTTTTGCATCTATGTTCATCAGTGATATTGGCCTGTACTTTTCTTTCTTTGTGACATCTTTGTCTGGTTTTGGTATCAGGGTGATGGTGGCCTCGTAGAATGAGTTTGGGAGTGTTCCTCCCTCTGCTATATTGTGGAAGAGTTTGAGAAGGATGGTTGTTAGCTCTTCTCTAAATATTTGGTAGAATTCGCCTGTGAAGCCATCTGGTCCTGGGCTTTGTTTGTTGGAAGATTTTTAATCACAGTTTCAATTTCAGCACTTGTGATTGGTCTGTTTATATTTTCTGTTTCTTCCTGGTTCAGTTTCTGAAGGTTGTACACTTCTAAGCATTTGTCCATTTTTTCCTGGTTGTCCATTTTATTGGCATATAGTTGCTTGCAGTAATCTCTCATGATCCTTTGTATTTCTGCAGTGTCAGTTGTTACTTCTCCTTTTTCATTTCTAATTTGTTGATTTTGAGTCTTCTCCCTTTTATTCTTGATGAGTCTGGCTAACGGTTTATCAATTTTGTTTATCTTCTCAAAGAACCAACTTTTAGTTTTGTTGATCTTTGCTATCATTTCCTTCATTTCTTTTTCATTTATTTCTGATCTGATCTTTATGATTTCTTTCCTTCTGCTAACTTTGGGGTTTTTTGTTCTTCTTTCTCTAATTGGTTTAGGTGTAAGTTTAGATTGTTTATTTGAGATTTTTCTTGTTTCTTAAGGTAGGATTGTATTGCTATAATCTTCCCTGTTAGAACTGCTTTTGCTGCATCCCATAGGTTTTGGGTCATCGTGTTTTCATTGTCATTAGTTTCTAGGTATTTTTTGATTTCCTCTTTGATTTCTTCAGTGATCTCTTGGTTATTAAGCAGTGTATTGTTTAGCCTCCATGTGTTTGTATTTTTTTTACAGAGTTTTTCCTATAATTGATATCTAGTCTCATTTCAATTTTCTTAAATTTACCAAGGCTTGATTTGTGACCCAAGATATGATCTATCCTGGGGAATGTTCCATGAGCACTTGAGAAGAAAGTGTATTCTGTTGTTTTGGGATGGTATGTCCTATAAATATCAACTAAGTCCATCTTGTTTAATGTATCATTTAAAGCTTGTGTTTCCTTATTTATTTTCATTTTGGATGACCTGTCCATTGCTGAAAGTGGGCAGTTAAAGTCCCGTACTATGATTGTGTTACTGTCCATTTCCCGTTTTATGGCTGTTAGTATTTGCCTTATGTATTGAGGTGCTCCTGTGTTGGGTGCATCAATATGTACAATTATTATTTCTTCTTCTTGGATTGATCCCTTGATCATTATGTAGTGTCCTTCTTTACTTCTTGTAATAGTCGTTGTTTTAAAGTCTATTTTGTCTGATATGAGAATTGCTACTCCAGCTTTTGATTTCCATTTGCATGGAATATCTTTTTCCATCCCCTTACTTTCAGTCTGTATGTGTCCCTAGGTCTGAAGTGGGTCTTTTGTAGACAGCATATATATGGGTCTTGTTTGTGTATCCATTCAGCCAGTCAGTGTCTTTAGTTGGAGCATTTAATCCATTTACATTTAAGGTAATTATCGATATGTATGTTCCTATTACAATTTTCTTAATTGTTTGGGTTTGGTATTGTAGGTCTTTTCCTTCTCTTGTGTTTCCTGCCTAGAGAAGTTCCTTTAGCATTTGTTGTAAAGCTGGTTTGGTGGTGCTGAATTCTCTTAGCTTTTGCTTGTCTGTAAAGAGATCCTTGTTGGGTAGAGTAATCTTGGTTTTAGGTTTTTCCCCTTCATCACTTTAAATATGTCCTGCCACTCCCTTCTGGCTTGCAGAATTTCTGCTGAAAGATCAGCTGTTAACCTTATGGGGATTCCTTTGTGTGTTATTTGTTGTTTTTCCCTTGCTGCTTTTAATATTTTTTCTTTGTATTTAATTTTTGATAGTTTGATTAGTTTAAGTCTTGGTGTGTTTCTCTTTGGATTTATCCTGTATGGGACTCTCCGTGCTTCCTGGGCTTGACTAACTATTTCCTTTCCCATATTAGGGAAGTTTTCAACTATAATCTCTTCAAATATTTTCTCAGTCCCTTTCTTTTTCTCTTCTTCTCTGGGACCCCTATAATTCGAATGTTGGTGTGTTTAATGTTGTTGCAGAGGTCTCTTGAGACTGTCCTCAATTCTTTCCATTCTTTTTTCTTTATTGTGCTCTGCAGTAGTGATTTCCACTATTTTATCTTCCAGGTCACGTATCTGTTCTTCTGCCTCAGTTATTCTGCTATTGATCCCTTCTAGAGAATTTTAATTTCATTTATTGTGTTGTTCATCACCATTTGTTTGGTCTTTAGTTCTTCTAGGTCCTTGTTAAACGTTTCTTTTATTTTCTCCATTCTATTTCCAGTATTTTGGATCATCTTTACTATCATTATTCTGAATTCTTTTTCAGGTAGACTGCCTATTTCCTCTTCATTTGTTTGGTCTGGTGGGTTTTTACCTTGCTCCTTCATCTGCTGTGTGTTTCTCTGTCTTCTCATTTTGCTTAACTTACTGTGTTTGGGGTCTCCTGTTCACAGGCTGCAGGTTCGTAGTTCCTGTTGTTTTTGGTGTCTGCCCACAGTAGCTAAGGTTGGTTTAGTGGGTTGTGTAGGCTTCCTGGTGGAGGGAACTAGTGCCTGTGTTCTGGTGGATGAGGCTGGATCTTGTCTTTCTGGTGGGCAGGTCCTTGTCTGGTGGTTTGTTTTGGGGTGTCTGTGGCCTTTTTATGATTTTAGGCAGCCTCTCTGCTAATGGGTGGCGTTGTGTTCCTGTCTTGCTAGTTGTTGGGCGTAGGGTGTCCAGCACTGTAGGTTGCTGGTCGTTGAGTGGAGCTGGGTCTTTGCGTTGAGATGGAGATCTCTGGGAGATTTTCGCCGTTTGATATTATGTGGAGCTAGGAGGTCTCTTGTGGACCAGTATCCTGAACTTGGCTCTCCCTTCTCTGAGGCACAGCCCTGACGGCTGGCTGGAGCACCAAGAGCCTGTCATCCACACGGTTCAGAATAAAAGGGAAGAAAATAAAAGAAAGAAAGAAAAAATAAAATAAAGTTATTAAAATAAAAGTTATTATTAAAAAAATTTTTTTAAGTATTAAAAGGGAAGGTAGATTGCAACCAAACCAAAAAACAAATCCACCAATGATAACAAGCGCTGAAAACTATACCAAAAAAAAGGAAAAAAAAAGGACCAACAGAACCCTAGGACAAATGGTAAAAGCAAAGCTATGCAGACAAAATCACATGCAGAAACATACACATACAAACTCACAAAAATAGAAAAAGGGAAAAAATATATATATATTGTTGCTCCCAAAGTCCACCTCCTCAATTTGGGATGATTCGTTGTCTATTCCGGTATTCCACAGATGCAGGGTACATCAAGTTGATTGTGGAGATTTAATCCGCTGCTCCTGAGGCTGCTGGGAGAAATTTCCCTTTCTCTTCTTTTTTGCACAGCTCTTGGGGTTCAGCTTTGGATTGGGACCCCCCTCTGTGTGTAGGTTGCCTGAGGGCGTCTGTTCTTCGCTCAGACAGGACGGGGTTAAAGGAGCAGCTGATTTGGGGGCTCTGGCTCACTCAGGCCGGGGGGAGGGAGGGGCACGGATGCAGGGTGAGCCTGTGGCGGCAGAGGCCGGTGTGACGTTGCACCACCCGGAAGCGCGCCGTGCGTTCTCCCAGGGAAGTTGTGCCTGGATCACGGGACCCTGGCAGTGGCGGGCTGCACAGGCTCCCAGGAGGGGAGGTGTGGAGGGTGACCTGTGCTCGCACACAGACTTCTTGGTGGCGGCGGCAGCAGCCTTAGCGTCTCATCCCCGTCTCTGGGGTCCGCGCTTTTAGCCGCGGCTTGCGCCCGTCTCTGGGACTCTTTTAAGCGGCGCTCTGAATCCCCTCTCCTCGCACACCAGGAAACAAAGAGGCAAGAAAAAGTCTCTTGCCTCTTCAGCAGGTTCAGACTTTCTCCCGGACTCCCTCCCGGCCAGCTGTGGGGCACTAGCCCACTTCAGGCTGTGTTCACGCTGCCAACTCCAGTCCTCTCCCTGGGATCCGACTGAAGCCCGAGCCTCAGTTCCCAGCCCCGCCCGCCCCGGCGGGTGAGCAGACAAGCCTCTCTGTCTGGTGAGTTCTGGTCAGCACCGATCCTCTGTGCGGGAATCTCACCGCTTTGCCCTCCGCACCCCTGTTGCTGTGCTCTCCTCCGTGGCTCCGAAGCTTCCCCCCTCCGCCACCCGCAGTCTCCACCCGCGAAGGGGCTTCCTAGTGTGTGGAAACATTTCCTCCTTCACAGCTCCCTCCCACTGGTGCGGGTCCCGTCCCTATTCTTTTGTCTCTGTTTTTCCTTTTGCCCTACCCAGGTACGTGGGGAGTTTCTGCCTTTTGGGAGGTCCGAGGTCTTCTGCCAGCGTTCAGCAGGTGTGCTGTGGAGTTGTTCCATATGTAGATGTATTTCTGATGTATCTTTGGGGAGGAAGGTGATCTCCACGTCTTACTCTTCCTCCATCTTGAAGCTCCTCTTTCTGACCATTTTAAAATCAGATTGTTTGGTTTTCTGCTGTTGAGTTGTGTGAGCTGTTTATATATTTGGATATTCAGTAAGTTGTCTTTTCATTTTGTTGATGGTTTCCTTTGCTGTGCAAAAGCTTTTATGTTTGATTAGATATCATTTGTTTATTTTTGCTTTTGTATCTGTTGCCTTAGGAGAAAGAGCCAAAAAAATATTGCTATGATTTATGTCAAAGAGTGTTCTGCTATGTTTCCTTCTAGGAGCTTTATGGTTTCCAGTCTTACATTTAGGTCTTTAATCCATTCTGAGTTAATTTTTGTATATGACATGAGATATTGTTATAATTTCATTCTCTTACGTGTAGGGGCCTGGTTTACTGCAGGACTTTGCCTGAATTGAGCCAGTGGTATAGGGAACTGTTACTGTTCCTTCAATCTCTAGACTGACTTACTTTATAGACCCAGAGCCCTTTGAAAAGGAGGCAGGCACATTTGAGGAAGACAGTTCAGTAATATCACAAACATATAAGGGGAGTCCCCTTCCCCAGTGGGACCTGTAGACATTTTTCATGGTCACTGCACACTGAGACTAGGCAACTACCTCAAATTTCTAGGAATTATTGAACACCGACTTTGCAACAACAGTGGTACCTGGGGACACAGGATGCCATTGTAGTGGGAGTTCACAGAGTCTGCGTTTAGGAGATAAATGGATTTTTAACCAGGATATCTCTCAGCGGTCTCAATGGAACCCTGATTATCACTCATGATTTATTTTGTAGTTTCTGTGTGGTAGTTTAAATAGTGACCCTCAGCAGATAGTAGAATCCTCACTTTAGCTCCCAGACTCTTACAGTAAAGGCTATTATGGTCTAAAAGACCAAAGGAAGCATGTGGTATTTCACTTGCCTAAAAAAATAATAAATCAAAAGCAATACTACATTCCTTGGGGGAACCTCAGGTATTAGAACCACCACCAAAGATGTGAAAAGAGTGGTGCAGTCTTACCACATCCTCATTTTTTATTTATTTATTTACTTACATTTCTTTTTTCAGAAAAATTTATTACAGTATAGTTGATTTACAATGTTGTGTTAGTTTCAGGTGTACAGCAAAATGACTCAGTTATACATATATTCATTCTTTTTCAGGTTCTTTTCTCATATAGGTTAACACATAATATTGAGAAGAGTTCCCTGTGCTATATAGTAGGTCCTTGTTGGTTATCTATCTTATATATAGTAGTGTGTGTATGTTAATCCCAAGTTCCTGATTTAATCTTTCCCCCCTTCTTTCTCCTTTGGTAACCATAAGTTTGTTTTCAATATCTGTAAGTCTGTTTCTGTTTTGTAAATAAGTTCATTCGTATCATTTTTAAAAATTAGATTCCACATGAGTGATATCACATGATATTTGTCTTTCTCTGTCTGACTTACTTCACTTAGTATGGTAATATCTAGGTCCATCCATGTTGCTGCAAATGGCATCATTTCATTCTTTTTTCTGGCTGAGTAATATCCATTGTATATACGTACCACATCTTCTTATCCAATCCTCTGTCAGTGGACATTTAGGTTACTTCCATGTCTTGGCTATTATAAGTAGTGTTGCAGTGAACATTGGGGTGCATGTATCTTTTCAGATTATGTTTTTCTCTCGATATATGCCCAGGTGTGGGATTGCTGGATCATATGGTAGTTCTATTTATAGTTTTTTAAGGAACCTCCATACTGTTCTCCATAGTGGTTGTACCAATTTACATTCCCACCAACAGTGCAAGAGGGTTCCCTTTTCTCCACACCCCCTCTAGCCTTTATTGTTTGTAAACTTTTTGATAACGGCCATTCTGACCAATGTGAGGTGATACATCATTGTAGTTCTGATTTGCATTTCTCTGATAATTAGTGATGATTTTCATGTGCCTATTGACCATCTTTATGTCTTCTTTGGAGAGGTGTCTATTTAGATCTAATGCCCAGTTTTTGATTGGGTTGTTTGTTTTTTGACATAGAGCTATGTGAGCTATTTGTATATTTTGTAGATTAATCCCTTGTCAGTCGCATCATTTGCAAATATTTTATCCCATTCTATGGGCTGTCTTTTCATTTTGTTGATGGCTTCCTTTGCTTTTGAGCACATGGCCTTCCATGTGCCTAAGCTTTTGAGTTTAATTAGGTCCCATTTGTTTTTGTTTTTATTCTTATTACTCTAGGAGGTGGATCAAAGAAGATATTGCTGTGATTTATGTCAAAGAGTATTCTGCCTGTGTTTTCCTCCAACTGTTTTATATTGTCCAGCCTTAAATTTAGGTCTTTGATCCATTTTGAGTTTATTTTTGTGTATGGTGTTAGAGAATGTCCTAATTTCATTCTTTTACATATAGCTGTCCAGTTTTTCCAGCACCACTTCTTTTTTCCATTGTATATTCTTACCTCCTTTGTCATGGATTAATTGACCGTAAGTGTGTGGGTTTATTTCTGGACTTCCTATTCTGTTCCATTGATCTATGTGTCTGTTTAATGTGCCAGTGTCATACTGTTTTGATTACTATAGCTTTGTAGTATAGTCTGAAGTCAGGGGCATGATACCTCCAGCTTTGTTCTTTTTTCTCAAGATTGCTTTGGCAATTCTGGGTCTTTTATGGTTTTATGTTAATTTTAGGATAATTTGTTCTAGTGTGAAAATGTCATGGGTGTTTTGATAGGGATTATGTTAAATCTGTAGATTGCTTTGAGTAGTATGGACATTTTAACAATATTAATTTTTCCAATTCATGAACATGGGCTATCTTTCCATTTCTTTGTATCATCTTCAATTTCTTTCAGCTTTCTGTAGTTTTCAGAGTACAGGTCTTTCACCTTCTTCGTTAAGTTTATTCCTAGGTATCTTATTCTTTTTGATACAGTTTTAAAAAGGATTGTTTTCTCTTTATGATTGTTATTATTAGCTTATAGAAAAGCAACAGATTTCTGTATATTAATCTTGTATCCTGCAACTTTACCGAGTTCACTTATTAGTTCTAATAGTTTTTTGGTGGAGGCTTTAAGGTTTTCTATATATAGTATCATGTCATCTGCAAATAGTGACAGCTTTTTTGTTTGTTTTTTTGTGGTACGTGGGCCTCTCACTGCTGTGGCCTCTCCCGTTGCGGAGCACAGGCTCTGGACGTGCAGGCTCAGCGACCATGGCTCACGGGCCCAGCCGCTCCGCATCATGTGGGATCTTCCCGGACTGGGGCACGAACCCGTGTCCCCTGCATCGGCAGGCACACTCTCAACCACTGCACCACCAGGGAAGCCCAATAGTGACAATTTTACTTCTTCCCTTCCAGTTGGATGCCTTTTATTTCTTTTTCTTGTCTGGATGCTGTGGCTAGGACTTTCATTACTGTGTTAAATAGAAGTAGAGAGAGTGGTCATCTTTGTTTTGTTCCTGAGTTTAGCAAGAAGGCTTTCAGCTTTTCGCTGTTTAGTATGATGTTAGCTGTGGATGTGTCATAAATGGCCTTTATTATGTTGACATATGTTCCCTCTATGCCAACTTTGATGAGAGTTTTCGTCATGAAAAGGTGTTGAATTTTATCAGATCCTTTTTTTGCACTTATTGAGATGATCATGGGATTTTTACCTTCCTTTTGTTAATGTGGTGTATCGTATTGATTGATTTGTGGATCTTGAACCATCCTCGCTTACCTGAAATAAATGCTACTTGATAATGTTGTATGATCCTTTTAATATATTGTTGATTTGGGTTTGCTAATATTTTGTTGAGGAATTTTGCCTCTATATTCATCAGAGATATTGGCTGGTAATTTTGTCTAGTTTTGGTATCAGATTCATGGTGGCCTTGTAGAGTTAATTTGGGAGAGTTCTCTCTGTTTCAATTTTTTAGAAATAGTTTGAGAAAGATAGGTATTAGCTGTTTTTTTATATATATTTGGGAGAATTACCCAGTGAAGCTGTCAATCCTGGGCTTTTGTTTACTGGCAGTTTTTTTTTATTGTTTAAAAAAAAATTTTTTTTATTACTAATTCAGTTTCACTACTGGTGCACAATCTGTTCAGATTGTCTATTTCTTCCTGATCCAGTCTTGGAAGAGTGTATGTTTCTAGAAATTTATCCTTTTTCTCTAGGTTGTGTAATTTGTTCGCATATAACTGTTTGTATTATTCTCTTATGATTTTTTTCTCTGTGATATCAGTTATTTCTCCTCTTTCATTTCTTACTTTGTTTATTTGAGTCCTCTCTATTTTTCATGATGAACCTGGACACAGGATTATTGTTTTTGTTTAACCTTTCAAAAAAACAGATTTTGGTTCCATTGATTTTTTTTTCTATTGTTTTTTTTTTTGTCTCTATTTTTATTTATTTCCTCTTTGATCTTTATAATTTTCTTCCTTCTGCTGACTTTGGGCTTCCTTTGTTCTTCTCTTTCTGATTCCTTTAGGTAGTAGGGTAGGTTGTTTTTTAAGATTTTTCTTGTTTCTTAGGGTAGGCCTGTATTGCTATAAACTTCCCTCTTAGAACTGCTTTTTCTGTGTTACACAGATTTTGGAAAGTTGTGGGTTTATTTTTTTTTTCATTTCTCTCAAAGTATTTCCTGATTTCCTCTTTGATTTCTTCATTGACCCATTGGTTTTTTTAGTAGCATGTTTTTTAGTCTTTGTGTTTGTGTTTTTCTCATTTTTCTTCCTGCAATTGATTTCTGGTCGTACCATTGTAGTTGGAAAAATGCTTGATATCATTTCTATCCTCCTAAATGTTCTGAGACTTGTTTTGTAGCCTACCATGTGATCTATCCTGGAAAACATTCTCTGTACACTTGAAAAGAATGTGTATTCTGCTGTTTTTGGATGAAATATCCTGTAGGTATCTGTTAAGTCCAACTGGTCTAAAGTGTCATTTAAGACTATTATTTCCTTGTTGACTTTATGTCTGGATGATCTGTCCATTGATGTAAGTGAGGTGTTAAATTCCCCTAATATTACTGTATCATTGTCAATTTCTCTCTTGATGTCTGTTAATATTTGCTTTATATACTTAGTTGCCCCTATATTAGGCATATTTGTTAGCAAATGTTATATCCTTTTCTTCTGTTTATCCCTTTATCATTATATAATGCCCATTTTGTCTTTTGGCAAGACTTTGTTTCAAAGTCTATTTTGTCTGATATGGGTATGCCTACCCCCTGCTTTCTTGTCATTTCCATGAAGATCTTTTTTCCATCACCTCACTTTCAGTCTGTGTGTTTTTAGCTCTGAAGTGGACCGCTTGTAAGCAGCACATGGATGGATCTTGGGTTTTATTGTGTGTGTTTTTTTTTTAATCCAATCAGCCATCCTATGTCTTTTCACTGAAACATTAAGTCCACTGGCATTTACAGTGATTATTGATAGGTATGTACTTATTGCCACTTCGTTACTTGTTTTCTGATTCTTTTTGTTGTTCCTCTCTGTTCTTTTCTTCTTTTAGTTGCTTCCCTTGTGTTTGATGATTTTCTTTCATGGTATGCTTGTGTTCCTTTACTATATATTTGCTTTTACTAGTGGGATTTTTCCTTTCCTACAGATTCTTACTTCTTGTTGTAGCCTGTTCTTTTCCACTTAGAGAAGAACCGTTAACATTTCTTTTAGAATTGGTTTAGTGTTGATGTACTCTTAGTTTTTGCTTATCTGAGAAGTTCTTTATCCCTCCTTCAATTCTGAATGATAATCTTGCTGGATAGAATATCCTAGGTTGTAGGTTTTTCCCCTTTCAGCACTTTAAATATATCATACCACTTCCTTTTGGCCTGCAAAATTTCTTCAGAAAAATCCATTGGTAGCCTTATGGGGGTTCCCTTGTATGTGATTCTTTGTTTTTCTTTTGCTACCTTTAGAATTCTCTTTTATCTTTAACTTTTGCCATTTTAATTATGATACGTTTTGGTGGGGTTCTCTGATTTCATCTTGTTTGGGATGCTCTATGCTTCCTGTACCTGGATATCTGTTTTCTTCTTCAGGTTTGGGAAGTTTTCAGCTATAATTCCATCAAATAAATTTTGACCCCTTTTTTTCCTCTCTTCTCCTTCTAGGACCCATGTAATGTGAATGTTATTATGTTTGATGTTGTTCCAACCGTCCCTTAAACTGTTTTCATTTTTAAAAATTTGTTTGTCTTTTTGCTTATCTGATTGGATGTTTTCCATTATTCTATCTTCCAGAACACTATGTGTTCCTCTGTATCACTTAGTCTGTCATTAATTATTTCTAGTATGTTTTTCGTTTCAGTTATTGTATATTCAGTTTTGACTGTTTTTTTTCATATTTTCTAGTTCATCTATTCCCTAGTTCAGTTAACATTCTTATTACTAATCTTTAAACTCTTTTTCTGGTAATTAATTCATCTCTGTTTCACTGGTTGGTTTTTCAGGTTTTTTTCCTTCTTTCGTTTGAAATAAAATCCTGTCTTCTTGTTTTGGTTAACTTTCTCTGTCTCTATAAAATTAGGTAAAAGTTACCTATCCTGTTCTTGAATGTGTGTCCTTGTGTGAGAGCATCCCTATACAGTCTGTGTGTTCCCAGTGGATTTCACAGGAGAGCTTGATCTGGTGTGAACATAAGTCATGTCTTTCCCCAGAGCATGCTGGCAGCTATCAACTTTGTAGGGGTTGGGGCTGGAGATGGAGGAGCTAGAGCCAGAGCCAGGTGTGAGTGGGAGCTTCTCCTCTGCTCAGTGGCCAACACCACCCTGGAGCTGGAGCGGAAACCCTGGGTTGGGCTCAAGCCAGCTCCCTCCCCCACAACTGTGCACTCTCCTCAGCTGTGACAGCCCTGATTCTAGTGGGGAACTGTGCCTCAGAGCAAGAGGGGTTGGAAAGGGTGCCTGGCATGGGCCAGGGCACACACTGAGGCAGTTGTGGGAAACCAGCCAGAGTCCTGGGCAGTTTCAATCTGCTTTCTCTCTCTTGTCATGGGAGTGAGCGAGAATGTGTGTGTTCTTCATGAGCAGAGTCTAGATTTCTTACAGCCCTGTTGTCAGTCCTATTGGTTTTCAAACCTTCTAAGGGCACTCGTCCTCCCTCTGTTGGACCCCAGGGCTGGGGGACCCAGTATGTGGTTCAAGCCACTCCCCAGGGATATCTCCACCCTTGTAATCCCCCTCCTCTTCTGTGTCCCTTCCTAGGGGTGCAGGTCCCAACCTGATTGATTCTCTTCCTTTCCTACCCAACTCCATGTGGATCTTTCTTATAGCCTTGGTTGCATAAGGGTCTTTCTGTCAGTCTCCAGTCCATTTCCAGTGAGAATTGCTCCACATGTAGATGTATTTTTGATGCTTTCACAGGGGTGGGAGGAGGACAGGAGGTGAATTCTGCATCTTCCTACTCTGCTATCTTGACCTCCTCCTGCTTTATTTCTTTTAAAAGAAGGCTTTGCACTGCCTCTCATTCCTGAGTAGATTTAAAATGCAATGTATATATTTAGATAAAATGTAAATGTGAAATGTAAATGAAGATTTTTTTTCCTTTCCCATTAATACCATCAAGAGCATTCAAAACATACTTATAAACAGTGTTGGTAGGTTCAGTTAACACAGAAAATATCTGTGTGATTTAAATACTCAGGTGGCAGCTTAAACTGATTACCTCTTGTGCTTGTGTGTGTGCTTGCACATGGGTAACATACCATGTGTGTGTATTTGTATGTATGTGAGTTTCAGTAGAGATGGACAACGTTGGTTGGGCATCCTTGATTTATAATCTGCCTCTCCGTACTACTCTACCTCTGTTTGAGGGATAATGAGAGAAAAGAATGAATTAGTGATCTAAAGTTTAGTAATAATCAAATATTAATTACATTATTGCTTGAGTGTAGAGACTTAATGGTCTGCATGTGTATGTGTGATCTGTGAAAACAGGCTTGTTAAGAGCTCCAAATCTGGTTTTGACTAGTTTGGACACCAGAATTCTTTTTTAAATGAAATTTTATTTATTATGAACTTAAGTTCATCATTGAAAACTTGGAAAGCACAATAAGTAGGATAAATAATAATGAGTTAATAGTAATGAATAAATGAATGAAATAATGATAATATTGATAATAAATAATGATAATATTGATAATATCAATATTGATAATATTGATAATAAATAATGATAATATTGATAATAAATGAATGAAATGATGATAATAATAATGAGTGAATAAAATCACTCATTACTTCACCACAAAGACATAAACACCATTACTATCTTGCTATATAAATTTCTAGTGTTCTCACTTGCTCCTCTCCTGTATCCCATGATGCCTTGTCCTGTGCTGTACTGTGCACTTTTGGCTTCAAAACCCTCATTACCAGTCGCAGAGGTTCTTTATATGTGCTTGTCCTCCCTCTCTCCCTCTTTCCCTGCTTCCCTTCCTTCTACCCATCCTTATTTCTCTCTCCCCCACTACATCCTTCCTCCCTCCCTCCCTCCCTCCCTCCCTTCCTTCCTTCCTTGCTTCCTTCCTTCCTTCCTTCCTTCCTTCCTTCCTTTCTTTCTCTCTTTCTTTCAATATGCCATATGTCTTAGCCCAGGTACCATAGCAAACAGCCCCTTAGGCAGATTACATGCACTAATGCTTTACTGAAAACTAGAGTAAGGGGAAGGGAAGTTGGGGGTTTGGGGGCAGCAAATAAAAAGGTGGTGTGACTGAGATGGTCATAAGTTTACAAGAAAATAAAGCTGATGTGCTCGATAGTGCTGATATCTCCAGTAGGAGATGAACCCACTCTGTGTGGGAAGAGTCAGGGGTGGGGTTGAGAAAGTGTGAACAAACACATGTCAGCTCCTTCCATCTCCTCTCTCACCCTGGTCAGTTTGCCTCACTGGATGTTAACTCCCCACATGCCTAGGTTGTGTTACCTGGCTCTTCTTAACAGCCACTGTACAAACTCCTTGAGTCCCATGGTGTGGGACCTGGCCATGGTCACAGGGAAGTTCACGCCAAAACCTCGTCTGGTGGGCAGTTGAGGGCAGCAACATCAGAAGATGAGGCAGTGGTGGCAGCCAGGGCTTTACAATGTGGGGACTGTGGGAAGCCTATTGGAGCTGCTGCAGCTAGAAAGCAGGCACATGGTCAGCATCAGGAGGAAGGGGAGCTGGGTAGATTTGAGGGGAAGCATTAACTGGGTCCACCAGTGCACTGTCTTTAAATTTCATCACCCTGCTTCTTTAAAAGGCTTTGCTCCTTTTCGAGAGTCTCTTCAGTCTGTTGGCCCCCAGCTCTACTGGCTAATGGGAATGGTTGACGATGCTGCCTGTCTCTAACGGCAGTGTTCAGGCTGGAATCTGTATTCTTGCTCTGAGCAGCACGCATTCTCTCCCCATATTCCCTCCAGCGTGCTGGGTCCAAGGAGAAGGTTTTATTTTTAATTTCTTTAGTTACAAAAGTCCCTTCCTTATTAGAGTCTAGATTAAAACACAGCCCTCATTATAAAGTGTCAGACCTTTCCTGTCTGACATCATTAAATATTCCCTAGCACAGTAACTCTGTATTTGTGTATTTAACCACTTGAATTCTCTATCCCGTGGGACACTTATGCTCTTATAATTTATGTGTAAAAGTACTTCTGACTCTTGCCCACTTAAAATATGTGAATGCAGCCTTTGAAAAATTCCTTGTGGACCTTTTTGAACTAGAGACCACTGTGAGCATAACATCTGTTATTTCCTTCTAATATTTATTTTTGGCACCATCATGCCCCTAAAGGATATGTCATAAGGAACCAGTTGTCAGGTTGGAGTCAATAGTCCTAATAGTAAAAATATTACTTAAAATAAACACTAAATTCCAGTTTCTCGAGAAGCTTTTGAAGATACAGTTTTTACCTAGTTTTGTGAGTGAAAATTCTTTAATCTTGTCTTAAAGTAGGCATCTTGGCATGTCATAGAACTTTCCAGGACACTTTTTGTGCTTTCTCTTGTAGGTCTGAATCTCCTAGAGGGACAGTCTCGGGCCATCACTTGGGAACAGTTTCAGATTGTTGACAATGATGACATTCATGCTGTCCAGGTAGTCATTGTGGATGGCCTGCAGCATGGACAGCTTACTCTGAGAGGTGAATGAACAAACTTTGTAACTTAGAAAAAAACCCAAGAAGTATTTTCTCCAAAAGCAAATCATATTTAACAGGATATGTGTAGTATCTCTTGGGCTTCATTTCTAAATGAATTATCATAATCACCAGATCCAGAGATCTTGAAACCATTGGCTTTTGTATTAGGATGCTCAAATCAATGGATGACATTTTATGAATGGACTTTTGTACTTGAGTCATTGTTTAAATCTCAGATTTGCTTTCTGGAGCCATGTAGGGCTCCTTCTAAATATACTCCTTAACTGGTTATCTTATCCCAGTTCAAAGACAAAATTTTTCATTTCTCTGCTCCAGAGAAATGCAGTGAAAAACAGAAAAACTTATGTTTTTTAATTAGTTAGTAATAATTATGCTATTATGTTATTAGTAGCAGTTGCTGTGGTTTAAAAGAAATGAATTTATAGTTATACGGATGGTAGTTAACAAGGTAATGGCCCTAATAAAAATATCCATACTTAATGATAATATAGTCCATTCCTTGTAATGAGCTCAGAGGATTTAATTCTATTATCCTCTTAGTTTGCCAAACTGTAAAGTAGAAAGAGAGCTCTTATTTATCATTGTTTGTGATTAGGAAATTCTGAAAAAAATAAAATCAAAAATAAAATGATAAATTCTCTTGCCTAATCCCAAGACAATGGGAGTTTAGCTTAAGCTGGATGTATTAGTTAGGATGGATGTTCAGCTGCATGTAAGGAAAACACAACTACAGCAGCTTAAAAATTCAGGAGTCACTCTCTCCTTGTGACAAGTTGCACAGAGGTAGGTATTCTGTATCCATAATGCCAGCGGCTCTTTTCTGCTCTGTCCGTGGTCACAGGATGGTGCCTACACCTCTAGGCTTTTAATCAGTGTTAGGGGAAGGAAGAAAGAGAAGGAACAATAAAAAAAATAAGGCCATCTAAGTTTGCTCTATTTTACACTTTTCCTAGGAGCCTGATACAATGAAGTCTGATTATATCTCTCATCAAGTTACCTACTATCCCCCTAGGTGCAACAGAGTCTGGGAACCTGAGTATTTTTAAATAGTCATGTTACCATTCTAAATAAAACTAGGATTCTTGTACTGAGCAAGAAACAGAAAGTTCCTGTTGGGCAAGTAACTCATAGTGCTCATTATACTCATGTTTAATCCATAAAACCATATGGAGTGGGGAAAGAAATAGGACACCTGCCATCAAGAATTGTAATAATTTGTGCAGAGTGAAGCAATGTTTATCAGTACTATAGAAATGAAGTGGAGAGTCATAGCCCATAATGCAATGATGTTCTGGCTCAGAGGAAGAAAATAGTATAAACATTTATTAAGCATTTACTTTGTGCCAGATCGTACAAAGCATTCTACATACTTTATCTCACATCAGCTTTATGAAGCAAGGTACTATTATTACACTCACTTTGCAAATGGGAACCTGAGACTTAGAGAAGTTGACTTGTCTATCTGGAAAATGGCCGAGCTGGGATTCGAACCCAGGCCATTTGCCACCAGAGCTCTAGCTCTTGCTCATTAAGCTAGTGATTCTCAAACTTTAGCATGCATTAGACTCCTGAAGGGCTTGGTAAAACATAAATTGCTGGGACCCACCAGCAGAATTTCTAATTCAGTAGGTCTGGGGTAGGACCTGAGAACTTGCATTTATAATGACTTCCCAGATGGTGCTGATGCTGCTAGTTCGAGACCACGACTCTAAGAAGTGCTGTCAGATGATGATAATGAGTCGAAGAACAATGAATACTTATTGTAGGTACACTGTTGTTTGAGTTCTCTCATCCTTAAGAGGGAATGTTAGGTAGGTATTATTATCTCTGTTTTATAGATGAGTCTCAAATAAATTAAATACCCTGCCCAAGTCCACCCAGCTAATAAGTATTACAGCCAGTATTCAAAACCAGGTCTTTGGAGCCCCAGAACCCACTAAACAATCTATGGTTTTTCCAGGTGAGGGGAGCATTGGCTGTACCGCTTTCCATTTCACACCCTCTCCTGCAGTGCTGCTTTCACTAACCTGCTGCCTCCACACCTTTTTCATTCCGCTCCACCTCTGTTCTTTCCATCAGGGGGGAAGGGGTTTCTCTTCACCGTGGCTGACCTTCAGGCTGGAGTCGTTCAATATCATCATGACGACAGTGACTCCACCAAAGATTTTGTGGTCTTCAGGATATTCGACGGCCAACACAGCGTCCGACATAAGTTTCCCATCAACATCTTGCCCAAAGATGATAGTCCACCATTCCTCATAACCAATGTTGTGATTGAACTGGAGGAGGGGCAGACCATACTGATCCAGGGTTCCAAGCTGAGAGCTTCAGACATGGACTCCAGTGATGACTACATCTTCTTTAATATCACGAAACCCCCGCAGGCTGGAGAGATCATGAAGAAGCCAGCACCAGGACTGATAGGTAAGTTCTGGGCAGTTAAGATCATTTGTGTCAGAATTTGTGCTAAGGGGGACATCAAGTTTATGAGGTAAGATTCTATTATTATTATTACCATTTCGTAGATGGGAAGCCTGAGATTTAGGTTAAGTTGATCTATCCATATGGAATCTAGAAAGTTCCAGAGCTGGGCCTCAAGATAACCATTACATCATGAAAAATTAAGTCTGCTATGCAAGGTAAGAGAACAAATAAGGTTGAAGAGATATGTTTGACCTATTCTACATTATTGATAAAGAAATTTCATGAATAACATTTATTTACATTTTGTTAGAATAATTTCATAACTACTTTTTGAAGTAGGTAGGTCAGGAGCTTGACAAAATAGGTATCAAACAGTTTTACTTAAGACTGTTTCTTTTTTTAAACATATTTAATTTTATTTTTAATTAATTATTTAAAAATTGAGATATAGTTGATGTACAATATTTTATGTTTCAGGTGTATAACATAGTGATTCACAATTTTTAAATGTTATAATCCATTTATTGTTATTATAAAATATTAGCTATGTTCCCCATGTTGTACAACATATCTTGAAGCTTATTTATTTTATACATAGTAGTTGGAACCTCTTAATCCTATATGCCTGTGTCGCTCCTCCCCCTTCACTCTCCCCATGGGTAGACACTAGTTTGTTCTCTATATCTGTGAGTCTGTTTCTTTTTTGTTATATTCACTAGTTTGTTGTATTTTTTAGATTCCATGTGTTAGTGATATCATACATTATTTGTCTTTCTCTGACATTTCATTTAGCATAATACCCTCTAAGTCCATCCACATTGTTGCAAAATTTCATTCTTTTTAATGGCTGAGTAGTATTCCATTGTATGTATATATGTGTGTGTGTGTGTGTATACACACCACATCTTCTTTGTCCATTCATTTGTTGATGGACACTTGGGTTGATTCCATGTATTGGCTATTGTAAATAGTGCTGCAATGAACATTGGGGTGCATATATCTTTTCAAATTAGTGTTTTCATTTTTTTCAGTCATATATCTAGGAGTGGAATTGCTGGGGCATATGGTAGTTCTCTGTTTAGTCTTTTAAGAAACCTCCATACTGTTTTCCACAATGGCTCACCAATTTACATTCCCACCAACAGTGTACAAGGTTCCTTTTTCTCCACATCCTTGCCAATATTTGTTATTTATGTTCTTTTCAATGATAGCTATTCTGACAGGTGTGAAGTGATATCTCATTTGCAATTCTCTGATGATTAGTGATGTTGAGCATCTTTTCATGTGCTTGTTGGCAATCTGTATGTCTTTGGAAAAATGGTTACTCAGTTCTGCCATTTTTTAATCAGGTTGTTTGTTTTTTTGCTGTTGAGTTGTATGAGCTCTTTGTATATTTTGGATATTAACCCCTTATTGGTCATATCATTTGCAATATTTTCTCCCATTCAATAGGTTGTCTTTTTGTTTTGTTGATGTGCAAAAGCTTTTAAGTTTTACTAGGTCCCATTTGTTTATTTGTGCTTTTGTTTCTTTTGCTTTAGGAGACAGATCCCAAAAAATCGCTATAAATTATGTCAAAGTGTGTTCTGCCTTTGTTTTCTTCTAGGAGTTTTATGGTTTCAGATCTTACATTTAGGTCTTTAATCCACTTTGAGTTTATTTTGTTTATATGGTGTTAGAGAATGTTCTAATTTCATTCTTTTACATGTAGCTGTCCAGTTTTCCCAGCACCATTTATTGAAGAGACTGTCTTTTCTCCATTGTATGTTCTTGTGTTCTTTGTCATAGATTAATTGAACATAAATGCATGGGTTTATCTCTGGTTCTCTATTTTGTTCTGTTGATCTATGTGTCTGCTGTATGCCAGTATCATACTGTTTTGATTATTGTAGCTTTGTGGTACAGTCTGAAGTCAGGGAGTGCAGTTCCTCCCAGCTCTGTTCTTCTTTCTCAAGATTGCTTTGGCACTTCAGGGTCTTTTGTGTTTCCATACAAATTTTAAAATTATTTGTTCTAGTTATGTGAAAAGTGCCCTTGATACTTTAATAGGGATTGCATTGAATCTGTAGGTTGTCTTGGGTAGTATGGTCGTTATAACAATTTTAATTCTTCCAGTACATGAACAGTGTGTGTCTTTCCATCTGTTTGTGTTGTTTTCAATTTCTTTCATCAGTTTCTTAATTTCAGATACATTTTAACAACCCTGCATTTGTACTCTCCTCCCCTCACAGCTACTGTTTTTGATGTCATATATTACATCTAATTTTTTGTATATCCCTTAACTGCTTATTGTGGATGTAGATGATTTTACTACTTTTGTCTTTTAATCTTCCTCCTATCTGTGTGTGTGGATGATTTATTACCTTTATACTGTGTGTCTGCCTTTACAGATGAGCATTTTGCTTTTGCAGTTTTCACGTTTCTAGTTGTGGTATTTTCTTTTTCTCTTAGAGAAGTCCTTCAACATTTCTTGTTAAGCTGAACTCTTTTAGCTTTTGCTTGTCTGTAAAGCTATTGATCTCTCCATCAGATCTGAACATGAGCCTTGCTGGGTAGAATATTCTTAGTTGTAGGTTTTTCCTTTGCATCACCTTAAATATATTGTGCCACTCCCTCTGGCCTGTAGAATTTCTGTTGAAATTCAGGTGATAGCCTTATGGGTGTTCCCTTGTATGTTACTTGTTGCTTTTCCCTTGCCATTTTTAATATTCTCTCTCTATCTTTAATTATGCCATTTTATTTTATTAAAAATATTTATTTTATTTACTTATTTTCCATATCATTATTATTTTTTTTGGCTGCGTCAGGTCTTAGTTGCTGCACACGGGATCCTTGTTGAGGCACTCTGGATCTTTTCATTATGGCTCGCGGTCTCTTCATTGTAGCGCTCGGGCTTCCCTCTAGTTGTGGCATGTGGGTTTTTTCTCTCTAGTTGTGGCGAGTAGGCTAGAGGGTACGTGGGCTCTGTAGTTGTTGTGTGTGGGCTTGGTTGCCCCGTGGCGTGTGGGATGTTAGTTCCCCGACCGGGGATCGAACCTGCATGCCCCGCATTGGAAGCCTGATTCTTTACCACTGGACCACCAGGGAAGTCCCAATTTTGCCATTTTAATTACAGTATATCTTGGTGTGTTCCTCTTTGAATTAATCCTGTATAGGACTCTCTGTACTCCCTACACTTAGATATCTGTTTCCTTTACCAGGTTAGGGAAGTTTTCATCTATTATGTCTGCAAATATGTTGATAGGTTCTCTGTTTCTTTTCCTTCTGGGACTCTTATAATGTGAATATTAGTGTGCTTGAGGTTGTCCCAGAAGTCTCTTAAGCTGTCCTCATTTCTTTTCCTTCTTTTTTCTTTTGTCTGTTCAGCATCAGTGATTTCCATTACTCTGTCTTCCAGCTTCCTGGTCATTTCCTCTCTATCATTTAGTCTACTGTTGAGTCCTTGTACTGTATTTTTCATTTCAGTTATTGTATTCTTCATCTCTGTTTGGTTGTTCTTCATATTTTCTAACTCTTTGTTAAAAAGCTTCTAACTTCTTGTTCTATGCATCCATTCTTTTCTTGGGTTCTTTGATCATCTTTATCATCACACTACCCTTATCTCTTTCTCAGGTAGATTGCCTATCTCCGCTTCACTTAGTTCTTCTTCTGGGGTTTTATCTTGTTTGTTAGAAACACGTTTGTTCCTTTGTTGCCTTATTTTGCCTAGGTTGCTGTTTTTATTTTTATGTATCTGGTAGGTTAGTTACATTTCCCAATCTTGGAGAAGTAGCCTTTTGAAGGAGACATCCTGTGTGTCCCAGCAGCACATCCCCCTCTCATCACCTGAGCTATATGCTCTAGGGGTTCCCCCAATGAGGACTGACTCTGTCCTTCTCTTGTGGTGGGCTGACTGTGTAGGCAGTCTTGTAGGATTGATTTGCCCCCTGTCCAGTTGGTTGCCAGGTCCTGCCTTGTGTGGAGGTTGCTGACTGCTGGTTGGTGGGACCGGGTCACAAGGTGGTGCTGACTACAGAACCCCAGGGGGCACTGGGGCTAGTGCTGGCTCATTGTTGGGTTGAGTCAAGGTCCAGGAGACTCCAGGGCTGTTACCCACCCACTGGTGTGTTGAACCAGGTCCTGGGGCTAATGCTGGCCTACTGGTGGGCAGAGCCAGGTCCTGAAGTCTGCTTGCAGGACCCAGGGGTCCTAGAGCTGGTTTTGGATCACTGGTGGGTGGGACTACTTCCTGACACAGTTGGGTGCAGGGTCCAGGGAGTCCTAAAGCTTCTGTTGGTCTACTAGTAGGCGGGACCATGGTCCAGTTGGTCCCCATGCAGGTCCTGGCCTATTAGTGGGCAGGTCGTGTCTGCAGGCTGCATATCTGTGGCTTTCTTTCAGCTAGTGTCTGCCCCTTGGTGGATGAAACTAGTCTGGAGGCTAGCGCAGGCTCCCTGGAGAGTGGGGCTGGGGCCCAGGCTATTCTGGAGCTGGTACCTGCCCAGTGGTGGGTGCAGCTGGATCCTGAGCTCTCTGGTGGACAGGGCAACGTCCAGAAGCAGCTGTTCATGCAGGAGGTCTTATGACAGCCTGTCTGCTGGTGGGTAAAGCTGTGTCCCCACCCAGTTAGTTGCTTGGCCTGAGGCATCCTAGCACTGGAGTCTACAGGCCTGTGGGCTGTGTCGGGGCTGGGTCTTCACCCTAATAAGCTAAAGAGAAGATTCCACAATGGCGTTTGCCAGTGCCAGTATCCATGTGGTAGAACAAGTTCCCAAAATGGCTGTTGCCAGTGTCTATGTCCCTAGGGTGAGCTGAAGTTGCCTCCTGTCTCTCCAGAAGATTCTCCTAGATGAGCAAGTGATTCTCACCCAGGCTTCTATCAAATGACTGCTTCTTCCCTGGGTCCTGGAGCATGAGAGATTCTTTATGTACCCTTTAAGAGTGAAGTCTCTATTTCCCCCAGCCCTCTGGGACTCCCAAAAGTCACCCCACTGGCCTTCAAAGCCATATGCCCTGGAGGCTCACCTTCCCAAGTGCAGGACCCCTGGGCTGGGGCTTGGACCTCTTAGTCCTTTGAGAGACTCTGCAGTTGTAATTATTTTCTTGTTTGTGGATTGCCCACCCTGCGGTATGGGACTTGACTATTTTGTGACTTTGCCCTTCCTACCCATCTTGTTATTGTTCCTTCCTTATATCTTTAGTTGTAGAAGCTCTCCTCTGGTAGGTTCTGGCCTTTTTCACTGATGGCTGTTCTGCAGATAGCTGTGATTTTGGTGTGCCCATGAGAGGAGGTGAGCTCAGGGTCTTTCTCCTCTGCCATCTTGGCTGATGTTAAGACTATTTCTTGAAAATATTTTTCTAATGCTAATTTTTCTATATATTAAGGCAGATGTAGTACTTTAATTTTTCTGCTTTATTATTTATAAGCTTTGATAAAAGCATTTAATAATGATTCCGTGGACAAACTACTATACATAAAATAGATAAGCAATAAGGATTTACTATAGTGAACTATATTCAGTATCTTCTAATGATCTTTAGTGGAAAAGAATCTGGATATATCTATATCTATATCTATCTGTCTATCTCTCTCTATATATATATCTGAATTCCTTTGCTGTATACCTGAAACTAACACAGTATTGTAAATCAACTATACTTCAATTTAAAAAAAGGATTCCTTGGGTACATACAACATACTAGACTGAGAAAACTTCTGGAGATAAATCCAATATCATTATACCCCAACACCTGGCAGACTGTTACAAAGGTATGTGATATTTTGTGGACCCAATAGGCTATCCTGTCCCTGGCTTCCTTCAGATGGATCTGTTCAATGGCATCATTTACTATCGTCATTTTGGTGGAGAAATCTTTGAAGATTCATTTGAATTTGTCCTGTGGGACAGCCATGAACCTCCAAATCTCTCAGAGCCACAGGTAAGAGTCCATCTCTGAACTCTTTCCCAAAGTCTTGTCCACAGATATCAGTTCTAGAAGATGTAATTAGAAACTACAGGAAAACAGATTTCAAAGCTCGAAGTTTGAGAAGCAATGGAGTAAGCAAAATTAAGTCAGTTTCTTTGCAACATAACTGCTCTCTTACTTTTCCACAGAGTTATGTAAATTACCATGTATGCAGTGTTTCCAAGGTTATTTAACCATCAGACCCTTCTATAAAGAGCACCTCACAAAATTTGCTTGCTTCATAACAATAACAACAAAAAAACCCCACTGACTTATTTTGTGTGTTGTGGTTAAAACATAGGCTCTGTAGTTAGACTGTCTTTGTTTTTGTCCTGTTCTTGACATTAACTGACCTGTGACTCAGTTTCTTTATCTGTAAAACAACATCCTTATAAAGTGATTGTGAGGGTAAGTGACGTAATACATGTAAGTATTGAGAACTTTCTGGCACATAGTAAGTACTCAATAAATATATTCGCTATTATTTATCATTGCTTTTGAAGAACTAAGAGTTTTACTACCACTCAAGGATATTATTTAAATATATAGAATACAAAAATAGGCTTAAGGAGCCATCATCCTATACAAATTACAGATGAGGAAGGGTCTGGGCAACTCTAAAGGGGTAGACTCCTTGCAAGAAGAGGATGATTGGTGGTAAGGATGGAAAAAAAGGCTTCTGAAAATAAGTGGTACCCACTACATATAGTGTCCCTGTTGGTTATATAATATCATCTCATAGTGTCATGGTCACTGACATTAGCCAATGCATAGATGATTGAGCTATTCATCTGTCTGCCAAGATAAAGGTAACAAATGGAAGAGCCCAGAAACTGAAGGAAGTAGGTGCTCCTATTAAGAGGGAATGGAAAATGAATCAGAAAATTCTCAATTCACCTGCTTATTGACTGAAAAGAAATCAATTCCTTTATAAATAACAGCCTCCTCTTTTCATCAATGCGTAAAATTATGCCATTTCTAGATTACATTTTTGCTTGAGGCCTTAGATGATTTGATAATCCAAAATGGAAACTATGAATAGGATTTATTTCTAAATCTTTTGTTGTATCCATTCAAACTGAGCTATGTTTCTGACTAGAATACTGTATCGTTTTTAGCAAACTATAGGCCTTTTTAAAAACAGAAAATTCAGGACTCCTTTTTCCTTTTCTGCTATTGTATATTTTATAGGGCATATTTTTCATACCCACATAGATGTCAGTTTCCTCTACAGTAAAGACCACAGTAATGAAAACTTTATTGAAATAAAATTATTTTTAAATCTGGGCAAATATGTCAGGCTGAATTCTATAGATCCAGTTATTCCCCATGATGGATGGGCTTCTAAAGAAGTCATAATCATATTTTTCTCTACTTTTATTCATCTTCTTAGTCTATGTTGCAGGGGAGGCAGGGAAGAAAGAAGGGAAGGGTGGAGAGAGAGAGAAAGAAAGGGAGGGTGGGGAGTGGGAGGGAGGGGAAAAGGAGGGAGGGAGAGAGGGAGAGTGAGAGAGAGAAACAGAGAAACAGAAAGACTTTTGCTCTGTTTTCATGTACCGCCTATTTTTTGACTCCTAAATATTCTCCAGCTCAGACTTGTCTACCAACATCTCTACCTGACATCTCTACATTCATTTTATTTATTTATTTTTTCTATTTGGAAGATTTATTTATTTTTTAACATCTTTATTGAAATATAATTGCTTTACAGTGGTGTGTTAGTTTCTGCTCTATAACAAAGTGAATCAGCTATACGTATACATATATCCCCATATCCCCACACTCTTGCGTTTCCCTCCCACCCCCTCTATCCCACCCCTCTAGGTGGACACAAAGCACTGAGCTGATCTCCCTGTGCTATGCGGCTGCTTCCCACTAGCTATCTATTTTACATTTGGTAGTGTATATATGTCAGTGCTACTCTCTCACTTCGTCCCAGCTTACCCTTCCCCCTCCCCATGTCCTCAAGTCCATTCTCTACATCTGCATCTTTATTCCTGTCCTGCCCCTAAGTTCTTCAGAACCTTTTTTTTTTTTTACATTCCATATATTTGTGTTAACATATGGTATTTGTTTTTCTCGTTCTGACTTACTTCACTCTATATGACAGTCTCTAGGTCCATCCAACTCACTACAAATAACTCAATTTCATTTCTTTTTATGGCTGAGTAATACTCCATTGTATATATGTGCCACATCTTCTTTATCCATTCATCTGTTGATGGACACTTAGGTTGCTTCCATGTCCTGGCTATTGTAAATAGAGCTGCAATGAACATTGTGGTACATGACTCTTTTTGAGTTATGGCTTTCTCAGGCTATATGCCCAGTAGTGGGATTGCTGGGTCATATGGTAGTTCTATTTTTAGATTTTGAGGAACCTCCATACTGTTCTCCGTAGTGGCTGTATCAATTTACATTCACACCAACAGTGCAAGAGGGTTCCCTTTCCTCCACACCCTCTCCAGCATTTATTGTTTCTAGATTTTTTGATGATGGCCATTCTGACTGGTGTGAGGTGATACCTCATTGTAGTTTTGATTTGCATTTCTCTAACGATTAGTGATGTTGAGCATCCTTTCATATATTTGTTGGCAATCTGTATATCTTCTTTGGAGAAATGTCTATTTAAGTCTTCTGCCCATTTTTGGATTGGGTTGTTTGTTTTTTTTGATATTGAGCTGCATGAGCTGCTTATATATTTTGGAGATTAATCCTTTGTCAGTTGTTTCATTTGCAAATATTTTCTCCCATTCTGAGGATTGTCTTTTTGTCTGGTTATGGTTTCCTTTACTGTGCAAAAGCTTTTAAGTTTCATTAGGTCCCATTTGTTTATTTTTGTTTTTATTTGTTTTTATTTCCATTTCTCTAGGAGGTGGGTCAAAAAGAATCTTCCTGTGATTTATGTCATAGAGTGTTCTGCCTATGTTTTCCTCTAAGAGTTTTATAGTGTCTGGCCTTACATTTAGGTCTTTAATCCATTTTGAGTTTATTTTTGTGTATGGTGTTAGGAAGTGTTCTAATTTCATTCTTTTACTGTAGCTGTCCAGTTTTCCCAGCACTACGTATTGAAGAGGCTGCCTTTTATTGGCATATAGTTGCTTGTAATAATCTCTCATGATCCTTTGCATTTCTGCAGTATCAGATGTTACTTCTCCTTTTTCATTTCTAATTCTATTGATTTGCGTCTTCTCCCTTTTTTTCTTCTGACTCTGGCTAATGGTTTATCAATTTTGTTTATCTTCTCAAAGAACCAGCTTTTAGTTTTATTGATCTTTGCTATCGTTTCCTTCATTTCTTTTTCATTTATTTCTGATCTGATCTTTATGATTTCTTTCCTTCTGCTAACTTTGGGGTTTTTTTGTTCTTCTTTCTCGCATTGCTTCTGGTGTAAGGTTAGGTTGTTTATTTGAGATGTTTCTTGTTTCTTGAGGGAGTATTGTATTGCTAAAAACTTCCCTGTTAGAACTGCTTTTGCTCATCACATAGGTTTTGGGTCGTCATGTTTTCATTGTCATTAGTTTCTAGGTATTTTTTGATTTCCTCTTTGATTTCTGCAGTGATCTCTTGGTTATCTAGTAGCGTATTGTTTAGCCATGTTTAGCCTCCATGTGTTTGTATTTTTTACAGATTTTTTTCCTGTAATTGATATCTAGTCTCACAGAGTTGTGGTCGGAAAAGGTACTTGATATGATTTCAATTTTCTTAAATTTACCAAGGCTTGATTTGTGACCCAAGATATGGTCTATCCTGGAGAATGTTCCATGAGCACTTGAGAAGAAAGTGTAATCTGCTGTTTTTGGATGGAATGTCCTATAAAAATCAACTAGGTCCATCTTGTTTAACGTATCATTTAAAGCTTGTGTTTCCTTATTTAGTTTCATTTTGGATGATCTGTCCATTGGTGAAAGTGGGGTGTTAAAGTCCCCTACTATGATTTTGTTACTGTCGATTTCCCCTTTTATGGCTGTTAGCATTTGCCTTATGTATTGATGTGCTCCTTTGTTGGGTGCATAAATATTTACAATTGTTATATCTTCTTCTTGGATTGATCCTTTGATCATTATGGAGTGTCCTTCTTTACTTCTTGTAATAGTCTTTGTTTTAAGTCTATTTTGTCTGATACAAGAATTGCTACTCCAGCTTTCTTTTGATATCCATTTGCATGGAATATCTTTTTCCATCCCCTCACTTTCAGTCTGTATGTGTCCCTAGGTCTGAAGTGGGTCTCTTGTAGACAGCATATACACAGGCCTTCTTTTTGTATCCATTCAGCCAGTCTGTATCTTTTGGTTGGAGCATTTATTCCATTTACATTTAAGGTGGTTATCAATACATATGTTCCTATTACCATTTTCTTAATTGTTTTGGGTTTGTTATTGTAAGTCTTTTCCTTCTCTTGTGTTTCCTGCCTAGAGAAGTTTCTTTAGCATTTGTTGTAAAGCTGGTTTGGTGGTGCTGAATTCTCTTAGCTTTTGCTTGTCTGTAAAGGTTTTAATTTCTCCGAACCTGAATGAGATCCTTGCTGGGTAGAGTAATCTTGCTTGTAGCTTTTTCTCTTTCATCACTTTAAAAATGTCCTGCCACTCCCTTCTGGCTTGCAGAATTTCTGCTGAAAGATCAGCTGTTAACCTTATGGGGATTCCCTTGTATGTTATTTGTTGCTTTTCTCTTGCTGCTTCTATTATTTCTTCTTTGTATTTAATTTTTGATAGTTTGATTAATATGTCTCTTGACATGTTTCTCCTTGGATTTATCCTGTATGGGACTCTGCTTCCTGAACTTGATTGACTATTTCCTTCCCATATTAAGGAAGTTTTCAACTATAAACTCTTCAAATATTTTCTCATACACTCTCTTTTTCTCTTCTTCTTCTGGGACCCCTATCATTCGAATGTTGGTGCGTTTAATGTTGTCCCAGAGGTCTCTGAGCCTGTCCTCAATTCTTTTCATTCTTTTTTCTTTATTCTGCTCTGCAGTAGTTATTTCCACTATTTTATCTTCCAGGTCACTTATCCGTTCTTCTGCCTCAGTTATTCTGCTATTGATTCCTTCTAGAGAATTTTTAAGTTCATTTATTGTGTTTTTCATCACTGTTTGTTTGCTCATTAGTTCTTCTAGGTCCTTGTTAAAAGTTTCTTGTATTTTCTCCATTCTATTTCCAAGATTTTGGATCATCTTTACTATCATTATTCTGAATTCTTTTTCAGGTAGACTGCCTATTTCCTCTTCATTTGTTTGGTCTGGTGGGTTTTTACCTTGCTCCTTCATCTGCTGTGTGTTTCTCTGTCTTCTCATTTTGCTTAACTTACTGTGTTTGGGGTCTCCTTTTTGCAGGCTGCAGGTTCGTAGTTCCCGTTGTTTTTGGTGTCTGCCCCCAGTGACTAAGGTTGGTTCAGTGGGTTGTGTAAGCTTCCTGGTGGAGGGGACTGGTGCCTATGTTCTGGTGGATGAGGCTGGATCTTGTCTTTCTGGTGGGCAGGACTGTGTCTGGTGGTGTGTTTTGGGGTGTCTGTGACCTTATTATGATTTTAGGCAGCCTCTCTGCTAATGGGTGGGGTTGTGTTCCTGTCTTGCTAGTTGTTTGGCATAGGGTGTCCAGCACTGTAGGTTGCTGGTCATTGAGTGGAGCTGGGTCTTAGCGTTGAGATGGAGATATCTGGGAGAGCTTTCGCTGTTTGATATTATGTGGGGCCTGGAGGTCTCTGGTGGACCAGTGTCCTGAACTTGGCTCTCACACCTCAGATGCTAAGGGTGGCAGCCTGCCAGAGTACCCAGATCCTGTCAGCCACATGGCCAGGTACGTGGGGAGGTTCTTGCCTTTTGGGAAGTCTGAAGTCTTCTCCCAGTGTTCAGTAGCTGTTCTGTAGGAGTTGTTCCACATGTGGATGTAGTTTGATGTATTTGTCGGGAGGAAGGTGATCTGCATGTCTTACTCCTCCACCATCTTGAAGGTGCCCCCTCTGGCTGGTGGGCGGCTGCAGCCAGCCGTCTCCAGGTGGCGGTGAAGTCGGGCGGCTGTTCTCGCTGACTCCGGCAGACCTCTGCATTCAGTTTAAACTCAACATGTTCACAAGACATTTAGCATATTTCCCTGAAAATTTTCATGAAACCACTGTAACTAGAATCTTTGAAGTCATCCCTACCCCCTTTCTCTCACGTATCTGCATAACCAGTTGGTCAGCTTATCTTAATAAATCTACTTGAGAAATTTCTCTCATCTGTCTCTACTTCCCCACCCCACCGTCATTGCTTTAGTCTCAGCCTTCATCCTTTTTGGACTAGATTATCCTCCACATCTGTCATATGGTCTCTTAAGAATAGACGAGATTAGCCACATCCTTTTTTTTTTTTTTTTTTGCTGTACACGGGCCTTTCACTGTTGTGGCCACTCCCGTTGCGGAGCACAGGCTCCGGACGCAGGCTCAGCGGCCATGGCTCACGGGCCTAGCCGCTCTGTGGCATGTGGGATCTTCCCAGACCAGGGCACGGACCCGTGTCCCCTGCATCGGCAGGCGGACTCCCAACCACTGCGCCACCAGGGAAGCCCAGCCACATCCTTTTAATTGAGGACAATTAAAACTCATTGTTGCAGTAGCAGTATGTTTAGTAGAGTACATCTAGTGTCCATTTTTTCCCAGCTCTCCCTCTTCTGATGTGTGGCAGCTTTAGCTCATTCAGACTGTGGACTGGCACTCCCTATAGAATCACCTGCTCCAGGAATCATCCTCTGATGCTCCTATTCCATACCTGTTTCCCCAGGCTTGACCATCTGGTCCTTTTATATAATCTGATATGAAATTACTATAATGTGAGGCCATTATTTTATTGGATCAACTGTGAGCTCATTTATGACAGGGATCCTAATTTGTTCATCTCTCTGTCTTCAGATCTTGGTATCTGACTCAGAGTAGAACCTCCAGAAATGTGTGTTGGTTCCAGAATAAACTCTGGTTCTTTCAACTTTTACTGAAATGAGGGGGAAATAAGAAGACCCAGACATGTGGCAGGGACTGGGGAAGGAGTAAGACGCAGAAGTAATAAGTGTAAAGCTTTAGTTTTCAGAGTTTTCAGGAATTAGTTGTGTGCATAACAAAAAAACAAATATTTTGTATGTGTGTGCGCTGTTAAGAATTACCGTGTTGTAAAACCCTGATATCATCACTGAAGCTCCAGTTTTTAAGGGACTCAAATGATCAGCTGCTCTGTTTGATGACTGCATCTTCAGTGTGGATGAGTATCCAGTCATGTCTTACAAATATAAATGTATTTAAAATATTCAACAAAATCTGTAACTTTCAGCTGTTCAACTCCAAGTACAGATGAAATGGTTACTTGATGGGAGCTTTTGTGATCAGAAGGTTCCCCAGTCACTGAAGATTAAACTCAGGCCCAGGATTGTTTTGGCCATACTGTGAGAACACCTCCTTTCATAGGGGCAGAAATCAAAGATCTCAGGTGAGAATCTATTTAAAACAGGAAGGAAGTTACACAAGTGGAGATGCTTCTTACTTCTTCTCATCTTTTCCATCTAGATACTCCTACTGAGAGATCTACCTGCACATCAACAAGATATTAGCAAGAACCCCCCTCTCTTTCTACCTTGGTTGCCATGACTGTCATCAAATAAAGCCTCACCTACTCAATTTGCTTTTGAAAAATATTTTATTAGGTTATTACAGAATTGTTTGTATCACTACCCAAGTGCTTATCAACAGAAGACTGGTTTAAAAAACTATATCTGTACGATGAAATACTATCAAACAAACCAACCAAAAATACCAGTAAATCCATGGAAAATATTCTGTATCTTAACTGTGGTGGTGCCTTGACAGGTATATAAGATTGTCAAAACTCATCAAATTATATACTTAAACTGAATGTAGTTCATTGTATGTAAAGTAGTCCTGACCAGAAAAAGGAAAAAAAAGAAAAATGTTTTCTTCTTTATTCCTCTCAGTAGCGGGCTTTATAGAATTTACACCTTAGATTTTAACCCGGGGGAGAGTAACGTTAGCAGTAAAATGGAGAGCGAAACCTAAGGATAGAAGAGAAATGGAGAAAGAGGACTAAGAAACAGGAAGAAAGGAGCAGATGCCACAAAGTCCTGGGGGCAAAGTGGGAGGAAGGAGTGCAGCATGACCAGAGGAGAGAACAGGCACCCAGAGTGGGCATTTATCAGAAGTCAGACCGGAAAGGGGAGTGGGCAAAACTAGCATTGGAAATAACTCCTGGGGGTGAGAAATAGCACTGGATCATCTCAAAGGAAGATGCAAAAGAAGGAATCAGGCAGAAAGCAAAGCTCAGTGCAGAGAAGGGATCAAGAACCCAGGTCTACAAGGAAGGCAGATAGTAGCCAGTGGAGTATCATATTGTGAGCTGGATTCTGAGGGTCAAGTTTAGTGGTTGTCATTTTATATACTGAGTTATTACTTTATGTTCCAGTTCCCTGCAGATCTGTCTGTGGGTGCTTGTGGCCGTAAGTAGACTGGATGCATGTAGGGGAAGGCAACAAGCAAGAGCCCAGTGCCTAGTATGGGCCCTAGTTTTCCACTTTGTGGGAATGGGTATTTAATTAGGTCTTTTTTACAACCAAATTTCAGTAAAAACGAGAAGACTTTATTTCTCTATGGAGTTTGTTAAAATAGGATCTTTCTCGCCCGCAGAACACAGACACAATAATTATTTGGACATGCATAAATACGTAAAGACACATCAACTTAAGCGATCAGAAAGCATGTTGAAAAATGTGCCCACCATGAATTACTACTGGGGTATAGAAAAGCATGCTTGTACATTCTTTTTGCACAAAGAACGCACTGGAGAATAAATTAGCATAGAAAATGGTCTCTTTGAAGGCACAATAACTATTGTTTCCTTATTAAGTCTAGTTTTTCAATTAAATGGAGCTTCACTGATCCACACCATGGCTGGGATGTCCCATAGAGAATTTCTGAACTTTAGAGATTAGCAAAAAACTGTAACTGGAAAAAAATCATGACACAGATTCCAGGAACTGGAGAAATAACTGTCATTGTGTTCCTTTGTTTTGATTACTGAGTTTAGTTTCTAATTATTGAAATGCTTCATAATGGAATAGTAAATATGCTGTATGCTTTTGTAAAAGTAATGAAGGATGGAGACGGAATTAATTTATTGAGCACCTACTACCAGGTACTCACTGTGCTATCAGCTATCTCATTTGATCCTGACAGCACTTCACTATAATAGTCATCCTTATTATTCCCAGTGTAAAGAGAGAAAAACTGAGCCCCAAAAGGGTTAAATTATTTGCCCCAGGCAGCAAAGTTTGTAGGTGGCTGAGCTGATGTTCCAGTCTTTTTCGTATCATAGCAAAAGCTTAACCATGTTTCAGTTTTTGCTTTGTATGTTAACTTAAAAAAGAAATTCTCTTCATTTTCAAATTGGTTATTGTGAAACCATTATCTTAGAAAAAATTGGCATTGCTGATCTGTACTTCAGTGACAATATTAAAATAAATCAAAACCAGAGTCAGAATACTTTCATGCATCAGGCTGTGCAACGACTCATGATGCCAAGCAAATGTACCATTTCAAGAGAGAGTAATTGCTTTCTCCCAGCCAATCATGGATTATTGTAAAAAAAAAATAAATGTGATGGTAAAAAACTGTTTGGCAAAATCTCCTTTCCCTCTTGCAAGATCCAAACCTATGAATGTTTGAGAAAATTCTTAACATCACAAACAGGGCATGTTGACTCATTCAGTGAGGAAACACCTATAAAGTGCCTCCTGCCTACAAAATACCGTGCCAGATGTGGTGGAGCTATAGAAATGAGCAAAATATTTGTTGAGCACATAATATATGCCAGACATTTTATCTTCATGGTGATATTTGATCTTCATAAAATTCTGTGAGGTTGTTGATATTATGCTTAATTTACAGATAGGAAAATTGACACTCAAAAAAGTTGAGTGACCTGTTCAAGATCAGTAACAGCTACCAAGTGGTTTACCCAGGACTTTAACTGTCTGTTCACTGCCAAATTCCATGTGGTTTGCACTATACTATGATCCTCCTCGTGGAACTTTCAGTCTAGGAGAGATTTACATGTAAACTACTAACTAATAATACAAGACAGTGAAATAATGATGTTTACCAAGGGATAACCAAAATTCAGGAAAAATTAATTCCAACTGAGAAATTGGAGAACGTTTCAAGAAAAACCTTCAAGGGTAAGAAAGACTCAGGTTGCTGGAGAGAGCAGGAGAAAACCATTCCAGACTGAAGGAACAACAGGATTCAGAGCATAGAGGCATGTTTGAGGACTAGGTCTGGGTCCACTGAGTGCAATCAGGATGCTGGATTAATGTTGAAAGGTCATAAAAGATAAAGTTGAAATAAAGAGTGTGTTTAAACTGTGAGGGGTCTTGAATACCATGCTAAGGAGTTTGAATAATTCTATCCCTCCTGGGGGGTTAAGATTTTCTTTTTAACTTTCTTTTTTAAAAAATTTTATTGAAGTATGGTTGACTTACAGTGTGTTAGTTTCAGAGGTACAGCACAGTGATTCAGTTATTCATATATATGTGTGTATATATATATATATTCTTTTTCAGATTCTTTTCCCTTAGAGGTTATTGCAAAATAGTGAGTGTAGTTCCCTGTGTGATACAGTAGGTCCTTGTTGGTTATCTATTTTATATATAGTAGTGTGTATGTGTTAATCCCAGCCTCCTAATTTATCCCTCCCCTGCCTTTCCCCTTTGGTAACCATAAATTTGTTTTCTATGTCTGTGGGTCTATTTCTGTTTTGTCGATAACTTCATTTGTATCTTTTTATAGCTTTTTGAGGAAGTGAATAACCTGATTTGACTTGTACGTTTTAAAAGATAACACCAGAGGTATGAAAAGTCAAAATGAGTTATTGGAGTTAGGGCTGATGGAAAGCCGTTGTGATGATGTAAGGAAACTATGAAAACTGGAGCAAAGTCAGAAACAGTGGGAATGACAGCTGTGGGACTAGGGTGTGGTTACTGTTTAGAAAATTTTGTAAGTACAAACTCCGGGACTTGGTGATGTGTTATATGTGGGTAGAGAAAGAGGAACCAAAAGTAATGTCGAGGTTTCCAGGATCCATGACTGAGTGGAAAGAGGAAGAGAAAGCCCAGGTTGCTGGTAAAGGGAGGTGTAGAAGTAAAACCAGGAACATATTTTGTGTATTATATGCCTATTCTATAGCACTCATGACTGCATTAACTATAATTGTGATAATCATATTCTTAAGTTAGAATGAAAAATGGGTGGAGAATGTTCCATTTTTCACATTCCTACTAACTCCCCAATCTTTTCACTGGAAGTGTTTTACAAAATGGCAGGTTTTGAAAATCATAACTGTGACTGGATGATAGTGGGGTGGCTTTCTTTGGTGTCTTTGTGGTATTTCAAATTAATGGTAAAGATAATTTCTTTCCAGGTGGTGACAATCCACATCACTCCAGTAGATGACCAGCTTCCAAAAGAGGTTCCTGGAGTTTCTCGACATTTGGTTGTTAAGGAAACGGAGGTGGCCTGTATCACTAAGAAGCATCTACATTTTGTAGATACAGAATCATATGACAGGGAGCTGCTCTACACAGTAACCACTCCTCCATTTTTCTCCTCTAGCCGCAGGTACCTCTACGAAGAGTCATCACCTGGGCTATTAGTTGAGGGTTGCGTTCTAGGATTGAGTTGAAAGTGTCAATGTGTACTACTGTGGTTCACTTGCTTTGTTGGTCACACATGAACTTATATTCAATTCAGCATTTATTCTAATCTCAAACTTGTCTCATACCTCCCTTCAAAAGCTATATTAATTGGTAAGTGGCCTGCAGCCTGTAGTGTCTTCAGCTTAGGGAGGCTTAAAACAGTCTTTAATCCCTTTTTCTAAAGAGAATACTTTTTTTCTCTTTAGTAAAATGTACTGAGTCTTCATCGTTTTATTTTTAGATATTGCAGCCCACAAAAGTGGTCATATTCTCTGATTCCAATCCAGAAAATGTCATGAATATACCTTAGGTTTGTATTATCTACCAAAGGATAGTGAGGAAACGTTTTTAGGATGAGTATCTAACTACATCTTATTGTAGTTAGATTCCCTTTCATCATGTCAGAGCAGAAATTCTGTACATACTTTCTGCAGTCATGATGAGAATGGCATTCATGATACTAGACTTAAGGCTAGAACCTCCCCCCGCCTTGATATAAAGAGAGAATATAAAGATGGAACATTTGATTTCTTCCTACAGTGAATACTTTTAGCTTCAGAAAATTTGGTTGTGGGCTACTATTTGATTTAATTTTTCTTACTGGGAAAGTTAGCTGATGTGTTCTCTTGTATTTTTGTTTAGACACTTGGATGCTGGGAAATTATTCATGGTAGACAGCATACCAAGGCTAACCAAAAACCCTGCAGCTCCAGGGTTGAAGTCATTCACTCAGGTATGATGCTATGCTCGTGTTGACAAACATGACGGAAGTGTCCTCTGAGAAGGTACGGTGCTCCTAACGTTGCACTTGAGAGTATTGGCCTTTGACATCTGTCACAAGCAACAAATACTTGATGTCTGTATTCTTTCTGCTTGCACATTTCCATTAAGCAAGTGACATGTAACATTTGAAAATGCTTGATCAAGCTGGATATGATTGTAAAATCTCGTTATAATTCAACACAGTCTTTTGCATCAATTTAGGTCCCTGGCTTAGGGCTCTGATTTAGGGACCTGGTGCATATGTTTTTACTCCATCAAAGTCAGTTCGTCCAATATCCTACCATCTTAGTTTCCTAGGGCTGCTATAGCCCAGTACCACAAACTAGGTGGCTTAAAAGAACAGAGATGTATTGTCTTACAGTTCTGAAACTAGAGGCTAGAAGGCTAGAAGTCTGAAACCAAGGTCTCAGGGGGGCCACCATCCTCCAAAACCCTGTTTGGTCGGGGGGCAGTGGGGTCTTACCTTACCTCTTTCCATTGTCTAGTGGTTTGCTGGCAATCTGACATTCCTTGACTGGTAGATCATCACTCCACTCTCTGCCTCTGTCACGCCATGGCTGTGTTCTCCCTGAGTCTCTCTCTTCTTATAAGGAACAAGTTATATTGGATTAAGGGCCCACCCTACTCCAGTATGGCCTTACCTTAACTAATTACATCTGCAACAACCTTGTTTCCAAGTAAGGTCACATGCTGAGGTACTGGGGGTTAGGACTTCAACGTGTCTTTTTTTGTGGGGGACATAAGTCAGCACATGCTATCTACTGCTTTCCAAAATCCTTCATTAGCCCTCTCCCTGCTCCTGTGGCCTCTGCTCTGCAGACCTGACTAGAGGCCCAGTAATGATGAGTGATTAGGCAGCAGCTACCCCTGAGCTGCTGAATCTCTCCGTAGTTAGAGGTTGTATTAAATGAGTATGTCAACCTATGTGCTAAGTACTATTATTTTTTTCATTTTGTAGGTAAGGAAACAGAGACCTCACAAGTTTAAGTACCTTGACTGATATCACACAGCTACTTTGTGGCACAGCTGGGTTAAAATGCAAGTCTCCTGTCTTTCACAGAGTTGCCTGGCTTCAAGCACTTGACGTAGTCACTTAATTTCTTTGTTCTTTTCCCTCCTGCTTTTAGAAAATGCGATTTGTAAGATAGAGCTTTTTATGATCTTCAAATTGATGATGGTGGCATTTACAATGTTCCCTATCAGTGAATGAGACGGGTATCTTAGACTTAGGTCTCTAAATGTCTCTCAAACTGGGAAATTGGCACCCACATGTCCGTCTTCATTTGCTTTGCAGCATGCTGTGAACTATATGAAAGTGGCCTACATGCCACCCATGCAAGATATAGGCCCCCACCCCCGACACGTCCAGTTTGCCTTTTCCGTCAGTAACCAGCACGGCGGCACTTTGTTCGGGATCTGCTTTAACATCACGATTCTTCCGGTGGACAATCAGGTCCCTGAGGTAGGCGTAATGCTTGATGTGAAGGATGAAAAGGCGGGGAAGACCTAAGGGAAGAAAGATTTTGAAAGCCTTACTCAAAATGCTAACTTCTCTTTAGGCTCTTTCAAAGAACTTTTTTATTTTCCAGCTACAGTGTAGGAAAAGAAAGCATGGGGAGGGGGAGTCCTTCACCTCCTATGGGACTTTCTATCTAAAAGATGAGATTTTCTAGTTGCTGAATTTGGCATTATTTTCAAAGCTTTATCAAAATCTCTTTCCTTTCTGCTGAGTTTCATGTGTTGATCAGGTGAAGGGGATTAAATTAGGAGTCTCTTAGCAACCAGATAGGCTTATTTGCTCTCTCCGCAGGCCAGCTATGCTGTTCTGTCATCTAAATAAGCTCTTTAATTTTCTAAAATGAATTAAGATGGACCCTTGCATCCTATGCTGTTCCACTCCCCAATGTTTGTGTAAGCTTTAAAGCACTTGGGTCTCTCATTATAAATCAAATTACAAAGGCGATGCTACCTTGTGCATCTTATCTGCGAGGCTGGGATTCATGGTGAGAATTTGTTCCCTACCTGCTCCCTCCCCATCAGAGCACTAGAGTTAATGAGGGTGGCTATTCCTAGGTTTGCTTTTTCCCTCAAAAGCGGAAAGTGTGATTACCCATTCATTAGGAACCAGAGGGGACTAGAACTCACATGTGTCTCATCCCTAAGGAAAGAGGCCACCTTCCCAGGCAGCCACCTGGAATATGGCCAGGAAAGCACGGATGCTCCTTTTCCTTTGCTCTCCTCACCATCTCTAAGCTGCCCAAAGTTGTGGAGCAGAGGTCTCACCCTGCAGGACCAAGGGGCTTACCCAAACCACACAACTGTTTTGATGAGTCTAGATAATATTTGAAAATAATGAGTTGCCAACGCTTAAACATCAGGAGGTTTTGTATCAGGTTTGGATTTCTGGCTTCTCTTGAAAATTTGGAAGCTCTGGCAACACTGAGTCCACTTCCCTACCCCCACCCCACAGCAGCTGAACAGGGCACATTCCCCAGTCACCCAAGTCCCCACCCAACTCAAGACACCCATTTACATCACTGGCTTGACCCCGCCAGCCTCTGAGCTTGCAATATTTGGTAGAAGATGGGCCCAAGAGCTCACAAAAAAGGAATGTAAACTATGTTCTTTGCCTCCTTCCCTGTCAGGGACCAGATCATGTTCCCTGTATAAAAAATAGTTTAGAATGTCTCTTAATTTTTTTATTTTTTTTTGCGGTACGCGGGCCTCTCACTGTTGTGGCCTGTCCCGTTGTGGAGCACAGGCTCCGGATGCGCAGGCTCAGCGGCCATGGCTCACGGGCCCAGCCGCTCCACGGCATGTGGGATCTTCCCGGACCGGGGCACGAACCCGTATCCCCTGCATCGGCAGGCAGACTCTCAACCACTGCGCCACCAGGGAAGCCCAGGAATGTCTCTTAATTTGATTAGATGTTATTCAGACCATCCTTTTCTATGTATGAGATACGTGCCCTGAAATAGCCCAGCATCTAAAGAAGCTAATGTGTGTTATAGAACAGTTTTTTATGCCAAGCTGTCCAGCCTCTTGCTAGAGAAAGATGATCTGTGGTAAAAACCAGAAAGGGTGAAGTGAATAGTTACCTCCATCATTTGAAGGTAAATGGAATAGTTACGAGGACTTGGGGCTCAGGAGGCTTAGTGGCTTTTGTCTTTTTTCTACAGTGGATAGGACAAATGAAATAGTACTGTAGAGAACTGAGAGTAGTAGAAATAAAATTAAATGAGTGGCTTCAGTGAACCTAGTCATGGGAGTGGTTCCCTGGTGTGAAAATCCACAGTTATCGCTGGGCTAAGTGATAACCGTTAGGGGATCTTGACACCATGCTGGCCTGAAGTTCCAGAAATCGAAGCACTGGGTTCAGGCAGGGACTAGAAAGTGAATAATTAATGGGGGGGCAAATTAGCTTTTAGTTTTTTAAAGTTGTCCTGAAATACATATATATTTAAAAATCGTCTAATGAGGCAAAGTATATTCCTTGAAACTTAGCATCTTGGGATATTAATCGATGCAACTCAGGACAAAATGAGGTTGGCGGACATGGACCATGTTTCAGTGGTAATAATCCTCTTTAAATAAGAACTCCATTTATTTCTTTCTCCTACAAACAGTGAAAATGTAGGTTTGGCAAAATCAGAGTAAGGCACTTAGGAAGGGTGCGGGTGAGTGGCTGTAGGGAGAAAAGGCTCTTACTTTATGTCGTCCTTTGCTGGCAGAAGTAGTTTATTACAGAATACAAGGCAGCTGTCCCAGGGAGCATGGTCTCATCATTTCCATGATCCAAGGAACTGCCCTTGGGGCGGCTGTGCCCTGGTGGGTGGGAGGATGGAGCAGGGCTCTGGGTGGAGGCTGTGATTTCTTGCTCACTTCCCTTTCCTCTGCTCATTTCTCGGGCCTCCGTCCTCTTTACCAGCTCTTGCCTTAGGGAGTGCTCTCCTTTCTAGGAGTGGCAGCTGCTCTGAAGAGAGTAGCTGCTTCCTCGGAGAACCCTGTGTCCTCACGTTAGCAGAGCGCTCACCCCAGATCGTGTGTGAGGAGCCTTCAGAGCCCATGACTTGGTAGCCCAACTGTATCTCCCTGTTTTTGCTTCTGTGTAGTAATACAAATTTGAGAAAATGATAGGTTAAACAAAGTTAGTAGATTTTCCTACTGTAGGGTCTCAGAGTGCTGAATACACTTACGAATCTTATAAACTTCCAAGGTGCAGATACCGTATGTGACTATTTTCTAGATGTGTTTGACCATGGAACACTTCTTGCCAACTCCCAATGTGATGATAAAACAGCCCAAGCCCTTCTAACTTGCTTTTTACTTTCAAGTAAATTTTTATTGAGCGGTGAGTTTTTCTGTTAGAGAAAATTATCTTTATGGCTTTAATATTTAAGTCTAATGCTTGAATAAATCTATTTCCTATGAAATCTTCAATTTCTAGTCTTTCATTTCCCTGTTCTACTTCCATATCTAAAACACTCACTACCCTGATGCTTAAAAGCTCCAGTCAATTTCCCAAGTCTTTAAGAATTTTTAGGGTGTAAAAAGAGATGGATTCTTTCTCTAGGAGAATTTGATGTAGGTTTTGTTCATTTTGTAGATTAAGGTACATATGTGCCGAGCAATGGTAGGTGTGGACACGATGAGGAATGTTATTATTTTCTCAGTTTAGCACCAGTGATGGTAAATCTGACTGCTGCTTCTACTCTACAGGGTCTGAGATCAGTGAAATGCAGGTGCTTTCAGGTTTCTAGATCTGCCTTGTTTCTTTGTCTCCATCAATGTTTAGAATTGGAAGCATTTAGTGAAAAATACTTTTCAGCCAGGATGTTCAGCTATGAACTTGTTCCCTTGAGCACATTCTTGAAAGTTTGATTGACATGTGAAAATGGTGCTGGAAGTTTTCTGTTGGTTTCATGAGCTCTGTCTTCAGGTACACCTCATGGAACAAGGCTTTAAATGTTTCCTTCCTTCTTTCTAGGTATTTACCAACCCTCTGAGAGTGGCTGAGGGGAGTCAGTGTGTCATCAGCACAGAGCATGTCCTGGTTTCTGACGTGGACACCAAACTGGACAACATCCACCTCTCCCTGCAGAGACAGCCTCAGCACGGAAGGGTGGAGCTGAATGGATTTCCTCTAAACACAGGGGCCATATTTTCTTGGGGAGACCTCCAGGCCTTAAAAGTTAGGTCAGAACATTTCCTGGCTTCTTTGTTTTACATGCTTTGGCTCCCATCTGAATCAGTTGTGAGGCAGTGTAAGAAGTTTGTCCAATTCTTTCAGGGGTAGCAACATGCCACCTAATACTTTTCCAGGGTCAGTTGAAAATTAGAAATGACAATCCTTTAGTTTCCCCCCAAGGCATTTTCTTTCCCTCTGGCTTGCTGTACTGGTAGGAATGACATTATGAATATTTGAGCAACAAAAACTCGATTACCATGAATATTAAATTTGCTGCAACTGCATGTATCACAACGGGTAACAATCAAACTAGATGAATAGAGTCTGAGATAATCTATAAGGCTAATCTACATAATTGAACTTGGTTTTAAGAAAAGCCAATTTCTTAACCCTGGCAACTCTGGGATAGAACTCTGTTGATCGAAGTCCTTAGTGTGAATTTTTAATCCATTTTACTGGGGAGGGGATTTGAGGGCAAATACGTAGGGTAGGTTGGGTAGGTAGGACATGGAATAGTACTTGGGTCTCTTCCAGTCAGGGGTGGAGTAATCCCTGTCTCATGGTCCTACGGTAGTTCCCCTCACCTTGAGGACTTTCATTTCTTCTACCTAATGCAGTTATGTAAGAAACTTTTTCTTTAAAATCTAGTAAAACATCTTCTTTGTAAAACAATGCAAGGTACTCAAAAGCAGTGGTCAGGTAGACAAGCACACTGGTTAATTTCTCACTTGTACAAGTTCAAGTTATAAATGGGAATTTTGTCCTTTTTGATAAAGTGTAGTAGAAGGTATTAGGCATCAAATGCTTAGTTCTACATTTAGAAATTGATGGGGAAGGAGAATTTGTGTACAGGAAGATCATTTTCATCCCACAGTTTAGTTACACTGCTTTATTTTACAGTCTCCAATATCTTAACCTCTTTTCACTACTCTTATCCTCATTAAAATTTCCTTTTTTCCCCAAGATCTCAGCTCTTTCCTACCTGTTAGAAAGAGAGCTCTGTTTAGGTAATTCTTACTAGGGAATGAACGATGGATAGAAAAAAAAAAGTACCAGTGTTTGCCAGCACGTATATTTCAAGCATTCTTCTAGAGACTTGCAATTATGGGTTTTTTTTCATTAAACTTCACAGCAATCAAACCTGACAAGGTAGATGGTTCTATTCTCATATTATAGTTGAAATAACGAAGACACGAAGAGGTTAAGGTCACTTAGCTAGTGTGTGCAGGACTCTGGTTTTGAAAGAAGTTCTGTTTGATTCCATAGCCGTGCATTTGGATGTGTACTCCTAGACCTATTTGGCCCTTTTAGAGGCATTAGCATGGTAAGTATATTTGAATTAGCACATTATCACATACCAATCTATTTTTGATGAAGATATCAGGGAGTATGACAAAATAAAGCATAGGAGGCAGTGTTGGGAGGGAAATTGGGAGTAAGTAGGAGGTGGGCTTTCTCCACCACTGGAATCGAAACCCTAGCCAGTGTATGGGTGAGTCTCGTCCTGAGTAAAACACCTTTTAGCCCTGGAATTCTTTCATATGTAAACGTTACATATGTTCAATGTACAATACAATTTTTAAAGCAACTTTTTTTTTTTTTTGCGGTACGCGGGCCTCTCACTGCTGTGGCCTCTCCCATTGCGGAGCACAGGCTCCGGACGCGCAGGCTCAGCGGCCATGGCTCACGGGCCCAGCCGCTCCGTGGCATGTGGGATCCTCCCGGATCGGGGCACGAACCCGTGTCCCCTGCATCGGCAGGCGGACTCTCAACCACTGCGCCACCAGGGAAGCCCTAAAGCAACTTTTAATTTCATTTCCTAGAACTTATTTCCATAACTGAGTGTCTTGAATGGATCACTGATAAGCTAAAAATTTGACTCAGTTCAACAGTTATTTAGAACTTACTGTGTATCACTACAGTGGATTGAAGAGTAAATGGAAAGTCTAGAATTAGACAATTCCTTTAAGAAACTTGACTGAGAATTAAAAGGAAATAGGGTCAAGGCAAGACCAAGAAAAAATATATATATACATTTTTTGTAAGTTTATTTATTTATTTTTGGCTGCGTTGGGTCTTCACTGCTGCGCGTGGGCTTTCTCTAGTTGCGGCGAGAGGTGGCTTCTCTTGTGGAGCACGGGCTCTAGGCGCACGGGCTTCAGTAGTTGTGGCACGTGGGCTTAGTAGTTGTGGCTTGCAGGCTCAATAGTTGTGGCACGTGGGCTTAGTTGCTCCATGGCACGTGGGATCTTCCCGGACCAGGGATTGAACCTGTGTCCCCTGCAATGGCAGGTGGATTCTTAACCACTGTGCCACCAGGGAAGCCCCGAAAAAATACTTTTAAGTCTAGAGAAATTCAAGAATCTTTATAGGTTCAGAGGAAAAGAGTTAGTAAATAGCAAGGGGGAAGTGGCAGGAGAGAGGCGATGAATAATGCATAGATAAAGTTTTAGGGCAGAGCTGAATCCATCCAGAGCACAGGCAGAAGGAATAACCTTAAAAGTGGGGGAGGAGGGAGAATTACCAAAATCCACGTAGCGTCCCACTTTTACCTGTCACTGCTCAGTCTCAGTGTCCCTTTGCCCCCAGCAGTGTTTTCGGTAAGTAGGCAGAGCTACACCCACTGGTTCCCGTTTTTACAGAGACAATTTGAAGAGCTGCTTTTTGATTTGGGGACAAGTTGTGAATGCATAAACACATTTTTCCAGGGTGGAGCAATTTTACATTTAAGGATGCTTGAGTACAGTAGTTACATACGTGACTTCATGATTATGCTGGGGGTTTGGTTATTTATTTATTTGTTGAACATATGGCCAAAACCATGGGAAAGTTCTTGTGACAGGAATCTCAGTGCACTCTGACAGTGGCCTTGAGAGGTTAGTGACAGCTATCATCCCCACAGGTATCAGCATGATGGATCTGAGATACTTCAGGATGACATACTACTGGAGGTCACAGATGGCATAAATGCAGCAGAATGTGTGCTATACATTGAGGTACGTAGTAAGTTTCCTCCATGGTTCATATAGAAACACACCTTCTAGTCTGGAAGCCTCTTGGGGTCTCTGATAGAAATTGAAGCACATGGACTTCAAAGCAAGAAGGTGTCTGCTTACATCTTTGATTGTGTCAGGACAGGCAATAGAGAGCAAAGTTATATTGGTGAAATGGGCATATGAGTTTCTTGTGCCAATCGATTTAAAGGTAGAACTACTCTGACCTCAAACCCAGAGACTTAATTTAAAATGCAGTCATTTCCATGTATAAATTATTTCTAATATTTTTGATCTGTCATGCCCAGAAATATTTATTTAGCAGTTGGACAGGTTAGGCTAGCATCGCTGGGCTTTTCCCTGTTGTGTGCAAGGAGCCGTATCTATATGTGCGATGTGACCCTTTGTGAATTCCTGTACTATATACCCCTGGCCTGTTTGAGATGATTATTTTCCCTCTTTTGAAAAATGAAGGAAAATCTGCACATAAAGGTTGAGTATATGCTCAAAGGCCTGATGGGAACCCCCGAGTTTCTCTGTTGGGTGACCATCCACGTCCACAAGCATAACTCATGGGATGTGCAGGTATTTATAGTTAGTGACAAAGGAGGGTCAGCAGAAGACTTATCACACTTCCTGAAGATCCACTAATTATTCTTACCTTACCAAATTCTATTTCTGTTTCAATTTTGTCAGTTCTTTGTAGTATGAAATTATTATTAATGGTCATAATAATGTGTTTGTAAGATATTTTACAGTTAATAATTAAGAATGATCACATCATTCTAGTGTTTTAAGAAGTACACAGAAAAGAAATTATCCCCGTCCTATAGCAAAGGTCTGAGAAGATTCAATGACTTGTCCAAAGCCATTAACTTGACCATGTAGACCTGGGCTGGCATCTCCACTCTGGTACTCAGGCCAGTGTTCTTTCCTCCTCACCACTGCCCAGATCTAAATTAACAGGTGATTGTAATTACCATGCTCGCTAACATTTCCTGAGCACTTATCCATGCCAGTCACAGTGCATAGCCACTTCTTTTCATTTTTTCCACTTAGTTCTAATGATGGTCTTGTATCTAGATGAAAAGCAGTACGTTATTTCAGCTTCAAAAAGGAGAGTTTTCTTTATTGGCAGACTTTTACATATAAAGAAAGCTTTTCTGAGTTAATTTTTTTTCCTGAAAAGCAAATTTATGGTGAAAACCCCAACTCTGTCTTCTGTCCATGGCCATCTTCTCATTAATGACCCTAAGCAGTGAATTTGGGGAAAAGAATTTGTGTATTATTACTTTTGAGACAAAAGGACATAGCCTTTGGAAACCAATCAGAGCTTCAGGAAAGTTTTAGACAATTATGTGTGATTTTTTTTCATTCAGGAGGAATGTTTTTAATTCTATTGCCTTTGGACTTTTTATACATTTGAAAGCTGAGGATATTTTGTGAACTGCTGCAAGGTGATGATCATGAATGTATTGGTGAGATTGATCAGATGGGGTCAAGAACAATGATAAAGAAGGTCTTCACTGAATCTACGCAGAGGACTTGAACAAAGATATTGTTTCCTAATAAGCCAATAGAAAATGGAATAGAGTATTGCATTCTTTTCTATCTTTAGTTAAATAAATAAACCTGGGTTTCCATCACCCCATCTCTCTACCTGTTAAAGGAAAGTGTCTTCATAATTTCATGTATATTTGTTGTCGAGTTGTTAGCCTGTTGAAACAGTAGGGTAACCAGGGCATATATACGTAGTTACATTCATTCATTCGTTTATTCCATAAATACTTAATAAGTGTCTGCTATATGCCATGTCCTATGCTAAATTCTTGGGCTGTGTTGATGAACAAGATAAATAAACTTCCTCTTCTTTTAGAGTTATGGGCAAGGGATGAAGGCAGGCTTTAAACAGATTATCACTGAAATAATCAGTTAAAATGTGGATGTGTTCTACAAGTGAACAGGGTACTAAAAGAGAGTAAACAGGGGAAGTTTCTAAGTGAGTCTGAGTTGTCAAGAAGTTTTCCTGGAGGAATCCATATGTAACCTGAAGGAGGAGGCAGCCAAGCAAAGAGCTATGGGAGAACATACCAGGCAAGGGACAGACAGAAGATGCAAAGACGGGGCAAAGGCCTGACATGTGTGGAACACAGTGTCTTGGGGGTAGAAATGGACAGGAGTGGCACAGGAACCCCATAGCATGAGAGGAAGCCGAAGACATACTAGGAGAAGCTCTGGGAAGCCATTGAAGGTTCCCACAGTTAGATGACTTGATGAAAGCCACGTCTGAAAAAGATCACATTGGCTAAAGCGTGGGGCAAGGAAATGTAGGGGTGACGTATTCACAGGCCAGACTTGATAAATAAATATGCAGCACACGCCGAGTTGTGGTCGTGAACTCAGAGGAGGACTGTCCTTCATTCCTGTTTAGAAGACATACTTTTTCACATTTCTACAAAATCTTTTAAAATTTGGACAGCCAGTGTGATCCCATGTTGCTTTTTTTCCCTTTCTGCTTGGAAATTTTATTTTCATGACAGTGAGAGAAAAATGTTTTATCAAGTTGAAAACTGGCATTGATTTAATGGTTATGGGGTTTCAGATTTAACTCAAAATGTTTGAAGTGCAGCTGCTGCTTATTATAAGTCCAAAGAAACTTCCTGGGTGGCAGGAAGTTGAGAGTAGAGGAAAGCCTTGTAATCATCAAGTAATTTGAAATATAAATAACTTTGATGTGGTAAATGTAAATGCTCAGACCACAAGGACTGGATTTCCCGTAGAATATGGGTAAATTTAGCAAAGGAGGATAGGGACTTGGGTGAAGGATGCTTTATATCACATTTAGATTTTGTCTGTCTTGAAACAAACGAGAGCTTTGAGCCCCAAACCATAACCATGCTCTCCCATCCCTACCTAAAATGTCTCTCATGTGGGTCATTTCTTGCAAGTTGGTTCATATGGGGAAAGTTAAAAGATACAGATGGCTTGGCCAAATGCCATGGCTATTGTTTCACGTGTCTGGAAGATTGAAAATGCCTGTCATTCCAGTTATGAGCTATGAGTTACCAGTTGGGCAATTTGTCATTGCTCTTTTTTCTTGAAAACATGCATTTTTTTTCCTGCTTAGGTGTTGCCTGTAAATGATGAGCCACCGGTCCTAAAGGCAGACCTCATTCCCATGATGTACTGCTCAGAGGGTGAAGAGGTGGTCATTACCTCTGAATACATTTTTGCTACTGATGTGGACAGTGATGATATGAAACTGATGTTCATGATTGTTCGAGAACCTCAGCATGGGACAGTGAGGAAAGCTGGGGTCACAGTGCGTCAGTTTTCTCAGGGAGATGTTACGGCAGGGGCTGTGACGTACAAACACACAGGTAAGTGACAGTACTGTGACTAGTCTGAGAGTGGGGATGCAGCAACATGACAGAGTCTTAGCCCACTCCTTGCTGTGGGCTCTGATAATCTAACAGTCTTAATGCTTCCTTCCATTAAAAGAGTGGGAGCCCATCTCCCATTTTCAAGTATGATCACCATATTCAGAAGTATTTCTTGATCTCAGTAATATAATGAATTTCACAGAGTTGAGAAAGATCAAGTGTTATTGCTGCTCTGCTCCTGATGCTTCCACATAGACCTTCAATTCACCCTGGCTTGTCCTCGTTCCTGTTTTGGTCAATATGAAGAAGATTATTTGACCATCTCAGCTTCTGGCTCCCTAAATCATAACAGAAATGCCTGAAGTAGGCTCCCTAAGATAATTATCTTATTAACTGTAAAAGTTTCCTGATTATCAGCTAGCTCCTAAGAAGAAACCGGTCTGACCTTTGATTTCTTGAAAAGCAAAGATCGTGTCTTAAACTTGTGTAACTTGTCCACAGCACATGACAGTGGTGGACATAGATGAGAGATACAGTAAATGCTAGTTTATTAGCACTGTAGTTACATTTCTGGCATTGCATTATATTGTTATCCGGATGGCATTTGTTCCTTATGTAAAATGTTCATGTAAAGAAGATGTGAATTCAACATCTGATGTCTGTGAGGCACAGTAGTAGGCACTGTGGCTTTTCAAAGGAGTATAACCCAAACCCTACTATGAAGGACTTTTGATTTAAAGAAGTAAGACAAACACATTCCCGCGTAAAGATGACAGCGTGACACATCTGCCCGTCGCCACATCACCACCCCTCCCACATCTGATTTCTGGGTTGGGGCCACTTCCTCAGTAATAATACATCTACTTCCTCTACCTAAGTTTTATCACAGTCCATTACAATTTCACGTTTACTCATCCATATGCCTCTCTAACCTGGAAATTCCATGGGGGAAGTGTGATTGGGTGTGGGAGGCCAGGTGAGTGATACAAGAAATAAGAGGTATCGGAATTCAAATCATTTTCTTATTTGAAGAGACAGAGAGAGAGAGAATACAAGCAGGGAGGTGGGAGGGAATTCAAGGAGGGGGATTGAGATAGCAAAGGATTCATTTGGACATGGGAGAAAACATTTTGAAATAATATTTTTATGGGTACTTTAAAAAACAGTGATTCATTGTGATACCAGTTCTTAATCACTCAACTAAACATCTTTTTTCTTTAAATGCTATCTCCTTATCTTCTTCTTTATGTTAAGTCTTAGGAAAGGTTTCATTGGCTCTTTCCTTGTCCTGAGGAGCTTAGCCCACTTGTTCGATGTCTCTCAATGTCTCTCAAGAGTTTACAGCTAGGTGCTTCTTTTTAATTTCCCCAGTAGTTCTCAGACTAGCAGAAAAGTGATCCAAAGACCAGTGATTGTTGATTTTTACATAATTTTAACATCTTTGGCAGGCTCACACAGCATAGATAAATTAGTGGTGAGATGAATCTGTCTTCTCTTCCTGCGCTTTGTTCCAGACGTTAAGCAACAGTTGTACATATGTATAACTCTCTTCTAGTGTGGTGGCCATAGAAGAGAGTGTTGACACATTTTTTTCATAAGACCTAGTGGGACACTGGGGCAAATTGTTTCAGATAGACTTTTTTGTTATGTTAATAAATTAACAGAGGGGCAGAGTCAAGATGGCATACTAGGAGGACGCTGAATACGCGTCTCCTCACAACTAGGGCACCTACTAGGCACCAGTGGGACCACAGACACCTAAGGGGATGGGAAGAACCCCCCAGTGACTGGGTAGGACGCGGGGTATGGGGGAAGTGAAGGAGGAGAAGAAGTGGAGGCGGGATGGGACTGGAGCCCCTGCTGAAGGGTGGCTGGGGGAGGGGAAGGGATCCCATGCCTGAAGGGGAAAATTGGGGGACCATTGGGAGGGCAGAGGATCAAAAGGGAGCGTGGCCAGGTTTCCCCTGCCCACTTGGGCCGCCAGGAACCTGCTGAGATCCGGGGCCTGATCCTCTGACCACCTGAGGCCCCTTCCAGCTGCGCAGGTCCTGAGGGAGTGGGAGGGAGGGAAGGGGGAGCAAAAGTGGGACCGGCAGCCCTGAGGGGCAGCTGGGGGAGGGGAGGAGTTCCTACACCCAGCGGGACCCACCCACAGTTAGGGGTCCAGCGGCAATGGGGGAGACCCTGGGGGAGATGGTGGGGGAGGGGAATGGAGGAATGGAAGGGAATGGAGCCAGTGCTTTCCCTGTCCACTTAGGCACCGGGGAGCCTACTGGGCTCTTGGGCCTAATCCTCTGCCCTCAGAGCCTCCCTCCTGCTGCTCCGAGCCCAAGCCCCGCCTCTACGCCCCCACCCAGGGCCCCACCTCTGCACTCGGAGACCCCCTCCAACGCGCTGGGTCTAAACTCCACCCACACACCCTGACCCAGGGCCTTACCTCCAAACTCCAGAACTCCACACTCCAGAGGCCCTCCTTTCCACGTGCTGCCTCTCCCCTTCCGAGCGGGTCCTAAGCAGAGGCCCTGCCCCATGCTTGAATGTCTCCCTGCCTAGGCCCTGCCCCTAGGGCCTTTTCTGGCTAAGTGGGTCCTGAGCCTAGGCCCCGCCCCACACTTAAACGTCACCCACCCACCTGCCTAGGTCCCACCCCACCCTAAACCACTCCCCTAAGTTCCACCCCCACCTAAACTCCACCCCCATAGCCAAGGCTTTTTTTCTCTTTTAGATTGGGGTTCTGTTTTACGATGTTGATTCATTGTTGTTGATTCTTTTATATTTTTATTTTTCCTAATAAACCTTTTATTATTCTAATTTTATTTTATGCTTTATATTTTGTTATTGTTCTCTCCTTTTGGCTTGTTCCCCCCCGCCACTTCTTTTCTTTTTTCTGTTGTGGTTTTATTTTACCTTGTTGCAGGTGTTTTGATTATAGTTTTATTTTTCCTAATATATTTTTTATCATTCCAATTTTATTTTGTTTTTTATTCTTTGATATTGTACTGCTCCTTTTTTTTTTTTTTTTTTTTTTTTTTTTACCGTGCCATGAAGCTTGTGAGATTTTGGTTCCCAGGCCGGAGGTTGGGCCCGAGCTCCTGTGGTGGGAGCTCCGAGTACAAATTGCTGGACTAACAGAGAACCTCACACCCCAGGGAATATCAATCTGAGTGAGGCCTCCTGGAGGACCTCATCTGAGCACCAAGATCAAGCTCTATCTGCCTGCCTGCAAACTCCACTGCTGGGCATCTCAGGCCAAACAACCAGTAAGACAGGAATAGAGCACCACCCATCAAAAAAAAAAAAAAAAAAAAGACAAAAAGGAGACTATATAATGATCAAGGGATCGATCCAATAAGAAGATATAACAATTGTAAATATTTATGAACCCAACATAGGAGCACCTCAGTACCTTAGGCAAATGCTAACAGCCATAGAAGGGGAAATTGACAGTAACACAATCATAGCAGGGGACTTTAACACCCCACTTTCACCAATGGACAGATCATTCCAAAATGAAACTAAATAAGGAAACACAAGCTTTAAATGATACGTTAAACAAGATGGACCTAGTTGATTTTTATAGGACATTCCATCCAAAAACAGCAGATTACACTTTCTTCTCAAGTGCTCATGGAACATTCTCCAGGATAGACCATATCTTGGGTCACAAATCAAGCCTTGGTAAATTTAAGAAAATTGAAATCCTATCAAGTATCTTTTCTGCCCACAGTGCTCTGAGACTAGATATCAATTACAGGAAAAAATCTGTAAATAATACAAACGCATGGAGGCTAAACAATACACTACTAAATAACCAAGAGACCACTGAAGAATTCCAAGAGGAAATCAAAAAATACCTAGAAAAAAAGACAATGAAAACACGAAGACCCAAAACCTATGGGATACAGCAAAAGCAGTTCTAAGAGGGAAGTTTATAGCAAAAAAATCCTACCTCAAGGAACAAGAAACATCTCAAATAAACAACCTAACCTTACACCTAAAGCAAACAGAGGAAGAAGAACAAAAAACTCCCCAAAGTTAGCACAAGGAAAGAAATCATAAAGATCAGATCAGAAATAAATGAAAAAGAAATGAAGGAAACAGTATCAAACATCAATAAAACTAAAAGCTGGTTCTTTGAGAAGATAAACAAAATTGATAAACCACTAGCTAGACTCATCAAGAAAAAAAGGGAGAGTACTCAAATCAATAGAATTAGAAATGAAAAAGGAGAAGTGACAACTGACACTGCAGAAATACAAAAGAATCATGAGAGATTACTACAGGCAGCTATATGCCAATAAAATGGACAACCTGGAAGAAATGGACAAATTCATAGAAAAGCACAACCTTCCGAGACTGAACCAGGAAGAAATAGAAAATATAAACAGACCAGTCACAAGCACTGAAATTGAAACTGTGATTAAAAATCCTCCAAAAAACAAAAGCCCAGGACCAGGTGGCTTCACAGGCAATTTTTATCAAACATTTATAGAAGAGCTGACACCTATCCTTCTCAAACTCTTCTAAAGTATAGCAGAGGGAGGAACACTCCTAAACTCATTCTACGAGGCCAGCATCACTCTGATACCAAAACCAGACAAAGATGTCACAAAAAAAGAAAACTACAGACTAATATCTCTGATGAACATAGATGCAAAAATCTGCAACAGAATGCTAGCAAACAGAATCCAGCAGCACATTAAAAGGATCATACACCATGATCAAGTGGAGTTTATCCCAGGAATGCAAGGATTCTTCATTATACACAAATCAATCAATGTGATACACCATATTAACAAAGTGAAGGATAAAAGCCATATGATAATCCCAATAAATGCATAAAAAGCTTTTGACAAAATTCAACACCCATTTATGATAACAACTCTCCAGAAAGTAGTCATAGAGAGAACCTACCTCAACGTAATAAAGGCCATATATGACAAACCCACAGCCAACATCGTTCTCAGTGGTGAAAAACTGAAAAGATTTCCACTAAGATCAGGAACAAGACAAGGTTGTGCACTCTCACGACTATTATTCAACATAGTTTTGGTCACAGCAATAAGAGAAGAAAAAGAAATAAAAGGAATCCAAATCGGAAAGGAAGAAGTAAAACTGTCACTGTTTGCAGATGACATGATACTATACATAGAGAATACTAAAGATGCTACTAGAAAACTACTAGAGCTAATCAATGAATTTGGTAAAGTAGCAGGATACAAAATTAATGCACAGAAATCTCTTGCATTCCTATAAACTAATGATGAAAAATCTGAAAGAGAAATTAAGGACACTCCCATTGACCATTACAACAAAAAGAATAAAATACCTAGGAATAAACCTACCTAAGGAGACAGAAGACCTGTATGCAGAAAACTATCAGACACTGATGAAAGAAATTAAAGATGATACAAACAGTGGAGAGATATACCATATTCTTGGATTGGAAGAATCAACATTGTGAAAATGACTCTGTTACCCAAAGCAATCTACAGGATCAGTGCAATCCCTTTCAAACTACCAATGACATTTTTCACAGAACTAGAACAAAAATTTCACAATTTGTATGGAAACACAAAAGACCCCGAATAGCCAAAGCAATCTTGAGAAAGAAAAACGGAGCTGGAGGAATCAGGCTCCCTGACTTCAGACTGTACTGCAAAGCTACAGTAATCAAGACAGTATGGTACTGGCACAAAAACAGAAATATAGTTCAATGGAATAGGATAGAAAGCCCAGAGATAAACCCACGCGCACCTATGGTCAACTAATCTATGACCAAGGAGGCAAAGATATACAATGGAGAAAAGACAGTCTCTTCAATAAGTGGTGCTGGGAAAACTGGACAGCTACATGTAAAAGAATGAAATTAGAACATTCCCTAACACCATACACAAAAATAAAGTCAAAATGGATTAGAGACCTAAATGTAAGACCGGACACTATAAAACTTTTAGAGGAAAACAGGCAGAACACTCTATGAAATAAATCACAGCAAGATCCTTTTTGACCCACCTCCTAGAGAAATGGAAATAAAAACAAAAATAAACAAATGGGACCTAATGAAACTTCAAAGCTTTTGCACAACAAAGGAAACCATAAACAAGACCAAAAGACAACCCTCAGAATGGGAGAAAATATTTGCAAACGAATCAACAGACAAAGGATTAATCTCCAAAATATATAAACAGCTCATGCAGCTCAATATTAAAGAAACAAACAACCCAATCCAAAAATGGGCAGAAGACCTAAATAGACATTTCTGCAAAGAAGACATACAGATGGCCAAGAAGCACATGAAAAGCTGCTCAACATCACTAATTATTAGAGAATTGCAAATCAAAACTACAATGAGGTGTCACCTCACACCAGTCAGAATGGCCATTATCAAAAAATTTATAAACAATAAATGGTGGAGAGGGTGTGGAGAAAGGGGAACCGTCTTGCACTGTTGGTGGGAATGTAAATTGATACAGCCATGGAGAACAGTATGGAGGTTCCTTAAGAAACTAATAACAGAACCACCATATGACCCAGCAATCCCACTACTCGGCATATACCCTGAGAAAACCATAATTCAAAAAGAGTCATGTACCAAAATGTTCATTGCAGCACTATTTACAATAGCCAGCACATGGAAGCAACCTGAGTGTCCATTGACAGATAAATGGATAAAGAAAATGTGGCACATATATACGATGGAATATTACTCAGCCATAAAAAGAAATGAAATGGAGTTATTTGTGGTGAGTGAATGGACCTAGAGTCTGTCATACAGTGAAGTAAGTCAGAAAGAAAAAAGCAAATACTGTATGCTAACACATATATATGGAATCAAAAAAAAAAAAAGTTCAGAGGAACCTAGGGCAGGACAGGAATAAAGACGCAGTTGTAGAGAATGAACTTGAGGACATGGGGAGGGAGAAGGGTAAGCTGGGACGAAGTGAGAGAGTAGCACTGATATACACACACTACCAAAAACATAGCTAGTGAGCAGCAACCGCATGGCACAGGGAGATCAGCTCAGTGCTTTGTGGTCACCTAGAGGGGTGGGATAAGGAGGTTGGGAGGGAGATGGAAGAGGGAGGGGATATACGTATGCATATAGCTGATTCACTGTGTTGTACAGCAGAAACTGACACAATATTATAAAGCAATTATACTCCAATAAAGATGTTAAAATAAATAAGTTAATTAACAGAAATACTGTATTCAAAAAGGTGTTTGGTTATTTGAATGTTATGTTTTCTGGTAATGTTCACTCAGTTACTCAGTTGGTAGTAATTTAGTGCTCTTCTAGGATGAGTAAAGAGAACTTCAGTACTATAGGATCTAAAGTTTCAGTGGCCCCGCTCTTTCCTCCATACATTGGTTATAAAGATCACCAGAGAACAATTGTGTCACCATTGTTTTACTTCATCGATTGATTTATTTTATCTTATTTCTACGATTATGAAAACAGTACACGCTCATTGCAGAGAACATGAAAAAATATAATGAAGTTTTGAAAAAATTACCTTACTTACCTTTCAAAGAGAATCACTGTTAACATTGCAGTGTTACAGTATTTTCGTTTTTATAATCATTTTTAACATAGTTGCAATCATGTTATATGTGCAGTTTTGTAGATTCCTTTATTCATGTAGATAATCACCTAAAAATGTTTATTAAAATATTTAGTAAATTTTATATATTTTTTGTAAACACGTTTTACTAATTGAATAATATTTTATGATATAAAATTACATTATTAATTTTCTATTCTCTAAACATTATATATGAGGTCATTCAAAAATTTTCTTTCAAATAGCAGTACAGTTAACTATTTTAAGTATAAATTATATCTTTAGACTGTATTTCATTTCAAGGTAAAGAATTCTTCCACCAATGCTGTAGCCTTTTTAGTGTTTAACCCTCAGCCAAATTTTCCAGCTCTTTCTGTAAATGTATCCTATGCTTCCATTATATTGAAATTACAGTTATTGAATGTACTATGTTTGCTTTTTTGATTAAGCTGTTTTCATTTCCTAGATTTTTCTACTTCCCTTCCAGCTCCCTCTCCCTACACGTCCTCTCTCCTCATCTCCCAATTCTCTGCCTTATCTGCCTTATAAACTACTCATCCTTTAATGCTCAGTACAAAGCCAGCAAGGCCATCTGAAAAGACTTCTCTGACTTTCTCTGTTGTGTGTGCCTTCCCCCCATGCCATCATCAGCCAATATTCTCGTCCTCGTTCACCCTCAGCACCTGGTACATAATCAGGCTGAGATAGATGAATTTTCCATTTAATAGGTAAAAAATGGCTTAATAGTAGCAATTTCATATGGTTCCACTTAATACATACACGTATCTGTGATGTTCTAACTGAACTGCATTTCTTTCTCTACCATTAGACTGTGTCAGCTCCTGACACATAGTAGGTCTTTGGACATTTGACATTCTTTTGAACTGTCTTTTGACGTTTTCAACATGTCTGCCTTTTTCTCTGCTGAGGCACCCAGAACACTAATTTTCATATAACAGGCATTAAGTATATATTTATCAAGTGAATGATGAGTAAACAAACTTTATGCCAATTTGTTTTTTATAATTATGAATAGATGAGAGGTGTCTTTTTTTTTTAATTTTCCTGAAGTTGAAGGCAGATTGTTTAATTTTAGTTCTCTCAACTTCACTGTTTTTTAAAAATAAATCCAGTTATCTCATCCTTTAATCATTTGGTTGCTTAATAATATCATCTCGAGCTTTTCCTTGTCATTTTTTTCAAACAGGTAGAATAATGCCAAACACAATGCTCTGTAGATTTAACCAATGTGTCTTGTGAAAAGAGATGACATCCCTGATCTTTCGTGTCCTAGGCTCATCAAAACTTCAAACATAATTGCTTCCCTCTTGGCACTTTCAGAGTGATGCCTGAGAATTATCAAAAGCATATCTGCAGAACTTTCCTGTCCCCTGGACAGCAAGCATTCCCACCTCTGTGCTGTTAGTTAGTAATCCAAGAGCAGATTGTTCTGTTTACTGGTGAACTATCTAGCCCTGACATTTTCTTCCTTCTTCCTCTCATTGCCTAAGTTGGGGCCATTTTGAATCCCATAGCTGTAAGCTCTAAAGAGTAAACAGAAAATGAAAATAAATGCCACTTCTTTTCCAGGTGCTGTTGCTATTTTGCTAACATCTTGGCTATTATGTAATGAGGAAAATACTGAAACAAATCACAAAAATGTGGATTATATCTGTATTTCACCTATTCTGCTTCTTCTGTAGTGAATGGTTGTTCATTTAAGGTGGTTAATGCAAATGGGAAGACAATTACCAGAGGGAAAAGGGTGCCTTCTGTTCTCCCTGAGGTTGGTCCTAACACTAATAATTATGAGAGAAGAGTAAAGCCATCACGAGTCAAGCTTCGTGTCTATCCCTTATTCATTTATGAACTGTCAGACCCTTGTTAGCCCTGTTTTGCCCCTCCATATGGTGATAGATGGCTGGCGGGGATTTCACCAGAGGCAACAGATGGGCAAGCATTTTTGTGTTATTTTTATGACTCTATTTAATTGCATAGATAAAATTGAGTTTTACCTTTTAACCATATAAGTTCCTTCCTTTGCCATTTTATGCTTGTAGAGCAAGTGTGAGTGGGTTTCATCTTGGTATTCTATGTTTTTAAAAGTCAGGCTTAAACTCTAGTTGTGTCTTCCAGGTGGTGAGATTGGCCTGGTGCCTTGTTTTGACACCATAACGTTGGTAGTTTCGGACACAGAAGCTGGCCCTTTTGTGAATGGACCTCATCCATCTGTTCCTCGTCGTGAGTCCTTTCCAGTGTATGATCTCAACATCACAGTGTATCCGGTGGACAACCAATCACCTTCAATTGCAATAGGTGACAATTTTTTCTTTTAAAGTTCTATTATTTCACCTAGTGTCATACCCATGGTACAGTGAAATAATGCAATTTACATATAGTCAAAATAGAAAACCACCATACAGAATTGCTTCCAATAATTGCCTCAATACAAATTTGTGGAAACCCCCTGATCTATGAAAGATTACAGGGCAAAAGAATTTACTTGTTTAAAAATTTAGATAAATCTGAGGGACCTTCAAGATGGTGGAGGAGTAAGATGTGGAGATCACCTTCCTCCCCACAAATACTTCGGGAATACATCTACATGTGGAACAACTCCTGTAGAAAACCTACTGAATGCTGGCAGAAGAACTCAGACTTCCCAAAAGAGGCCCTCAGGCGACCTACACGCAGAGGCGGGGCCAAATCCAAAGCTGAGCCCCTGGGAGCTGTGAGAACAAAGAAGAGAAAGGGAAATCTCTCCCAGCAGCCTCAGGAGCAGCGGATTAAATCTCCACAACCAACTTGATGTACCCTGCATCTGTGGAATACCTGAACAGACAACAAATCATCCCAAAATTGAGGCAGTGGATGTTGGGAGCAACTGTAGACTTGGGGTTTGCTTTCTGCATCTAATTTGTTTCTGGTTTTATGTTTATCTTAGTTAAGTATTTAGAGCTTATTATCATTGGTAGATTTGTTTATTGATTCGGTTGCTCTTTCCCTCTTATATATATATATACATATATATTTTTTTTTCCTTTTTCTGTTTTTGTGAGTGTGTATGTGTATGCTTCTTTCTGTGATTTTGTCTCTATAGCTTTGCTTTTACCATTTGTCCTAGGTTCTGTCTGTTTTTTTTTTTTTTTTTTTTTGCATAGTTTTTAGCACTTGTTATCATTGGTGGATTTGTTTTTAGATTTGGGTGCTCTCTTCTTTCTTTTTATTACTTTTTTATTTTTTTAATTTTTAATAATATTTTTTATTTTATTATTTTCTTTCTTTCCTTTTTTTTTTTTTTTTTTGGTCCCTTTTCTTCTGAGCCGTGTGGCTGACAGGGTCTTGGTGCTCCGGCCAGGTGTCAGGCCTGAGCCTCTGAGGTGGGAGAGCTGAGTTCAGGACATTGGTCCACCAGAGACCTCCTGGCTCCATGTACTATCAAATGGTGAAAGCCCTCCCAAACATCTCCATCTCAATGCTAAGGCCTAGTTCCACTCAACACCAGCAAGCTACAGTGCTGGATACACCATGCCCAACAACTAGCAAGACAGGAACACAACCCCACCCATTAGCAGAGGGGCTGCCTAACATCATAATAAAGTCACAGACACCCAAAAACACACCACCGGATGCGGTCCTGCCCACCAGAAAGACAAGATCCATCATCCACCAGAACACAGGCACCAGTCCTCTCCACCAGGAAGCCTACACAACCCACTGAACCAACCTTAGCCACCAGGAGCAGACACCAAAAGCAACGGGAATTACGAACCTGCAGCCTGCGAAAAGGAGACCCCAAACAAAGTAAGTTAAATAAAAAGAGGAGACAGAGAACACACAGCAAATGAAGGAGCAAGGTAAAAACCCACCGGACCAAACAAATGAGGAAGAAATAGGCAATCTACCTGAAAAAGAATTCAGAATAATGATAGTAAAGATATCCAAAATCTAGGAAATAGAATGGAGAAAATACAAGAAATGTTTCACAAGGACATAGAAGAACTAAAGAGCAAACAAACAATGATGAACAACACAATAAATGAAAGTAAAAATTCTCTGGAAGGAATCAATAGCAGAATAACTGAGGCATAAGAAGAGATACGTGACCTGGAAAATAAAATAGTGGAAATAACTACCACAGAGCAGAATAAAGAAAAAAGAATGAAAAGAATTGAGGACAGTCTCAGAGACCTCTGGGAAAACATTAAATGCACAAACATTCGAATTATAGGGGTCCCAGAAGAAGAAGAGAAAAAAAAGGGTCAGAAAATATTTGAAGAGATTGTAGTAGAAAACTTCCCTAATATGGGAAAGGAAATAGTCAATCAAGTCCAGGAAGCACAGAGAGTCCCATACAGGATAAATCCAAGGAGAAACATGTCAAGAGACATATTAATCAAACTATCAAAAATTAAATACAAAGAAAAAAATATTAAAAGCATCAAGGGAAAAGCAACAAATAACATACAAGGGAATCCCCATAAGGTTAACAGCTGATCTTTCAGCAGAAACTCTGCAAGCCAGAAGGGAGTGACAGGACATATTTAAAGTGATGAAAGAGAAAAACCTACAACGAAGATTACTCTACCCAGCAAGGATCTCATTCAGATTTGATGGAGAAATTAAAACCTTTACAGACAAGCAAAAGCTAAGAGAATTCAGCACCACCAAACCAGCTTTACAACAAGTGCTAAAGGAACTTCTCTAGGCAGGAAGCACAAGAGAAGGAAAAGACGTACTATAACAAACCCAAAACAATTAAGAAAATGGCAATAGGAACATACATATCAATAATTACCTTAAATGTAAATGGGTTAAATGCTCCAACCAAAAGACATAGACTGGCTGAATGGATACAAAAACAAGTCCCATATAAATGCTGTCTACAAGAGACCCACTTCAGACCTAGGAACACATACAGACTGAAAGTGAGGGGATGGAAAAAGTTATTCTATGCAAATGGAAATCAAAAGAAAGCTGGTGTAGCAATTCTAATATCAGACAAAATAGATAGCTAGTGGGAAGCAGCTGAATAGCACAGGGAGATCAGCTCAGTGCTTTGTGACCACTTAGAGGGGTGCGATAGGGAGGGTGGGAGGGAGACACAGAGGGAGGGGATCCGGGGATATATGTATATGTATAGCTGATTCAATTTGTTGTACCACAGAAACTAACACACCATTGTAAAGCAATTATACTCCAATAAAGATGTTAAAAAAATATTTAGATAAATCCGTGGAGAGAGAATGCAAGTGTGTGTGTGTGTGTGTGTGTGTGTGTATCTGCATGTGTATCTGTGTGTGCACACACTTGGGAATGAAGACAACATTGCAATCCTCAGATATTCTGGTTTTATTTCACGTGGGAAAATATCATTTGCCTGCTGGAGAGCCAATAATTTATTTTATCCATAATTTCTATTAGAATTGAATGAGTATATTAGCGAGACCATTTATATATACTTGACCTTATTTGCTTTTTAGAAAGTCATCTCTTCATAGGCATTGTGTATATGTTCTGTGTCTCAAAAAAAAATGCAAACATATGTATGAATGTTATTGTAATTTGCAAAGTATCTCCTAAGCAATGTTCTGGGGAGGAAGCATTATCCCTGCAGAATAATTAAGCACCAAGGCATGAAAAAATGTTCATTATGAGCAATTCATAATAGTTCTCAGGCAATTAATGCTCTGACAAACAGAGGCAACAACTGATCTTGAGGAGTACATAGACCACATTTAGTGACTTATCATTAAAACAGTTTGGCAATTCTTAGTTTCATTTGTCACTTCTGTAGACACAAGGGAAATCAGAGTTCCTTGAGAGTGACTAAAGGGCTGTACTGAAGCATTTAGTATTTCTGCTCTCTTTCTATTATTGTCTGGCTTGCTTATACAAGAAAAAAATATAATTCCGTTAAGTCAAATTAAATTCCCCCCATTACCCCTGAATATATTCACTGTAAGGAGAATTATGCCAAAGGAAATGAATATCTCCCATGGAAGTATATTTGCATGTAGGATGCTTCTATGAATTGGAATTTCAATCACTCCCTTTTGTTCTCACTATTCTGATTAGAGGATTTCACGCTAAGTCATAATTGTGTTATTATTTGTATGCAGGTACCATGTTCTTTGTAGATGAGGGTTTCTCAGCAGCCCTTACTGTTAACCATTTGTCTGCCACTGATGCCGACACTGCAGCAGATGACTTGGAATTTGTTTTGGTTGCTCCTCCCCAGTTCGGCTACCTTGAAAACACACTACCTTCTGCAGGTTTTGAAAAAAGCAATATGGGCATCAGCATAGGTAAGTCATGGCTTTGTGTCCAGCAATAATTAGTCTATGTTTGTGACTGATTGGTTAGATCATGTTTAATAACTGGGTTAGGACTTCAGAAATGTTCAAAGTACTGTATATACTCAAGGAATTATTATTATTGCCAATACTTTTGAGTATTATTGTTTTTCGTTCTAATTTTTCATTTAAAATTTCCCCATGTATGGGAGTTTACTTCAAAATAAATGGAGATTTCACTTATGAAAACTATAAGAATAAATATTGAAGAAATAATGTTTTTAAAGGCCCTGATAGCAACACCGAATTCTGTGATAGAATAAATCTGGTGGAGCTCACTGGTCTCATTCTCACAGTTTTTTTTAACACTTTTAAAAGATATGGGCAGAAAAGATTAGGAAACATACCATGGAAATGTTGAAGGTAATGACATTAATTTTGAAACCAAAATGCCTCTCAGATACTGAAATATCTCTGGTATTTCAGGCAAAAAGAAAACAACCAAAACAAAAACAGACACCAAAAACACAGTTGTCCAAAGGCACCACTTTAGAGTTATTCTCTAAGCACCTTTTGGGGTACATCTATCTTAAATATGAGGGAATCTGGGTTTAAGATTAATTGCATTAATAGAGTGACTGAATGGATAGAAAAATAAAAGACCCAACTACATGCTGCCTACAAGAAACTCACTTCAGCTTCAAGGACATACATAGGCTTAAAATGAAGGGAAGGAAAAAGATATTCCATGCAAATGGAAACCAAAAGAGAGCAAGGGTAGATATACTTATAATAGACAAAAGAGACTTTAAGTCAAAACTGTAACAAGAGACAAAGAAGGTCATTACATAATGATAAAGTCTTAATTCATCAAGAGGATATAATAGCTGTAAATGTATATGCACACAACATTGGAGCACCTAAATATATGAAGCAAATACTAATAGATTTGAAGAGGATAATACACAACAATACAATAATAGTAGGGACCTCAGTACCCCAATTTCAACAATGGATAGATCATCCAGATGGAAAATCAATAAGGAAACATTAGACTTGAACTATATGTTAGACCAAATGAACTTAACAGACATATACATACATTCCATCCAACAAAAGCAGAATAAACATTCTTCTCAAGTGCACATGAAACATTCTCCAGGATAGATCATGTGATGAGTCAACAAACAAGTCTTAGCAATTTAAAAAGATTGAAATTGTACCAAGTATCTTTTTTGACCGCAATGGTATGAAATTAAAATCAATAACAGGAGGTAACTAGAAAATTCACAAATATGTGAAAATTAAGCAACGCACTTCTGAACAACCAATGGGTCAAAGATTAAATTTAAAAAAGAAATTTAAAAATCTTAAATAAAAATGGAAACACAACACACTAAAATATATGGGATGCAGCAAAAGCAGTGCTAAGAGGAAAATTTTATAGTGATAAATGCTACATTAAAAAAGTAAATCAACTAGAACTAGAAAAACAAACTAAGCCCAAGTTTAGCAGAAAGAAGGTGATAACAAAGAACAGAGCAGAAACAGAGAAGAAAAATAGAAGAGATTAATGAAACTGAATTGATTTTTTAAAAGATAAATGAAATTGGCAAACTTTTAGCTAGACTTAACAAGAAGAAAAGAGAACTCAAATAAATAAAATCTGAAATGAAGGAGGAAACATTACAGCTAATACAGAGGATCATAAGAGACTACTCTGAACAATTATACACCAACAAATTGGACAACATAGGAACATAAAACTTACCAAGTCTGGATCATGAAGAAATAAAAAATCTGAACAGACCAATAATCAGTAAATAGATTTAATCAGTAATCCAAAACCTCCCAAGTAAGAAAAGCCCAAGTTCAGATGGCTTCACAGGTGATTTCTACCAAACATTTAAAGAAGAGTTAGCACTCATTTTTCTCAAACTCTTCCAAAAAAAAGGAAGAGGAGGGAACGCTTCCAAACTCATTTTACAAAGCTAGCATTACCCTGATACCAAAGACAGATAAAGATACTACAAGAAAAGAAAACTACAAATCAATATCTTTGATGAATATAGATGCAAAAATTCTCCACAAAGCAATAACAAACTGAATTCAACAGCACATTAAAAGGATCACACACCATGATCAAGTGGGACTTATATCTGTGATGCAAGGGTAGTTCAGCATGTGCAAATCAATAAATGTGATACACCACATTGATAGAATGAAAGACAAAAATCCTATGATCATCTCTGTAGGTGCAGAAACAAACATTTAACAAATTTCTACATCCTTTTAAGATTAAAAACTGTCAACAAATTGTGTATAGAAGGAACATACCTCAACATAATAAAGCCTGTATATGCAGAACCCACAGCTGGCATCATAGTCAACAGTGAAAGGTTGAAAATTTTCCCTCTAAGATAAGGAACAAGACAGAGGTGCCCACCCTCATCATGCCTATTCAGTATAGTACTGAAAGTCATAGTCAGAGCAATTAGGCAAGAAGAAGAAATAAAGGGTGTCAAATCAGAAAGGAAGAAGTAAAATGTTTCTGTTTGCTGATGATATATATAGAAATTCCTAAAGACTTCACCAAAAACTGTTAGAACTAATCAACAAATTCAATAAAGTTTCAGGGTACAAAATCAACATACAAACATCAGTTGTATTCCTATACATGAACAATAAGCTATCTGAAAAAGAAATAGAGAAAACAATCTCATTTATAATAGCATCAAAAACAATAAAATATTTAGGAATAATTTTAACCAAGAAAGTGAAAGATTTATATGCCAAGAACCATAAGACATAGAACTGATGTCTTGATGAAAGACACTGAAGAAGACACAAATGGAAAGACATCCCATGTTCATGGATTGAAAGAGTTAAAATGTCCATACCACCCAAAGCTATCTATAGATTCAGTGCAATCCCTATCAAAATCCCAATGGCATTTTTTACAGAAATAGAACAAACAATCCTAAAATTTGTATGGAACCACAAAAGACCTCAGATAGCCAAAGCCATCTTGAGAAAGAAGAACAAAGCTGGAGGCATCACACCTCCTGATTTCAAGCTATTATTACAAAGCTATCGTAATCAAAGCAGTATGGTATTAGCATAAAAACAAATACATAGATCAATAGAACAGAATAGAGAGCCTAGAAATAAACCAATGCATATATGGTCAATTAATTTTTAATGAAGGAGCCAAGAATATACAATGGGCAAAGCACAGTCTCTTTGAGAAGTGGTGTCGGGAAAAATGGACAGCCACATGCAAAAGAATAAAACTGAACTACTATCTTACGACACAAAAAAAATTAGCTCAAAATGGATTAAAGACTTGAACATAAGACATGAAACCATAAAACTCCTAGAAGACAACATAGGCAGTAAGCTCCTTGACATGGGTCTTGATGATGATTTTTTGAATTTGACACCAAAAGCAATGGCAAAAAAGCAAAAATCAACAAGTAGGACTACATTAAACTAAAATGCTTCTGCACAGAAAGAGAAACAATCAACAAAATGAAAAAGTTACCTATAGAAAGGGAGAAAATATTTGCAAACCATATATCTGGTAGGAGATTAATATCTAATATATATAAATTACTCATACAACTCAATACAAAAAGCCCAAACAATCTGATTGAAAAATGGGTAGAGGACTTGAGTAAACATTTTTCTGGAGAAGATGTACAAATGGTGGAACAGGTACATGGAAAGGTGTTCATCATCCCTAATCATCAGGGAAATGCCAGTTAAAACCACAGTGATATATCATCTCCCACCTGTTAGAATGGCTATTATCAAAATGGTAAGAGATAACAAATGCTGGCGAGGATGTGGAGAAAAGGGAACTCTGGTGCACCGTTAGTTGGGAATGTAAATTGGTACAATCACTATGGAAGTTCCTCAAAAAATTAAAAATAGAACTTCCGTATGATTCAGCAATTCCACTTCTGGGTATATATCCAAAGAGAATGAAAACAGGATATCAAAGACATATCTGCACTCCCATATTCGTTAGAGGATTATTCATAATAGCTAACATATGGAAACAACCTAAATGTCCATTGATGGATGAATGGACAAAGAAAATGTGGTGTATATATATATATACACACACACACACACACACACATACATTAGGATATTATTCAGCCATGAAAAAGAAAGAAATGCTGCCATTTGCAACAACATGGATGGACCTCTGAGAGCATTATAGTAAGTGAAATTCATCAGACAGATAAAGACCAATACTGTACGGTCTCACTTATATGTGGATTCTAAAAATATTGAACTCATAGAAACAGAGAGTAGAATAGTGGTTGCCAGTTGCTGAGGGTAAGGGTGAGGAGTTGCAGGAGATGCTGGTTGAAGGCTACAAACTTTCAGTTATAAAATGAATAAATTCTGGGTATCTAAGGTATAGCATGATGACTATAATTAACAATACTTATTATACACTTGAAAGTTGCTTTTAGAGTAGAGCTTTGATGTTCTCATCATATCAACAACAGCAAAATAGTAGTTATATGAGGTGAATGGTATGTTAATTAACCTTATTGTGATAAACACTTTGTGATATAGAATGTTTCAAATTAACACGTCATACACCTTAAACTCACACAATGATATGTGCATTATGTCTCAATAAAGTCGGAAGAAAGAAAGATTAATTGCATTAAAGTTTATGCAGTTTCTCCTGTGACTCATACACAACACAAAGCATTTTTATCTTTTGATTTAAGGCAATGTCAGAATACCAAAATAACAGGTCAGTTAATTCCATTCATTCCTACCAGTTGATATGTAGTCAAGTAGGCAGATGATTGATGGACTCTTGTTTTGCCTTTATATGAAAGAGATGGTTCCTTTCTTGTTCAAGCATGACAAGAACTGCTCACACAGGAACACTGGTTTTAATCAAGGGAAGGAAAGTCTCTCTGACATTCATTCCAAGTATATAAAGAATGGTCATGAAGTCCCTATAATCCTAGTTAGCAGTTATTGCCCTTCCGTTCTCCATGAAAATTTTAATTGTTCCTTATAATTTATGGATATCTGTTTTTATGTTGATGGTTATAGTGATTATAGCAGCCCCTGAAGCTGATTGTTAGGTCAACTGCTATGACCTCTTATTTCCTCTGCTGAGAAATAGGCTATTGGATTAAGGATTAAGGACCAGTAACTTGGAAAAAAACGTTTTTCTTATTTATGTGCTCCATCTTGGTGTGCTCTAGCTTCGTTTCAGTGGAAAGACATGAAGGCTTTACACATTAACTATGTGCAGTCCAGGCATCTGAGGATGGAACCAACAGCCGACCAGTTCATGGTGTATGTCACTGATGGGAAACGACGCTCCTTGGAGATACCATTTTACATTATAATCAACCCCACAAATGATGAAGCTCCTGATTTTATAGTGCGGAATGTTACTGTAAGAAAGATATCAGAATTTTCAATTTCTCTTTTATCATTTTCTAATTTTTATTTTCACCTAGCCCATTTACATTAGTCTATGTGCACTTAACACTTTAAGTTGATGAGAAGTAGAGAAGGCAGTAACCTGTTATGTAATGCAATCACTTGAAAAGTATTTTTCTAATAATAGTGATGTTGGTAATGATAATAATAATTGCTAACATATAACAATTGCATGGTTACAATTATAGTTGCATATATAGAGAATGTAGTACTTACTAGGCTGTAGGTACTATTCCAAACCCTTAACATGTATTCATATTGAATCCTCGCAGTAGGCTTTTAGAGTGATGGCATTATTATTGCCATTTAATAACTGCAAAAAATGAGGCTTAAGAGGTTAAGTTAGTGGCCCAAGATCACAGAGCTTGGAAGTAAGTAGCAAGTAGGGGATCTGCGCCCAGGTGCTCTGATTCCACAGAGTGCCCTCTTAACCAGTGCTATAATAGCAAGGGCTCTTAATTCGTGAATCACAGGCATCTTTTTTTATACAGCTATTTATAAAGATATATGAAATGAAAAAATACAATCTGGACCATTATTTTTATGCAGTTTGAAAATGTCTTTATATTATATAATAATATTTGTTAGTTTTATTTAAAAATTCAGACATACTTAAAATGGCCCAGCATATCACTGCTGAGACAACAACTGTTGTCTTAAAAAATAATAATAAATATCTATGGTTAAATAAGTTAGAATGTTGAGAAGCATACACAGTGAAGTATGAAATTCTCCCTCTTCAACAGCCCCTACCCATAGTCACTCCCCATCAGTTGAGGTTTTAGTAATTAATTTCCACAGAAATAATTTGTGCACATGCCAGTGATATGTGTGTGTGTATATGATTTTTCTGTATGTTTTTACCTACAAATCAGGGATCATACTATACCCTACTCTCTACTTAAAAAAAAAAAAACCTTAATTACGTATATTGTAAATATTTTCATATCAGCATATAATCCTTTTTAAACAGTTCTAATGTTTATACAGTTATTTAAAACAGACATGCACATAGCAAATCCTGATTAAATGAATGAGCACAGGCTTTGGAGTAAGAGGGACTTGGTGTAGCTCTTTACTAGTTGTAGGGCCCTGGGTAAGTTATTTCTCTTTGTTTCTGTTTGCTCATCTGCAAAACGTGTATCAAATCTTCGTTTAGGGTAGCCATGACAATCATGATTGTCAGGCACATAGAAAACGCTTAATAAATAGTGTCATTCATATTAGTCTTGTTATGTTTGTCATCTTTTTTCAGACATTGACCAAAGCACATATTATCTATTTTGAAACCATTATCTTGCCTTATTTTGCGCTAAAAATCATCAAACTCTAAATGCAAAAGTCTTTATTTGATTTTAATTTTCTACTGAATCTTAATGGTATATGAAAGCCACCTCAGGATGAGACTTAAGAGCCAGTTCCTGCTTTTCCTCTTCTGTTGGCACATGGATTTCTCCAGAGGGCACTTCAGTAATTATGAGAGAGAGAAAAGAATTACAGATGATTCCTTCTATACCTACCTCTATTGTCTTGTATCTGTCTAAGACTGGGGTTTCTGAAATAATTAGGCCACTGGGAATTTGTCTCTTGCTCTTCTCTGAAAGCAATCATGCTTTTTTTTTTTTCCTGTGCATTCCTTAGAGAAGCTGTTGAAGAGTAACAAATATGGAGCCCCATGTGTTATTGGCAGAGCTGGCTTTAAGCTTCAAGTGATTTTTTAAAATAGTCATATTTATTTTGCCTTCTTGTGAAAAAGTGTATTTATTTTGTAGCTAGCTGGGCTTCCATCAAGTTGTGCTGCAACTTGCAAAGAAAAAATTGAGGTTTTAGTTTAAGTTATTATAATCCATTTCAAAGCTGTCTACTAGTGAGTTTCTGTATTTTACGTCTCTTGATCTAAACCTATTTTTTATAATCTCAATAAACAATTGAATGTGCAAAAAAGAGTCCCACATTTTTTCAATAAAATTTCCCAGTCATGTTGTGAATGAATTTAGCATTTTGTAAATAAGAAAGGTTGCCATACAGTGAGTCCAGGAGCCCCAAGCTTTATAAAGACAGATAATTAGAACATCTTTTTAAGTTGCTTTATGAAAGTTTTTGGAGAAAAAGGCAAATTATCATCAAAGATGATTCCCTAATTCTATCATTGTGTATTAAATTATGATGCCATCTCAGTTTTTAATAAGAAAACCAGCATAATTTTAGCCCAAATATCTTATGATTCTTTTTTATGCACGTTCAGGGAAGAGTGGTTGCAGAAAGGCTCTCTTCAAAGTACTTAAGAGAGGCTGAAGGGAAAGGCCATTTTCACAAATCTAAACCGTATGTCTTCTTCAAAGCTAAAATGTCCACTCAGCCACGAAGACATTCCTGGGCTCTTCCACTCTTTTGCACTTCTTGTTTATCCATATTTAGTAGCACTAGATATTTTCTTCCTTGTGTTATAGTTATTGATGGACAGGCCGTCACATTCTCATCTGACTTTGATCCTTTAGAGTATTCGTATTCCCACAGCATCCAGTGAACTGCAAATGCCCAATAAGCACATGTTAAACTTATACACTCATATTATTTAGATCTTGCTATATTTCACAATAGGAAACAGAAATACTTCTTTGTTCCCTTGCTATGAGAAAAAGAAGATAAAGATGACTAAGCACCGTGTCAGTGGTACTAATGGTACTGATGGTTTTAAATAACTAGATCCTACATGAAATGAAAAACATTCAGTTCTCTTTATGCTTAAAGGATTATGAAACCTGAAGTGGGGTGCAGGGTCGTTCAGGAAGATTAGAGGTGTGAAGACTGGGAAGAGATGAAGGACCCAGAATTAAAATATATTCTATCGTGCATCCAAAAGCATCCTCTCAACTGTTGTTGACTGTAATTGAAACATAGAAGGTTTTACTACAATGACAAAAGTTAAAAACACCTAATACCCCCAGTGTGCATAGCAGATATTTGTGCCATTTCTAAAACAGAAACGTAAGAATTATGAAAGCAACAAGGTCCAGGAGATTAAAATAACAGGTTAGGATCTGAAGGCAGGGTCTATACCTGGTGACTTCCAGAAAGCAAGCATCCTTTTGGTTGCTTTTTCCCCCAACCTTTGAGTTATGAAATATATATATGAGATTCTATGTATCTCTCCTTTAGTCCTTCATGTAAATAAAGTGCTTTGAAATCTTCAAAAGAAAAATGTGAGAAAGATTAATAGATTTGTTCTTGTCTTCGAAGGTCACATTGAACCAGCAGTTTCTTTTTAGGACTCGTTACACACACATCTCATGGAAAATTTGCATGGGTATCTTAAAATTATATAGGATATGTTAAAATTATTTTTTGAGCAGTTTGCCAAAAGAAAGACACGTTTTATTTAGCATGCAGCTGACTTTCCTGTTTTTGTTTAGGTGTGTGAGGGTCAGATGAGAGAGCTGGATTCTTCCATCATTAATGCTGTTGACCGGGACATTCCCAAGGACCCCTTGCTGTTCAGCGTCACTCAGAAGCCACGTCATGGCCTCCTCATCAACGGGGTGTTTAGCAAAGACTTGCCTCAGTATAAGCAATCACCCAACCCTGGCCAGAAGCATGAACTTGTTTACAACTTTTCTATGGAACTTCTCAAGAATGGTATATCACGCTTCATTTCAGTTTGTTTGTTGTTGTTGATTTAATAATTTAACCCAGGAAAGATAATAATAAATCACAGAAAGAGGAAGTGAAGAAATGGCATTCACCTACATTCATTATCCCTCAAGGGTTTTCTCTGGGCTCTGGATTAATGCAGGGCATGAAGCCCCAGCTAGAGATAGTGGGTAATTGAAAAGGAAATAATATGTTTTCCTTCACTTTTCGAGCATCAATAAAAATGGTATTTGTGATTTTTGGTAGTTTACCCCAAGTTTTTTTTTTTTTTTTTGCGGTACGCAGGCCTCTAACTGTTGCGGCCTCTCCTGTTGCGGAGCACAGACTCCAGACGCGCAGGCTCAGCGGCCATGGCTCACGGGCCCAGCCGCTCCGCAGCAAGTGGGATCTTCCCGGACCGGGGCACGAACCCGTGTCCCCTGCATCAGCAGGCGGACTCTCAACCACTGCGCCACCAGGGAAGCCCTACCCCAAGCTTTTAATGTCATAATAAAAAAAATTTCTTTTTAAAACTATTGAGATCGTGGAACTAAATTGAAGAGATTTGTCTGCCCAAACATCCACATTTGAAACAAATATAGAACAAATATAATAACTCATTATTCTCTGAGGAGATAATTTGCCCTTTAAGGAAATGACACATTGGAATAGCAGCCTGAATTATTCTTTCATTACTCTTTCTGAAAAATTGATCTTATCCCATTTAACATATATATATAAATGCTTTTAAATATTTGAGAAAAGTGTGTTGGCTCTAGAATCACTGCCTACTTGCATTCTCCTTCCTGCCCTGCCTTCATGTATTCTGTTTACCCTGCCTGAGGGGTCCTTCCCTCTCCTTCCCCTGGCCACCCAGTACCAGCCTTCAGAACCAGTTCACTATCGACCTCCCTGTGGAGCCCACCTGCACACTCCAAACTCTTCCTTCTCTGTGTTTGATTTATCTAGCACTTGTTCCACATTTTTTTCTGTCTTTAAATTTTTCCTTTCCCCAACTAGAGCTCTCTGCCCCAAAGTTTATTTTGCAATAGTTGCACAATATCATATCATGTTTGAATTGAAAAAGCTAATTAACATACTTCTCAGTTTTTATTAATTGCAAAAAAAGAAATTCCAGAGCTTAAATGATGGTATTACCAAATGAATAACCCTGTGTAGGAAATAATACAATATATTGTTACAATATTTTCTTCAAATTTAAGGCCAAGGAAAAAGAAATAATAAATCAAATTTTACTCTCAGGAAAGTCAGTTTTTTGGGACTTCCCTGGTGGCGCACTAGTTAAGAATCTGCCTGCCAATGGAGGGGACATGGGTTCGATCCCTGGTCTGGGAAGATCCCACATGCCACGGAGCAACTAAGTCCGTGTGCCACAGCTACTGAGCCTGCATGCCACAGCTACTGAAGCCTGTGCGCCTAGAGCCTGTGCTCCGCAACAAGAGAAGGCACTGCAATGAGAAGCCCATGCACCACAACGAAGAGTAGCCCCTGCTTGCCGCAACTAGAGAAAGCCCGCGTGCAGCAATGAAGACCCAATGCAGCCAAAAATAAATAAAATAAACAAATTTTTTAAAAGTCAGTTTTAAAAAAATAATATTCATTGTTTATTATTAAGTTAAATAAGTATTGTATGCATATTGTGTGAAGTTTGCACTACATGATCATTTTGAAGAAAAAAATTTTCATCTAAATTAATATTTTGGTGACATTCTCAGAGATTAGATTTTCACCTGTATTTAATTTTTGGTTCATTTATGGCTACATTAAAAAAAAAAACTTTAGTGTATTCTAACCTCTGCCTCCACCAAACATACAGAACTTAAAAACTACCATATTATGTAATCTGTTTTTTTCTTATCAATTATTATAAGCATCTTTTTACCTTTTAAATATTGAGAACATGATTTGTGATAATTACAGTGTTTCATTATATGGATATACTGCACTGTAATTTTATACAACTATCTCCTATTTTTAAATATGCAGATAACTTCATATTTTGATATTATAAGTTATATATCAATAAACATATTTTACATATATTTATGTAACATAAATCTTGGTGCCCATCTCTTAATATTTCTTTTGAATAAATTTTTATAATGAGATTGCTCGGTACAGAAAAGTCAGCATTTATAATACTTTTCGGGAAAAAGAATACCATTGCTACCACGTGCCTGGGTATGCCTTTTGTCCTAATCAATAATGGATATTATTTTTAAAAACCTTTGCAAACTTGGCGGTCATTAATAGTCTCTCATTGTTATCTTGATTTGAAGTTCTTAGATTGAGTGAGATTGAACATATTTTCATGTTTATTGACCAGATATGTATGTTTCATCTTTTGTGAATTTCCCGATAATATCCATTGCCCATTTTTCCATCAATTCGTATTGATTAATAAGGGATTGGTAAATACTGATGCTTTGTATTTTTGTCACATTACAATAAGTTTTTCCATGTTTTATTTGCCTTTAATTCATGTTTTTAAATACAGAAGTCAAAATTGTAGGTAGTAAAATTTATTGTTATTTTTCTTTATGTATTTTTCTTTTGTTTTTATATTAGGAAGATCTTCTACATCCAGGAATAAGATATTTATTTGTATTTTCTTCCAAATCTTTTAAAACAGCTTTATTGAAATATAACTCATGGGCCATAATATTCACCAATTTAAAGTGTATAATTCAGTGGGTTTTAGTGTATTCATCATCACAGTCGATTTTAGAACATTTTCGTTACCCCAAAAAAGTAATACAATACACATTAGCAGTCACTCTCATCCCTCCCTCCCCAAAACCCCGGGCAACCACTAACCTATTTTTGCCTCTATAGATTTGTCTGTTCTGAACATTTTACATAAGTGAAACCGTATAAATGGAATATGTGATCTTTTGTAACTGGTTTATTTTATTTAGCATAATGTTTTCAACATTCACCCATATTGTAGCATGAGTCAGTACTCCATTCCTTTTTATTGCCAAATAATATTCAGTTGTATGGACATACCACAATTTATTTATCCATTCATCAGTTGATGGACATTAGGGTCACTTCCACTTTTTTGACTATTATGAATGATGCTGTTATAAACATTCATGTACAAGTTTATTATATGGGTATATACTATATATTCATTTCTCTTGGCTATATATCTAGGAGTGGAATTGCTGGGTCATATGTAACTCTATGTTTAACATTTTGAGGAACTGCCAAACTGTTTTCCAAAGTAGCTGTATCATTTTACATTTCTACCGGCAACATATAAGAATTCCATTTTCTCCACATGCTCACCAACATTTGTTATTGTCTGTCTTTTTAATTATAGCCATCCTAGTGTGTGTGTGTGAAGTACTATCTCCTTGTGGTTTTGATTTCCATTTCCCTAATAGCTAGTGGTGTTGAGCATCTTTTCATAGGTTTTTTGGCTATTTATATATCTTCTTATATCTTCTTTGGAAAAATGTCTACACAGATCCTTTGCCCATTTTGTAACTGGGCTGTCTTTTACTATTGAGTTGTTAGAGTTCTTAATACATTCTGGATACTAGATCCTCCTCATTACAAAATGATTTGTAAATATTTTCTCCAGTTCTGTGGATTGTCATTTTGCTCCCTTGATGGTTTCCTTTGGAGTTCAAATTATCTATGTTTTTGTTGTCGTTTTGTTTTGTCACTTGTGCTTTTGGTGTCTTATCTGCAAAACCATTGCCTAACCCAAAGTCACAAATGTTTTCTTCGAACAGCTTTTCTAGCTTAGCTCTTGGTGTTTAGGTCTATGACCCATTTTGAGTTAATTTTTGTATATAGTGTGAAGTAGGGATCCAATTTCATTTTTTTGGCCTATGGATGTCCAGTTGTCCCAGCACTATTTATTGAAAGACTACTCTTTCCCCATTGAATGGTCTTGGTGCCCTTGATGAAAATCAGTTGATCAGATACATATGAGCTAATTTCTGGGCTCTCTTTTATTAGGTTCCTCTGTATCTATTCTATGCCGGTACTACCCTATCTTGATTACTGTAGCTTTGCAGTAAGTTTTGAAAATGGAAAATGTGAGTCCTCCAACTTTGTTCTTTTTTTTCCCAAGACTGTTTTAGCTATTCTGGGTCTCTTGCATTTCCATATAAATGTTATATAGGTTTTTAAAAATAGTTTTATAATTAAGTTTTGATTCATTTAGAGTTTATTTTGGTTGTTGGCTTGAGGTAGGGATCTAACTATGAATTTCTCTATGTAATGAACTAATTTTCTGTTTCATTTAAACACTCTGTCACCATTGTTTTCCTGAAGTTTATTAAATAATATATACTTTCTCACTGATTGTAAATAAGACCCTTATCAAATACTAACTTATTTAAATAGAAACTTTTATTGAACGAGAACAGGTGCTCTTACTTCATAAAACAGTTTGATTTATGCATTTATCAATGCAACCTTATTGTATTGATTAATAGCTAATGCTAATACCAATGCCTTGGAGGTTAAAACAAATTATCTGTGACATGCTTTGAAGTGGTTCGATCATAAAAAAGATTTACTTTCTCTCTTTTTTCCCTTTTTCCAGGAATGAGGTTGATGTATTTGCATGATGACTCAGAGAGCCTTGCTGATGACTTTACAATCCAGTTGTCGGATGGGAAACATAAGATACTTAAAACCATTTCTGTAGAGGTCACCCCAGTTAATGATGAGAAACCAGTGCTGAGCAAGTAAGCTACCTGAAAAGAGTGCCTTTCAAATTCTGTATAAAATTCTGAGGTCTGGAAGACTAGATGCAAATGGAATGTGTGTCCTCAAGAGAGAAACAAGTCTTTGACAGCTCCTGCCTGTTACAACTTGCCCCACCTAGTCAGGCACCTAGAACCTTTGGTGCAAATATTAGTTAATATAACTTCTCCTTAACAATTCTCAAATTAGCCTTTTAAAAATTAATTTTTATTGGAGTATAGTTGCTTTACAATGTTGTGTTTCTGCTGTACAGCAAGGTGAATCAGTTATATGTGTACATACATCCCCCCTTTTTTAGATTTCCTTCCCATTTAGGTCACCACAGAGAATTGGGTAGAGTTCCCTGTGCTATACAGTAGGTTCTCATTAGTTATCTATTTTATATATAGTAGTGTATATATGTCAATCCCAATCCCTCAATTCATCCCACTCCCCCTTCCCTCCTTGATATCCATAAGTTTGTTCTCTACATCTGTGTCTCTATTTCTGCTTTGTAAATAAGTTCATCTGTACCATTTTTCTAGATTCCACATATAAGCAACATTATACATTATTTGTTTTTCTCTTTCTGGCTTACTTCACTCTGTATGGCAGTTTCTAGGTCTGTCCACATCTCTGCAAATGACACTATTTTGTTTCTTTTTATGGCTGAGTAATATTCCATTGTATATATGTACCACATCTTCTTTATCCATTCCTCTGTTAATGGACTTTTAGGTTGCTTCCATGTCCTGGCTATTGTAAATAGTGCTGCAGTGAGCACTGCATCCCATACATGCAGTGGGATGCATGTATCTTTTAAAATTATGGTTTCTCCACCTTTCAGTTATTTGATTTTCCTCTAAAAGTTTTATTTAGTTGTCAATAATTCAAAATAACCAAACATACAATATAGAATGAACAGTGTACTAAATATTTAAACACATGCATGCACACACATCAGAGTGTAATTAATACATAGATTCAATTAAAGTGTGATAATATTAACTGCAGACAGTCCTCACTGTGGATTTGGTCAAACTTTGAACTAAGAGTGACTGAGGGAAATATATCACTGACACTTCTTTCATCATCTTGGTATTTCATTGTCCTCCAGTCCTCTACTGTGTTCCATAGGGATCAATGCCCCCTTGCCACCTGTTGTCAAAATGATCACTTTTTAAAAATTCTGTACTGATATTACTAATTGCAGACTTTCTCGGTGTCTCCCTCTGTAGCTGATCAGAGTTTGATCATAGGGTACAGAGTCTTCATGAATTATATTTTTATAGCTCTAGCCATTTCTCTTATTATTGGAAACTGTACAGAACTGTCCAAGGTTAGAACTTTAGGAAGTCCGACTCTTCTCAGGTGCTGGATGGAGAGAATTGTCTGCTTCTTGGTACCTCTTTGACCATTTTAATGGTGTAGCAGTGAGGGGCATTGAGTAGACAGTCCAAGTCTTTATCAGGAAGTGAACAATTTCCTGAAGTGTGTAAACTCCCAAAGTCTCGTCCACTTTGCAGAAAACAGGACCTTAAACAAATCCCTTCCTTATTCTGCCAATTCTCCTGCTGTTCCCTATGGGCCACCAAGGCCCTTGGAAAGCATTATGGGAAATACTGGAGATAGTTTTTTGGAGGATTGCATCTCAGATATGAGTTTGACAAGGAATATTCAATAGAACTTTCTATTTCCTTATTCTCTAGCTGGAATGTTGGATTGGTAAATCTTGATTTATAAAAATGAAAATATGAAGGATATTGTGGTATTATGAAACCTCCTTTCTGATGACCTCATTTTACCTAAAAAGGAGGGAGAGAGGTGAAAACTGGTGTTTATTAAGTGCTTACTATGTGGCAGTACGTTGGCTCCTTTCACATATAGTTGTTCCTTAAGTCCTCACCAAAACTGTGTGAAGTAGGTATCGTTATCCTCACTGAGACAACTGAGACCAGAAAGGTAAAATAACTTAACAAGGCACTCATTCAGTCCTATCTGATTTACTATTTCTTGCTGTGTTCTTGCTATTAAACTTCCTGGCATAGCTTCATCTACAGAATCACCAAAGCTCCTCTAACTTTGCCTCGAAATTCCTCCTTCTTCTTTTCTTTTTTCCTTTTCTTCTTTCCCTTCCATATGTGTCCTTGGGCATATCACCTCTTGCCTTCTCCCAGAACTTGCTCCATTATTTTCTCCCTACCGCATCTTCCATCTCTTTCTTTTCATTCCTTCTGCTAATAAGACACAGGGATATAGTTAGTGGTGAAGGGAGCAGATTCTGGAGCCAGACTGCCTTGGTTCAGCCACTTATCGGTGGTGTGACCTTGAACGTGTTACTTAACCTCTCACTACCTCTTTGTCAACTTCTTTGTAAATGGCGATAATAGCAGTATCCTCTTCATGTGGTTGTTGAAAGGATTAAAGGAATTAAAATATGTAAAGGTACTTCAGAGACTATACCTATTAAGTTCTCATAAGTGTCAGTTATTAGCGTTATTCCAAGCAGGTATTTTCATTCTAAAACTACAACGATGACTCAGTCCCTCATTTATTTCAGTGCCAGACTATTTGGAGGAATAGCTTGTGTTTGCTTCCTCTATTCCTGCCCACTCTCCAACCTCCCTTAAAAGTTACCCTTTGATTTCCCACCAAATCTAATGGCTCTTCTCATCTTGCTGGACCTTGTTAGGTCATTTGACACCATTCCTTTGATATTCCTTTTAGATGCTGTGCTTTTGGCTCCTGGGGTTACACCCCCTTAGCCCACCTCTGATTCTAGTTGCAGCTATGATGGAACGTACCCTGCACGCTGTCTGTGCCCCATCTAAGTGCCTGTAGTGCTCTGCTTTTTTGCCTCTGGGCTTTCTCTGAAGCAGCAGTGGCTCATTCAGCCCATGTCCAGGCACAGGGGAGAATACTTTGAGGGCAACCCTCCACCTATGAAAGGTAGTGGAGAAGATAAGTATCCCAGCCTCCTATCCTTCTGAAGCATAATTTGAGGCATATTCTACATGGCTCTTCAAAGGATCCCAAGCAGGATTGAGCCCCAGAGCAGTTAATACACCCTTCGTTGCCTTTTCCTCCTTTCCTTCCTCACTCCTCCTTCCCTCTCGCTTGTTCCTGAGATCACTTCCCAAATAAATTACCTGCACCAAGGTCTTTGTCCCTTTCAGGGTAACTCAGACTATGACATACTTTCTTCTCTCTTGGACCCTCTGAAATTTAATTCTGACCCCTTCTTTCTACCAGACTCCTTATCATCTTCATTGTATTGGCTTCCTGTTTTGATTCATCTGTTTCTATATTAAAAGCACCACTGGGGGGACTTCCCTCGTGGTCCAGCGGTTAAGACTCTGTGCTCCCAAAACAAGGGGCCCGGGTTCAATCCCTGGTCAGGGAACTAGATCCCGCATGCCGCAACTAAAGATCCTGCCTGTGGCAACAAAGATCCCGTGTACCACCACTAAGACCCGGCACAGCCAAATAAATAAATATTAAAAAAAAAAAGAGAGAGACCTTTCCACACAGTCATGTGTTTAAAAAAAAAAAAAAAAAAAAGCACCACTGGGAATTCCCTTGCGGTCCAGTGTTGAGGACTCCATGCTCTGACTGCCAGGAGCCCGGGTTCAATCCTTGTTTAGGGAATTAAGATCCCACAAGCCGCGTGGCGCGACCCAAAAAAAAAAAAAAAGTGCCCACCACTAATCTCCATAAGCCCTAAACCATCATTTTAGCCTTCTAAAATGATAGGATTAATATTCTCTAGTAAAGAGGTGGGCAAAAGTCATCTCCTATGGCCAGGGAAGATGTCAGTTATGAGTAGGCAAGAAAAACCTAGTAAAAGAGGTTAGAACTGAGGTGCTTGGGTTATGGCTTGTCAGCAGAGGAGTGGAAGGCTGTTGAGAATGACCAGTTGATGCTACACAAATGTCCTTAATCTAAATCCCAAGGAAATTTCCCAGTTTTTCTCAGAAACAAAGTCAAGTTGGACACAGGCCATGTGTGATGACCAAAACCAAGAGCTAGAAACACAGTTGAAAAGAAATCTCTTCTTCCCTTTGGTAGGACCAGGGAAAACAGCCATATTGGCTGTGAAAGCAGCAGCCCTTTATAGGAGACACAAAACCCATAGCAGCAGCATTTATGGTAGAAGCAGCACCTGCTCTCTGTCCCAGCCTTCTCTTCAAGATGCCAGGAGCTGACCGGGCAGCTGTAGCATTCGGAAAAGATGAATTACTGTGAAGAGAACACTAGTTACCCAGAACATCACCAAGGAGGAGAGTAATGTAGAGGGCTACAGATTACCTAAATATCACCAAATTCATAATGGTCTATCATAAAGGGTACCAGAACACCCGTGAATAAGTCATTTCATTTCTTTAAGTTCCTGTCTGTAAAATTAGAACAATAATCCCTAGCCCACTTACTTCATGGTGCTGTTGTTGTATCAGATAAAATTTTGGAAAGAAAATCAGTTTATAAAATAAATTTTAACAGAAAATTATAAAGTTCTATACAAGTAGACAGAAGTATGTAATTACCTCGTGCCATACTCATTGTTGCTGACTAATTGTCCTTAGGACTTTCACATGTAAGGTGAAATGAAAGCATATTTTACAAATCTGACCCATCATTTTCAGTACTTTGGATATTGAATATCATTCCCTAATTTTTTAAGGTTGAACGCTGTAATAGTCATTATCAGTGTCCCCTCCTAAGGTGATGTCTTCTATTTTTTATATCAACCCAGACATCTTCCTTTTTACAGGAAAGCTGAAATTACAGTGAATATGGGTGAAACTCGTATTATTTCTAGTGCAGTTCTCTCAGCCATAGATGAAGACTCCCCCAGGGAGAAGATTTACTACGTATTTGAAAGTCTTCCCCAAAATGGGCAACTTCAGCTTAAGGTTAGTGGCCTTTTTACTTTTATTTTTCAAAATGAATGTAACAGGTATACATTTTCTGAATGCACAGATTCCTATAACTGAAGTTATTCTGTAATAGCCATATTTTGCTCAGAGGTAGAAATTTTAATTTTCCTAGTTTGGGGAGAGCTCACACTATTCTAAATTTACTTCCTCAATTCAGGGTAAATTCAACCAAAATTAAGGTTCATCATTGCTCCTTCCCCATTGGGACTGTACCTAAATTGGAGCATAGGGAGTTACTGGGGTAAAGCAAGTTATCTAGTTACTGATAGACTTTATTTTTTAGAGCAGTTGTTATGGGTATCAACAAACTGATTCTAAAGTTTATCTAGAGAGGCAAAATACCCAGACTATCTAACACAATATAGAAGAATGAAATTGAAGGGCTGACACTACCTGACTTCAAGACTAATATACAACTACAGTAATCCAGACAGTGTTGGTTTGGTACAAGAATAAACAAACAGATCAATGGAACAGAATAGAGAGCCCAGAAATAGACCCACACAAGTGGAGTCAACTGATTTTTGACAAAGCAGCCGAGGTAATGCAATGGAGAAAAGATAGTCTTTTCACAAATGCTGCTCACCAGTCTGATTCAGACTGTGTGTGTGTGATGTCCAAGAATCAACCCAGTACGAATTAGAGATCAGTCACTTGAGAAGGTCACTTGAGTATTCCATCATAATGTCTGTCTGAATGGTGGATTAAGGCTAGCAACAGTAACCACCAGCCATCTCCAATGTGATTATTTGACTGAATGCTTAACTTTTAATGTAATGTAGGTACAGCCTGAGAAAAGCAGCAAGGATTCATTCTGCGTAGAACAGCTTGATTGTCTTAGATTGTGGGCACCATAGAGAATCAAAGTGAAGAGCAATCACAGATTTAAATTGAGGTGCAGCTGTGTCCTTATTTCATTTCAAAGAGTAATGAAGCAGAAATGCAGTGACAGCTCACACATTTGGGTGACATGGGAACTGAAGTGTTTTGGTTATGAGAAAATCCAGATGGGTCCATGTTCCCAATATGGTGCCACAGAGTTCTCTCCCTGCTCTCTAGGGCTTTTCCAAGTCTCTCCAAGACCAGGGACCAGGCCTCCTGGACTTTCTCACGCGTCCTGGTTTTCTGGTTGACTTTCCTGCGTTTTCCCCACCTTGAGACTGAATCTTATTTTCTTCCTCTTTGGGGGCTTGCAAATGATTTTGTTAAGTCAGAGCTCACACTTGGGAATGCAAGTGGGGAATTAGATGGAGATGACAGAGAGCAAAAGATATCATCTTCTGTATTTACTTTCTGGGAAAAGATTATAAAGAAAAACATTAAATAGAATTGCAGGCCGTTTGGTTTAAAACCTGAAAGAGAATCTGTTTTAAAAAATAAATTTACAAACAGATCTTATGATGCAGACAAACAATGTGCTTAATTATTATAATTAACTTTCACCCAGTGAGCACTGGGGCAGAACGTACCGGTGTGCAAACATCAGATGGGCACAAGCATTAAAGGGAGGGAACTTTATCAAATAGAATGACAAAGGGAAGTGGTAATACAGTGAGGGGAGAGAAGGCATGTGGAATAATGTGACAGAGGAAATTTTTAAAAAATCGTTTAAATTTCTGTTATAGTCTCTTAAACCAGACAGGAAAAGCACAAGATAATATCATATAGTAAATTTTTAAGATGACATTTTGCTTGAATTACCTCAAATGACTTTTATGAGCCCTTCTTAGGGAAAGCTATGCATTTTTAAGAGAAAACAGTAGAATTATTAATCAGAGACAGATTTATTATTATTGTATTTTCGAATAGTCTCAGTTGTCAGCTCTCCCTCAGCATAAGGACCTCTTTTAATTGAAAATGCCACAATTTCTGCACTGAATTCTGTACAGAATATATGCTTAACTAATGCCAGCTTATTATTAGAAGAGCATGATACATAATACATATATGATATTTGCAGTTGTTTTCGTGCTGACTCAGGGTATAAATATAGGGAGTGATAGGGACTTTGATCATTTTTGGTCTTTTGGAAACCTAAAACTGTGTGGACAGTAAATACACCCATTCTATTTATGTTTTATCTACTTCAGATAAGCCCAGTGACAAACCAGTATGAAATAATAGGTTTTATTAGTTGTACAATGATAAGAACTAAAAACAAAAAAGGAAACCCCAAATGAGACACATTTAATTTTTAAAGAATCAATTCCAACAGCTCGATTACCCACCTGCTCTCAATAATTGAAATACTTAATCAGCTATGATTGCTTGTGTTAAATACCTTGGAAATAGCACTGCAGTTGAATTGCCACAAGACTTTGTCAAAAATCCTTTGGTTAAAGCTCGTTTTTTCCCCAAGGCCTGAAATTGTTTTAATATATTTCTTTAAATGGAAAATATGATGCAGAATGGCAAAAGATTAAATCTAGAGTTTTCCTGAAATATCATTCATATTGGAAGTTTTCAGAGGATATGGAAGATGTCCACTGACACAACGTGGGGGGAAAAAAACCCTGGGCAGCTGACTAATTCTGACACCTTTCAGATAGGGAGGGACTGGGTCCCTCTCCATCCTGGCATGAAATGCACTCAGGAAGAAGTGGATCTGAACTTGCTGAGATACACACACACCGGCGCAATGGATTCCCAGAACCGAGACAGCTTCACTTTTTACCTCTGGGACGGTGACAATAGGTCCCCTGCATTTGACTGTCACATCACCATCAAGGATATGGGAAAAGGTAAAGCATGTCTGTCAGGGTTTATTGGAACCAACTTTTACAACCAGAAGTGAGCTGGTGTAAGCCCTTAAAGCTTTTCCCCTCCCTCTCTTCCTCTCTTCCTCTCTCCCTCCCTCCCTCCCTCCCTCCTTCCCTCTCTCCCACCCTTTCTCCTTCCCTCCTTTCCTTTCTTCCTTCCATCCTCTATCTTGAAATTCCATCATTTATGATTTGATCCTTTGACTCCTCACTTGCTTTGCCTGTGATCTGTGAGGTTTATGAGGGTAGCCAATTCATTTGTTATTTTCAGTATTTCAAAAAGCCTATTAAAAACCCGGCCTTGCCCACAGGCTGCACAGGCTACTTTAACTGTCAGGGTTTTAAGCTTTAAGTAAAATTTTACCAAATCAATGTGATGACTCTAGTTTTATCTTCAGGGATTGAGTTATTACTTGAAAACAGAGTTTGAAAGGAAAAATATTTTCAATACAACAATAATAAAGGAAATACAAATAAATGTGTCTTAAAATAAAAAAATAACAGAAAGGAATTTTGTTATTGTAAAGGTTGGAGGTTGTTTCTCTGTTCACTTTGGAAGTGCTGACAATACTCTTCAGGGACAAGGGAGAATGCTGTAAGATAATTATCTTCTTGAATTAATTAAAGACCATTTGCATGATAGGACTCAGCAACACATAAATGGCAGAAGGAAGAGATTGAAAAAAAAATACTGGAAAGGAATCTCAGCAAGGGAGAGTGTAAGCCCTTGATTCCCAACATGTCACTCACTACCCCATACTTTTCCTTAGAGCTTATGTGAGGAGGGTAAAGATCCTATCTCATTCATCTGTATAGTCCAGGATCTATATATTCCCAGGACCAAGCACAGTCTTAGATCCTCAGTATGTGCTTGATTGACAGTGCTTTCTTTTTTTGCCTTGGCTGCCAGGAAGCTCAGAGCTAAATTAAATTGGATGCTTAGGTACAGTAAAAGTCTTACTTCATATATATGGTAAAATTACAGTTCTGAATTTTTTTAAGAAAAATTTTAAGCTAGCTTGATTGATTTTCATATGTTTATTTTGGGGCTGTATAATAATATATTTTATTTGCTTGTTTCCTTGAAGATGTCTAATAAGTGACTCTCAGATAAGCTACGTGTTACTGTACACATTTATTTCTCTCTGCAAAAGTAAGACTGCATTCATCGTAAGTATCTGTCCAGGCAAAACGTAATACAAGTAAAATGCACCTAATGTATTAGGGCAGGTTATCCTGTCATTGCCTTACCGAGATGCATTCCCTAGCATGGTGGAGGAGAGTTCTGTTCCAAGCAGCCACCTGGAGATTCTTTCCTGCTAGGGGATCATTTGTCTCGGAAGTCCTTGGAGTCACTTTGAGAGTGAGATATGGAGGATAATGAGAGAATTTCATGGGCTAGGCTTGGAGTTAGGGTACCTGTGGCTGAACTGCAGTCACGGGCCACATTAAGGAGTCTGGGCTGTAGAAACTGGAGCAATGCATCCAGGAAGAAAAGGCATTGAGACTGGTGAGTGCCTCACTAGTCTCTGCTATAACTGACACGTGATTATTTTCTAAAAGTATTTGTGAAAACTTACATTAGGTAGATACATTAACCTGTTAACATTTTCAGAAGTTCATAATTTCTTTTCTTTTTTAAACATAGTGGTGTTTTATCTCTGTACAGTGTTCTCTCCTTCCCCTCCTCCTTCACTGTTGCTGTCCTTCCTTCCCTCCTTCCTTCCTTCCTTCCTTCTTTTCTTTCTCTCTCTCTCTTTCCTTCCTCCCTCCCTCCCTTCTTGCTCCCTCCTCCCTTCCTTAGCATCAGTTTTCTCAGTTTGCAGTGTAACTTTATAGCCATAATTGTTCATCTCTAAATGAAACTATACTGAATTGTTAGACTAAATCAACACTAATATTAGCATATTGAGCAGTTGGGTTATTTCCATTTGGGAGCTATTGTAAATAACATTATGTCTTCCCATTGTGCTGTGTCTTCTGATATGTGCAGTGGCAAAAATGACATGGACATCTTTGAGAGAAGTTGAGAAGGACATTGTCTATAGTTGACCCTGATCCATACTCTGTCATTACAGTGCTGAAAAGTTGGGTTCAGGCTAAACCTAGATGCTCTTCCTCCACTCAGCTGTATCTTCTGCTCCTGGTGAAACCTCCTGTGCATGATTTTTATTTCCCCAGCCTTGTTCATTCTTCTTACTTCGTTGATATATTCATCTTGACTCCCTCTGAAGAATCTGGGGCTCAGGTTTTGATTTAAAATTAGGTTGGTCATTGATTCTTAGGTTGGACATAAGTTGCATAGCATTTTGAGTTAAAAGCATAGTATACAAAAAAGACCAATTTGATCATCTGAAACAGGGTTTCCCTGTCTCGGCAATATTGACATTTTGGAAGCATAAGTCTTTGTTGTGCATTATCAGATTTTTAGCAGCATCTCTGGTCTCTACCCACTGGAAGCCAGTAGCACGTCTCAGATAGGATAACCAAAATGTCTCCAGATGTTGCTAAATGTCCCCTGGGGGGCAAAATTGTCCCTCATTGAGAAACACTGGGGTAAAATTATACCTCTTTGATGTTTTATTTCCTTACAGGACTAAATATCTTTTCAAGATTTTATTGACTGTATTTTTAATTCAGAAATGACTTGGCATTTATTTTACACACATTTCCTTTTGGATATTCACCGTTTTAGTGTTAATTTTCAAGAATTCCTTATATACTAAAGAAAGGAAGCAAAATAATAAAATGTTTGAGTTTGTGCTCTTGGGTCAGATATTCAAGCTCCACCTTTCATAATTGTGTAATCATTAGCAAGTTGGTTAACATTTCTACACCTTAGTTTCCTCATTTATAGCCTGAGAAATATGACAGTACCTTAACCCTGTAACTGTACAAAGTAGAAACTCTATAGTATTTTAGTTGTGATTTTTTTAATGAACCTCAGGTGAGCAAAATTGGATTATAATCCTTAGTTTGTGAAACACTGTATCCTTTGTCTGTGTGTGATCCTCTTCTCCTTTGCTCATTCAGACACTCATTCATACAGTCTTTTAAACATAAGAACACCTATGTAGCCACCACACATACAAGGACTGGAATATTAACAGTATCAAACATCTACCTATGTGCTCTTTCCAACGTCCAGTGAGAACCACCATCCTGAATTTTGTGTTAATTTTCTTACTTTTGTTTATGCTTTTCTGGGACTTGCTCACTCAGCTAATAAATGTTAATAAGCTACATCTTGTGTGGTTGCATATAGCTCTAGTGCATCTGTTTTGCTACTGTACAAAATTCAGTTGTATGAATAGACCACAGTTTGTTTATACATTCACCTTTTGAGAAGGCATTTGGGTTGTCTCCATTGTTCTCAGTTACAAGCAGTGCTGCCATGACCATTCTAGCACAGATCTCCTGGGTACAAGTGCATGTGTTTCTCTCCAGCATGCAGCTGGAGTGGAATCCCTGGGTCAAGGCACAGGTGAGTATCCAACTCTTTACAAAATAATTCCAGATTGTGTACCAGTTTACACTCCTACCAGACTCATATGCAAGATTCTACGTCCTCTTCAACACTTGGTATCATCAGGCTCCTACATCCTTGCTGATCAGAGGGTTACAAGAGGACAACTTACTGTGATCTTGATTTATATTTCTGTGACTATTCATGAGACTGAGCGTCTTTTGTGCCTTTGTTGGCCATACTGTTACGCCTTCTTTGTGATATCTGCTCGTGTCTTTGGCTGAATTCTTTTATTCATCCTTGTTATAGAAATCTTGCTATGTCATATTAGTTTTGACTTCTGCACAGTTTGACCTTGGCTTTTTACCTTCACCTTGGACATTTTATTTTTAAAAATTTGGTTCTTGACCACAACCTCTTCTGCCACGCAGGTGATATTGTCATCCGGGCAAAACCACTTTCGGTGTCTAAAGGTGACAGAGGTTTCCTGATGACCACCACCCTCCTTGCTGTGGACGGAACAGACAAGCCTGAGGAACTTCTCTACGTCATCACCTCCCCACCGCGATATGGCCAGGTCGAATACGTCCACTATCCTGGGGTCCCCATTACAAGCTTCAGCCAGATGGACATAGCAGGACAGACAGTCTGCTACGTACATAAGAGCACGGCAGCTGCCCACAGAGACACGTTCAGGTGAGCCCCGAGGAAACTTTTCAGAACTCCTTTGGATTAGTGCTTAGAAAGACAAAGGAGGGAAAAAATGGGTCCTTTTCCAGCTCTGGTGTAAGTATGCTCTTCATCCACTCCCTCGATGGATGAAAGGGAAAGGTGCACAATTAAAATGACAGCAGCCAGCCAAGAAATTAGGGCTCGTTGTTTAAAAATAAACACCTAAGCAGATCTCAGTGCAAGCTGTTCCATGAAGAGACATGTGAAGACCTGAGGATCCCCGCTAATGAGAGCTGCAGAAAAGTAATTTACCTCTTTTTGAGTATGTTTTTCTATCTGAGGGAAAGGAATTTGCTAGTAAACATTTGGCATAAGCAGACAGTGCCTTTTGACACAATGTGTTCTGGTAACTACATCATAAATCATGTTGCCATAAAATGGATCGTATTTCCCCATAGAAACCGTGTTATAATTGGGGGCTGTGCACCTGTTCAAGGATTCTGTATCAAATAAATCACTGGAAGGAATAACAATCTGTTGAAAAGGCAAAGATACAACATTAATGAAGGTCTACATTCATTTAAAATACTGAAATCTGTTTCCAGTCACAGAAAGCAGGAAAAACTGCAGAGGATCTATCATTTAGCAGTTTTCAAAGCTGGGTGAACTTGAGTTTCCCCAAGGACCTCAGGGTTGGGATGAGAACCCAGAAATCTTAGACTAGCCTTTGGGGGACCATGGTACACATCTAACCCTGAATTTTACCAATTAAGAAGGAGGCCATGGGGCTTCCCTGGTGGCGCAGTGGTTGAGAGTCCGCCTGCCGATGCAGGGGACACGGGTTTGTGCCCCGGTCCGGGAAGATCCCACATGCCGCGGAGCGGCTGGGCCCGTGAGCCATGGCCACTGGGCCTGCGCGTCCGGAGCCTGTGCTCCACAGCGGGAGAGGCCCAAGTACCAAAAAAAAAAAAAAAAAAGAAGGAGGCCCTGAGAGCATTGATTCATTTTCCATACACGTAGGACTTCTGGCCTCCAGTATAATTTTTACCATGTCAGAAAACAGCCTTCAAAAGAATGCTATAAAATAACATAAATGTCGCAGACTCCTGGGTTATTTGAACGGCTCCCATAAACTATCAATTACACTGATATACCCGTGTCCAAATACCACTTTCCTCTATCATATATCTTATCTATCTAAATTCAATATGTCTGCTATGATAAACAGTGTTTAAATGTCAGTAAAGATGATTTTGCTTCCCTTTTTGGCATTTGGAATGATGATTTGAAAAGATGATTTGGATAGTTCAACTGTTAAACAAAAAAATCCAGGGGAGTTTTAACTAATACCTTCTTTTTTCCCTTGACAAGTGTTCTTAACAAGCAGATAATCATTTGGTTGGTCACTCTCTAAGTAACGAATTCAGTGCTTGAGTGTTGCTCAGTATTAACTGAAACGTCGGAAGTGGGGAATAGTTTTCCCACTGGTTCTTTGGCTTGGGAAGGCATAGGCCTGGGGTCAGTTCCTGCCTTCATTGCATCACATCTCTGGTTTTCGTCAAGTCACACATTCTCCTGTGCTCGCATTAACTCTTCCATGAAAAGGAATGATGCTCATGTTAGCTGCCTCAGAGAGTTGCTGAGGGGTTTAAATGGGCTTGTGTACATAAAGTACTGGAAACAATACATGGCACGTAGGAAGAACAAGATAAATATTGGTTTCTATTTTTACTGTTACTATTGTTGTTGTCATTCTTGTTGTTATCATTGTTTACTATATTCTTTCCTTGGCCCCATTTTTTTCTCTCCAATCTTTACACCACTACGATTAATCTTGGAGGAAAGAAGGTATAAAGAGCAATGATGATTCTGTTTTTCCTGTTTGTTAAATGGAGGGTGGATGCTTCTTGACTTAACCTAGGTCTACCAGATTCAGGGCTTTTCGTTTGATACCCATTTCTGGGACTTCTTGTTCCTGTCCATTCCTGCTTCCCCCCGTCAATGCCTATGGGAGAGTCTGTTGAAGACATTAATGACTGTATTGGAGAAACCAGAGATCCTACTGGTGAAGCCAAAGAATGAACATGTAAAGATGTTGAGAAATAACAATTACGTCTTAATCAGATGGTAGTGATGAGCTGAAAATGAAAAACAAAATCCCTAATGTGAGGATTGGTGATACAATAACAGTTTCCTAATTCACATGCAGAGAGAGTCCTACTAGATGGTGTTCTAGAAATCATTCATCCCAGGAATGTCTAACTTTCTAGATTCTGAAGAGACTTACCTGAGAGGTTTAAAAAATTCAAATTCTTGGGCCTTACTGCAGAGAGGCGACTTTGGTAAGTCCAGTTTCAGGCCCAGGAATCTGTATTTTTAAAAGCTCTCTAGGTGATTCTGATGCTATTGGGACTAGCCATCTCCAGTCTGGTCCAGTCCATTGTTCCAAGTATGTTCTGAGGAGTTTGAAGATTTACAGGAGGCTTCTGAGGGCCTCCCAGAGACAGAAAATGAAGGGGCTGAATTGGTGGGACTCTGCAGCTCACATCCCAGTTTTCTGAGATAACTTTGTTTGGTTTAGTTTTTTGGTGGTTTGACTTTTAGTTTGTTTTGCACACTGAGCTTCTGGGCAAGGTTTTCTTTTAGCAAAAAATCTGTGGTTCTATTTCCTAAAATGAGTGATTAGTACCATCAATGATACAAAGATGCAGAATGATGTGGGCTGGTACAGGAAGGAGACAATAAATAATAGGGATTCAAGAGTGGGAAACTACTCCCTTTTAATTCTCTCTATCCTTCTGTTTCTAGAAGGAAGTCTTAGGCCTGTGCTCATATGTACTTAGCAGCTCTTCAATATTAACTGTTTTCCCTTTTTAGCAAAGAGTGTACAGGCCTCAGGCTCTAAGCCATTGGCCAACAATATCTAGCTAGAATGAAAACCAGTTTGTTTTCCTGTATTTATTTTTATAGTATTTGTAGTGATTAAGTTTTTATGAGTGAAAACTTTGAGCTTTTAGTATTTAAAAGGTTTCTTTTCAAGTACATTTACTTAAGCAGAAAAGTGAGTTGATATAAAACAAAACAGTAGGTAATAAGAGTACAGGTAATACTAGAAAATGGCAACAATTGTGATGATGGTGTTTGAGTGACTTAAGATTAGGGAACAGGTCCATAGAGAGACAGTAAACAAACAACAAGGGTTGAAAAGCATTGATTTAATCCAATCCCTTCATTTATATGTAGGAAAGCTAGTATTGCTTGAACACCTGTAATGAGTCAGGCAGTGTTCTAGACCCTTTTTTGTGTGTATATCATTTCCCTTAAGGCTTACACCACCACCTTGAGAGAGGTGTCTTGCTCCCATTTTATGGATGAGAAAACTGAGTTTCCAAGAGACAAAGAAAGTCACCTAAATTGACATAAGTAAGTATCAGAGCTGAACTTGGGCTGAGATCTCATTTTGGAGAGGTCTTTCCATTATACCTGGTTGTACCAAAAGTTTGTGGACAATTTGTACTTGTGGGAAGGAACCTTCTCAATGTGTCATTCTGACGTTTGGCCAGCAGTTTTACATATTTATAGTGGAAGGGCCTAGCATCTGCTGAAGACCCTCCTTTTAATCTTGTCATTTCACTAACCCAGTCATCGACTGCTGTGTTGTTTGTCAAGTGGCGCTCAACCAAAGCTGAAAGCCTGTTTTAATGAAAGTGTGATTATGGTGCTTTTTAAAAATTAAATATATGCAACCAATCTAATCACCTAAATTTATGTTGCTTGCTGTTAAATCTGGCAAGGAATTTGGCTGGGTAGAAGAGATAAATTCTGCGGCAGAAAATTTTCCCCCTTCTCTTTTTAATGTAAGCTATGGCAGCATTAATTAAACGGGGGAGTTTCATGGTCAGATTTTTACCTTCTGCAAAACTATTTTGTGAATCATAAATTTCTCCTGTATTGTTTGGTGCTGCTGGCCTGGAAGAAAGATTTGGCATCGCATTCTGGGACAGATGACACCAAGTGATTAGCAAGCTGACTTCAGCTGCTAGCAGCCGGGGACTAAAAGAACATGCTAATGTCCTCCATTTTGACATGCCGGCTGGACTTTTTTTTTTTTTTTTTTTTTTTTCCTGAAGAACTGGCTCTATTTATGATTCCATTTTTATCTTTTAAATGCCATGACAGATGGCAGATTCTTCAGCCAACTCTATTGCCAGGAAATGCAGAAAGCTTGAAAGCACCATGGTAATGGTGAAATCAGACCAGGCAGGCACCCCAGACAAATCTAAGAGTCATTCCCCAAATTTCATGAGACAGTGGTCATCTTGGCTATGTCTCTTTTTAAGGGAGGGGGGTGGTAATAAAGGAAATGGGACCCACAGAATGAGCTGCTCCCTCGATACCACCAGCTTCTTAAGCTTGGAGTGGATGCCATAACAGCAATGGCACTATTGTTTTAGAACTTGAAAATATGTTTGGAAGGTTTCTTTTGAGGGGGGTGGTAGTGCAGCATTTGTAAGATCATCTGGTCAACCTTTGTAGACACGAAGCACTGACCTTGTCTCACTGGTTCTGCTAGACTTTTTTTTTTTTTACTGGGAAGCCAACCATGACCATCCTCCCTGTCTCTCTCTCTCTGATAATGTTCTCTGCCTGTGAGTAGTTTGCATTGTTACTGGTGAAGGTGGAATGATGTGTGTGATCCAGTCCTGTTGAGACATTGTGTCCTTTTCACCGCTGGCTTCTTAGCTTTCAGTCAGTGCAGACAGCTGCCTTGGGGTCCCAGCTGGGAACGCTGGCCTCAGTAAACATATTTCTTACTCTTACATGGTCCCTCTCCCGCTCGCCCTCATTCCCATCTGTCTGATGGCAGGCTGCCGATTTCCGACATGGTCAAATGCCCGTCAGAGGCAGGGAGGAGTCTGCGATGGACCACCTGGATCAGGAGAAAACTTCAGTGCCCCCCACACGGGTCACACACACACGGATAAATGCGGCCGCCTCGAGACTGAGCTTGGAGGACCTTGTTGGGCATTTTTGGAATTCAGTCTCCAGGGAAGAAAGTCAGAATCTGATACTCAAAATGACTGCCTCCGATGAGCCCGTGGCAGTCGCTGGGCCTCCCCCTTCACCTCCTTGCCCCTGAGGGCTGCCTCTCCCCTTCCTTCTTCTTCCTTTTCCACCAGTATTTGACCTGCTTTTAACAGGGCACAAAGACTTGAATTCCACAATTAATGCTAATACTAGAAATACATGTCCTCTGGCTTAAATTTTTGCTGAACTCTAAATAGCTAATTTAAAACTCTCCACAAGAGCATGTGTTGATATAGGGATCTGGTAGGGAATAGACAGCCACTTTATTGTGAAAGAGGGCAAAGTTGGAAGCATGAAACGTGTTTCTGGAGGGGTTAAGTGAAAAAAGGAGAAATTGGAGGCCCTGAGGGAATGCCTAGTCTCCTTATTTTACCTCTGGTCAGATGATAGGCTCCAGGGAGGAAACATGAAAAAGTTAACAGGAAAACAGTGGAATAAAGGCATAATTCCACGAAAAGCTGCCCCTGAGAAACAGACCATGATTTTTGTACCTAAAACATGTATATCGCTTGATCTTTGAAACTGTCAAGGTGACTAGTAAGTAAAAAGTTGAAGTACACACACAAATATTTTTCTAGGTGTGCTTTTTTTGCCTTTTTTAAAAAATAATGAATTTTGCAAACACTTCATGATCCAGCAATGAAATTGCCCTCTTTGCTTAGAATATATTTATCCAAATGTATTGTTTTGTTTTAAGGAAGCTATGTGATTTTGCTCAATCTACAATTCTAAAGTTAATTCAGTATTCTTTTCCAAACTGTAAAAATAATGCTGTGGACAAAACCAGGTTATATCCTTTACAAGACAAGGTGTGTGAAATGTCAAAAATGTGCTTTATCTGTAGTACTTCACTTAGCAGTTTTAACTTTTTAGACAAGAATTTCTATGCATCACATCCTGTTTTCCTTGTAGGCAGTCTTATCAACTAGATAATTTGAAAGCTCAAAATTTTTAGCCTAGCCTTCAAAGCAAAATCTGTATCAGCCAAACTCATCTTTTACGTTTTGTTCAGCTGCTTTTTTTCCCTGAGTCCTTCGCCTCAGGCAGGCTGGTTGCTACATGACGCCCACACAACCTGGTTTCAGGTTCCCTCATGTTCAAAAGCAAAGCATCAACCCTCCAACCCTGGAGGATAAGACACATTTTGTAAAGAATGAAAAACTTGGTAGTCACATTTGTCAGATTAGTAAAGATAAACCCCATATCTTCTCTAGTTTTGAAAAAGAACCTCCTAAGTAAATTATATAATTTAATGTTATATGCCACTGCAACAGTTTTAGACATGTTTACATCCATGGAATATAAGAGTATCTCTCTCCCCCATGAATATTTCAAGCACCTGGTACATGGAGAAAAACGAATAGACACAACTCTGTGATTATTTCAAAGTACATTTCTTTGGCCTACGGTGAATGTGTCAGTTCCATTTGAGTAGTGATTTCCTAACTTGTTGGAGTTTTAATAGTGCATTCTGTGGGCTTAATTTCATGATGGTCTCAGTTGTCCTTCAAATAGAAATTACATGTTGAAATGTTCTAAAGATCATTTCAATTAGTTTAATTTTGAGATTGGCAGTGCTGGGTGGAATGTGATTTAGTGATCAGTATAATCAGAAGCACATTATGGTATCACAGAACCCGCGATTGTAAGAAAGATTTTGCTCACCTTGGATTTGTATCATTTCAGTTTTCTCTTTGTAGGTCTGCAGTGGTACTCAGGCACCACAACTCTTTCTTAGTGGACTGCTAAACCAGCATTTATTAAAAACTCTGTAAGAGCAAAAGGTGTGAGGTCAGAAAACCTGGGTTCTGGTCCCAGCTCTGTCTCCTACCTGCCTTATGATCTCCTGCCACGTTTCTGAACCCTTGTGCTCTAATTTTCTTTTCTTTAAAGCAGGGGAATAATCGTTATCTAATGGCTCTCCCCCATATCTTGTCAGGGGCAAATGTGGAAGCTCAAAGAAAAGTATATGAATTGAGTGAATTAGCCAAATTTAGCCCACTCAGCATTTTATTGGATGAGCTTCCAATGATCAGTCTTAAGAGTTTAGCTTATTATAGCACAGGGAGATCAGCTTGGTGCTTTGTGACCACCTAGAGGGGTGGGATAGGGAGGGTGGGAGGGAGACGCAAGAGGGAGGAGATATGGGGTATATGTATATGTATAACTGATTCACTTTGTTATAAAGCAGAAACTAATATACTATTGTAAAGCAATTATACTCTAATAAAGATGTTTAAAAAAAAAGTTTAGCTTATTAAATTCTCACCAAAAAATACAGTTGCAAAAGTCTATATATATAAAATGAGTGTACTCTTCAAACTAGTGCAGTGGATCTGAAAGGATGTGAAATTCCTATTTGGGGCAAGGAATTACATTAAGTACTGACAAGCCTGAGAAATATCATTGGCACACTCTGCCCCATCATGTGAGTTACCATCAATGTTGATGAAAAAATACTTTGGGAGTTAGAATGGTCCATTTGTGCATTACCTAGTGATTGGTTTAATGGATAGAATAGTGTCCTCCTGAAAGAGCCACCCTTGAGTTTTCATTTTCGTCCCAACACGACATATCCTTTAGTAAAGGTGTGTATTGTTATCATTTCATTCCAGTAGATGGTGACACAAGAATCCATGTTGAAGGCTACCTTGCCTCTCTTTGCCAGATTCATCGTGAGCAATGGACTGCAGACCAAGCCTGGGGTGTTTGAGATCACACTGGAGACTGTGGACACAGCCTTACCCGTGGTGACCAGGAACAAGGGGCTGAGACTGGCTGAAGGGGCCACGGGTCTCCTCTCCCCTGACCTCCTTCAGCTGACCGACCCTGACACTCCAGCGGAGAACCTCACCTTCCTTTTGGCCCAGCTTCCACGACACGGCCAGCTCTACCTGCGGGGGACAATGCAGCTTCCACACAGTTTCACTCAGCTGGACGTGGACAGCGGGCATGTGACCTACAGGCACTCGGGAGGGCACTCTCGCACCGACCGCTTTACTTTTGTGGCCACGGATGGGACAAACCAAGGCTTTCTTGTGGATGGGAGAAGGTGGCAAGAACCTGTTTCATTCACCATCCAGGCAAGTATGACAAATACATGGTCCTTGGCCAGAGATGTGGAGAGAACGACTTCCAGGAGAACTGTTGCCTTATTTCCTTCCTTCTTTCATTCAAATGTGTAATGTGTGTCTACAGTGTGCCAGGCACTAAGGAAGGCACCAGGCATGTTAATATGAACAAAACAGTTGTGCTCCCTGTGTACGGGCTAATGACTGGCCTTTGGAGTCAGTGGTGGTACAGAAAGGACCACAGAACATGGGCTTTGGAGTCAGACACACCTAGGTTGGAATTTCTGTTTTAAACATTTTAATAGCTGTGTGACCTTAAAAGAGTTCTTTGACTCTTCTGATTCTACTTTGCCTTCTTTGAGAAACAATCCTTACACATTATGGTGAGAATTAAATAAGATTAGGTGTCTAAGGTACTAGCATATTGCCTGAAATATATCAGATATTCTATCTCTTGTGATTACTGTAACAACATCTAGCTACACTATTATGTTGATGCCTTTTGGTCTGTGTTATCTACTGGCATTTTAATGGTTTTCAAGTAAACACATGGAAACTTACGAAGCAGCATCAATATTACACATGTATTAATGGTGGGGATAATAACGGTAGCAGCTACAATTTTTGGAGTGTTAACTGTAGGTCGGACCCACTTTCCATAAATCTCATTTAATTTTTATAAAAATCCAATGAACTAAGTTTTATTACCTCCATTTTATAGATGGTCAGGAGTTCAAAAGTTTGGTCAAACACACATAAAGATCTCAAGTCTTTTTGATCCCCAATACTGTGTCCTTTCTGTGGTACTACGCTGCCACAGTTGTGTTGACTGTTACGATGGTTCTTGGAGGGCATAATGTGTGTTTCTTTTTTAGTCAAAACACATCAAGTATGTTCTGGCTCTCAAAGCCTTGAATCCAGTCTCCTTGGATATAGTTCACCCTGTTCTACACACTTCCACCAACAGCAAAAAAAGATGTAAATCTGTCTCTTAATTCAGGATACATTCTGATTATGTAAAATAATAATAATTTTCCCTTGCTCTTTCATCTCTGTCTTAGAGTTCTCCAGAGAAACAGAACCAAGAGGATGTATATAATTTATATACATATAGACTATGAGAGAGAGAGGGGGAGAAAAAGAGAAAGGGAAAGATTGATTCAATTGATTTATGTTCAGGAATTGGCTCACGCAATTGTGGGGTCTGACACATCCAAAATCTGCAGCGCAGGCCAGCAGCCTGAAAATTCCAGCAGGAGTTGATGTTACAGTCTTGAGTCCAAAGGCAGTTTGGAGGCAGAATTCCTTCCTCTTCAGGAGACTTCAGTCTTCTCTTAAGGCCTTTAAGTGATTGCGTGAGGCCCACCCACATTATAGAGGGTAATCTGCTTGACTCAAAGGCAATTGATTGAAATACTAGTCCCATCTAAAAAACAAAAAAATGCCTTCACAGGAGCATCTAGCTGGTGTTTGACCAAACAACTGGACATCAGACCCGGCTGAGGTGACATATCAAATTAACCATCACAGTCTTTATCTAAGGTGGGATCTGAGGAGGAAGGTGGGGAGTTATGATCACATGGAGTGGATACAAGATGAATCTTTGGCATGAGGGAGGTCCAGAAAGTGGAGTGAAATTATGATGTACTAGGAGAAAAGAGAAGGTGTTGGTAATATTGGTACAGTATGTAAGAAGTACTTTGTACATAGTAAAATTACTGTTTCTTTTTAAATTATGTTTTACTTGTTGTTAGTTTCATCCCACTCTTCAGTCTGTTAATATCTTTTTCTTGACCCCTGACCCCCCACACAATGTAGAGAAATGTCACTGTACTGCCCAACCTGGAATAATGTTCTGGTCTATTTGGTTGCAGATTTATAGGAGTTACTAATTCTGAGTGAAGGCATAAGAGTTCCGCACTACACTCCAGAACAGAGAGGGAAAAGGGGGTACAGTTTGAAGAGAGTACCAGAACTTAAATCAGGTTTCTCCCAACACCAATAATATCTTAAAGAACATGGTTATCATAGGAGAGTTATCTCTTGGAAGTTGTAGAATTTACTGATAGGGAAATATTCAATACATGTTGTAAAGGTTTTTCATTAAAAGTACAAGGGTTTCCTTGCCTTGTGTGTTAAAAAGCAAGCAAGCAAACGAACAAAAAACCTCACAAGGAAGGCCTCTTTCTCCCACAATTCCCCTGAACTTCCTGGTGTCTCTGAGCCAAGAAGTCAAACAATTTAGGAAATGACTCACCCCTCCAGCAGTGCAGGAGAGTGACCTCCTCAGTCTCTTGCTTTTAAGAGCTTTTTCTGGCAAGACAATAAGACGTCAACCACCACTGAGGGATGAATTGGTCCAAATAGGTCTACTAAGCATGGGTACACTACTGTTAGGGTCCCAACCTGGCTAACTGAGGGCAAAGCTACTGGATTTAAACACAAAACTGATACCAGCAGGCACTAATCTGACATTCATTTTGTAGGAAATCATGTCTATCCGACCAAGATTCTGCAGTCTTTTTTTTAACTGAAGTATAGTTGATTTACAGTGTTGTATTAATTACTGCTGTACAGCAAAGTGATTCAGTTATGTGTATATTTACATTCCTTCTTTTTTAAAATATTCTTTTCCATTACAGTTTATCATGGAATATTGAATATAGTTCTCTGTGCTATACAGTAGAACCTTGTTGTTTATCCATTCTGTATATAATAGCTTACATCTGCTAATCCCAACCTCCCACTCCATCCTTCCCCCAGCCCCTCTCCCTTAGGGAACCACCAGTCTGTTCTCTATGTCCGTGAGTCTCATTCTGTTTCGTAGATAGGTTCATTTGTGTCGTATTTTAGATTCCACATATAAGTGATGTCATATGGTATTTGTCTTTCTCTTTCGGACTTACTTCACTTAGTATGATAATCTCTAGTTGCATCCATGTTGCTGCAAATGGCATTATTTCGTTCTTCTTTGTGACTGAGTAGTATTCCATTGTGTGTGTGTGTACACACCACATCTTCTTTATCCATTCATCTGTCAATGGACATATAGGTTGTTTCCATGTCTTGGCTATTGTGAATAGCGCTGCTATGAACGTAGTGATGCGTGTTTCTTTTTGAATATAGTTTTGTCCAGATATCTGACTAAGATTCTGCAGTCTTGATGTAATGATTCCTGTAATCTTTCTTAAAAGGAGACAATGGGAGTGGGGGTGAGGGAGAAAGGACCAGCATCACTGCTTTCTAAGGTTTAGGCAAGTGTGAGATGATTTTTAGTAAATCCAACACAAGTGATCATAAGGATGTAGCCTTTTTTAAAAAATGTCTTATACTCCAATATTTTAAAATGCTTCTGTTATACTGATCCAAAAGACCTGCTTCTGAAGAAACTAGAAATTTAATAAGACTAGAATAGATTTTAACACAAAGTAGGACTGAAGACACAACAGGGGACCATGTAACCGGCGTGTAGATATTAACAATTTTTTAAAAACAAATGAACACAACAGGCGTTTATTCATTTTGTAATACTTTTATTTTTAAGGAAAATATAACATTAAAAAAATCCCTATACTCAAGTATTTACCAACTTTGAGTATTACTTACATGGCTTGAAGTATTTGTATTTTTCCTCTCTTGACATTGACCATCCTTCCTACTAGTCACCTTGGAGCTTCTCCCCCAGTGGCCATGATAAATGTTTGACCCTCCACCTCCCACCCAACCTCACAGCTCTGAGGGTGCTATCCACACTTTTTTAGGAGAGGAGAATGACTAACTTTTGAAAGTGTTTGTTGCTATTTCAGCTTATAAAATAATTGTTGTAAAGAGTTCATAAACTACAGAAAAGGACAAAAAAATAACCCTTCGTCATCCTACTGCTGTCAGTGGCTTCCTTGCATTCTTTTATTGCAATAAAAAAAGGATGATATTATATGTACTTTTATGCATATTGCCTGTTTCCACTCATAAAAATTTCCTCATGTCATTAAATCTTCCTTGAAAACACAATTTTTAAAGGCTGCATGGCACTCAATCTCAGGCAGAGGTGTTTTATAAATCCCCTGTTGGACTTTTATGTTTTATGGAATTTTTTGTTAATTGCTATTACAAATTATATTTTAGTCAACATCCATATATATATATATTTGCGTACATATGTATTTCTGTAGGATGCATTCAAAAACTGAAAATTTTGGATCACAGTATGTGCACATCTTTAATATACATATACGTCTAATTTATCTCCAGAAAATGTTCACTAATTTGCATTTGTACCAGCAAAATATAAAAATGTCTGTTTTTCCAAACATTTACCAACATGAGGTATGATTACATTCTTTAATCAAAAAGCAACTTGCCAACTTAAAAGGAAAAAAAATTTTGGTTGTTACAAAATTCCATACAGAAATACTCAAAGGAGAAGCGGTAATTTTTCCTCATCCCAAGACAAATGAACAGGTTTGTGCAAATGCTCCCAGAATTTTGTCTCTGTCTGTATGAACATATATATGTATTTGTTTTGATCAAAAATGGTAGTGTAGTTGTCTCCTATTCGGCAACTCGCTGGGTTTTGTTTTTTGGTTTTTACCAGTTAACGTTGAATTGTGGGAATTTTTCGTTACTAGTTTGTCCTGCCTCCTTTTCTTATTAATAGCTGAATAGCAGTTTATCACGTGATCATACACAAAAATATATATAGTCTTATCATTGACACTCTTTGGTAGAATTACAAGAGGATCATTTGAGGTAAATAAAGTTAAAATTTGAATGATTAGGAGTGAAGGGAAGTACCAGTGTCCTTGTACCTCTTTTGTGGTATCAGTGATGAATTGTGCTAATTCATCCTAAAATGTTCCCTCCGTAACCTATAAGAGTCATTTTGAAGAGGGACTGAGCTCCATAGGATACCTGAATGAGGCCCTTTGTAGTGTTTGAAACTATATATCTCTTTCACTCAGGAGTAGTTGCCCATCACAGTCTTCACAGATTGAGTCTACCTGTTTACCCGGTTCTCACTGTCAATAAAACAAATATGCAAGTGCCTATAGATAAGCACCTTTCACTTTTTTTTACTGAGGTATTTTTATTTCTACTCAACGTTTTTGCTATCTTAACAAAGACACGACAAAAAAAAATGTTCAATGCATTTGTAAAACCTTACATGTTTTCTTCTGTAAGTCACCAAACACTGGGAAAAAGGGGAAATCCTTCTGTAGAACTAATATTAAGTTTGCAGTACAATTCTTGGGTCAGTTTTAATGTATTCATTCAACAAGTATTTCTTGAGCTTCTGTTATAGCTGGGCATTGTGCCAGGTGCAGGGAATAGTTGGGGAGAAAAAGACATGTATCTGCCCTCAGGGAGTTTAGGTCCTAATGGGGTAGTCAGACGGTGGACAAATAAATAAAGCTGGGTCAAAGTTTACAGTAGAAAGTTGGCCTCTCTTCCAGGCACTATGATATTTGCTGAGAATATTGTGAATGAGATAGTTTTCAGCAGAAATTAACCAATAAGGAATCTGAAATTCAGGAGCGTTTGTCATCGTTGAACCATTAAAGCCCTGTGTTGCTTGGGGATGAGAAGCCTTTGTATAACACTGTGTGTAATTATTGATCATGCAGGTGGACCAGGTGGACAAAGCAGCCCCCCACATCACACATTTGCATTCCCCTTCTCAAGTGGGGCTCCTGAAAAATGGTTGTTATGGGATTTACATCACTTCCCACGTGTTGAAGGCATCGGACCCCGACACTGATGGCAATCAGATTATCTTTAAGATTTTACGAGGCCCCCAACATGGACATCTGGAGAATACAACAACAGGTACTGCCTTCCTTACTCCTTGTAATTGCTCATTTTAAAATACCCAGTGGCTGGCAATGCTAGACAGTTATTTAATTAAGTGCAGGCCCATTTGGTAAACACTCCCCAGGGCTTCCTGATAGATGCAGTTTATAAATCAATATAGGTGCTAAAGAGGGTTTGAAGCTGAGTTTTCCTAAATTCATCTTGAGTGGGAGAACTAAATACTGATACACAGTTGTTTATTGTTTACAACTTTTTTTTCAATAACCAGATCGTAATATATTGACAAAAACACACATTGTCAGGACCAAATTCATATTTGTGACTCATTTTTTTCTGTCATGAATTCCAAGGTGATGTAAGTTCATTAAAAACAATTTTTTTGGTGTAAGTTTTCTCTGGATTGTATCTTATTTCTGCTTTATGAAGACAATGATCACAATATGTCACTAAACAGGATGGCACAGAATTTTAGATTTTATTACTATATCTTCCTACTCCCTCTCTATTTTCATATTTAAGGTACAATATTTCTGAGACAAAGTAATTTGGAAGCCTAATTTAAGTTCATTCGATTTGAATTTTAAGATAGTTACATTTTATTAATTTCTTTAAAAAATATACTTTGGCTGTTTTTAAAGAGGAGTTTGAAATAAAATAGCCATAAAATTGTATCAGCTCTTACCTAATATTTTGTTTGATTACCAGTGAAACTCATTTACTTCTTTTTTGTAGGTGAATTTATCCATGAGAAATTTAGCCAAAAGGACTTAAACAGTAAGACCGTTCTTTACATCATAAACCCATCTTTGGAAGTAAATTCAGATACCATAGAATTTCAAGTCATGGACCCCACGGGGAACTCTGCCACTCCTCAAATGTAAATTCTTTTGCTTATTCAATAGTCCTGCATATAATGTCCAGAATGTATCTTATTAGGAAAGCGAAATGTTATTTTTTAATCAGAATCTAAGAGGACAAATTGATAGATTATTTCACAAGCTCATAGAATTGATTTTGGAGAGGGAAACTTCTATTACTGCTTGATAATGGGAAAGCCAGTAGCTTCACAGAATATGGAAACGTTAAAAAGTTAAGTTCATTAACTTAACTGGGTCATTCATTTTATGCATGCATTTACAAATGCATATCCTTTCACACCCACAGAGGTTTCTGTCTTGACGATTCACTGGCATCCAGGACTGAGCTTGTAGGCTCATGTACAAACCATGCAGCAAGAGGTCACTCTAGGACTGTGTTAGTAACCACAGTTTCCTAAATCTAAATCTCTAAAATATCTAGAACTGGGAAGAATGAGGAAGTCAGGAAATGCTAGCAAAACATCTTCTCTTCCCAAAAACCCAAGCAATAACTAGTGACTGCTTTTGTGAGTCAGTAAACCTACCATAGGTAAGGTGAAGACAGTACAAAGAGGAAAACAGACTTGGGGAGATATTAAGTGATACTTAGAATTTGTATAAAGTGTATGTCTTTCAGCATAACCAGAGTAACAAACCCTCAAAATTAACAATATTCACAGACCATAGTAGTTTCACTCACCAGGTCCCTATTCTAAACTTTTTTGGAAGGTGTACCTTGAGTAACTTGCCAGCTGTCAGAAGATCACAGAAAGGTTAATCATAGCCCAGTTCTCCACCTGCAGTGTTTTTTCTTTCAAGTTTGATACCCTTCCCAGTCACCTCGAAGGAAAGTTGTTCATTTATCCTAGTTTTAGTATTTACCTTATCCTAGTCGAACTACGTCCCATAAGTGAGGACAGCTCCTTTACGGGGCTTTTATGACAGAATATGGACAAAGGAAGAAAAGAAAAATTGAGAAATTCACCTCTGCTCCCTTCCTTCTTGCTTTTTCTTTCTAATCCTGAATTGTAGTCCCAATATCTGCCAGCAGAGGTCTCTGTAGTCATTGTTAGAAAAACACGTCTTTAACAAAACATGTTCCCAGGGTCCCACCTCTATTGCCTGCAGTACCTGGTCCAGATTTTTACCCAGCGGCTACTATAGGCCAGGTGTGCAGTACAAGAAGCTCGGAAATAGGTATGAGCAAGGAAGTCCTGTCCCCTGACATTAAAATACAATCATGGCCCTATAAAAGTAAAACAGCTGCCCACCTACTTGCAATTCAGACAAATGTCTTCCAATTTTCAAGGAAATTTTTTTTTTAAATCCTGCTCCAAAAATATTAATAAATTGATTTCACTTGCTTTTTAATAGTTCAACTAAAAAACCTAAGAATATTGATCAGACTTGCTACTCATCAAATGCTGACTGCTGGTCTTCCACATGAGAACACAGCATAGGTGCCAGAGAATTTTTTTCCCAAAATAGAGCTAGATTGATACTGCTTCACCTACATACCCTTTTCAGTCCTCATTGTTACCAAGGGCATTGTTTTGAAGATGATTTATGATTTTAAATAATCCTCAAACTTATTGCAGAATCACAGAATTTATAACCTTACTTGAGGCTTTTAAAATAGGCTCCTACTTGTACTGGATACCTTTTTTCAGGTACTTACGCTGAAGTTGTTTCTAATTCAGCTTGTAATGATTGGAACCAGTGGAATATAATGTAAAATATGCCTACTGATGGTTAATCCCAAATAACTTTGATTTGATCTGACATATATTAAGTTGTCTCTTCTAGAGTGGGTGGGGGGAGGTGGAAACTGCTCAGTGCTTATCTGTATAAATTTTGAAGGATATAGTTGGCCCTAACCTCATTTGTAAGTAGATGTTTTTTGGAACAAGAAGAACTTTTTTTTCCCAGCAGGAAACAAATGTTATGAATAGTGGTCTGTCTTCCCATGACAACCAGCAGGAAGCTACTTACACATACATTATAAATCACAGGCATTTACAATGTAGGTTTCTGCTCTAGTTCATTGCTCTTCGTTTAATCGTCAAAACCACCTTTAAGTTAGGTACTATCATAATCCAGAATTTACAGGTGAAGAGTCTGAGGCAAAAGGAGATAGGAAGTGACTTTTCCAAGCTCATACACCTAGCTAGTGAAGGAGCTAAGATTTAGGTCCAGAAAGTATGGTTCTTGAGTCCATGGTTTTCCTCGCTGCGCTAAAGGACTTTTTGCCCACTTTTAATGAGTGTGCGGAAACGGCCTATAGGAAAAGAAGCAACAGACTCAGCTCGCTTCTTTCTCTCCAGTCTTTGGCCACCAAAGCAACAAGAAAGGGGGAATACTTACTCCTCAAGACCTTAAATGTAAATTACATTTACATTTCAATATGAGTGTGTACTCCATGGCTAAGGCACTGGGGGTTATGGGACAGATAATACACAATAAACCACTGGACTGAGAGCCAAAGAACAGGGTTTGAGCCTTGGCTCTCCCACTGACCTGGGTCAAGGCTTACTTACCTTAGTTATCTTATCTGTAAAGTGGGGGCAGTAGTACAATTTCTTCACTGGAACGAATGAGGTAAAACATATGTAAGCATCTTCTATATTTAAAGTCATTAACAAATGTGACCTGTGGTGGTGATTACTATTGTTGTTCATTCACAAGGGGGCAACAATTGACTGAAGAAGGATCCCAGAGACATTTGGTGGCCAGCTCAAGCCCATCTCTAGTTAGAAATTGACTCTGCGTTGATCCACAAAGTGAATAATCCATATGCTTGTTAATCAATCAGCTAAATGCTGTGGAACTTTGTGTTCTTTTCTGGCTTAGACGGTATTAATAGATTAATATTCTGCATGTTTAAAGGGGTGGGACCTTCTATAACACAGCTGAAGAGACAGGTGGGTGCAATCTGGAGCAAAATGGAGGCTCTTTAAAGAACAAGAAGGACCCATGTTCAGGGGGAATTGTCCCAGAATCTTGATTGCTAGTAAGTTTTTGCCATGGCAGCATTTCTATAGAATATCATTCCTGAAGGGTCAGTAGATATTCCGTTAGAAATAGTGTTTGCAAATCTTAATGTAATCAAGTTATTGCTAGCTAGCTTGCGGGCTGCTTAATGCATCAAATGCTAGAGTCACGAAGATGCTTGTATGCACTGGGAATCTTCGAGAGAGGGGTATAGTATACAAGATATCTCAACCTGATTTGACTATAGAACCAAGACCACCCTACCCCAGAATAGCTCATGAAACAAGTTTTTCAAGGGATACATTTGGGAGACATTTTATTGTAAATAGAAGTTATTTTAGAACACTGAAATCCATGGAAATTTGCATCAAGATTTAGATTTGGTTAAGTGCCAAAATTTCAGGCACTGTGCTAGGCGCTTTTACATATGTTGTCCAATTTAATCTACAAAACACAATCCTCTGAGGGTGATAAGAAAATCAGGCTCAAAGCATTTAAGTAATTGGCCAGAAGTCACTGAGTGAATGAATGGCAGAGGCCACAGTGCACCCTGACCTCAACGTGAGTGCTCATCTTATCGGCTCACGCCTTGGCGTGATTCGCTCATATGCCCACGACAGTTCTCTAGTCCGATGTGAATCTCAAGGTGGTCTGCATACCACCCAAACTCAGTTACACAGGACCACGTAAAACACCTCTGCAGACCACAGAATATAGCTGACTTCTGACCAAGCCAGTTTCTTAACATGCATTCAGGGTTGACCTCTTTCTTGTGCCCACTGCAAAAAGGTGAACTTCAAAAGAAAAGTTGACCCTTGCTGAAGTTCTGCATAACTCAGTAGCTGCTTCATGATTCTAAGCACTTTGATTCTTCTCCTGCCTTTGGCTACCCTCATTCTAGCTGTTCTGTGACTCATCCTTGGCCTTAAAAGAGAAGAGCCAAAGAAATCAAAAAAGAAAAGGAATTTCTAGCAGGCGAACCTGGCAATGCTTTAGCAGCTTTTATGAAACACATTGTAGGGGAAGAGTTTGAAACTCTTAGTTAGGTTGGGCTTTCATGTTACCTGCAAGCCAGAAGTTAAAGTATTTATCTCCAGACTAGATCTAAGAAACCACAGAGGAAGGGAAAGGAAATAGCCCTTATTAAACACCCACTGTGTACAGGTGCTTTATACATATTAACAAATTTTAATTTGCATCATTTGACGTGAATATGATTCCCCTCATTTTAAAGATAATGAAAACTGAGGTCCAGAGAGACTAACTGACCATCATCACACACTAATAAGTGGTTGTGAGATGTGTCTGATTCCAAAGCACTTGTTTGGGGTACTAGCTGTGCTGCTTCCCGGCTAAACACTGTTTCCCCATTATCATGCGAGAAAGACAAATATGAAAGTGCAGGTGTTCATAGCATTTTTACTGAGCTTAATAGCATCCCCTTTGAGTTGACGTCTTAGATTGAACACTTGGAAAAATATTTTTTACCATTTCTGTTTTCTTAAGTCATGTGCTACTTGATTATAAGTGAAGATCTAGTTATAAGAATAATTTAATCACAATTTTAGCTACTATAAAACCTTTCACTGAGAAGCTCAAAGTACTTAATGAGTATTCATTAAGGTTCATTTAACCTCTTTGAAGTACAGACTCATTATTATTGCACTTCGGGAAGTGAGGAAACTGAGGCATAGAGCAGCCAAGTCCTTTTTTTACACACCCTTGTTAACCTGGATTAATGTCCCATATCCCAAAGTAGAGTTTTAATCCCAACTGGTTCTTCTGGTCCATTGTTCCTTCATATAAATGAACCGAGTAGCCACAGAATAAAATATCAGAAAGTATATATTTTTGACTCTACTTCAACACTATTAACTACTTGGTCCAGACAATTCTTTGCTGTGGGGCAGTGGTGGAGGGTGAGTTGGGTGTCCTATACATTGAAGGATGCTTAGCAGCGTCCCTGGCCTCTACCCGCTAAATAACCAGTATCACCCTCCTCCCACTGTGAAAAACAAAGCTGTCTCTAGACATTGTCTGATGTTGAGAAGGGTGCACAGGCCTTAGAAAACAAGAAATCATGCTTTATGATAGAATGCTCTTTTACCAATGCCACCTTTCTCTCTAGTCCAATAGGAGCTAAGGAATCCAGAGTGAGTCAGGACTAGAAAAAACACGTGAGGATCATCTAGTCTAGCTGTTTTTTCAGACTGTGTGAAATACGTTAATAGGGCTGGGGAGAAAAAAAGTTTCAGTGGTCAACTTAGCTTTTCAAACAGGAAGCTAAACAAGGTTCATTATTTCCTTTAACAAATACTTATTGAGCTCTTACTATGTCTCAGTCACTCTAGAAGGGACTTGGTGATACATCAGTGAACCAAAGACCCCTGTTTACTTGGAGCTAAGTACCTAAATACTTAGCTAAGTTCCTTGGTACCTAAGTAAATTAAATAGTATGGTATACACGATACGTACTTTGGAAAATGAAAGTTGCTCAGATTAAGGGGGATCACAGACACTGGATTCTGGGGACGGATTGCAATTTTAAATCGAGTGATTAAACGGATTTTCTCGTGCTTGACTTAGAGTTAGAGAGGGACCGGAAGTCCCATCCCGTTTAATTTCTACTCCTCCATCCCGTGTCTTTCATTCACGATAGTTGTTGGGAACCAAAATTTAGCTTATACATTAAATAAAATGTTCTACTGTTTTGAGTCCCAACAGTCACTTAGGGAACGTTTCTCCCCTGGGGATGACTTTCCCCATGAGGGACATTTGGAAAGTTCTGGAAACAGTTTTGATTGTTGTAACCAGAGGGGAGTGGTGTGGCTAAATCTGGTGGATCTCACGAGTAGAGGCCAGGGATGCTGCTAAACTTCTTGCAATGCACAGGACAGCCTCCCACCACAAAGAATCATCTGGTCCCAGATGTCGATAGCGTCAAGTTTGAGAAGCCGTGACCTAGGGCCTTAAGGAGTTCTCATGTCCTGCTAAGTGACTTGAAATGATTGCGTTGTGGGCTTCACAGAAAGTGTATCTATAAACTTAATTTCTGACTTTAGAGTGAGCTTTACTTTGTGATAATAGAAGGGAGGGATCATTAAAATGTGAAGATTTGAACCAACTCTTGTCTGCATGACACCTCGCAATCCAGAGCTTCCCACATTTCTTTCATGGGGTCCTGCACCTTGTTACCTACATGATACCAAGCATACGTCTGTGTGGCTTCTTTCAGGGAGAATTCCCAAGTGATTGACTACATCTCTTACTTTTCTTTCAGGTGTTTGTGTAGAGTTTTAGCAACTGCAGTCTCAGTGTAGAAAGATCTTCTTCAATACAATACTGCAGAAAACAAAAAACACATTCAAAACATGTGTCACACATATCCTCTAGGTATGCAAGTGCTTTGTGACTTAAGTATTTTTCTGGAAAATATATAGCCCGGCTTAAATTTCATGGCTTTTCAATAGATCTTTATTATTTGTAGGGAGCAGTTTTAAGAAAATAAAGTAGAACATTGTGTAATGACAATCTTAACCTCTAAGCATTATGAAGCATTCTAAGGTGTATCAGGGTTATGTATGCACTTTCCCAGACACCAAGACCCTTAATGCTTTGAAGCTGAACAACACTCTGCATGGTCCCCCTTATGGATCTAGATCAGCAATCAAATCACATTTCACTTTAGGCCTTGGGGTCACCTGGACCTGCAGAGTGACACTGATGAATTTTTGCTGGTCATGGTTAGCATTAGCAATGGATGGATTCTTAGAAGGTTGAACATTGAAACTCATTTGAACCTTACTGAGAGTTAGCTGAAATCCATCCCTGTGTATCTATTTCACCCCTTCCCATTGTTCCCGTTTCCTCCTCTTTTATCTTTCTCTAATCCCTCTCGCTTATTTTGTTCTCCGTTCTCATTTATCTGGATCCTTTAGGAACTCTTTGCAATGTGTTATTTCTATTAGCATTTATAACTATATTTAACATAACATATGCTATGTTATTTCTATAGCATTTATCCTTGTTGCTTGTTATCTTGTGATTCTTTAAGCAGTCTCTTATTTCTTTATGTCTTGATTTGAAATCAGTTGCGTCAAAGACCCATGAGGGGTCTTTGAATACTATTGAATATAAGGATCCTATTTTCATGTCAAAACTTTGTGAAGCCCAGCATGCCAATAATAATAAATTTCATATGTATTGATTGAATAAACATTCATACAAATCCATTCCACACTCCCACTCTCCCCCTTGTCCCACTGGCCCAGGGTTGGTGGAGTAGGAGACAGTGCTACTGAGTTTGTTTCGCTCGTGAACTTAATCTATAGGATGTGACTGTGACACATGACTGGTACAAGGACATACAGTGATTATTAGAGGATAAACTTACTCTCTAATATGAATGATCTACAGGAAAGTCTGGAGAGCCCTGTGAAATTTGTGAATTCTATGTTCTACATAGTAGCACCCAGAATTTCTAGTTCTGAAAGGAAAAGAAAATTGTAAAGTAACTTTAAAAGTCTAGAGGAAAGAGCCTGAATCTAAGTGAAAGTTTGGGAATATAGTAAGGCAACCACTGAGGGTTTTGTGAATGGAGAATGAAAGGGAAATGAATAAAACACAAGCAATGGAAGTGGGTTAGATGATCATAGTGAAGATTGCTTATGTCTTTATTGCTGAAAGGTTACAGGGGGTAAAGGATGTAAGAACATATTTGAAGAGAAATGTTCAGGTGAAACATTTCAAGTTTTCTCACCTCAGAAAGGGAAACACTTCAGGGTAAAGATAAAATTGTAGTCCCCTGCTTGAGCTCAGACTACAAGAGTCATGAAGAACTTCAGTTGGGAAGAAGACTGGTAGAGAAGGAATAGTACATTTGGTTTCAGATTTATACTGGGGATTCCATCTCTGCTGTCTGTTAGCTTTGTCATAGATTTTTGCCTTCGAGGTAGTTATTTAACCTCTCTAAGCTCAGTGTTCTTTTCTGAAGAAAAGAAAAGAAAAAGTCCCTCTCCATGCCATGAGGATTAAAGAAGTCAGTTTCCATCAAATGTCAGGCTCACTAAATATAGCGTGGGGAAAAAAGACCACCCTGTATTTAGCAAGTTTATTCAGTTGTATAGCTGCATCCAAGGTACATATTAGCGTAGCCCTTTTATACGCACAGAGGAAGGGACAGATAATGCTTTAAAACACATGCACATTCTAACTCCTAGGCACATCCTCAAAGATATCTCGTTGTTAAACTGAACCCAAGTTCAGAGAAGACCTGTGCCTGGAAATGATCTTGTTGTATTGATGAAGGAGGCCAAAAGATAGGAGAGAAGATTTCATATCAATGTCCTTTCCAAAAATGAACTTCTCCTTGAACTTAACACCTGCTCCTTTCCCTTCTGAAGATGCAAGTAGGAGTCTCTTTTCTATCACTAATAATTTTAAGACCTCTGATAGACTTTTAACCTTATTTCTGCACTTATAAATGGAATTCTTATCCGTGCTCTACATCACAGCATTGTTAAGAGCAATAAATGAGACAGTGACAGTAAAAGTTCTTTGTGAGCTAAAACGTCCCAAACAAGTGTAAGGAGCTTGTAGCATTGGTGTAGGTTGATGAACCACTTCTGTCTCCCAGTGTGGACCAGTGGTTCAGCTTGCTACCCAGCAGAGGAGCCCCCCAGGCATCCATTATGCATTTCTCATGATTTTCTTTCTTCTTTTCCTTACATGCATAGCTTGGAACTGAAGTGGTCTCATATCGAGTGGTCACAGACTGAATATGAGGTCTGTGAGAATGTGGGCGTATTGCCCTTGGAAATTACCAGAAAGGGATATTCCATGGACTCGGCCTTTGTGAGTGTAAAGGTAACAAGTCTGTCAATTTTCAAGCTAAAACCTCGGTTGCTGGTTGGTGCCTTTGATTATTTCCTTAGAAAAATTCAGAGTAACTAAGGAAATTTCAAACTGCACGAGTGTTGCACTATTCCCAAGAGTCTAAGTACAAAACCTCCTTGTCCCTCCATCACTTATCTAGGTGCATTAGCTCCTAGATAGGATATTTCTAACCCATTTTTAGTTTTTAAATCTGGTCTTTAACTCTTGAAGTTTGATTTGACAAGGGAGATCTATCCAACCTAGTGAACTTGGGCCACACTCTGCTTTGGAAAGGAGAGTTGTAGGCGAATGGAAGTCCCCAAATGGCTCTCTCTTAGTATGCACCAGGACCATCTCCTGTGGCCTCAGTGGATGAAAAAATCAGGGAACACACCTATCGTAAGCTTCACCCAAGTCACGCAAAATTAAGAGACCATGTATCAATACAGGCACCCTGAAATATAAGGAATTTTCAATAATTATTTTTGGACTAGTCACCTGCTGTTTCTTTGCACTGCCATGGGCCGTGAAGCACAACCTATGGCTTCTAGAATTGAAAGATTTTTTTAGGAGTCACTATAAAAATTGCACTTCACGTGAACGAGAACATGGAAATCCTGTACATACGAATGCTGGTGAATGAGCCTGAAAGATTCCCCTCCACAATCTAAGGAAAAAAGCAGTGATACTAGCTTCTGGGAAAAAAATGCCATCTCAGTTAAGTCTCAATTACAATAATAAGTTCAAATCACCCTCACAACCTCGTGCACATAAATCCTACTATATCCAGACTCAGTATTTATCTTTCTAGTGGGCATAGGGTCTTTTCCCCTGATCTGGGGTGTTTTATTATTGTTAAATCATCAGATAACTGGGTATCCCCTCTACCTTCCCAGTAGATAGTTTATGGAAAAAGAAAGAACCCGCCTGGATGGTTTTCTAATATTCTTCTGGTCCTCCATAAAAAGCACCATATGCTCCAGTCCGGAGTTTCGGGCCACAGAACCGTTCACCATGCCAGGTAGAAACAACAGACGTGGTGTGACGGAACCTTTTGTCTGCTTAAGCTGAGTGCACACAGTGAAGCTGCCAGCTGAGTCTGCAGGCCTTTCGCAAACAGCCCGAGTCCTTCAGGGACCACTCTGCTTACAGCACAGCCTGCTGCTTTAGCCTGGAGCCTATTGGCTGCTTGGCTGGGAGGAGGGAGAAGAAAGCACTCCTACCCTACATTGTTTGCCCTGGTTTGAATCACACACCTGCACCGGACTCATTTCTGCAGCCACCTTGACTCAGCCCATTCCTTTTCCCACGTAGGATTCTGTAAGCTCAGTGGTGGTAAATACTAGGTAATTGCACGTGCAAGAACCACATGGGGAAATGTAACTCCCAGCATATGATGGGTACAGGTGTGCAATGAGCTGCCTTTCCACAGGGAAAGGTTGTTGGGGAGGAGCCTTGGCATTGTGGAGAAAGAAGAAATGGGAGCTTAGGAGGCAGTACTCTTCTTGAGCAAAATGTTTCCACTGCAGACCACTGACACATGTTAGGGCCTTTGGTTAGAAGTGCAGATAATGTCTGAGGCCAAAGAAATAGGAATTTGCAAGTTTTTACTTGTGCCCTTCATCCCTTTGTAAGAAAGTGAAGGAATAGAGTAACTCACTTTCCTGAACATCTCATTCAAGGACCTCTTTTTCAAACCAGCTGAAGCTGCTTTTTCAAACTCCTTTTCAACCATATTTCAAACTAAATATGTGTTCTTCACACATATTTAGGCTCCTCTGGGGGAAGTTAAGGGCACGAGATGTCAGAGCCCTTAAATCACCTCTGTTCTTTAGCCCTGGGGGATGGGAAAAAGGGGTCAGCCAATTGTCTCTTTAGACTGGACCAATTTTTTTTTTTTTTTTTTTTTTTTTACAATTTACTTGAAGGAGCTTCTGAAGCCCTTGGTTCTGGGTGTGGATGGCCTTTGTGTGGCTGTTCCCCAGGACTGTCATCCCCACAGAGCCCTCATTCATGTCTGTGAAGAGGAATGGTTTCATCCAGATGCGAAAATGGACCAGACTTGTTTTAGTTCATCTGGTCTAAAGGCTTTCAGTGCCCTGAGCTCGCAGGATACCTCCAAGCTGGCTGACAGATGAGCACCCCGTTTGTCAGCAGTACCCACTTTTCCTTCTCTTCACTGCCCTTCTCCCTTTCCTCCAAGGCATTATTTTAGGACCTGGTTGGGGTAGAGGGAAGGCCATGAAATAAAATGATATTTGCAACAAAGAGAAATATACTGTTTAAAATTCACATTACTTTCTCCAATAACCAAATCATTTATAAAGGAGAAGAAAAAAATAAAGTTTTATGTTTACTTCCATTGATATTAGTCTAGGAAAAAGTTAACTTTAAGGAAGATGGGTCAAAAATGATGTATTAGAATAAAAAAACCACTTAATGTTAAAAACAGATTTAAGAGCATGAGTTTAGTCTAGTATGAGATCAGACTAGATGTTTTTCTATTACAGAATATTTATTTTTATTAAAAAAAAGATTTTGTTTTTCCCCTCTTAAGGTCAACCAAGTGTCAGCTACAGCTGGAAAGGATTTCACTATGACTCCATCTAAGCTGATTCAGTTTGACCCAGGTACGTTTTGCGTCTACACTTTGTTTCATGTTTTTGTAAGAAAGTCTGGAGATGGTGGAAAAGACAGACTATTATGCAACTTCAGCCAACTAGAAACTCCTCAGGGCACAGGATCACCCCCTCTCCCAGAGAGATGAGTTTGTACTTGAGGCTTTGCCCCTCATATTTTATGTTATTACTAGTGAGTATTTATTTAAAATGAGAAGAGAGATCGTAACAAATAAAATATATAAAATATTAAGGCAAACATCCAAAAATCCAGAAAAAAATGCCATTTAAAAAAATTATTCAGAGATCTGACACAAAGCTGAAATAATGTAATTGCCTCATATTTTAATGGAAATTTTTTGAATGTTATAGTATGTGGATTCCTAAAGGGTCATTTCTAAATTATCTCTCTTGGAATAGGCTGATATGAACAGATTCCAGGGGAAATTGTTATTTAATTAGATAACACCTGTTTTGTTTTAAGCGTTTGGAAAAATTTTGCTAGGTGCAAAAGGGAATACAAAAGCATGGGGCCTGTTCTCAAGGATGTTCTATACTGTGAGAAATATAGACATGAAAACAACTCACTAATAGAGTACATTGTGACCCCAAGGATGTGCCATTGTTCTGGCTAAGGAAAATCCTGGAAGACTTCCTGGGGGAGTTGGTAGCAGAAGAAGGGGACTTAAACTGCAGGACAAACATTCATTTGGCTAACTGTGCCTTAAGTACCAAGGCGGGAGCAATGCCCCCTTTCCCTGGTTTCTGTAGATGGGAACCAGTAGCTCTCCCTCACTACACTGCATGGTTGTCTCTCTTTCCCTCTGGTATGGAATGGACCTAGATCACCTGTCCAGGGACAAAAGGAAAAGGCCTTGAGAAGCAGCCAGGGCGTGTGGCTTTCTGCTCCCCTGCAGAGGAGGTGTTCTGCATTCTGAGAACAGGCCATCCAATCAAGACTTTAGCCATTGTCTGCCACTGACACATGAAGTTTTGGGCAAAGGCAAAACAAAATGGTCTGAATACCATTACCACTCCAAAACTGACAACCTTAATATTAAACGTAGAGGAGACTTCCCTGGTGGCGAAGTGGTTAGCACTCCACGCTCCCAATGTGCGGGGGCCTGGATTCAATCCCTCATTGGGGAACTAGATCCTACATGCGTGCCGCGACTAAGAGTTCACATGCCACAACTAAGGAGCCCGCATGCCACAACTAAGGAGCCGGTGAGCCGCAACTACGGAGCCCGCCTGCCACAACTAAGACCCAGCACAACCAAAAAAAAAAAATTAAAAGTAGAAAAGAAATGCCTTTCTGCAGTTCACCACAAGTTGTACGATGTTTAGTGACTGTATTAGTTTGCTGGGGCTACCCTAATAAAGTATCACAAACCTGGTAGCTTCAAAACAAGAATTATTTTTCTAATGGTTCTGGACGCTAGAAGTTCAAGATCATGATGTGGGCAGGGTTGATTCCTTCTAAGGGCTGAGAGGGAATCTGTTCCATGCCTCTCTTCCATGCTCTGGTGCTTTGCTGGAATCTCTGGCCTTCCTTGGCTTCTGTTGCATCACCCGATCTCTGCCTTTATCTCCATAGGATGTTCTCCTTGTTTGTGTCTGTGTCCAAATTTCCCCTTTGTATACTGACACCAGTCATCATAGACTAGGGGTCCACTCTACTCTAGTATGATTCCATCTGAATTACATCTGTAATGCCTTTATTTCCAAATAAGGTCACATTCTGAGGTACTGAGAGTTAGGACTTAAACATAGGGATTTTTGAGTGACACAACTCAACCTATAACAGAGAGCCTTACATTTGACATGGAACAATCCCGATATTGTTATTGGCCTCCTTCCTGTGATATTTAAGTTTCTGACTTGCATAATTTTGTCCCTCAGACTGACCACCCTTGAGGAGAAGAGCTATTCCTGTTACGTATTTGAAGTTTACCCTCGGGTTGCTGCAGGCTCTGGTTCTGATCAACCCTAAGATGAAAGGATTTGATGCATTGGCTCTGTGCTCTTTATGTACTTCATGTTAAGGCAGGTCCGGCCTTTCCTCTTTTCAAGAGGCAAGAGTGCTTGTCATATATCACCTTTATTATTTGAGGTCTGTTTGTCACAAGATCAGGAGTGATTTTGGCTTTTGGTGGATTTTGAGCAGCCCACCAGGTTCTCTGTTTGGATTGATAGGGACTAGAAGATACCACACTGGAGGAGCTCCTGGAAGCTAACTCTTGCAAGTCCCACTGGGTGAGGGAATGACCATTTGCTTTCAAGAGTTTACATTGCTGCTTCCAGTAGATACTAAAGACTTCTGAGGGTCTAAATCGTCATAATTTTAGAGATTATTTAGACTTTTTTTTTTTTTTTTTTTTTTTGGCGGTACGCGGGCCTCTCACTGTTGTGGCCTCTCCCGTTGTGGAGTACAGGCTCCGGACGCACAGGCTCAGGAGCCACAGCTCACGGGCCCAGCCGTTCCGCGCCATGTGGGATCTTCCCAGACCGGGGCACGAACCCATGTCCCCTGCATTGGCAGGTGGACTCTCAACCACTGCGCCACCAGGGAAGCCCTATTTAGACTTTTTTTTTTGGCCACGCCGTGCGGCATGCAGGATCTTAATTCCATTTCCAGGGATTGAACCTGTGCCCCCTGCAATGGAAGCGCAGTCTTAACCACTGGACCACCAGGGAAGTCCCTATTTAGACATTTTAAGGAAATAAATAAATATAGCTTATAAATGAAAAAGAAACAACACTTGGGTGTTCATTGCTTTGGTTCATTGCTTAGCCAGAAACTGTTTCATAAGCTGATGTCTTCCTTTAGAGAATGTTAGAATTCCCCGTGTCCACAGGTCCTGTAAATACTTATTTACTCCCATCTTGTTCATCCTTGCCTCTTTCAGATCTGGTGTCTTCATCCCCATTCCCACCCCTTTCACCCAAAGCAATCTGTTCATTTCTTTAAAAACAGCAGCTTCCATGATTGGTGAGGAAACAGAGAGTGAGAAATCAAAGACAGTGGAATATCATAGGGTTTGAGAGCTCTTGGAGGGAGCTGAAGAGAAACTGAGGGACTTTTCAGTCTAGTGAGCTACACTCAAGTAAGCTTGCCTTGCAGCTTTGTACCAAACCAAAAGCTAACCCTGACTACCTTGCCTTCTGCTATTGTGAATAATCTTGAGTCAAAGTGCAAATATTCTTAAGAAAATGATTGTTTTCCTTTAAAATAAATGTTCTTCAGAGGTTTGCTGCATTCTTAATTGAGACTTCATTGTGCCTGAGTCAGAGTGTTTTCCAAAGAGCAGCTCTCTCACGTGGCATTTGCTGAAAAACATTGAGAATATGTCTTTCAATCGTGAAATGTGTTTTGCAGGAAAATATCCAGGAATTAACTCACTCTGTAAAGTGGGCTATGTCTGCATAACCTGACACCTCTCTCTCCTCTTCAGCACCTTTTGTTTCATGGGAACAGGGGGCCAGTTCATGCCTTCTGAAATTGTTTATAATCACCGTGATTTCACAAATACTTTGCACCTTGAAGGCTGGAGAGGAAGGAAAAAGAAAAACTAAGAAAGTTCTGATTTCTAATCTCATTAACCTAAAAAAGGAGGTCCTGTGTGCCTACCTGGTAGACATATAAACAAAGTTGAAATGCAGCAAACCAATCAAAAGTACTTAAATGAAACTTGGAATAGATCTTCTCTAACCATCTGGTTCTACTTCATAAGGTTTTACAAAAACTTTAAGGTTTTTTGGGGGGTGGGTGGGGCAGTGGGGGGAAGGGGTACTATAATTTATTAAACAGTTCTTAAAATAAGAAGGCAAATGGTTGGGGCTTGGGGAAAAAAAATTTTTTGTATTGGATTTTTATTTGAATAACACTTAACTTTATGGGCTTTGAGAGTCAAAACAGCTCTCTGAATATTAAAACCTTAGTATTCATATGCCTTCTTCATTGTCGAGTCTCTTTTCTCTCCATGCCAATTTATTACAACAGCTGCCTACGTGGATTCCCAACTTCTAGCCTCTCTGCTTGTCTGCCTGGGCCCCTAAATCTTCCCACATACCACTTTCAGGTTCATGTTTTTAAGACATCCATTTTCAAGAGCCTTCCCTGTTGCCTATGGTTTAAAGTCTGAGTCTGACCCACCTAGTGTCGAGGGTTCTCTACAGTCTGGCTATACCTACCACCTCTCTTCCCTGGCGTGACCTCTCTACTCCAGCCGGGTAATCTGCTCAGCCCTCCTGATCAAGGTCTCTGCTTTGCTATCTAAATGACTTTGCTTCTGTTGTTTTCCCATTTCCTCCCAGGTCCTTCCAAGTCTGGAGCCCACATACACGTAGTATTTACCATCTATTCTGTATCTTATGGCAGCTAATTATACACAACTTGGAATAATTGACTTTTTTGGTATTTACATCTTGTCTCTTCAAGAAGGTTTTAAATTCCTTTATGTCAGGGCTTCCTTATGTTATACCTCTAGTATTCTCCCTAGCATCCACCAAAGGCAAGCACATAATACAAAATATATATTTTGATGGACTGATTCATCCAGCCACGAGGTGGGAGTTCTGTAGTTTATATTAAATGCTTCAAATTTTGTCTTTGTAAAGACTATGAAAGTAATTGATTTAAGAACTCAGTGGAGGGACTTCCCTGGTGGCGCAGTGGTTAAGAATCCACCTGCCAATGCAGGGGACATGGGTTCAATCCCTGGTCTGGGAAGATCCCACATGCCGTGGAGCAACTAAGCCCGTGCGCCACAGCTACTGAGCCTGCGCTGTAGAGCCTGCGAGCCACAACTACTGAAGCCTGTGTGCCTAGAGCCCATGCTCCGCAACAAGAGAAGCCACCTCCATGAGAAGCCTATGCACCGCAACGAAGAGCAGCCCCTGCTCGCCGCAACCAGAGAAAGCCCGCGTGCAGCAACAAAGACCCAACGCAGCCAAAAAAAAAAAAAAAAAAAATCAATGAAGGACTAATACATGTTACAACATGGATGAGACTTGAAAACATTAAAAAAAAAAAGAAAAACTCAGTGGATACTGAAAGCTTAACAACTTACCTGTCAGCCTATTTTTTTTTAAATAAAATTATTTCAAAGACCCTTAATTTTTCTCTCTAAGTGCAGGCAAGAGTAGGATAAGTGAACAGTTTCCTCTTTCCATTGGATTCTGTCGGGGATTGATGAGACTTAGATTCCATGATGAACTCTATAAGCAACATACCTTCAAGAAGGAGGCCATCATCTAGCTAGCACAACTGAGAGGCATACATCTGTAGAAAACAACCTGCAAAATACATCTGTAGAAAACAACCTGCAAGGAGAAAAGAATCCGATTTTCAGATGAGAAGACTAGAAAAAAATGTTTAATTGCTTATATAGATGGGTTTATGGGAATAAAATCACTCAAATAGCCAATGAGTAAATGACACAGAATAAAGTTTCAAAACTTAGTCCTCAAAGGTTAAACCATAAGTTTATCTTTTTCCCCAAACAATACTTTCTTTCCTTCCTGCCAACTCTTCTAAATAAACCCATGGGGGATGTCCTGCTATCCACGTCATGGAAACTGGTCAAGATTTGACAATTTCAGCAGTTTCTTCCCACTTTAATATTTTGTGGTTTTGGGGTTGCTTTGTGTCCCATCTTGGTGGTGACAGGATAGCTGGGGATATGCTTGTAACATCAAAGCTCTTTTGCATTAAGTTCGCAAAGTTACTGTGAACCAAGCTTGATTGTAACTCCATGAACAGAGGCAGACAGAAAGAAAAAAAAAAAATTGGCTCTGTCTATTTCAAGAACCCCCCCAGCCTATAAATTCTCTGTAGGAGGATATCAAACTCCTGAGTATTACATCATCAGAAAAAGCATTTGTGGGCTAGAAGGATCTCAGGAAGTAGGGCAGCCGATGGAAGCAGCTGTCGTTAGAAATCAATCATTTCTGTGAATAGCATGAAGTACCATCCGATAATCACTTCTGACTGTCTGCATCAACATCTTAAGGTTTTTCAAACTATTAAGATTTAAAGATTGCAGTACTTGTTTATTCTTAAGGAGAGAAGGGGCAGGTCAGGAAAAAATTGTCTTAGATCTCAACTGCTCACCATTTTCTGTTCATCCCTTGCCTAATGCAGCTCGCTTTTTTTGTTACAGTGTTTGCATTTAAAGGGAAACATCATTGTCCAGGAACAAATGTGGTCTCTTAATATTATTTAGGAGAACAGCACGACTTCAGCGAGTTGGTAGCGGTACAATAGCTCACTCAGGCTACTGCAGTCTAGCTGTAGACATGTTAATTAATATATTTCTCTGACACCTAGGTGATTGAAATAGCAATTAAAGAGTAATTAAAATGTTTACTTCTTGTAGGAATGTCAACTAAGATGTGGAATATAGCAATTACCTATGACAGATTAGAGGAAGATGATGAGGTCTTTGAAGTAATTCTGAACTCCCCCGTGAATGCGGTTCTTGGCACAAAGACAAAAACGGCAGTGAAAATTTTGGACTCAAAAGGAGGTATTCTTTTGATCCTCATCTTGAAATCAGGAGCAGTCCTGGCACTGTAGTTGCTTGCTTTCAACAGCCAGTGTGCTTGATAACACCTTCAAATCAAAATGCTTAATTTCTTGTCAAGAAAGCAACCTCAGTCGTGATGTAGGCCCTTTATTCTGGTTTCTGCTTCATGTGGTTTTCCTCCTGCTAAGAACGACCGTTTTGAGAAAAGCAACAAGTCAGAGCTTCGTTGTTTTTTTCCTCACCCGTTTGTTGTTCTCACCAAGGGGGAAACAATGTCGCTGAGAATCTATCGACAATTATTTTCCCCCCAGAGTTTATAGGGCTGTAATTATCTTCCTCTGTTAAAGAGAGCTCTTAATGCCTAAAATCTGAGTCCCCACTGTAGCGTGACCCCGAAAATTCTGAGAGGAAGGAATTGGAGAAAAATAGATGTGAAAGATGCAGCTGGCTTGGGGATTCAGGAGCAGCTGGAGAATATTAATTAATAACCTTGGGTTGCACGGCCAAATAGGTCCTGGATAGTATATGCTAAAGAGCAACGTGTGAACTAAATAAAATAAAAAGCAGCCCAAAGTCTTGGTGCTCTGACGTTTTTCCTGCCAAATACCTTTTACTTGTCTTTTTAGCAGTTGACAAGTGTCCAGTTACTATGCTTGGTCTCACCTTCCTATTTTGACACATCACGCCCTACAGGCTGTATGTTTTTCTTACCTGAAATTTATTATCTCCTCTTTCTCATCCTATAATAAAAACAGACACTATCCTCTTTCCTTTACCATAGCATCTCTCCCATACCACCTTACCTCACCAAATTCATTTCTTTTTCAGTAGAATTTTCTGGTCACATTAAGTACATAAATACATAAAATACACACTTTACGCATGAAGTGTAAAGTATCCAGACGAGGCTGCTCGGTTTAGCATTTTTTCATACTAATTGGCAATATTTCTAATCAAAGGAGCTCCATTAAGATTTACTGGATCTTTTCTGTAACAGTTAAATGCTCATTTTTATAACTGTTAACTTGATTTCACTGACATCTTCAAACAATTCCAGTTTCTCCCTCTAGGAGATTGGGGAAAGGATGAACACTTTAAAGTGTTTGTGCAATGATACTTGATCAGGGAGTAAACCCGATAATATGGAGGAGTTCTATAATATGAAGGGAGGCTATTGCCCAGGTAGAAGGGATGATTATAAAATCACGACAGTAATTTTCATCTGTGGTTCGTGAAATCAATTTCATGACTTATAGTCACCCTGTAGATGTGCAGAAGGGCACAGCCTTTCTGGATGAACACTGATGAAGAGTAAAGGCGTTTCTGGCAAATGGCAGAAGGCAACATCTGGTGGGAAAATCATCCGTCTGAGTTTAATGACAAGCTGCTCCAGGGACTTTCTCCATGTGATCACTTATCTGTTTGTGTAAAATGAACTGACCTGCCATTTTGTGCGCCTCCAGGACAGTGCCATCCTTCATATGCCTTCAATGCAAACATGCCCAATGCATGGGAGAAGGGCATTTGGAGGCTGCTCTCCCCAGGGGCTTCCTCACGCACCACTTCTGGTTCCTTTCATCCGGAAAGAAGACCCCTTCCGTCTTCCAAGCAGCTAGCAGTCGCCAAGGGAGACACCCTGCGGGACTTTGATTCTGAAGATCTTTCTGTCATGAAGCTTAGGACCCAAGGGAATGGCAAAAGAGTAAGGATGGGGACCTCTTTGGTTTTGATGTGTGGAGTGCATACTGAAAGGATCAAAAGATCTTAATAAGTATTCTGAAACACTGTGGAAGCTGTTCTGGTTCTCACAGTGACTGAGGGCCATGGTGATTTTCACGGTTCCTTATACCATCATGAAGTGCCTTTTGTATACAAATATCATAATGCCGACCTACTTCATTTATTGTACTGACTGAGGTGATAGATGTACTGACTCATCCATATGATTTCTGCTTTGGTTCCTTTTGTGATCAAGACAGATGGGGAATGACCAGTGACGCTGAAATAGAATGAGATTAAATGATCTACTTGGGTGTGGAAACAATGGCTTTGACATTATCAGCCTAGTTTTCTAACCAGGCACACACTCATGGGGGTGTGTGTGTGTGTGTGTTTTCTTGGACCTCTGTGTAGTATAGATGTACCAAAAAAATAAGGATGTTTTTTCTCTCTAACTGGGACTAAGAATAGATGAGTCAACATTGATAAAGGGCCATTAGGTCCAGTGATTTTATAAAAATTCCAATGATTTAGGCATGGAAAATCTTAAGAAAAATATATGTTTAAAAATTTTTCAGTCATTAAAAATATCTTATTGGAAGGGTTTTACCCTACTGCTAATTATTATTCAAGTCAATTTTTTTCATATTTTGTTCTCTCTTGATTTCAGGTCCATCCATCCTCTGTTTATAGAAATGGAACAGACATCATCTACAATGTAAGCATAGTCTGAGAGAATTGCTAAATTTCTTGTATTTATGGATACAAAATATTTAGTGAAACTACCTTTCATAACTGTTATATTTATGTATTTCTCTTAAAAACATGTTTTGAAATTTGTTTTAGAAGCTTGGGTGGTCAGAAAAAAAAATACACCTTTTATCTTTTTGTTTTGATCCAATTTTTGGATTGCTCATTTTTGCAACAAATGTTTTTGTTTGCTCTCTTGGTGTTTATTTTTTCTTTATTGTTGTTTGTTGATTTCCTCAAGTATCATGGAATGATTTCCCTGAAACTGGAGGATGACAGTTCCTCAACTCACAAAAGTAAGGCCAAAGTATCCATTGTTAGTCAGCCACAAAAGACAATCAAAGTGGCAGAACTGCCTCAAGCAGATAAGGAGGAATCCACAACCGGCTCACACTTCCCCCAACAGGTATGAAAATCTCTTCACTTCCTATTCACTTTACAACAAGCTGTGTTCTGGGTCATAAAACAGCCTTCAAGCTTGGGGATAGTTGATGCAACACAAATGCTACTCAACAAAGGATGACCTAAAAGAGGTACAAGTGTGATCAACTTACATCAAGTCTGAATCACCTTTCTTTGCCATAGGACCGTTTGCCCTCATTTCCAAAGAACTGCACACTGGAATTAAAGGGACTCTTCCACTTTGAAGAAAGCCTCCAAAAGCTGTATAAGTGCAATGGAATTGCCTGGAAATCTTGGAGCCCTCACACCAAGGTGGGACACAGGCCGAGCAGCCAAGTACCTGTACTTGCAGCATGTCCCATGATAAGCTGAGAGAGAGGGAGTGCCCTGTCCACTCCTGCTACCTCGGCCTGCTCTGTTACACTTCGAAGGTGAAGAGGAAAAGATGGCCAGTTGGCGTTTTAAAAATCACAAAACACATTAGTTAAGCAATACAATTTGAAAAGATGTTTACTTATTTTATTCAATTATCATAATGTCAAAGTGTAAAATTAAAACACTGCTGACTTTACCAGTGTGTTCCATAAAAAGCCATTGCATTTCTCAAAGTAGAGGATTGGGATTAAGGCTGACCTCCTTTCTGGTGACAAAATTACTCACATTAGGGGACTCATAGGACTCTCTATGCTGAGAACAGACTCTAGATTGTAAAGACCATTGTAATGTGAACATGGACAACTATTTTTCAGGAGGAAGATAAATCATGCCCAGCTGGGTGGCACCATCACTTAGGCTACTGCCACTCCTTGATCACAGAGCAGAAGGGCACCTGGATCATAGCCGCCCAAGCTTGCAGGGAACAGTAAGAAACCCTGTTTCACATTTGATTGATGTTTCTTTGCTGATGTTTCTCTGTTTTCTCATGGAACTGTAATGTTGCTTCATTCATTCAAGCGTTGAGTGTCTGATATCTACCTGGCTTTGTTTTAGGATTTTGGAGGGAGCTCTGTAGTTCAGAATGGATTTGGGCTGACCTTAATAATGTGTTTTGATTTAGCTCTTTTATGATAAAACTGTGCCATTGCCACAGTTCTATTTTTTTTTAACATCTTTATTGGAGTATCATTGCTTTACAATGGTGTGTTAGTTTCTGCTGTATAACAAAATGAATCAGCTATACGTATACATATATCCCCATATCACAGTTCTATTTTTTAGCCTCTCTACCTTAAACTTTTGGAGAAAGTCAGAAGGAGATTCTCTGAGTCAGCAGTGTTGCAGATTCTAGATTTATTAAATAGTAATTCCTGCCCACTGATTTGAAAATATATAGCAATGAAAAGTCTTATGGCATCAGGCCTATAACAATGTAAGAGGCATTGATGATTATGAAACCAGACGAGTTGGACAAAGGGTGATTGGATAACAGAACACTCAATGAAAGATGACTCGTGGTCAGATAATGACAACAAAATTTATCTAGCTGAGGCAGACTTTAAAAATGCATATGTAACTATCTCTGACCCTCCTTTTTTGCCTCCCTGGATATTATCCAAAGCAATGCAATTAGACTAATATTTTCCATGGCTAGAAATTGAGACTAGATAAATTGCTGGTGGATATCAGTCAGATTTTGCACTTCATCAAATTTTAAAAGTTATGTTCATCTAAAGACACTGTTAAGAAAATGAAAGGTTAGACCACATTTGGGAAAAGCTCATCTCAAATCATGTATCTGATAAAGGTCTCAAATCCAGAAAATATAAACATCTCCTACAAATCAGTGACAACCAGATTTTTATAAAATACCATATACACTACCAAATGTAAAACCGATAGCTAGTGGGAAGCAGCCACATAGCACAGGGAGATCAGCTCTGTGCTTTGTGACCACCTAGAGGGGTGGGATAGGGAGGGTGGGAGGGAGGGAGACGCAAGAGGGAAGAGATATGGGAACATATGTATATGTATAACTGATTCACTTTGTTATAAAGCAGAAACTAACACACCACTGTAAAGCAATTATACTCCAATAAAGATGTTAAAAAAAAATAGCAATTGACTTTGAGATTTCACAAGTAAAGAGAGACAGTTGGTCAATAAAGACATGAAAAAAGGTGCCCACCACCATTAGATGTCAGAGAAATGCAAATTAAAACCACAATAAAATACCACTTCACACCCACTAGAATAGTTAAAATCACAAAGACTATGTTGTAGAGCAAATGGAATTCTCATTTATTGTTGGTGGAATTGTAAAATGGTACAACCTCTTTGTAGAACTGTCTTGCAGTTTCTTATAAAGTTACATGCATCTGCCCTGTGACCTAGCAATTCTACTCCTAGGTATTTACCCAAGAGAAATAATAATATATGTTTAAAAAAAAGCACTTACAAGAATTTCATTAGTAACCTTTTTAATAACAGTAGTTTGGGTCATTTGTCTTCTTGTTATTGATTTATAGGAATTGTGTATATTTTCTCCATCAAAAAGGGAATAGACAAATTTTCTTTTCTTGATAAATTAATTTTTTTCTTTAGAATATAGAAATATTATTTTACAAATTTATTTTTTATGGAAGTATAGTTGATTTACAATGTTTCAGGTGTATAGCAAGTTACATATATATATGTATATATATTTATATTCTTTTTTTCAGATTCTTGTCCATTATCGGTTATTACAAAATATTGAATATAGTTCCCTGTGCTATACAGTAGGTTCTTATTGTTTATCAATTTTATATATAGTAGTGTGTAGCTGTTAATCCCAAATTCCTGATTTATCCCTCCCCCCCTCTTTTCCCCTTTGGTAACCATGAGTTTATTTTCTTTGTCTGTGAGTCTATTTCTGTTTTGTAAATAAGTTCATTTGTATCATTTTTTTTCAGATTCCGTATGTAAGTGATATCATATGATATTTGTCTTTCTCTGTCTTACTTCACTTAGTATGATAATCTCTAGTTGCATCCATGTTGCTACAGATGGCACTATTTCATTCCTTATTATGGCTGAGTAATATTCCATTGTGTGTGTGTATATATATATATATATATATATATATATATATATATACACCATGTGGCTGAGTAATATTCCATTGTATATATAGACCATTTCTTCTTTATCCATTCATCTGTTGATGCACATTTAGGTTGCTTCCATGTCTTTGCTATTGTAAATAGTGCTGCTGTGAACACCGTGGTGCATGAATCTTTTCACGTTAGAGTTTTCGTCTTTTCCAGATATATGCCCAGTAGTGGGATTGCTGGGTTATGTGGTAACTCTATTTTTAGTTTTTTAAGGAACCTCCATAGTGGCTGCACCAATTTACATTTCCATTAACAGTATAAGAGGGTTCCTTTTTTCCCCACCCTCTCCAGCATTTATTATTTGTGAGCTTTTTGGTGATGGTCATTCTAACCAGTGAGAGGTGATACCTTAGTGTAGTTTTGATTTGCATTTCTCTAATAATTAGCAATCTTGAGCATCTTTTCATGTGCCTGTTGGCCATCTGTATGTCTTCTTTGGAGAAATGTCTATTTAGGTTTCTGCCCATTTTTCAATTGGATTGCTTGGCTTTTTTTGATACTGAGCTGTATAAGCTCTTTATATATTTTGGAAATTAATCCCTGTCAGTAGCATCATTTGCAAATATATTCTCCCATTCTATAGGTTGCCTTTTCATTTTGTTTATGGTTTCCTTTGCCATGCAAAAGCTTTTAAGTTTAATTAGGTCCCATTTGTTTATTTTTGCTTTTGTTTCCATTATTCTAGGAGACAGATCCAAAAAAATATTGCTGCGATTTATGTGAAAGAGTGTTCTATGTTTTTCTCTAGGAGTTTTGTAGTATCCAGTCTTACATTTAGATATTTAATCCATTTTGAGTTTATTTTTGTATATGGTGTTAGAGAATGTTCTAATTTCATTCTTTTACAGGTAGCTGTCTGATTTTCCCAGCACCACTTATTGAAGAGACTGTCTTTTCTCCACTGTATATTCTTGTCTCATTTGTCATAGATTAATTGACCATAAGTGCGTGGGTTTATTTCTGGGCTTTCTATCCTGTTGCATTGATCTATGTGTCTGTTTTTGTGCCAGTACCATAGTCTTTTGATTACTATAGCTTTGCAGTATAGCCTGAAGTTAGGAAGTGTGATTCCTCGAGCTCCATTCTTCTTTCTCAAGATTGTTTTGGCTATTCAGAGTGTTTTTTGTTTCCATACAAATTAAATTTTTTTTTTTTGTTCCAGTTCTGTGAAAGATACCATCAGTAATTTGATACGGATTGCACTGAATCTGTAGATTGTCTTGGGTAGTATGGTCATTTTAACAATATTGATTCTTCCAATCCAAGAACACAGTATAAGTTTCCATCTGTTTGTCATCTTCAGTTTCTTTCATCACCATCTTATAGTTCTCGAAGTACAGGTCTTTTGCCTCATTAGGTATTCCTAAGTATTTTATTCTTTTTGATGCAGTAATAAATGGGATTATTGCCTTAGCTTCTCTTTCTGATATTTTGTTGTTATTGTATAGAAATACAACAGATTTGGGTAATTAGGTGGATCAATAAAATAAAAAAGATATTGGGCGACTAATACAGGGTTGTCAAAATGAAGACATCAACAATATTACCTTAAATTGCCATTATTTCACAAGAAATGTTTTTTGACACCAAAAACCTAGAAGATCATAATCTCAGAATAATGGTATTAAGAAATACATAAATAGGTATTTTGTTCTGCAGTAAACTATTATAAAATCCAGTATAATAGTGATGGAAATTTTCTATCTCCCCTATTAATTCAAGAGGATTAGTGATCGTATATAGCAGATCAAACATTATGTTATAAGCAGTTTCATAACTAACTTTTTCATATCATTGTGAAGTTAATTTTATAAACCTCTGGTTTCAGGGAATTGTTTTAACTGTAGTACTGAGACCTTTTTTTAGATGTAAAACTGAGACAGCTTTCAGAACAAGAGAAAGTTTTCAGGGGGCAACTGGAGTTTTTCCATCATATTTTAGAGAGTGACATTATGTATCTATCAGTAATATAAACTATTTTGACTTACATGTTATGTATTTACCATATTGGTCCAGAAATTAAAGCATTTATCAAATACCATTTCTGACGGTATTCCAGGGTGTGTAAGAGATAAAATATATTTGGTGTGAGATTTTTATTTTTTTTTCCTAAATTAATCAGTTTATTGTTAGGCAGATTGTTCTTTTTTTTTTTTTTAAAATAAATTTATTTATTTATTTTTGGCTGTGTTGGGTCTTCATTTCTGTGCGAGGGCTTTCTCTAGTTGTGGTAAGTGTGGGCCACTCTTCATTGCGGTGCGGGGGCCACTCTTCATCGTGGTACGTGGGCCTCTCACTATCGCGGCCTCTCTTGTTGCGGAGCACAGGCTCCAGACGCGCAGGCTCAGTAGTTGTGGCTAACGGGCCCAGTTGCTCTGCGGCATGTGGGATCTTCCCAGACCAGGGCTCGAACCCGTGTCCCTGCATTGGCAGGCAGATTCTCAACCAGTGCGCCACCAGGGAAGCCCGAGATTTTAAAAATATCATAAAAAGCTTCTAATTTTCAAATTTTAAGTGAAAAATGGGTATGAATATTTGACCTGATGGCTTTTGTATGATACTTCAATATGCATTTTATTTCAAAAGGACAATAAGAATGATGATCCCAAGAACAGTTAATACTAGTTACAGGCATTCCAGCAAATGCCTAGCAGCAGATTAAAAGCAAACTAAAACAAAAATAAAAGATCTGCACGTTCTTTTGGATCAGTCATTTTAAGAGGAACACTTTTGGATGACAAGGCCACCTCCTCAGTATATTTTTCTCTGAACCCCAAGACCTCCCCTGTCATTCAACATGTTTTCATTCATTCTATGGGCCTCTCTTCTTCCCTTCATCCATTACTTTTCAGGTTCATTTAGTCCTCTTCTCCAACCTCTTTCTCTTGAAAAATAAATATTCCTCTGGGAATTATCGATTCCTTCTGTGATGTAAAATTAATAGTTTCAACATTTTATAACCTGGCTATTTACCTTCTCATGAATATTTTTAGGAGATGGTTTTAGATTCTATAATTAGAATTAATATGCATCTAGAGTGTTTTTGTTTGGTCTCAGGGACCATTTTTCAATTCTCGGTTATGTTTCCTCAGGCTCCCTTGCTACCTGATGGTCCTTTACATATGGTCATTTACAGCACCCGTGTTTCAAGAAGAACAGCAAATTTTACTCTATCCTTTGTCCTTAATCAGATTGCTAACTCAACCCAATCTTTATCTCCAATCTCCTTTGCTCCCCATTGGTGTTTTATTATTTTTCTAGCCCAGAGGAGCCAGACTTCTAGATTAGGTATTTCTTGAGTTTACATACTGTAATCTCATCTGCTCATTTCCTTAGGCAGTCATTGTACATTTGGTAATTCTATTATTATAGATCGTTATCTATGAAACCATTTTGCTTTCCCACAGGAATGTCTGGAACCCCTGCTGACCTATCCTTAAAGATTTAGTCTAAAATACATCTATATTTAATCAAAAAGTTTCAAAGAAGTAGATGTTTATTTCTGTAGCTGAAAAAATTAAGGTTTCTGTTTTTAATACTACACTTTGAATGCTTTCAACTTTCAGAGCTGTCAAAAGATTTTTATTTGTGTGTGTCTCTATATTTTATTTTTATATCTCTATAATATATACATATCTATATAGTTAATATTCTCTATTTTATTTGTATATGAGTATAAAAGAAAATGAATGGTATTTTTATAAAATAATCAACATACAAATGCCTAAATATTTTTTTTGTAAATAACTATGGTCTAACATTTTACGTAGCCTAAACACAGCTGTTTTCCTCTCTTGCTCTTTTGGGACTTTTTGCTTCTCATAGCATCAAAAAGGAAATCAAACTTGTACTTGACCAGCTAAAATGGATTTTACAAAGTATCTTTTAAAGACAGTTTCAAGGATCTTAAAGCAGGAGGAGATGTTAATATCCTTGAATAAAACCTGTTCCTTCCTGATAAAGACATTGAGGCAGAAGTTACATCCATAAGGAAATTGGGGACAGAGCAGGAAGTGGAACCCAGGTGTCCCATGTTCTGTCTAATACACCACATTGACTGAAGCAGCCCCTCAAGCCCTCCCTCAGTCTATATTTTATACACATTTCATATTCTATGTTCTAAACCCGCAGCACCTCAGAATTACCATATTGGATGTGAGAGAGAGGGGAGAAAAATTGGCTATCATATCTGCTGTAACTGTCAGATAGGAGCTGACAGTAAGTAGTAAAGTCAGAACCAAGTCACACAACCGAAATCCGGCAGCCCAAGGACATTCAGAAAAGTGGGGAAGAGCCTACCTATCTCAGAAGGCCCTGAAGTCACCACTGCATCATACAAAACTAAACTACTGTACTAGTAGGAAAAAAATCATTAAGAGACAGGTTAGATTATGTTCACTCTACATGATCTGGAAAAGCAGAGAAATGAATCTAAAGTTTGGAAAGATATAGGCAAAATGAAAAAAAATTCAACAGTCTAAACTTGTGACAAGTATGTATTACTAATGATGTTTCCTGCTTTTTAAAATATCAGTAGATATTAACCAGGCAAGAAGATCAAGGTGATTTTGTTTGTTTCTTTTTTTTTTTTTTTTGAGACTTTCTGTATTAGAAAAAGAAGAAAAGAAAAAAAATAATTATTTATTGGCTTTTTACTTAAAGCATTTTAAAGAGCTTTTAATGAACACTGTTGGGGAATTAGATAGAATCAAATATTGCTTATAGGAATAATTCAGCTAGCTGAGAAAATAATTCATAAGGAATTCTTATGCCTGTTAAGAGTGTCTGTCATCAGAAAGACAAGAGAGAACAAACACTGGCAAGGATGTGGAGAAAAGGAAACCTTTGTAAACTGTTGGTAGGATTGTAAAATGGTGAAGCCACTATGGAAAACAGTATTGAGTCCCCTCAAAAGTTAAAAATTGAACTACCATATGACCCAGCATTTCCTCTTCTGGGAATATGTCTGAAGGGAATGGAAATACTATGTCGAAGATGTATCTGCACCCCCATGTTTATAACAGCATTTTTTACAATAGCCAAGACATGGAAATGACCCAGGTGTCCATCAACAGATGAACAGATAAAGAAATTGTGGTACACGCACGTGCGCGCGCGCGCGCACACACACACGAATATTATTCAGCCATAAAAATAAGGAAATCCTGCCAATTGGGACAACACGAGTAGACCTTGAGGGCATTATGCTAAGTGAAATAAGTCAGACAGAGAAAGACAAATACTATATGATCTCACTTACATGTAGAATCTAAAAACAAAAAGTCACAGAAAAAGAGATCAGATTTGTGGTTACCAGAGGTGAGGGATGTGAGGTGGGAGAGTTAGATGAAGGTAATCAAAAGACATAAACTTCCAGTTATAAGTAAATACAGGGGATGTAATGTATAACATGATGACTATTGTTAACACTGCTGTGTGGTAGATTTGAAAGTTGTTTAGAGAGTAAATTCCAAGAGTTCTCATCACAAGGAGAAAAGCATTTTTTTCTTTTCTTTTCTTTTTTTTTTTTGTAACTGTATGAAATGATGGGTGTTAACTAAACATATCGTGGTAATCAAAGTTCACTATATATGTAAGTCAAGTCATTATGCTGTATACCTTAAACTTATTAAAAATAGAATTATATTTTGGGGAAAATGTTTATATATATTTGTAAGAACAGGTGCTTTAACTTCTGCACAACATACGAAGGTTTGACAGTGAGGCTGAGCCTGTTTCTCTGGGTGGGATGAAAGAGTCACAAATATTGGGGTATTTGACTAAACATGCAAAGCTCAAAATGTTGGCTTCAAGTACTTTTATCCGAATAGTTTGGGTTACCTTACTGGCCAAATTAACTGGGAAATTGCAAAATTTGTGCCGTTTAGAGATACACTTCCCATGAGAAGAGTCATTTTTTGGCATTAAGTAATTAATCTATATAAGTAAGCAGTTGCTGATTTTCTCAAAAGATGTTTAAAACCCATTGAATTTGTGCTTTAAAGCCCAGATATTATTACACAATATCACTTTCTTTGCTGTCACCTACCCCACCCGGCAGATACTCATTAATATAAAAAAATAGGGTATTAAAATCTTGGAAAGTTCTTTCTACATACATAGCTTTTTTTCTATTTTAAATTATCTTTGATTTGCATTATGCATTTCACATCAGCAGAAATGTTGAATTCCTTGTCACTGACACTCTCATTTTCGTGTGTTTGCACCTAGTCACCTGGGCAGCCTTGTAACTGTCCTCTCCAGGCAGCATATGCAATGGCTTTGGGACATCAGTGGAAGAAAGCCCTTTTGGATAGGCAAGTATCCGCGCTGCCCTGAGGGGGAAGGCAAGAACGCGAAGAGAACGTCTCCCTTCCTTAGGCCAAATAATTGTGGTTTACAATAATAAGCAATGGTTAGACAGTTGGACAGTCTGTCTTTTAAAACTCATCTTAATTACATAATACTTTCATTTATAGGCATCTAGCTCCAAGAAATAATGTGGAATGTGATTCAATTTATAAGTAAGAGAATTTTTAAAATGTTATTTCTAAAAGTAAAAAATTAGAAACAGTTGTAAATAGGAGATGGTGAAATAAATTACAGTGTAGCCATATGAAAGAATATTTAATATTTAATGCTTTTGTAAGGCATCAAATATTAAACACATGACAAAATACCTTATGTTTATGAATTCATTCAATGTTGAATGCATATTGCATATAAAATATGTAATGCACTGCATTTGTGGCAAGGTGCTAAGTGAAAAAGCACTGTCTACAGCCATATGAAGCATGAAATAATTTAGAATAAAAAAGAAGTGTATGTATGTGTGATATACATACATATATACTTATATGTATAGACACAAAAAGAAATAAGCCAAAAAGTTAGAAATTTATTTTGTATCTCCAGTTAAGAATTATAGATCTTAATTTTATCCTTTGTTTTCTGAAGTTTTAATATTTCTACAGTTTTAACAGTAATACAAATCTTTTCAAGCCAGTTTAGATATAGAATTCTCAGGGTGCACTGAAGTTACTATTCTTACCATCTCTCCTTAAAGGTATTGTATTTCAGGGAATTATAATAAATGCACTCTTGGCTTCTCAAAATCTCTGTGATACTCAGTGAGCGTCTAATTCTGAACTCATCTGAGAGTATTAAATTAAGGCTGGAAGATAAATTTTCTCTATGTCCACAATGACTGATGTCAAGGCTCTATCCCCAAAAAGTCCTTGGGCATAGCATCACCTGATCTATAATTCAAAGAAACAGTCCAGAGGAGACAGTCATTCCCAACCAAAAATACTTCATTTTATTCTACCCCAAAATATAGAATGAGAACCAGTGGGGAGAGGGTTACATGCTATGTAACAAAGACTGTTTTCATGGTCAAATTTGGTTTGGGAGCTGCCAGGCCATCCTATTGCAGAGGATTCTTTTCTCATGCTATTATTTTTATTTCTATTCTGAAAGACAGGAGGAGGAATGCTTCTTTAAGAAAAATTACAAGAGCTTTACAACATTGAAGTGTAATTTTCAAAAAACTGCCAGTGGGAGTAGAGAGACAAGTTGAGAAAAGCTGCTTTTTATTAGAACTGTAGCAGATTGAAAAAACCTTAAGCTCCAGACTAAAAATAATACTTAGTAAGCTACTTTCAAATATAAAAACCGAGACATTTAAATCGTGAGGGAGAAGAATAGACAAGAGTGTGATAGGAGTTCTGCCTGTAGGATACTATGAATAATAATTGCTATTTATTAAACACTTATATGTCATGAGCTTTATATGAGTTATCTGTTTTAATCCTCAAAACAGGCTTGGATATATTTAGATATACACTTCTGAGTTGAGAAAACTAAAACTCAGAGAACTCAGAGAGGTTAAATAACCTGCCCAAAGATGTTCAACTAGCAAGTGGTGGAGCTAGGATTTGGATTCCAGTCTGCCTGACCCCAAAGCCTTGTGTTCTCACTTGTGTCTCATAGGATTCCCAGGTCCTAGTCCTTGTTTTAGAACGTAGGCCTACATTTGTATGTGATTACTTAACTTCAAATAACAGGTTGATATGCTGTCCAATTGTAAATGTAATAAAATCCTATGACGCACTTCTTTGGTTCACATTAGGTTTGAATGACCAAGTGCATGCTGGCCACTGGGAGTGGATCGGCGGTGAACCTGTGACCTTCACCAACTGGAGGAGAGGGCCTCCTCAACGTTCAAAGCCTGGCAAGAACTGTGTTTTGGTTCAAAGACAAGGAAAATGGCAAACAAAGGACTGTAAGAAGGGCAGATCTCACAATTATATGTGCTCCAGGAAACTCTAAATGTAACTGGCCCTACAGGTGCCCACTTGGGATTTCTTACCTATTTATTTCCAGGATATGTGCACATGGCTCAATAGCAAATAGGGTGTCATGACTGACTGGTACATTTTTTTTTTTTTTTACTCATAGTGATTGAAGGATTCTATCTAGTAAAGAAGAAACACAGTTAAATAGTTCCGGGAAGTTTGATAAATGAATGTTACTTATAGGAAGAGATAAAATTTTTGCATCTCAATACCTTCCAAAATAAAACCCCAAGTATTATATGGCACAAGATTTGATTATTCCGGAGACCTCACTCCATATTTCAGTCAATACGAATTTCATGGTCCTTGGATGTTTTTTGGTCCCAATACCTCAAATGAGTCCATTCTGAAATCTATATTGCAGGTGCTTCTACTACTTCAATCTGAGGGAAGCTCACCCTGCCAGTTCATTAAATCAAGGTTGAACTGCAAAGGGTTGCTTTGTCCCTTTGGAGCCCTTTCACATGTGAAAGCTGAGAGGCTGTGGATAAAAAGGAGAATTCTCTGTGGTGAAAAAGGAAGGCTTTAGATGGAAGAATCTGGCAGATGGAAACTCATCTGCAAAGCTCTAGTTCAGGTAAGAATTCAGGGGCTACCTGTCCTTCTGAGGTCTACCCATCACTACTCACAAGACAGATCTCCTTTTCTAATAAGAATGGTGCACCATTCCAAAGCAAATGTTTGGGTTTCCCCAGCTTTACAGGGTCATGAGAAATTTGAAGTAACATGAGCCTTTCTCTTCATTCATGTTTATAGTACTGACAGGCATTTCTCAAGGACATTTGGAATAAAAAGCATATATGAATGATGATTAACATATGGAAGAAAAATATGACTTTCTCAAAAGTGTCCCAATGAACTGTGCTGATGAACAAAGAAAAGTAATACTGAAAACAGAGCTCTTGAAAGCCTATCTTCTCAGAAAGGATTTTGATACAATTTTGAGCCCTTAAATATTTAATATTTGTAGAAATGCCATGTTAACCTGATTCTCTAATGAAAAGGTACCTTATTAATTTATAATGGCTGCTGAGTGAAACATTTTGTAGCAGTGATGCATGTTGCAGCCTTGCAAGGACTCCCTTCTGAAATCAAGGTTTAATTACAGGAAATTAAAAATTAATTTCTAAACCATTTACTCAAAATTTTCCTCTTTTCATAATCCCTGAAAAATATGGTTATGCCACATGTGACTTGCTATATGAGCACCAGGGTCACTTCAGAATCAAAATGGAGTTATTAAGTGGACCAAAGTTTTGGTGCAGGTTTTATTATAAAAATACCCTGAGAGAAACTAAAAGTGACTGAAGAAATTCAGTCCCGTTTCTGGTTATAAAACATGACAGGCTTATTTTATTTGTGCTCATTTATCAAGATTTTGGTTAATAGAAATATTTACAAAAAGAGGTTGGAATGAGATTTAGACATTCTGCATCTTATTAAATTCCAACATCTTTGTGGAGTTGGGAGGCTCCTTACCTTAGATATCACAAGTAGGCTCTGGACTGCTGTGATACACAGGCCTTCTGTATGACACAAGTAGTTTCTGGTGTTTAACCAAAAGATGTAAAACCCATTCTCTGTATCAGTTCAAATCCCTTCTGATCCACTGGCTTCCGCCATGTGGAAAGGTGGGATGCCGAAGAAAGAAATGAAGAGTTGTTTACCTAAAGGGCTATATCCTAGGAGGGAAAGTAAAAGTTCAAGGAATGAGGAATATATTAGAACTATAGAACTATATTAACTAAAACTGGAAATCCAGAACCATGGCAACTATGTAGAACCTGATCAGCATGGTAGATTTTATTTTACATTCCTGCCATGACAATGATATTTAAATGTAATTGCAAATGTTAGCACAAAGAGAGACTGCTTTGATTTTTATAGCAACTAGAAATACTAGAAGAATATTTAAAATATTCTTGATCATGAAAACATTAATTCAGGCAAGTGTAGGTGCTGGGCAGTATTCATCATGACCTTCATCTCCTTCTCATGATTGGGCTTTGACTGATGGGGAAATAGAAGTAAATGATGGTCATGGGTCTTTCCACCTTGATTGGTTACTGTCATCCTTTAGGTTCTGGTGGGAGTGGGAAGGAAGGAAATGGAGTGATGGTAGAATGGCAATGGGAGGTTATACGAAAGGAGAAGAAAGGGAAGAGTGGAGGAAGAGATGAGGGTTGATTTGTAGCTGAGAAAGAGAGCATCAGAAGGAAGGACCTGAATGCCACCCAACTCTTCTCCCCAGACTTGAATACCGACTCAGGAAAAGTCCCAGTTAATCCAAGGGCATTAACTCAGCTCAATAGTGTGTAGCTTTTCAGAATCTTGTACCGTTGGTCTTCAACAAAAACATACATATATATATAGTATATATTTGCTAAGCATAAACTTAAAAAACATATGACAATCACTTCATCTCCTTCCAAGGAGTGGTAAAAATGAAGTAGGTGACATTTACTTACATTTTTGTTTGTGTTTATTTTTAAGACAGCCAAAAAGAATATGCACATATTTTCATTAACACTATGGTTCTGTGTAATTTAAATCATAAGCTGGTGCTGATTAATTTCTGTGACAAAGCAGCTTATTAAATATACTGTATCTAGAGTTGTATACAAATTAATAAAACTTATTTCTGGTTCTGAATCACTGTCCCTTTAGTGTTTAACATTTTTTATTTATTCTACCCATTGTAAGAAGAAACGGAGAAGAAAAGTCAACATGTATGTTTCATCCTTACTGTTTGGATCAGCCTTTCATTATACAGATTCCATCCATCCATCCATCCACCATCCATTCAACAAATATTGAATATGAAGTGCCAACCCTGTACCTGATAGTGTTCTGGATACTGGAGACGTGGAGTGAATGAGATAGGAAGGTAAAAGTATAAAGGCATAGTGCAAATATGCAAATTTCTAATAGTTCTTTTTAAGCATGGAGCTCTTTTTCTTAATCAGGGAGGAAGTCATTGATTACATTATCCCTTTTCAGAACTGGAGGGAAAGCCACACTGACACAAAGAGCTCAGGCTGTCTTTTGTTTTATTTCTCAACTGATTAAGAAGCTGGTGTTAACTTCCTGAATATATAATCTGGTCAAAGTGTTATTGATAGCAGCTGTCTCAGATTTTCTGTCTCCAGATCAAGTTAGGAACTAAAGTTTTCAAATCTAGGTAATTAATTTTGTAACAATTATTTTTTTCCAAGAAGACAAGCAGTGTGTGTCTGTGTGTCTTTGAGATTCCTGGAGTAACAGGAATGAAAATGAGAGACCTTTGATGTCATCTCATCTAATATCCCTTTTGTATAGCAGAGGACACTGAAGTCCTCAGATGTTAAAGTAGGAAGAGATCAGCACTAAAGCTACAGTCTTCCAAATCGTAGGCTGGATCTCTTCTGATTATCCCATGTGTTTATTACCACTCTGAGCAAATGGTTTTATTATGTTCAAGTAAGATATCTTTCAATGATGATTATGATGAAGTTAACCATATACTTGAAAACATTATTGTAAGTGAAAGAAGATGGACACAAGGCTGCATACTGAGTGATTCTGCTTATATGAATTGTCCACATTAGTAGATTACTGGTTGCCAGACGGTTGTTAGAAGGGGAAGTTGGAACTAACTGCTTATAGGTACAGGGTTCCTTTTTGAGGGAATGGAAATGTTCTGGAATTAGATAGTGGTGATGGTTGCACAACCATCACTGAAGTGCACACTTTAAAATAGTAAAGCTCGCACAGAGCCCTCAGCCACGCCGAGGTCTAGGCCACTGCACAGCTGGGCTGTATCCAAAGGGCCGCCACTGCGTGAGCCTTGCATCTAGAGATGCCCTTGCTGCCCTCAGAGCCACCCGCAGCTCACAGTGACTGCAGGAACTGCTGTCACCACCACATATTTGTCACTTTCAAAGAATTATAGTACTGTACAGCATGCCTCTCTCTTGGAATTGGAGAAACCACATTATCAGCCCATTATCATAGTAGGTGGACCTTCAAGATAGCAGAGAACTAAGACGTGGAGATCATCTTCCTCACCACAAATACATCAAAAATACATCTACATGTGGAACAACTCCTACAGAACACCTACTGAATGCTGACAGAAGACTTCAGACTTCCCAAAAGACGTGTGGCTGACAAGGTCTTGGTGCTCTGGCCTGGTGTCCCTCTGAGGTGGGAGAGCAGAACTCAGGATGTTGGACCACCAGAGACCTCCCGGCCCCACATAATATCAAACAGCGAAAGCTCTCCCAAAGATCTCCATCTCAACACTAAGACCCAGCTCCACCCAACAGCCAGCAAGCTCCAGTGCTGGATGCCCCATGCCAAACAACTAGCAAGACAGGAACACACCACCACACATTAGCAGAGAGGCTGCCTAAAGTCATAATAAGTTCACAGATACCTCAAAACATACCATCGGACGTGGCCCTGACCACCACAAAAACAAGATCCAACCCCACCCACCAGAACACAGGCACCAGTCCCCTCTACCAGGAAGCCTACACAACTACTGAACCCACTGGAAGCAGAAACCAAAAACAACGGAAACTACGAACCTGCAGCCTGCAAAATGGAGATCCCAAACACAGTTAGTTAAGCAAAATGAGAAGACAGAAAAACACACCGCAGGTGAAGGAGCAAGGTAAAAACCCACCAGACCAAACAAATGAAGAGGAAATAGGCAGTCTACCTGAAAAAGAATTCAGAGTAATGATAGTGAAGATGATCCAAAATCTTGGCAATAGAATGGAGAAAATACAAGAAACATTTAATGAGGACCTAGAAGAACAAAAGAGCAAACAAACAACGATGAACAACACAATAAATGAACTTAAAAATTCTCTAGAAGGAATCAATAGCAGAATAACTGAGGCAGAAGAACGGATAAGTGACCTGGAAGATAAAATAGTGGAAATAACTACTGCAGAGCAGAATAAAGGAAAAACAATGAAAAGAATTGAGGGCAGTCTCAGAGACCTCTGGGACAACATTAAATGCACCAACATTCGAATTATAGGGGTCCCAGAAGAAGAAGAGAAAAAGAAAGAGTCTGAGAAAATATTTGAACAGATTATAGTTGAAGACTTCCCTAATATGGGAAAGAAAATAGTCAAGTCCAGGAAGCTCAGAGAGTCCCATACAGGATAAATCCAAGGAGAAATATGCCAAGACACATATTAATCAAACTATCAAAAATTAAATACAAAGGAAAAATATTAAAAGCAGCAAGAGAAAAGTAACAAATAACATACAAGGGAATCCCCATAAGGTTAACAGCTGATCTTTCAGCAGAAATTCTGCAAGCCAGAAGGGAGTGACAGGACATATTTAAAGTGATGAAAGGGAAAAACCTACAACCAATATTACTCTACCCAGCAAGGATCTCATTCAGATTCAACAGAGAAATGAAAACCTTTACAGACAAGCAAAAGCTAAGAGAATTCAGCACCACCCAACCAGCTTTACAGCAAATGCTAAAGGAACTTCTCTAGACAGGAAACACAACAGAAGGAAAAGACCCACAATAACAAACCCACAACAATTAAGAAAATGACAATAGGAACATACATATTGATAAATACCTTAAATGTAAATGAATTAAATGCTCCAACCAAAAGACATAGATTAGCTGAATGGATACAAAAACAAGATCCACATATATGCTGTCTACAAGGTACCCATTTCAGACCTAGGGACACAGAAAGACTGAAAGTGAGGGGGTGGAAAAGGATATCCCATACAAATGGATATCAAAAGAAAGCTGGAGTAGCAATTCTCATATCAGACAAAATAGACTTTAAAATAAAGACTCTTACAAAACACGAAGAAGGACACTACATAATGTCAAGGGATCAATCCAAGAAGAAGATATAACAATTGTAAATATTTATGCACCCAACATAGGAGCACCTTAATACATAAGGCAAATGCTAACAGCCATAAAAGGGGAAATCGACACTAACAAAATCATAGTAGGGGACTTCAACATCCCACTTTACCAATGGACAGATTATCCAAAATGAAAACAAATAAGGAAACACAAGCTTTAAATGATACATTAAACAAGGTGGACTTAATTGATATTTATAGGACATTCCATCCAAAAACAACAGAATACACTTTCTTCTCAAGTGCTCATGGAACATTCTCCAGGATAGATCATATCTTGGGTCACACATCAAGCCTTGGTAAATTTAAGAAAATTTAAATGCTATCAGCAGTTCTAAGAGGGAAGTTTATAGCAATACAATCCTACCTCAAGAAACAAGAAACATCTCAAATAAACTAACCTTACACTTAGGGCAATTGGAGAAAGAAGAGCAAAAAAACCCCAAAGTTAGCAGAAGGAAAGAAATCATAAAGATCAGATCAGAAATAAATGAAAAAGAAATGAAGGAAACAATAGCAAAGATCAGTAAAATTAAAAGTTGGTTCTTTGAGAAGATAAGCAAAATTGATAAACCACTAGCCAGACTCATCAAGGAAAAAAAGGGAAGAGACTCAAATCAACAGAATTAGAAATGAAAAAGGAGAAGTGACAACTGACACTGCAGAAGTACAAAGAATCATGAGGGATTACTACAAGCAACTATATGCCAATAAAATGGACAACCTGGAAGAAATGGACAAATTCTTAGAAAAGCACAACCTTCCAAGACTGAACCTGGAAGAAATGGACAAATTCTTAGAAAAGCACAACCTTCCGAGACTGAACCAGGAAGAAATAGGAAATATGAACAGACCAATCACAAGCACTGAAATTGAAACTGTGATTAAAAATCTTCCAACAAACAAAAGCCCAGGACCAGATGGCTTCACAGGCGAATTCTATCAAACATTTAGAGAAGAGCTAACACCTATTCTTTTCAAACTCTTCCAAAATATAGCAGGAGGAACACTCCCAAACTCATTCTCTTAGGTCACCATGATGCTGATACCAAAACCAGACAAAGATGTCACAAAAAAAGAAAACTACACACCAATATCACTGATGAACATAGATGCAAAAATCCTCAACAAAATACTAGCAAACAGAATCCAACAGCACATTAAAAAGATCATACACCATGATCAAGTGGGGTTTATCACAGGAATGCAAGGATTCTTCAATATATGCAAATCAATCAATGTGATACACTGTATTAACAAATTGAAAGATAAAAACCATATGATCATCTCAATAGATGCAGCAAAAGCTTTTAACAAAATTCAACACCCATTTATGATAAAAAAGTATCCGGAAAGTAGGCATAGAGGGAACTTACCTCAACATACTAAAGGCCATATATGACAAACCCACAGCCAACATAATTCTCAATGGTGAGAAACTGAAACCATTTCCTCTAAAATCAGGAACAAGTCCAGGATGCCCACTCTCACCTCTATTTTTCAACACAGTTTTGGAAGTTTTAGCCACAGCAATCAGAGAAGAAAAAGAAATAAAAGGAATCCAAGTCAGAAAAGAAGTAAAGCTGTCACTGTTTGCAGATGACATGATACTATACATAGAGAATCCTAAGATGCTACCAGAAAACTACTAGAGCTAATCAATGAATTTGGTAAAGTTGCAGGATACAAAATTAATGCACAGAAATCTCTTGCATTCCTATAAACTAATGATGACAAATCTGAAAGGGAAATTAAGGAAACACTCCCCTTTACCACTGCGACAAAAAGAATAAAATACCTAGGAATAAACCTACCTAAGGAGAATGCAGCCCTGAATGCAGAAAACTGTAAGACACTGGTGAAAGAAATGAAAGATGATACCAACAGATGGAGAGATATACCATGTTCTTAGATTGGAAGAAACAACATTGTGAAAATGACTATAACCCAAAGCAGTCTACAGATTCAATGCATTCTCTATCAAACTACCAGTGGCATTTTTCACAGAACTAGAACAAAAAATTTCACTATTGGTATGGAAATACAAAAGACCCTGAATAGCCAAAGCAATATTGAGAAAGAAAAACTGAGCTGGAGGAATCAGGCTTCCTGACTTCAGGCTATACTACAAACCTACCCTAATCAAGACAGTATGGTACTGGCACAAAAACAGAAATATTGATCAATGGAACAGGATAGAAAGCCCAGAGATAAACCCATGCACATATGGTCACCTTATCTTTGATAAAGGAGGCAAGAATATACAATGGAGAGAAGACAGCCTCTTCAATAAGTGGTGCTGGGAAAACTGGACAGCTACATGTAACAGAATGAAATTAGAACACTCCCTAACACCATACACAAAAATAAACTCAAAATGGATTAAAGACCTAAATGTAAGGTCAGACACTATAAAACTCCTAGAGGAAAACATAGGAGGATCACTCTTTGACATAAATCACAGCAAGATCCTTTTTGACCCACCTTCTAGAGAAATGGAAATAAAAACAAAAATAAACAAATGGGACCTAATGAAACTTCAAAGCTTTTGCATAGCAAAGGAAACCACAAGCAAGACGAAAAGACAACCCTCAGAATGGGAGAAAATATTTGCAAATGAAGCAACTGACAAAGGATTAATCTCCAGAATATACAAGCAGCTCATGCAGCTCAATAACAAAAAACAAACAACCCAATCCAAAAATGGGCAGAAGATTTAAATAGACATTTCTCCAAAGAAGATATACAGATGGCTAACAAACACATGAAAGAATGCTCAACATCACTAATCATTAGAGAAATGCAAATCAACACTACAATGAGGTATCACCTCACACCAGTCAGAATGGCCATCATCCAAAAATCTACAAACAATAAATGGTAGAGAGGATGTGGAGAAAAGGGAACCCTCTTGCACTGTTGGTGGGAACGTAATTTGATACAACCACTATGGAGAACAGTATGGAGGTTCCTTAAAAAACTAAAAATAGGGCCTCCCTGGTGGCGCAGTGGTTGAGAGTCCGCCTGCCCATGCAGGGGACACGGGTTCGTACCCCAGTCCGGGAAGATCTCACATGCCACGGAGCGGCTGGGCCCGTGAGCCATGGCCACTGAGCCTGCGCATCCGGAGCCTGTGCTCCGCAACGGGAGATGCCACAACAGTGAGAGGCCCGCGTACCACAAAACAAACAAACAAACAAACAAAACTAAAAATAGAACTCCCATACGACCCAGCAATCCCACTACTAGGCATATACCCTGACAAAACCATTATTCAGTAAGAGACATATACCACAATGTTCATTGCAGCACTTTTTACAATAGCCAGGACATGGAAGCAACCTTAGTGTCCATCAATAGATGAATGGGTAAAGAAGATGTGGCACATATATACAATGGAATATTACTCAGCCATAAAAGGAAACGAAATAGAGTTATTTGTAGTGAGGTAAATGGACCTAGAGTCTGTCATACAGAGTGAAGCAAGTCAGAAAGATTAAAACAAATACCGTATGCTAACACATATATATGGAATCTAAAAAAAAAAAAAAGGTTCTGACGAACCTAGCAGCAGGACAGGAATAAAGACGCAGATGCAGAGAATGGACTTGAGGACACGGGGAGGGGGAAGGGTAAGCTGGGACGAAGTGAGGGAGTGGCACTGATATATATACACTACCAAATGTAAAATAAATAGCTAGTGGGAAGCAGCTGCATCACACAGGGGGATCAGCTCAGTGCTTTTTGACTACCTAGAGGGGTGGGAGAGGGAGGGTGGGAGGAAGACACAAGAGGGAGGGAATATCGGGATATATGTATACATATAGGTGATTCACTTCGTTATACAACAGAAAGTAACACACCATTGTAAAGCAGTTATACTCCAATAAAGATGTTTAAAAAACGGTAAGTTGTATGTTATAGGAAATATTTCTGAAAAAACGCTAGTAAAAATCACCATGTAAAAATGTATTTTAGAGAGCTATAAGCGTGTTGATGTATTAGCTGTGTGTTTACGTAATTCATCCAAGATACTTTTTCCAGTCTTTGCCCCAAGTCTCTCTCAGGTTTTTTATTTGTTAATACAGTTGGTTAAGGGAAAGAAAATACTGATTCGACATATTTTAAAATTTAAGGTACTGCTTTATTGATCTTCCTCCTCTTTCCCGCTATTAATCATGGGACAACAGTTACTGATGGCGGAGTGTTTCTGTAATATCCAGAATGCCATGATTTTCTTAAAATTTATTTTATAAGTCTTCAGAAAGGATTGCGCAGGAAATGAATAGACTATCCCCATAACTTACACATATAACTGTTCATTTTGAACAGTTTTTATAGGTCTTATATTCTGCTAGGCAATAAAGTTTAGTTTATCCTAAGACAGAAAGGAACAAAATCAACCAACACTTCCATTAAAGGCCTTATGGTAACCTGCAATACTTTTTCCAAGCAATGAAGTATGAGTTCACCTTTCACTTCTATCCCCATCTGTATTATTGCTTCCTACAGGTAATCACTGCCAACTTATCCTACAGAAGAAAAATGGAAAACAATACACTGTCCTAAAACTAGTCAAAAAGGAAGCTGCAGTGGCTATGTTATCAGAAAATTTTAGAGCAAAGAGTATTTACCAAGGATAAATAAGGTTAGTTTATAATTTAAAGGAGCCAGTACATCAACAAAACATAATAATCCTAAATAGTCATGCAGCTAATAACAAAATTAAAAATAGAGGTGTAAGGAGACATAGACAAATCTCTAATTATAGTCGGTAATGTTAATACCCCTCTCTCGATGATTGATAGAACAAGTAGGCAGAAAATCAGTAAGGACAGAGAAGTATGGATACTGTTAACAAATTAACCTAGCAGATGTTTATAGAACACTCTACCCACAGACAGCAGCATATACATTGTTTGCAAGTGCACATGGAACATTTACCAGGGCAGACCATACTCTAGGACATAAAATGGGTCTCGATATACAAAATATGTTCACTGGCCACAATGGAATTAAATTAGAATTCAGTAACAGAAATATCTCTGGAAAATCCGTAAGTGTCTGGAAGCTAAATTATAGACTTCTTTAATGCTGGATTAAAGAAGAAGTCAAAGGGGAGCTTAAAAATTATGGTGAACTGAATTAAAATGGAAACACATCAACGATTGTAGGATACCATGCAGTACTTACAGGGAATTTTGTAGCACTAAATGCCTATATTAGAAAGGAAGAAAGGTATTACCCTCAGCTTCCACTTTAAGAAAATAGAAAAAGAAGAAAACATAAATAAGGAAATGAAAAATACCAGATCAGAAGCTAATGAAATAGCAAAACAGGAAATCAATAGGGAAAATCAGTGAAACCGAAGCTGATTTTCTGAGAATATCAATGAAATTGGTAAATCTCTAACCAGACTGATCGGGAAAAGATGAGAAGAGGACACATATTGCTAATATCAGGAATGATAAGTGACATCAGGTGACAGCACTACATATTCTATAGCTACTAAAAGAAAAATAAGGGACTATCATAAACAACTTGTATCAATAGACAGCTTAAATGGTCAAATTCCTTGAAAGAGACAAACGACCAAAGCTCAATCAAGAAAAAATAGGTAACTTGAAAAAAGCCTAGAACTCTTACAAAAGTTGAATTTGTAGTTTCTCACAAATTTCCAGGCTCAGATAGCTTCACTATTGAATTCTGCAAATATTTAAGGAAGAAATAGTACCAAATCTTTATAAAACTCAAAAAATCACAGAGGAATGAATACTTTCTAACTCATTCTGAGGCCAGTATTACTCTGACAGCAAACCATACAAAAGTATTGTAAGAAAAGAAAACTTCAGACCAACATCCCTCATGAATATAGATGGAAAAATTCTAAAAAATTTTTACCAATTAAAATCAACAATACATACAAAAGGATAATACATCTTGACCAAGACACTTAAGAAAATGACAAGCTACAGACTAGGAGAAAATATTTACTATGCATATATCTGATAAAGGACTTGTATCCAAACCATATTTTTTAAAAACTCCAATATAGAGAATATAAGACTATATTATATTTCTCTAGTAACTAGTGATGTTGAGCATCTTTTCATGTGCCTCTTGGCCATCTGTATGTCTTCCCTGGTGAAATGTCTATTTAGGTCTTCCGCCCATTTTTTAATTGGATTGTTTGGTTTGTTTTATATTGAGCTCCTTGAGCTGTTTGTATATTTTGGAGATTAATCCTCTGTCGTTTCATTTGCAAACATTTTCTCCCATTCTGAGGGTTGTCTTTTTGTCTTGTTTATGGTTTCATTTGCTGGGCATATGGCCGATTCACTTTGGTGTACAACAGAAACTAACACAGTATTGTGAAGCAATTATACTCCAATAAAGATCTATTTTTTAAAGAAGATTATATTATTAAGAAATCAATAATAATTTTTTAAATGGGCAGAAGATTTGAACAGATACTTCACCAAAGAAGATATATGGATGGCAAATAAATACATGAAAATATGTTCTCCTATTGTTCAATCATTAAGGAATTATAAACTAAAGCCACAATGAGGTAGTATTACACTCCTACTAGAATAGCTAAAATTAAAAAGGCCGACTGTACTAAGTGATGGTGAGGATGTGAAGGAACTGGAGCTCTCATACACTGCTGGTGGAAATATAAAACAGCCCCACCCCTTTGGAAAACAATTTGGTTGTTTAAAAGTTAAACTGTATATGATCCAACCATTCCACTCCTACGAATTTATACAAGAGAAGAAAATACATATCTCCGTTCAAAGACTTGTACATAAATGTTCATAGCAACTTTATTTGTAACAGCCAAAACTGTCAACAGCCAATTGTCTATTATGTGAATGGATAAATAAATTATAGCATATCCCTGCAATGAAATACTATTCAGGAATAAAAACAAATGAGACATTGCTACAACATGGACGATTGTTAAAATACTTATGCTGAGTGAAAGAAGCCTGACAAAAAAGAATATATAGTGTATATGTACTCCATTTATAGAAAATTCTGGAATGTGCAAACTAATCTATGTTGACAAAAAGCAAATAAGGTGTTATCTGGGAATAAATGAGGAGGACAGGAAATGGCAGAGGAAGGGATTGCCAAGGGACAGAAGGAAAGTTTTAGGAGTGATGGATATGTTCACTATTCTGATTGTAGTGATAGTTTCACAGATATGCACGTGTATACATATACGCACATATATGTCTAAATCTATCCAACTGTACACTTTAAGTACATTTTGGTTTTTGTTTATCATTTATCCTTCAATAAAGCAGTATAAAGAAAGAGAAACAATGAAATAATCTCTACAACACAGTGGAAATTTTTCAAAAGAAAATGAAAGCTATATGCATGAGGATATCTTTATTTCAGGGCAATAAAAAATTGGAGCAAAGTTATATGATTTAAATGTCCAATGACAGAAGAATGCTTAATGGAATATTGCCTCCATTAAAATAATAATTCTATCCCATAATGTTAAAGTAGCAGAATTTAAAATAATATATGCACAAGTTTAATAGCTATATTGCAATAGGCAAACTGACCACGGAGAAAAGCATGAGGTAGGTTTAGATCTCAATCCCACCACTGACTAGCTATGTATCCTAAACTTAGGTTTCTTATCTAGAAAGTGGGAGTAATAATAGCTTCCTAAAAAATTGTGAGAATTAAATGTGAAACTATGAAGAATATGCCTAGGACAGAGTAGGCATTCAATGAAAGGTACCTTTGTAAAAGTTGAAGAGCTATGAAGTGTGAGTGTGTGAGTGTGTGTGTGTGTGTGTGTGTGTGTGTGTGTGTAATGCATAGTACTTGGAAGAGGGTGACAACTTCAAGCAGTGTTGTCCTTACCAGTAAGCAGGGAAGGAGGAGCTGGGGAGTAAGACAGTTGGGGTTTTAAAGTTGCATTTTCCAGTAAGAACTTTCCCATGTATTAGGATATTTTGTTGAATATAGAAATGTTTCCATTTGTTGGAAAAATCCAGAGTTTTCTTTCTTTTTAAAACCTCAATATGCCTTGCTTTCAGGCATGATCTATGATACACAAATCTCATTGTAAAGAGAGACAAGTTAGGGGATAGTTTTTCCCCTGACAGAAAGGATTGTTTGTTTTGCTAAAGGATTGTTTGTTGCTAAGGACTTGGATGATAGTTGTTTTCTAAGAATGGCTCTGCAGTGAGGCCATATTTTCAAAATTCCCTTTTACATACAAAAGTAACACACTTGCTGCATATATTGAGTGTTCATCAGGCCTCCAAATGAATATGTAAATGGTGCTAGATGGAGAAAAATGTGGTTTGGGGTGTACAAGAGTCAGGGAGGATTCAGACTAGAAGCTGAAGGACAGAGAAAGCCAGCTGAGACTGGCTCCCAGTGAATCACCTTCTTGCCTACAGATTTCCCACCCAGCAGAATCCTTAGGTCATTTTGGTGACTAGCTGCGAATAACAGGCTTCTAAGAGTTTCAGATTTGAATCGAGTCACATTTGAACTTTTGCACATGTGACTAAGGTGTGCCCAATTTTATAGCAAACTTGGACCCAGGGTCAGGTACACAAAGGCAAGCCTTACTGGAAGTTTCTGCTTTGCTTTTGCATTTTATTGTCACGATTTTTCACGGTTTGTCTTATACCAACTTGTTACTTAATTCCCACACCTTGGAGGGAAAAATGTGTAATATTTTAATATTTATATTACAGATACTTAACATTATGTTTCTGCATAGGTGTTGCCAAGAGAGCAAAGCCAACCTTTATTTATAGAGGGTAGAAAATATAAATCTGTCTAAAATCTTTTGTGAAATAAAGGTCTTAATATTTCCAGAGTTGATTTTGGTGCCTACTCTTGGAGAGGCTTAGAGAAGCGTTGTGAATACAATGTACCATTGTTTTAGGTTTCCTATCCACGACTTGCTTTTTTCCCCAACTTCCCTCTCTTTTGGCAACTTCGCCTCGCATTCTGTCCTACATTTGGCCCCGAGACAGTTGAAAGCTTTGCAAGTTGATTTTCCATTCCCATCTGAATTTTAGCTTAGCCGTGGAACTGTTTTCCATGTGTTTTTAATCATTTGTCCATGTGTTATGAGCTTATAGGGACAATATGTTTCCCCCAATCTGCCTGCATTGTATAAGCAGAAACTGGCAAGGTGGCCAGTGGGGGAACAGTTTTCAAAAGTTGCCCCCTACATTCATTTCTGTTGGTGATACACCATCCCCATCTTCCAACTGGAGGGAAACAATTTACAAGCTGCATAAAGTTAACTAACACAGAGTCCACTGGCCTGAGTTGCCTTTTTTCAAAGTATAATTATCTTTCGGAAGAGATTTGCCTGGGAACCGTGGCTGGTATGACAAAGTTCAAAGACCTACTCTGAGACTGTGGCCAGGCTGGGAAATAAAGTTTTATTCTGAGCCTTCCGAGACTCAGTGGAAATTTGATTTTAAAATAGGGTCTAAACACAGAGAATTAAGGATAAGTTCTCCAGGACAAAGAGATACCTCTTAGAAAGTAAAGCACAACAAGGACCCATGTCAGAAATTGCTGTCCAAAATTTTTACTGGATTTGGTATGTTAAAGCAAACATTCATTAAAAAAAAAAAAAAAAAAGCAAACTTTCATTAACCTAAGTGTAGAGCAAGGAGCCAGGAACAGGAAAGAAACAAAAATACATTAAGCAAAATCCCTGTTCTCGAAGTCTGTGTCAGACTGCTGTCAATGCAGTCTCCAGCAAACACAGACCTTGCCTCCAAGGAGCCTTCTCCCCCGGTTGGGAAGACACACATGCAGCCAAATTAAATCAATGCTGAGGAATTGCTAACTGGCAGAGTAAAGAAGGGACTTGGCTTCCGGAGCCCCAAATAAATCCTGGTGTTATGGGAGAGGTGACTCCCTGTAAATGCTCTACTCCCCAGAAAGCTGGCTGGATGGCAGATCTGCTCTTGGAGGTTAAAATTTCAGGTTTCTCGTAGCTCTTTTGCCTACTCTGACCTCCCTTTCTTTCTCCATTTTATTTAGGACCAAATTCATGAGAAGTGAGTTTCATGTTGCAGAGAGTTCCAATAGCTGCACGGTGGCATGGGTGATCCTGGGAAGAAAGATTTAAAGGAGGGCTGCGGCAAAAAGCTAGACTTCGGTGGGTTGATATGTCAGTGGACGTCAGAAAGTAGAGTTTGGGTTTGGACAATTCTTTCCAAAGTTTGCCTGGGAAGGCAGAAGACAATACTGAAGAAAAGAACCTGGAAACCTTTATGAAATCAAAGAGACATTTTTAAAACTTGAAAACAAGGACACACTATATAAATGCTAGTAAGAGGCAGCCAGTGGAGTGAAGGGAGTTTGATGATATGGGACGAGACTATTAATAAAGTAGGTTGGAAAGGGTGGATTTCAAGAGCAGAGTGGAAAGGAGGAATGAATTGTTGTAGTTTGATGATAAAGTCAAAGGAAACGCTCCCATCTGATGGCTTCTATCCTTCTCTGTGGAAGAAGGGGTGCGTTCATTTGCTGAAAACGTTGAAAGAGGCAGAGCAGTCAAAAGTTTGAGATTATCAGAGAAGATTTTTAAATAGCCTACCTGGAAAATGAAGAGAGAGTTGACTCGAGTCATACAAAAGACTGCTGGGCAGAATTGAGGGTTCAGTTAAGATGGGAGATCATTTATATGGAATCAATTTTCGCCATTTTGTAATTGTCTCTGCCAGAATTCCATAGCCCAGAAGTGGTCCAGGAAAGAGGGACAGCTGGGTGTTTCCAGGGTTGGAATTTTACTAGATCATGCAAGAGAAAGAAAAAGGGATGAAGAAGTTGGGAATATTGCAAAAATTTGAAGTGATGGGCCATGGATACAAGCTGGATAGGGAAGGAAGTGAAGACCAGAGGATTTATATTCATTCATTCACAAATATTTTGAACATCTATTACACAGAAGGAACTCTTTTAGGGCCTGAGATGGTGACCGAGAAAGGCAGAGCCCCTACTTTCATGGACTTTAAAATCTAAAGTGGAGACAAATGTTAAACAAATGTTCATAGAAGTAATTATTTAACTGCAATTGTGGTAGCACTATTATAAGGGCAAAGCAGAAAACAGATGCTGTGGAAACAACTGAGAGAACGGAAACAACAGAAGGTTGTCCTGAGAGAGCGGAATGTGAAATTTACCGTTTAGAGGTGGAGCAATTCCTGGGAATAACAGGGGTGTGAATGTAAAGGGGATGGAGAGGCCAGGCGGAGTGGAATCATCAGATTTCAGCCAGGGTACTGAATAGGACATCATGTAATACTGATGGCATGTTATTGGTCAGACCCATCCATGTGAATCCTGAAGTTACCCAGGGTAGTAACAGGATCTGGGGTGAAAAGAAAGGCAATGAGCCAGATGAGGAAAGCATGGCAGGTGGTATTTTTTCTGGCACGGTTTAGGGACATGAAGTTAAGTACCTGAGATCATGAGGCTTAATAAACTGTCAGGCCGAGCCAGAGTTTTTCTGGCTTCAAATCTGGAGTTACTCCCACTTACATTACTCTTTCTGAGAGCAGCTTTCTGCAAAATGAGAAATGATCCAGGTAAATTTTAAGGATTAGGAAGAAGGAGCATGACAGATGTTTATCATCAGTGAAGGCATCCTGGACTAGCTATAAATAGAGGCTGTAGGCAGTGGGGGATGGATGGATGGTGGGGCACATAGTGAAGTCGCCTTGGCTGCCTTGGCCTCCTTCTCAGATTTGTAGGAGCCCTCTATGAGATCCTGGTAAGTAGCTTATTTGTCAAATTTAGGTATTGTCCATGACTTGTGCATAGTAATAGATACATCCCCAGTTGCAAAAAGTAAAATGCTTCTTTACGGTGTGGGAGTGTTTTGGACAGAGAGCAATAAGATCACTGAAACTGCTAACAGAATAATCTGACCTTAAAATGTAATGCTGAGATCAGTGCCGAAGAGTGGAAATGGGGAAATTTTATAATATGGTACACCATTTGGTATTTGTCCTTTTCTATTGTCTACATATTTTTTCTCTTTGAGTGATGTATTAGTTTGTTACGGCTGCCATAACGAAGTACTACAGACTTGGTGGCTTAAACAATAGAAATTTATTTTTTCACAGTTCTAGAGGCTGGAAGTCCAAAGTCAAGGTGTTGGTAAGGTTGTTTCCTTCTGAGGGCTCTCTTCTGGGAATGTAGACAGCCGTCTTCCCCTTATGTCTTTACATGGTCTTTCCTCTGTGTGTGTCTTTGTCTCAATCTCTTTTTCTTATGAGGACATCAGCCTTATTGGATGAAGCCCCACCCTAACGGCCTCATTTAAATTTCATTACCTCTCTAAAGGCCCTATCTTCAAATACAGTCACATTCTGAGATACTGGGGGTTATGACTTCAACATGTAAATTAGGGGGAAGACACAATTCAGCCCATAAGCGGTAACAATTTTAAACGATTGAACATAAATAAGTTGACAACACTGATGGCCTCCACAGCAGGACAGGAAGCCTGGGAGTTCAGAGGAATATTTACTTTTTACCATACAATTTTTTGTATAATCTCAATTTTGTTGCTACACCTATTTATTACCTAATCAAAAATAAAAGAAAAAATTTGCATGACATCTATTGCACTACCTGGTGCAATACTTATTTGCAAATGTTTATTGAATAAAATTAGTAGAAACACAGTGTGACAGTCCACGGTGCCTTTGGGATTTGGATCTACCTGAAAGTCCCTGATTAGTGCTAGGAATGTTGTCTGCCTAGGTTTTCCTTGTGTAACTCATTTTGAATAAGCTATACTCTCCCTCTAGATTGCAAACTTCATTAGGCCTGGACAAGGACACCCTCACTATTTTATCCTTAGGACCTAGCACAGAGCTGGCACTCAGATATATGCTGTATGAATGAGTGTATCCATGAGTTCAATAAGTGAAGTAGCTTTGGGGAGGTAGGCCTTCCTAATGTTTTCTTTCCATAGAAAGTGGAAAGGAGGGGAGTGGAGAGGGAGAGAGAACTATGTTTTAAATAATTTACTAAACTAAATCATGATAAGAGGTTTAAGGGGAAACCACGTACCCTAATTTGCTGTCTTCCTTGTCCTTTGGAAAAGAAGGGAAAGATTTTGCCTTCTTTTGAGTTCTTTTTAAATAATCTAAACTCCCATGGTCCTGTGGTTATTCTCTATTTTGAAAAGAGAGAGAGTTTTGAGGCAATGGCATGTACCCTAGACAGATTTCTTCCACAAAGCCATCAGCCCAAATTCCCCTTTCTGTCTCTCAGTTTTAACTCTAATGCCTATCTCCTACCCCAACGCTGCCTCTCACCTTTTGTTGATTTAGGTCTGGGGTTTTTACAAAAGAATTGAGTTTCTCTGTTTCCGCTTAGAGAGCACTGGACTGCTTTTAGCTCCTTTCTGAGAGTCTGTAAGAGGGACAGGAAAACATAGCTGTTACTGTTCTCTCACAGGCACACTGGGAGCTCCACCCAGTCCTGAAGACATCCTAGTGCCTAGGAAGCCAGGTCAAGTTGAACTCAGAGTTCAGATCACGCGGAGCGTGAGTTATAAATCGGAAAGAATGAAGGATGGGATTGGACCCTCTGGCTCGCACGAAGGCTTGAGGTGGTCCCAGAAAGCAGATTTAGGCAGACTTGGGCTCATGAAAGCTCAGGCCTGCCTTCCGCTGTGGCATTTGGTACTAAGGACACCAGCAATTTGTGGTGCTCTCTCCACACAGCGGCTCCCTGCTGTGTCTGGAGACCCCCTCCACACCTATATCTCCATTTGGCTTCATCCAAATTGGGAGGTCACTGTATGCTTGTATGACTGAAGACCCACACCAAAATGTTTATGTTTTTAAGCATAAACTATAATGTACCACATACACAGCTTCAGAACTGATGTAAGGACACAGTGGTGAAGGGAGAATGTCATCTGCTGTTAACTGTAAAAGGCAGGGGTTGAAGATAGACTCCTGTACCGTAGTACTCGTCACAGAAGGCTTTACTTTGCTAGATTTACCCTTCAAGATATTTGCACATTTTCTCAACAGGAGTGACAGAACAGCAAAAGGAAATGCTCCATGAGTAATTTTTAAATGACATTTATAAACACCAAAATTAGTATCAGGAGAAGAGGGGTTTAGGACTAAGGAAAGGATAAATAGGCATAACTGACATCCCTACAGCTAATTGAATAAAGTTATAAAATGTGTGATACCACTAGACTACTTGAGGGCAGGAAGTAAGTTTTCATCATTTTCTATCATATTCTAGTATCTAATATGATGCTTGGCCCACAAAGTGAGTCTTCTACAAATTTTAATTCAAAAGAAATTATTTGAATTGTACCCTATGTTCAGAGACAAGCAACCTGAGACCTCGAGTAGAATTTCTGGAATAGTCTTCAGTCTGGGGAAAAACTGTGATTGATGGCAATGGAACTTCAGGCACGAAAACGTAAAGTCTAAAAGGAATCAGGAAACCTATCATAGTTAGCTCCCACACCATATTTATAATTAAGTGGTCAGCTAATATAAATTATGTCATTTATATTTAGAGTGGCTAGCTCTGGAAGGCCTATTGCATTGGATGGCTGAGGGAAATTAAGAAATTCAAACAGCAGGCAACTTTTAAAAAGCACTTTAAAAGAAATGGCAAATACTAATGTTCATTTAGTATGAATCAACTGTACCTTAAGTAATACTAGCACAGGTTCTATGGGTACTTGGTACAAGTAAAGTATATCTCTTCTGATAGATTTCTGGAAAAATGATGGTTCATTTAAAAATAATTCATTATTGTAGGTAAAAGGACTTGACGCTTTGTCTCACAGAAATCATGCCTGACTATTAAGAAGAACACTAGTGTCTGAAAAAAATATTCAAATGGATCACTTCTTGGAAAGAAAGATTAATCGGTACTGAAAAAAAGAGAAGGGCATGTTCCAGGCTTACGTGTGTTACTGAAAGCAAACAATATGGTGATTAAATTAAAAGGGGAGAAATACAAGCAAGTACTGAGTCAATTCCCAATGGAAATACTGTTCAGTTAGTGTAGAGGGTAGCTTGAACTCAACTCTGGGGTTCCATTTTTGTGGATGTGTTCCTTTCTCATACCCTCATCTGATTTATAACATTTTTGAATGATAGTCATCTAACAAATTTTCCTTTGATCCCTGAAGAGTCATGTTTGCCTTCATCTTTATTTAAGCTGGTCATCAGTTACTGCAGAATAAAGATGATGTGGATTCTGTAAGGTAAAGAATGGACCAGCCAGCTTCATGCCCAGAGCTATCAAACCTGGTTCTTAGAATCCACGTTCTCAAGTCTGGCTCTTTGTTTAGAGAAATTAAAAAAAAAAAAAAAAGTCAATAGGGTGGCTTGAGGGAAAGACACTTCCCCATCCTCAGTGAGGGCTAATGAGCTGTCAGTCTATTACTTAGGATCCTGTGAGAAATTTGTGAACAATTGAAAAAGCTTATCTGATGATTGACCAGTTGTGAAATTTAGCACCAAGTGTTTGATTCTTAAGGTGAGGGGATTACTTGGGAATTGTGAGTTTCCATGTGTGGAAAAGGAGAATATACTCCCTTTACTGTTACCATGCAAAAATCAACAACCCTAACCACATCTCAGTAACAGGGAGTGTCCTCTGCTCAACGAACTTAACATCCCTCTATTTCTTCCTTTCTTACAACTTTTATATACTTCTTTGGCTGCTTCTCTGTGTGTGTGTGCGTGTGCGTGTGCGTGTGCGTGTGTGTGTGTAGAGCCTAACAGCCTGATCTTTGGCTAAATGTATGCGTTAATTTTTATCTGATATACTTCTCTCCTTAAAACATGTCTGTTCTATCCCAGCACAAAGCAGATGCACCACATAGTAAGGACCTTACTCTGGTCCTTCTAACAACAGTGATGGGAAATCCGGGCAAAGAATGTGTTGTTTTCACAAATACTGCTCTTTAAATCTCAGACGATAAAGTGTCAGCTAATTACCCCCTGGGTCCCCGGCTTTCACTGAGGCCTTCTAAAATACACAAAACCAAAATGAAGGCAGGACACCATTAGCACTACATAATTCAAGCAAACAAGGAATGTGTTTACTCTGCCTGGCTACTGACCACCTGCCTTCCCATCCCACAAGGCAGGTATCTATATATAGCATCTCCCTGTTCACAGTCCTGCAGAGAGTGAACCTCTTTTGGGGCCTCACCATCTGTGAATCTGCAAGAAGCTTCGGCCCCGACAGCATGCATCTTCTCTTCCTTCAGCTGTTGCTACTCCTGCCTCTAGGGAAAGCTGCAAGGCACGGGGATGGCCGCCAGAGTCAGAATTCTGTTTCTCTCTTGCTCCTAGAAAGGCATCGCAGAGAGCTCTCCTTGGGCAACCATGAGGAAGCTGAGGAGAAGCCAGATCTGTTTGTGGCAGTGCCACACCTAATAGATGCCAGCACTGCAGGGGAAGGCCAGAGGCAGAGAGAAAAGATGCTGTCCAGGTTTGGGAGATTCTGGAAGAAGCCTGAGAGAGAGCTGCACCCACCCCAGGGCTCAGTCAGTGAGCAATTCTTCCCTGGGACCCAGGGTCTCACTCAGCCAGAGGATGGGATGCCAATGGAGAAATCTCCTCTTCGGGAAGAAGCCAAGAAATTCTGGCACCATTTCATGTTCAGAATGAGTCCAGCTTCTCAGGGGATCATCCTGCCCATCAAAAGCCATGAAGTGCATCGGGAGACCTGTAGGACGGTGCCCTTCAGCCAGGTATTTGTTCTGGGTGGGGAAGGGGATCCAGGTTTTCAGGAGCGGGTGGACAGCTGGGACAGGTGGAAAGTAGGGGACGAATGTGCCAGGAGCCCGAGTCTCACCTCATTCCCAGATTTGGTCCTCGGGCCTTCATCAGTGGATTTGGCAAAGTATGATCATACTCCCTACATTTCCTTCCAACCTTGGAAATGCTGCAAGAATGGTATGATGGTACTTCATATTGATGGCATAGAGCTTTGTTTTATGGGGATGTATTTATTTATTTCTACATCGGGGTGGTCTTATCTGGAGAGGTAATTGACTGTACCCCCAGTTAGGAAGTTGGGGATTTAGAGCAATCACTAGAACTTCTCTCTAGCTACATCTCTACACTCTATTAGGACATGGATGAACAGGTGGATTCCATCTGTAGATAAGATGGGATACATTGGACTCCTCCCCAGACATGCATGTATGGTGGTCTTAACCCCTGTATTTCACACCTAACTACTTCGTAGGTCTATAAAATATGTTGAGGTTGTCAGGCAGAAGTTGCCATGTTAGTTCTAGCATTACTATCACAAAAATGATTTAACGTATTTTCTCATAAGCTTTCAAAAAGTAATCTTGATGTGAAATCACATTTCCTCCTCTTAGAAACACCTGTTTCCCAGTTCATGTTGGTTGGCTGATTTGCAGTTATTATGATTGATTCCACACTATTAAGACAAAGGAGCATTCTACTATCTACTGCCTCCAGTCAGTCCTGGCAAAGCCCACACTCCAAATGTTAAATTAAAATTGAGAAATTGCATCAGGTCCTTAAACACAAAGATACTGAACCAAAAGCAATGCAGGATAGAGTAAAATTTTACAGTCCAGTAAAGCTACACAATTAAGCAGGCAGTATTATAAGGTAATTGACTGTGCAAGGCAGTTAAGTATTCTGAAAAGGCAAGGATATGTAGCAACGACAAGTCAATGATCAAATAATAATGACTGCTTTGTTGGCCCATGTATAATTAAAAAATTGCTCCTAAGAATTGGGCGATCAAATTTCCTTTGAACTCTTATTTTGAATTCTATCACTAATTAAATTAAAAATAAGGTGTTTGGCTCATATATTTTGAAGGGCACATAAAGCTAGGTGTATGGGGTTATGGGAGATGCAAAGATGATGTCATGCATGATGATTTAGAGGCACAGGTGCTGCAACTTTGCTCCATGCAACTTAATAGATTTGAATGTACTATAAGCGCTGTAAAATAGGACAGAATTAAACTCTGGATGTTCTGATCTATTCTATGAGCAATTGAACAAACATGTATTGAGAATATATTTTGTACAATGCACTGTGAAGAGTAGAAGGGTAAGGCACATTACTTATAAGAAGCTAACCATTAGAATTTTCAGACAGGTAACACCCAATTAGACAAAATGTCTTAGAGTTTGGCATTTAAGTGTAGAGTAAAATATTTTCATATTACCTTAGTTATTTTCTACAGGCTAATTTATTAATGTATCCAATAAAAAATTTAGTTAAGGTAGCTCCAAGCTCTTGAGATGCCATCACTTGATTATTGAAAACTGTATCCAACATTGGAAAGATTTTTAAATCTTTTTATTTATTTTTTGGCCACTGCACTGCACGTGGGATCTTAGTTCCCTGACCAGGGATCAAACCTGTGCCGCCTGTCATGGGAGTGCAAAGTCTTAACCACTGGACTGCCAGGGAAGTCCCTGGAAAGACTTAAATTTTAGTCTAAGTTATCCTCGCTTACAGTCTATAGCTTCGGCATCATGTATGGTAAAGAAATGACTCAAGGTAATTTAATGGAGATGTGTTTGTCTTTTAGACTATCACCCATGAAGACTGTGAGAAAGTGGTTGTACAGAACAACCTTTGCTTTGGAAAATGCGGGTCTGTTCGTTTTCCTGAAGCTGCGCAGCACCCCTACACCTTCTGCTCCCACTGCCTACCTGACAAGTTCACCACGATGCACTTGCAGCTCAACTGCACTGGCCTTGCCCCCGTGGTCAAGCTGGTGATGCTGGTGGAGGAGTGTCAGTGCAAGGTGAAGACAGAGCAACAGCATGGCCACCCCGAACAGGCTGGCTTTCAGGCAGAATTTCACGTCCAGGATCCCTTTATCCCAGGACTTTCAACATAAAAAAAAGCCATCCCACTATTATCAGCAAAATTGCTGATTATTCAGTCTGAAATGTTAAGTGGGTATGTAGTATTTTAAGAGAAATGTGGTTTACAAAGTAAGAACGATTTAGAGGTCATGGCATTCATCTAGTTATCGGTGCACATTTGGGATCTGGTCATGACTCTGCCGCTAACTGGCTGTAGGATGTTAACAAGTTGCAAAGGCTTTCACCCCCTTAAATTTTTCATCTGTAAAGGAGGGACTTGAACTAGATGATAGCTAAGGTCCTTTCCGCTACTAGTATTACATGATCTATTGTCTACAAGTTTTGGTAAAAGCCTTCCATCTGGAGAAAGAAAAGAAACTAGACCATAAAAATGGGTTTCTTTAATAGCTTATCAAAGCATTAGCAGAAAACTATATGTATATATTTATACATATATGTATATGCATGTATATATACATATCTGTATGGTATTTGTAGAAAGGATTCCTCATACTTATAGCTGCCTTTGCCCTCAGGCCGTGTTTTATTTGACTTCTATCAGATGATTAAGTAGTTCCATAGATGGAAGGAGTAACTTGTTTGGTTGCCTCCTTATTTTTGATACTCCCCATATAAAATCTTGATGTCAGATCTCCAGCTTTGAAGAAGGAACATTGACGTTACTTGTAGTGGTTTACATAGGGATAAGGAACAATCATCAGTAGCCAAACTAGTACTTAAAATATGGGGAAGGAAAAATATATGACCAGTACCAGGTTTAAAGGTTAATCCAGAAATGCTAATGCAAGTGACCAAGGAATTCCAGTAGATATCAAATTAAATAAACTGCAAATGATTTAAAATTTAAAAAACAATTTACAGGTGAAACGCTTATCCACATGCATTTTGGATTAGGTAGTTTAGTAAGGGTTCTGTGTTTGGATGACTGTGTTTTTGCTACTGTATAAAAACTCTGTATTACAAATTTTACTTGCCAATGTCACAGTTGCAAATTCTGAAAATATTCCAAATATTCTAACGTATTAAATTTTAGTGTATGAAGCATTCTGGGAAATGTTGTGGCATTCAATTGTCTTATATTTTGTCCTTATTTGTTTTGCCTGTCCCATAATTTAAAGACACTATTGGGAAATTACCTAGTAAGAGCATTTCTGAAACGGCTTCATAGGCTAATGACACTGGTCCAAGTGTTTCTTTTAACACTGCAAACAGCTTTCTGTTAAGGTCCTTCAATCACTGTCTTTTAGTCATTACATTTCTCCTGTCTGTATTTATTTGTATGAAAAATGTGCAGAACTGGCTTTCCTTACCCATATTTCTTTTTCTAAGATCATTCTCTAAAAATTCATCTTAAAAATAATTTTATTTGAATCCCTTTACTCTCAGAATATACAAAAAAGTATTTCTCAGAATAATAATTGTTTTTTAAAAGAAATTAATGCCTATTTAAATTCTATTCCTCTTTAATCACACCGTTTAACCGTGTGTTCTGAAGAAAAGAATGCATTTATATTTAGTGTATATTCTACAACACATCAAAGCAACAGGATACGTGCTACACAGATACACATGTGACATTTACATCAGAATATATCATACCCTTCGGTGGTCAAAGACAACCTAATTGGCCAAGGTATGGTCATGAGGATAAAACTGTTAAGCATTAATGATATCCCAGCTGGTCAATATATTTTGGTGCCAAAAGCTCTTGAGCAGCTGTCTAGCTTGCAATTGCCTAACCTTGATTATGTAAACCCTTCTCTGCCAATTGGACTATCCTTCTCCTCCTTACACACTTGCAAATCCCTTTTATCTATCCTTGCAAATAGACTCTCCAGCCCAAGCCCCAAACAATCATCAGTTTTATTCAAACTCTGCTCTGCCCTTCCCTCATGTGTGAATTCAAGATGAGGTAGATGATGGTTGTTATCAGAGGTCACATTCAAAGAGTAGCAGCATGAACCTCACAAAATTGTCCATATTCGATGATTTTTATTAAAAAAAAGGCAATTTCTAACTGTTCAACATAATACATGGCAGCATAAGAAACTGAGAGGAAACACACAAATATTGAACAATCTATTAAGTGCCAGATACTATGCTGTGTCTTTTATATATAATATAATTTATGTCATACATAAATACATAAATTATACAATGCTCACAAGAAGCAAATGAGGTAATGGGACTTCCCTGGTGGGGCAGTGGATAAGACTCCACGCTCCCAATGCAGGGGGTTGGGTTCAATCCCTGGTCAGGGAACTAGATCCCACATGCATGCTGCAACTAAGACTTCTTATGCCACAACTAAGGAGCTGGCAAGCCACAACTAAGGAGCTCTGGAGCCGCAACTAAGGAGCCTGCGTGCTGCAACTAAGGAGCCCATGTACTGCAACTAAGGAGCCGGCGAGCCACAACTAAGGAGCCCGCGAGCCTCAACTAAGACCCAGTGCAAAAAAAAAAAAAGAATCAAATGAGGTAAGTAAATACCCTATTTTATAGGAGAGGAAAACAAGCCTTAAAATTTTAAGCAACTTGCCTAAGATCATGTGAGGCATATTTTCTATTTGTATTAAAATATTTACCTATTTGTTGTTCGTCAATTTAGATTTAACTCTTCTAGGTCTCTTGCCTATTGGCCTCAAAGCTAATTTTTTTTTTTTACCTCTGGTCTAGCCCTCATATTTGATGGGGCAGTGATGTTATCTCTTGAAAGAGAAATCATCCCTAGGTCAGATTCTCAGCCAAGCATTGCCCTTATCGGCAAGCCCCCTTATCAAGCTTGGTCTCATTTTCCTCCTGTATAAAATAAGGCTGGTAATAATTACGTCAGAATTACTGTAATGATCAAGTATAGGTAACAGCACATCAGAGAGCTTTAGATCCTGTAAAGCTAGGATAAATTCACTCTTCTCTATTCAGACCTTTAAAAAAAATTGTTTTGAGAAATTTAAAAGATAGAGAAAAGTACAAAAAGCAATATAACAGACACTCAAATTCTCACCACCAGAATAGTTAATGTTTGTCATCTCGTGCTTCTTGTCTATTTTCTTAAAGAAATAAACCATTTCTCATGTAAGTAAAGTCTCCTTTAACTACCGTGCTGAGTTTTATCCTCCAAGACTCTGACCGCTCAGTACTTACCCCACCCCCCAAAATTCTTGTTTACACTTCCAATACCTTTTATATTTTTGAAAAGGTACATAAACATCCATCGATAATACATAGTATTATTTTTGTGAATGTGTTCCTTTATTTGGCAGGTATTTATTTGTCCACCAGCTTTGTGCAAGATATAGGTGTATAGTTGTGTCTATAGCGAGGAAGCAAGTCACACAAGGTCCCTGGTCCTCTAGAGTTCACATTCTAGTGGGAGGAGACAAGCAATTTGAAAATCAATCAATTCATCAATCAATCAGCTGAAAAGGTAAAATATCAGATGGTTGTAAGTGATATGCAAAGAATGAAAATAGAGGAGTGTGCTAGAAATTAGTTACCTTAGACTGAATAGTTTCTGAAAGGGTGACAATAAAGCTGAGTTTTTAATTACAAGCATGATATTCTATATAAATTGCTCTATGGTTACTCTTCTCTCCATATAGGATTCTGGTGTGTTTTTACAAAAGTTTTTAGAGCTGTTTTTTCCCATATATTTTATCTCTATTCTAGGAAGTTGGCATTAAGTATTCCCTACAGAGGGTGGTTAACTTAGCTTTGATAATTTATCAAAGCTATTGGTGTACATAGTCTCCTTAACCTGTCAATTTAATTCCTAATTAAGAATGTTATGTGTTCTCTGAACTTTTACTGATCATTTATTCTATACATGACACTATTCTGAGGACCTTCGGTTAACCAAAGATAGATAAAACACATTTCCCCCTACCTTGTAGCTTATAATATAGTAGCAGAGAAAATATATGCAAATTATAAAGCAATAATAGTGAGCAAGTCCTGTATAATTATTATACACCTTTGTTATTCTTCCATTTCTAATATGTTTTATATTTTATATATTACATTATTGTAATGTATTATTAGATATATCAGATATATTTCTGTATATATTATAATATCATGTATTTATATATTCTGAGATTGATATATTTGCATGTATACATGAACATACACCTATGCCTACAATGTATAACTTTAATGTTTTGTAAGGAATAGATGTTTATTACCTGTAAAGCTAAATAAATGAATTTTGGGAGATGCTCTTGAAAGGATAGGTAGGGTACATAGCGTGGGGCGCTTTGAAAGGCAGCCACCAGGTCTTAAGCATGTATTTGGTAGGCCGTGGGGAGTTTTTGAAGGTTTTTGAGCAGATTAGATGGTAAGGATTTACAACAGTAGCTTCAGAGGGGCTCATGACCCACCTGAAGTGTGCACAAATATTGTGGATATGGACATACTTCAGGGGAGATCTCCAGAACTTTCCTCTGCTTCTACATAATTTCCATGAGCCAAAAATTTTAACAGTGGGGCTGGTCAATTGGAATGGAGAGAAAGCATGGAGGCCAGAAGAGCTGGAAGAAAGCTTGGAAATCATGTGCACAAAACTCTTCTGCCTGAATCTCAAGAAAGTCACATTTCCATGTCAGGAACAGCAGACAAGTTTTAAGTGTAAGTCAGTGGGTCCTCTTCACCTTGTTTAATCTACTGTTCACATTCAGGAGTTGGCAATGGTGAAGTGGGTGAGTAATAATACCTTGAGCAAAGGAATGGACTTTCCTGAAATACTAGTTTTCCAAAGCCAGGCCCCACTTATCCACCCACATATCCGGGAGAGAGCTCAGATTTTCATTTTATTGCCTTCCTCTCTCCTATTTTGTTTTGTTCCTCCTCCTTTCATCCAAAAGAAACAATCACCAGTGACCCATCTCTGGGTGGGGACTTGGGTTAATGTTTCTCAAGGAAATGATCACAACTTCCTCTTGTCTACCAGCTAAGGGAAACACACCTATTTATGTTCAATATACAAAGAACAAGAGTTTCCAGTACATGATTCTTTATAAGTCACTATTCCATTACTAAAGGAGACCTGCATCCTGCCCAAACCTCAGGCAAGAAATAGATAAATATTTAAGTGGATACACAGATTTTACATCTTACAGCAGTTCAAGTAAGACACTAAAAGGATGCCTCCATCAGGGACCCTGGGATCCATGGGATTTAGTAATCTTTGACCATTAAAAAAATAATATCCTGGAGCTTTTCAGGACCTGGAGCTTTTCAGGACCATGAGAACACAGTGGAAGGGGCTCCCCCATGTGCAGAGATTGAAAAAAGAGGCTTTATGTCCCTCACTCTCCTGTTCGTCTGCAAAGGAGATCATGAGTCCTGGCATAGCTCTAAGGAAAATGGCAAAGCAGGTGGAATTTTCTTTGGTGTCTACTTTTCCTTCTTTCTGCCTCACCCTTGAGCTCCCTTCCCTCTCTCACCTTGATTTTAGGATATTCAAATTATCTACAATTGCCCAGGGCTCCTAATTCATGTCCATTCATCTATGTAGCTCATCAGTGTATTCATCCAGTTAACATCTATTTAGAATGGATTAAGCGTCAGGCACTGGGCTGACCCACTGGGGTACCAAGATGGCTCTGACAGCTTCCCGTCCTTAAGCAGACAGAATTTACTGACTAGAGAGTTCGGGTTTCATTATACAGGTAACTAGTTCTTAACCTTGGCTGTGTATTAGAATTATCCATGAGCATTTTAAATACAGAAATTCTGTTCTAATAGTTGGAGGTAGGGGCTGGGTACAGCAGGTAATAGTCGATATATTTTTGAAAGCTCCACTGGTGATTTTGCCACCAGGGCAGATAATGAGTAGGTGGGAGCCACTGCAGAATTCTGGTCACAGGAATTCTGAACACTTGCTCAGACTTCTTCTAGAACAAGAACATCATGTTGTTCTCCCAGACCTTCTTGATCCTCCTGTTGTTCTCCACCAAAACTCTCTTTTAAGTTCTTTAAATTTCATTTTCATGCAATTTATGAGTAGCATTACTCTCACCCGGTTAACTAAATTCCACTTTGTTGCCCACAGGAAATAGGTGTTTAATTGAGTTGATTTTTCTCCCCCAAATCATTTCCTCTTTTTCTCATATACCTATTGCATGTATGCTTCCATTAGCATTTAGCACTGTAGTTCAATAACTCTCATATTTTAGTGTGTCTAAAACTTACTTTGGGTGCTCACAAGCAATGTGTTTTTCGTTTCACACCCAGGGCATCCGATTCACTGGGTCTGAGATATGTTTGGGAGCCTGCATTTTTTCCACTTTTTCATTATGTAGGTTTTCAAACGTACCAAAAAGTTGGAAAAAAATAGATCCAAGAATACCTCCGTAGCCTCCACCTTAATTCAACAGTTGTTGTTTGCCATATTTGCTTTATCTCTCTGTTTGTATGAATGTGTGTATATGTGTGCTCACTACATATTTTTATATTGTTGAACCATTCAAAATTAAATCACAGATATCATGACATTTCACCCTTAATACTCCAGTATGCCTCTCCCAAGAATGAGGATGTTTTCCTATGTAATAAAGATAATGATATCATTATCACTCCTAAGGAAATTAGCAATATTTCCAACATGTTACCAAGTTATTTGCATTTTAACTGATGTCTCCTGGATCTAGCTCACTCTCTCAAGTATAGAGGTGGAAATTTCTGACTTTATGGTGGGCTAGTGGAGGAGATCCCAGGGGAGCAACCAGGACTTATGAGACAACCCAAATAAGTCTTGAGTTAGCTCTGAGTAGATTTCACAAATCAGGACAGGCCAATGTCCCAGCTGGCCAGAAGACCCATTCCACTTGACACAAAGCCTAAGAGAAGCCAGACAGGTCATACAACTCCTAGGGTGCACTCCCGCACACTGGCTTGAACTATAAGAAAGGTGAAATGTTGTTTCCTGCCTTGGGAAACTTCAGAGAAAATCCTCCTGCCCTTATGTTTAAAATAGAAAGTTGGGTGGTGAGTGTACAAAAAGGTATCTACAATCATTAACTACAATCCCAGTTTAAGGGATAAGATTGGTTCCGTGGAAATGATGTTGAATGATTCTCTGCTGTGATTAAAGAGTTAAAATTGTGGTCCAGCGTCAGGCTTCAGGGGAGCTGTAAAGGACAGGGATGGTGGGAGTGGTAGCGTGATACTTTTGCATGCTTGCTAATATCCTCTCCATAAAACAGCATCAACTGCTGCTGCTGCACACAGTGTAAGTTTAACATGCTCCTTTAATATTTACAGTATGCCCGTAGAAGATTTCAGTGATTTCTGTGGCAAGTAATGAATGACAGCACAACCATGATCAGACATCTTCAGGAAAAAGTCTCTCAGAATGCTGGTATTCACAAATCCAGACCTGAGGACGATTCCTGGGTTCAGGATTTTCTAAACCTAAGGTTGGCACCATTTCATTATTGCCTACATGGTTCTGTAGGGTCATATCTCCAGGTTCTCCCCAAACAGCAAAAGTGGACTAGGAAAAGGTGATGGGAACAAGGGGGTCACTTGCTAGAACAGCTTGGGACAGACTTTTTGTTTTTGTAATGCAGTTACAGTGAAAGTTACTCCTTGACTAAGAGAGCAAAGAACAAAGATATCAACAGAAGTGTGTGTGTGTGTGTGTGTGCCGTGCATGTCTATCAGTTTGGCAGGTATGGCTATCCAAAGCAGCACAGGTATTTAATAAACCCAAGATGTGGTCAGCACATTCTAATAGTACATCAGTCTTTCACCATCGCTTGCACTGAATTCTTCAATTACGCATTAGCTTGCCCCATGCTCTTCTCCACTGTGACACTCTGAGCCTGCATTACCTATGGAATTTTCCCAGGCATCTCTGTTTGGTGGTGCACCCATGTCAATTACACTTTTTTTTTTAACCACCTAAGGCTACAGCTTCCTGCTGTGACACTGCAGGGTGTCAAAAGGTGAAATGCCTCGTGGCCTCAATTTTTTTCATCTATATTAGATGTAGATTCCATGAATCCAAACCAGGTCTGTTGAGTTAGTATATGTAGAAAACAACCAAAGTAAATCCTCTAAAGTGTTTTACAGCCATAAGTACTATTATGCAGAACAGCAGAAAGTACTATTTTTATTATCTCTGGCATCTGGGTTTTCTTTGAAGGACTCAGAAATTGTTTTATCCCCCTAGTCAACATTATCTCCACATGAGTCACATGGGCTGTCCCTTTTAGTCTCTTCATCCCCTTTCCTAGTGCTGAATATTCCCCTATTTTCTTCCCCTTTCAGAGAGCCCAGCACCTCCTGTTCTTGTGTCTGCACAAAGATGGAAACCATTGAATTTGAACTCTTAGCCTCCCTCCTCTCCCCTTCAAGATTTCCCACTTGGTCACCCTCTGGCTCTTCTTTGCTCTGACTTTGAGAATTAAGCAGCTGTTTCTTCTCTACCAAAGAAAACCCTCCTATTTGGACTCTTGATTCTACTGGTGCTCCTGCCTTTCACTTTGTTTAAGCTCCCAATTCTAACTTGTCTTCCTCTTCTCTGTTTTTATGGTCTTGTCTTGTCGGTTTTCTCCGTCTCTTTCTGCTGTTTTCTTTATAATAACATCTCTCGATGAAAATCTCACTCAATCTTTCTCTGTCATGCAAAGAGGTCAGCATCATCAAAATTGCCCTATTTTTAATACGTTGTTTGCATCGAATCAGGGCAGAACTTGCCATCATCTTTCTAGACCCATTTTATTTCTGTCTTGGAATTCTGTTAATCCCATTTACTTAGAATAAGCTGTTTTCTGAAAATACCACTCACAAAAATAGTTTTTAAAAGCATTTAAAAACCTTCTATCTCAATCCATATTTCTCTAAAGGATGAAGGATCAGGGGGATCTGCCCAAAGCATCACTTCCTCCCATGTTGGAAGAGTCCACGTGTGAGACTGCTGAGTCTCATTGCTGAGAATGGCAGCTACTTTGCTGTGCCTTTGACACAGAAAGGGAGACCTCTTTCCTGAAGAACCTTGACTTTTGAGTCCTGACAACAGGGAGCTTTCATTATCAAATGGGTTCTTAAAACGTACTCAGCCAAAGACTACCAGGAACTAGTCTGTAGCATGAAAAAAAAGCAGATTTATTGCCTTGGAAAAAGGGAGGGCACATCAGAGGAGTGCCTGCCGCTAGACAAGCAGGAAGAGGTAGGCATCTTTTGTGAACTGGGCTCTCACTGAAGGACTTTGAAGAAGGTCTAAGGGAAGCAGGGATCAGTTTTGCATTGGTTGTTGTTTTGAGGTACGAGTAGAAAAAGAGGCAATTAACTAGGAACTGGGTGTTTTCATGAAGTGAAGGTGTCAAGATGACTGAGCAATTGGGTATCCCTAGTAAGAAATGAAAATAGCACGTGGTCTGGGGCATCACTGGTCAGTAACCACCCAAAGAGAGGGTCGTTATTGTAATTTCTAACTGCTCCTTGATCTTGGCAGAAACAGTGTTTTCTATTAACGTTGCAGCTGCCTTCATCTGTGTCTGTCCTCCCAGCCTGATTAGTGGCAGGGCTTTTTTATTTTTTTCTCTTTTCAGTCCAAGTTGGTTTTCCCTCTTTCAATTCCAAACAGATTTTCAGCATCCCAGACTCTAAACTCACTGAAATACATTTCCCCACCTAACCAATTGTAAGTATTTGGGTTCATCTTGATTTAACTTAATAGAAAACTCTAGAGCAGACATCAAGCAACCTTAAAAAGTTGAGGCAAAGCCATGTGATTTCACTCCCAGGTTCCAGTTTAGGATATTTAGAACTTTTCCAAATGCCCCACCACTCTGCCTTTTGATGATGCTACTGCCCTCACAAATAGCCTTTCTAGATTAGAGCAGGTCTGTTACTCTACTCCGAAAGCTTAATGGCCCCTCATTGGAAATCTCATTGTCTTTGAAGCTCACCATGATTTGGCTCTGTTCTACCTTTCCATTCTCCTCTCTTTCTATGTGTTTCACATTTGAGCCACATCAGAGTGACCCTTGTACTTCTACACTTCCATGCCTTTGCTTACACTTTCCCTCATCCTGGAGGGATCCTCTGTCCCAATCAAAATCCTATTCTCACTTATCTGAAGCAAGAAGTTTCTCCAGGAAGCCACTCCTGAATCAGCCTGTTGACACTACCAGCTGCTTCTTTAGCATTCCCATAGCACTTTGTTTATGCCTCTGGTTAGCATTGCTTTTCTTCGGTCTCCTAAGAACGCAGTGTTTTTTAGAGTTATCCGTGATATTTGGGCGGAAAAGTGTTATTTTACCGACTCTCTACGTCCTGGGGAACATAGAACTCTCTACGTTCTTAACCTGAAGTTCATGACTTCATGTCTGGGGACATGGGAAGGTGAAGTATCTTGTGAAACTTTATGTATACATCTGTATGTACACGTTATATAATTGTGTAACTTGTTGGGAAGAGGGTCTACAACTTTCAGCAGATGCTCAAAGAGATGTGTAACCCCAAAGAGGTTAAGAATAACTATTAGAATATTAGACTGTTGTGGAATGGGCACTCTGCCACTCAAACAGATGGGGGAGAGGAATACAAACAACCCAGAAATCATGAATGTGCATCAGATGTGGGTGCTTAGGGCATGGTACCCAGCTGGGCAGGTGGAGAACTCTATCCACCCAAAGCTGCCAAGGGCTATTTGCCAGTAATGATTAAACTCTGGACTGTACTTTCACTGACTTTAGGAAATTGCAATAAAATTCTGTCCTCCCCCGTCAAGGCACAGCAGCACAGTCATTGGCTGAGTTTGTCCACATAAATGCCCTGACCGTGCCTTTGCTGAGAAGCCAAGTTGGCAGTGGCAGCAATGCCACTTGTCCTCATCTACTTTTTCTATTCCCAGATAAATTTTAGTTTGATTAATAATCACATTTCAGTCTGTCACAGGCACCATGAAGACTAAAATTCTGGAGGGAAAAAGTAGTGCATGACATATATCTTTTCTCCATCCTTAGACTAAATAGAAAAGCTCCTCAAAAGGATTATATGATGCCATATCTTCCTATTCTCTCACTTTAACACAGGTGTCTAAGTATATGGGTTGCAAGACAATACAGTCAATGTTGAGCATGATTGTGACAGCTATGACCTGACCTTCAGTGCAAGAGACAGGCCCTTGATGATACTGCCCATGAGAAAAAGACTCATGATTTTGAGAATGTTTTTCCTGCCACTTCTTCCATGCCTTTCTTAGAAAAGTCTCTGTGGAACTGACTTGGCTAATAACAGGTTAGCATTAGAAAAAGGCATGAAAAATATGTACACTTCCAATAGTCATGTGCATTCATATGCCCATCAACTTAGCCTCATTTTGGCACCTGTTGAGATCATTTGCCACAGCTTATTCTCTCCCACAAGGGTATGCAAAGAGAGAGCAAAAGAATATGCTATTCAGCACCAGGGTTTAGGGGGCAAAACTCCATGTTTCCTCTTCCTCAAAGTGACTAGTTATCATTATTACTTCTTTCTTTTCAAACAAACCCAGTTACAAAAATCCTACAACAGCAAAAGCATTATGAAAATCAATGATAATTCTTCCAAAAGCAAGTGTGACTGCCTTCAAACCTAGCTATTCGTGAGTGAAGGAGCTTACTTCTCAATCTGAAAAGCAATAAAACTTGCATATAGTCAAATCAACCCCTACCAATGAGTTCCTTTGGGATTAACAGATAATATTTTAACTCAGTAATTTTAAAATGAGCATGCATTAGAATCATCTAAAAGGCCTGTTAAAATACAGATTGCTGGGCTTCATCCCCAAAGTTTCTGATCCAGTAGATCTGGGGTGGAGCTGGAGAATGTGGATTTCTCATGAGTTCCGAGGTGATTCTGATGCTACTGGTGTGGAAACCACATGCTGATAACCACTGATGTAGGACTTTAAGGTTGTGAGGTATTGGTAATTAATTCAGAAACCAGGACATAACATGTTTTAAACTACCTAGTAATACAAGGTAACATAAGGGTCCAAAATAAGCTACAGTGTGTGTGATATTGAGAGAGAGGGAATTCGGGGCTGGCAGGATTTGAGCTGACTCCCAAGTCCAGATGGAATTAAGATCATCAGAGAGGAAGGTGGAGGGCATTCTAGGATGGGCAGAAGAATCAAGTTAGTTAGAGGTAAGACTGGAGGGGTAGGTAGGGACCAGTTTGTGGAGAATGGCTTTCAATGCCATTCTATAAAGAGTTCAGATTTTATGTAGCAGGTAGTATTTCTTCCATTCCCACATTATTCCTCCCATGGCATGCAGTCACAAAGCTCTAGTTCCAGGTTACTGCAAACATTTTAACCTTCCCAAAGTATTGTTCAGCTGAGGTGAGTGGGAAGAGGGAAGGTTTTAGCATATCTCTGATGTTTGATGAAGATACGAATTGAGATTGGGAGTTGGATTATTTGCAGTGTAGAGTCAATTTATTTTTCCTAGGTTGGAGGGATGGGAAAGCCAGCAACTTTTGGATGGCATCTGAAACACTAAGTAAAGCTTGTTTCAGTATGGATTTTGGTTGCTGACAGGAATACGAAAAAATCATGGATGTCTTGGGCAACTGTGGCTCTTGAAGTGGGCAAGACCATTCACTAGAGGCCAGTGCTTTTCAATCTTTAAGGTGCACATGTAGGAATCATTTGTAGATCTTGTTAAAATACAGATACTGATTCAGCAGGCCTGAAACGGTGCATTTCTAACAAGTTCCCAGAGGATGCTGATGCTGGGGACTGCAATTTGAAGCAAGGTACCAGAGGACATCCAGAGCGCGTTAGGGGTAGAGAGGCCCGTGGGGCATCCTTCCCGAAGTACGGAAGGAGAATAAATGCGATCCTTAAAGAAAGGCCCTTCTCCAGTCACTCAGGAGAGCGGGGACAATGGTGTGGAAGGAGGAGGAGAGCGTGGGCAGAGCTGGGAAGGTGGCAGCCGGGAAGGGCGGCGGCGCCGAGGTGCGTCAGGTACGGGTGTTCGGGTGATGGCTGTCCGGCAGGGCACATTGCCGCGGCGCGTCTCCGCGTGCTCGAGGCGCGATTTCTGGTCTTTAGGCCCTCGGCGGCTCCCATCGCGGCTCCCGGGCGCCCAGCTGGGACCGCGGCGGCGGCGGCGGCGGCAGCCGGTCACTCCACCGCGCGGGCGGCGCACACCTAACCCGCCGGTCCCGGCGCTCTGGCTCCCGGAAGCGGAAGGGGAGCGCGGCCCGGCAAGGGCGGTGGCGGCGGCACTAGAGGAGGAGGAGGAGGCGGAGGGGGAAGAAGCGGAGGTGGAGGGGGAAGAGCTGCCGGCGGCCGCGAGAACAGCGGCGGGGAGAGGCGAGCCCCCGGCGCCGGTGAGTGTGTGCAGGCACGAGAACGCCACGGCCGCCCCCCCGCCCCCGGCCCCTGCAGCCCGGCGCCCGGCCGCCCGCCCCTGGCTGCGCCCCCGTTCCGCGCCCTGTTCCCTGCCCGCACCTGCCCTCGCTCCCGCTCAGAACCCCGGGTCTTCTGCGTGCCCTGCCCGCCTGGGGCCTGGCCTTTCTCCCAGCATCTTCAGCCAGAGCTGCAGCCGCCCGCCAACTGCCCCTCCTATAACTGGTGGTGGGTGGGTTCGTGCTCCAGTCAAGATGATTTGGGGTAGTTTTTCGTGTGTGTGTGTGTGTGTGTGTGTGTGTGTGTGTGTTTAATTAAAAAAAAACCTTTGCCCTGAGTTTCTCGCGTGTGAACTGTAGTTTCTCTCTCTGTACCTGCGCCCGGAGACCTGCGTAGGGATCTGGGATTTATCCTTGCCATCACAGCCTTTCATTCATTTCCAGATCGCTGGGTGAGGCTTCAGAAGACTTGCAGGAGGAGAAATAGTTTGCTCCTTTACTGACCTTCTGCCTCCCTCCCCCAGATTCAAGAGTGGTTTTAAGAAAATGGCTTATGGATGGCAGCAGTTTGCACTTGTTACCATTCACTGTAACAGACCGCTAGATTTTAACTGGGGAGTCCATTTAAAGTTGTGCTCTTTCTCAAGCTGTATTTGGAGCGTATTTTAAGATCCCTTGTGAGTCAGTGGAGGATGTCTGTATCTCTAGGGCTAAGAAAACCTGACCAGTTTATTACTTGAAAATATTGCTATATAGCAGTCTATAAAAGTACAAGAGGAAAAAAAAATCAAGGTCGTTGTGAGCAGGTCATAAATCATAGTGTAAAGTTACAGTATAAAATCATGACAACTAACGATAATTAAGCATGCAGGTTAAAAATATTTGTCAGATGGATCCAAGGCCTAATATGTGTACTTTAAAAAATTCACTGCCTTCCTTGTAGTAAAAAGTAATAATAATTATCATCTGATGATTGCTTAGTATATGCCATTCCTGAACTAACAGGCCTTTGGTGTAATATCTTGTTAAATCCTTCCAACTCTTTAGATTTTATTTATTTTAAAGATAAAATCCAGAGAGATGCTTTATTTTGCCGTAGGTGTGCTAAGTTGTCATGGCAAAAAAGATTTTTGAAGAGATGAGAAATCAGTTGGAAAGAAGGAACCAAATGATTTGGTGTTGTGGAAAGAAAAACTAGATTTTAGTTCCATTGCTGTCACTATTTAGCTGTGGGGTCATGGGTAGGTCAGTGACCCATGCCATTTTTCATCTATACAACCAGGAAGTCAGGATAAATTCTTTAATGCTTATTTTAGCTTTTCCATCCTTACTTGGCATATGCTAAGTTTGTAAATAATTTAAGACCCTTTAACATGTTAAAGTTACTTTTAAAACATTTACCTGAAGAAGTATTAGTAAAATTGTATCAAAATATAACCAAAAAATGTATAATTCCATACTTTTAGAATAATATTTGGTGTAGTACTATTCCAGAATTCCTCATTTTGGAGGTAAAACAATAGGATTATATTAAGTCCCTTCAAACTGTTGTGACTTCTGTTAAATTTAACGTAATTTCGAAGCCGTAGTTGGAATAAATGAACTAGAGCATATTTTAAATAAAACGGTGTCACATTGCCTATCTCTGGGGTGTTTTACTTAATAAAAAGAAATTTAAGCATTTAAAAATGCAAACATGTAACCATCAGCTTAATAGGTATGTTCTAAAGAAGTAACCAGTGAATCATAAAATTTTTTACTTATTTACCCACTGCCTGATTTCTCTAATTCATAGAGACTGATTCAGAACCTGTGGAAAAGCACATGGATAGAATAATGTCGTGTATTAGTGAAGAAATGAATTTAGAAGTCTAGTAATGTCTCCATGGAGCTTTTTTTCAGGAATTGTAATTGAATGTGAGTCAATAAAATCTTTTTCAGTGTAGAAGGCTACATAGTGGCGTTATCAGTACTACCAGGCATAACAGGGAAGGCGGAGGAAAAGCTCTTTTTATTACCAGGAGGTTGTTCCTTAAGCTCAGTTTTACTTTTATATTAAGGAATGAAGACATTTTATATTACTTTAGTAAAACATTAGGGCTCAGTTTCAACTTTTCAAATGCACTAAGTATAAACGGCATCATAGCATGTAGTAGAATAATCAATGAATTAATACCTCTTATTAAAGTTGAAAATGTTTTGCTTTGAATAAGTAAAAACTATAGGTGAATGACATGAAGAAAAATGGAAAAACACCAGTCTTGCTTATTATCAGAGTAGTGATTTTTTGTTTCTTTATTGGAGTATAATTGCTTTACAATGGTTTGTTAGTTTCTGCTTTATAACAAAGTGAAATCAGCTATATACCTACACATATATCCCTATATCTCCTCCCTCTTGCATCTCCCTCCCACCCTCCCTATCCCACCCCTCTAGGTGGTCACAAAGCACCGAGCTGATCTCCCTGTGCTATGCGGCTGCTTCCCACTAGCTATCTATTTTACATTTGGTAGTGTATATATGTCCATGGTCTCTCAGAGTAGTGCTTTTTTTGGTTAAGAATCTTTGGTAAATTGAGTTAGCCTAGTTTAAAAAGCATATCTTAATAGACATGAAATAGCACTGCTCTCCATGGTAGCTACCTTCCCCAAAATATCTTAAAGTGATGGTAGATTATTTACTTATTTCCCTCTTTTGATGTACCATGGGAAGAAACGTGGTATTTTCAAAGTTTGTCTTCTGCCTTTTAGGCCTCTTCTTTCCCTGTGCTTTTCCTCTCAGGTAGATTGACTTGATCCATTTAAGAGACTGAATAGGTTTCTGCTCTCTTCATCTCTCTGTTGCTGCCACTTCCACAAAAGGGCAAGTTAGGTAAAAATTAGTATTTTACTACTCACTGATTCATTCAATTTTAACTTAATGTGCTCCACTGTGATCTCAACCAGGCTTCTGATTTTAAGCCTTTTATCTGTAATTATGGAATGAATAACTTTTTTACCTGCTGCAGGATTTTCAACTTCAGCAAGCAAGGAGAGATTTTTTTTCTTTTAGTGTTATTGGTTTTAAATCATGTCTGCTCTGGTAAAGCCTGGTGTGAAGGAAATCTAATTTAGCCTTTTGGTTTGTGTGTTCTTTTTTTCAATCTGTTCTTGGTGCAGTGGGTACTAGATAGAGGTAAGTAGCTGGCTTGCCTTTCCTCATGGAAGAACATGTCTGATTCACACCCAGGAAATGCCAGAGTCTAACTTCTGGCTTTTACTGTAGCTGAAGTTTTTTCCTTGTGCTGTTTTTGGAGCAAAGGTTACCCGTGCCTTCTGTTCCTACCCTGCATTTAACTCCAGTTCTTCCCTTGCCTGTCCTGTCCTTTTTCCCACACCCATACCTTCCTAAATGAAGAGCCCTGCCTAGACATTTTGTACTGATTGAAACAGTATTTGGTAGTCTTTAATTCATATCATCACACACCTTCCCAGTTATTTTTGCTTTTTGTTGGGAGATTCTGAAGAAGTGTGTCGTTGTAGTGCAATACTTTTAATAAAGGTATTAATTTACATTTTTTTCACTCACGAGGCGGGTACACAGAAGAGCAACAGCTTACGTTCAGTTCTGCCCAGAATATAGTGATTTAAAGACTTGTTCTAGGAAGTGGATTCTTGAAACCATTGATGGTACAGGTTTGATATGCTTTGACACTTTGTCTACCCACATTTTAACAGTCTTCCTGGAGAACTGAGCAATGGGGTCAGAATTCCCTACTTTAATTCTGCATTCTTCCTTAGCTTTTGAAATCACGTCCTGGTTTTCTGCCATGCTTCATTGCTTAATTTCCCAGTCCTTCCACTTTTACCTGAAAGAGATTTAGTTTACAGGCTTTAGTTCAGTCACTCTATTTTAGATCAGATCTCTATTTTTGGTTTTCTGCTTGAAGAGACCTCACGCCAGCCTTGTGGAAATACAACCTCCCTACATGCTTATAGTGTGATGCGAGGGAAAAGGCTGTGTACTGTCCTATCTGAGGTTTCTCATCTCTGACAAGTTCTCAGACTTCAGTGTTAGAGAAGGTAGGCAGCTGGGTATAGCTAAATTGTATTTAATGATGGTGACCCAGAAACACTGTTTCATCCTGGAGTTTGTAAGACTAGATGTACAACTCATCTTTAGTCCCCCCTGTCCTCCACCACCCCCCACAAACGCCCCTTTAAAGTTGCCATTGTTGGAGGTGCTTATCATTTGCCAGGCAATTTCTCTTTTAAGTATGACAACCACCTTGTGTGTTGATATTTTATTACCATTTTAGAGATGGTTAAACCGAAGCTTGAAAAGAAACTGAAGTTTGGAGAGCTAATAAGAGGCTGTTTCATAATTTGAATGTGGCTTTCCTAAGTGTCTGTATAAGATTAATTTCCTACTCTATTGAAATAAACTGAATACCTCTGATATTTTAAAAATTGAATTACCTCTTTGGCTAATTAAAGACAGCTATATCCTGATATTTTAGGTAGAATTACTTGACCAATTTTTCAGAGTTGATAAAATCAGAAATTAAATAGCTGTATAAATATGTAAGATTCATTTTAAGCTGCAGTTATAAGGTTTAAATTTTATATATTTAAAAATTTTATATATTTGTATATTAACCATTTAGTTTGGACCCTCGGGGGGTTTTTTTTTTTTTTTTGGTTTGCCCTGTAAATTGTTGATTGCAGTCTCAGATGTAGCAATGTTAAAAATACTTAACATTTTGTAGTTACAGAACTTTGAGATATTCTTTGTTATCACAAAATTTCTTGGGTTTTTAAGACTAGAATTGCTTTTATATCACGTGGGTGAGATTTGATTCCACAGTGATGGCGATGCTGAACTAGATAAAACGTTCATCTCATTTTGGATGCTATGGCTGTGATTTAGTTCTGATAACTGTAAATGTAAAGTAGGATTTTTTCCTTGGTTTTAAGCCAGTGAGTGACTAGGGTTTGACTCATGGACGGTTGACTTGTGCTGTTACCTAATGTTACTGATGGAAACTACTGTTTTGCTGCAACAGTAAGAAGCCACCCTAGAGTCATAGCTTTAGCAGAATTACTGACTTTGGCCATGTTTCAGAGCACTTCATCGTACCACACTTAATTCTGCTTGAGATCTTTTCTAGAAGAAGATGAATTCATTCATTGCCACTAGAGTAGCAGCTCCTTTACTAAATCATTCTGTATTTTGTCTCTAAGAAGCAAATGTGCAGCCAAAGAGACCACTCTAAATTAGCTTAGAAAGTTAGAGTATAAACAAGTTATATATATATCACAATCTAACAATCATGGACCATAGAAAAAGTGACCCTGGGAGAAAGTACAGTTTAAAAAAAAAGTCTGTAAGGGGAATGGAAATGTAATGATAATGATTTTGATGTTTTTTTCCACATCCTCAGTATGTAATAGATTCCTATTGCTGTGGTAAGCAGTATGCATAACAAACTCACAATTTGTCCTTTATCTCCTTTCTTGGAGAATGGTACCACCATTCAGCAAGACCCTAAGCCAAAAACTTGGGAGTCATCCTAGCATCTGCCCTTTGCATGATTGATCACGACGTCCTATCAGTTTTACTCATTAAGTTCTTATTCTGCCCTTTTCCAGCATACCTCCTGTCTTAAGTGTTCCTTCCTCACCCCCCTCCCCTCCCCACTTCCTTTAGAAGTTACTGTTTTTGGGGTACTTACCATGTGCCCTCATTTCTCACCTGAATAACCAGTAAGCCTAGCTTATTCCATATAGTCAGTCTTGGAGCTTTATCCATCCACCCAAGTTCATTCTTCAAAGTGTTGCTCTTCTTTCCAAAGTGCACATTTCATCATGGCATTCTTCTGCCTTTAATCCTTCAGTACTTTCCAAACTACTTTCTTCAGGGTGAAGTCCAAACTCATTGGCATGGTTTAACAGTGTTTTTTATTCTTAGATCACTCTCTTCTTGTAGGTCATGAAATCAGTCTAGTCGGCTGTGACCAGCATTATATATTTTTATTAAAGTGAAATATAATAAAATAGTACAGTATCAGAGTACGTCACATATAGTCAGGGTGAATATCACTTCATTAAACTTTTTCAGTTATATATTTTATATATGTGAAATATATACTCACATATCTCATATATTTCTGTGTATATATTACCAGATGTCCTGAACTATATTTCTTAAAGATGCTTGTGTTCGAAAGGTTAAATGCGTTTTATCCCATTCTTCTATATGCAATGACTCTAGTCATTTCAGTTTACTTAGATTTTCTTTGCCTGCCCTTATACCTTTGCATACTCCGCTCTCTTGTTCAGAAGAGCCTCGATTCTTCATCCACAGGTTTTGCTCTCTCCAGAAATCTTTTCCTGATGGTAACGTACCAAAAGAAATTTTTTATTGCAACCTTGTACACACAAATATTTACATAACTGAAAAGTTCCATGAACCAATACCCTTCCTGTATGAGATGCATTATTGCCCCCTTGCCCTCTGTCTTACTTTGTCTTACTTGGTATTGATCATGTCTGTTTACTAGTTTGTCTCTATTGAGAATAGGGAGGGTCTCTTTTTTATCTATACCAGTGCCAAGGCGTAGTAATATAGATAGTGATAGAATTAGTGAGATACTGAATCAGTATATGTTTTCTAGAACTCTTTACAGTATTATTGTTTAAGCCTGAACTGTAGAAACTAACTTTAATGGTTGATTCTCTTAATGGTTTCATTATAGGAGGATAACTTTTTTCCTTAAAACATTTAAACTAATATGTGCTTCTATTTTAAACTCTTTATTTTATGTTTATCAATTGTGATTAGATAGTCCAGGCCTAATATCTTGATAGATATTACATTGGATTTTGTCACATCAGTGACCTCAGAATGTATTGTCATTTTGTGATTTGTGGTCAGTAAGTCTGATGAAGCCCAAATGCTGGACATGTAATACTAATTTGATTTTATGGGAACTGAGTGGTTTCAAAAGAGAGAACGTAGAACGTTCATGTATAATGGTAATCAAATAAAGATTTTGGGGGGCTGGCTGGATTAGATATGAAAGCATAGAATTAAGTGGAGTTGAATCAGTTTATTTCTAAATTTAAACTTTTTTTTTGTAATTGACATTTTTTACAGTTAGAATATTTAGTTGCTTACAGTTTTTATCTTTGTTGTGAGATATTATTTGTTAAACCATTAATAGATTTGCACGGAGAACTGCTCTTGAGGAGAGATCCATTTGTTGGGATATAATAAAAAGAATGAATCAAGATAAAACCTCTAAATGCAAGTACCAGAAAAATTACAACACATCTCAGTGAATTTGCAGGTGGTAAGTGCATTTAATTTTAATGGGAATATGTTTCTGAATTGTGCGGCGTAGTATCCTTAAAGTGTTTTGTTTAGATGAATTTAACAATCTTTCATTTGCAAAAAAAATGATAGTTGCTTTATGTTTATATAAAATTTTCGTATTATCTTTTAACTACACATTTTCTTAAATAAGACTTTTTCCATAGAGAAAAAAATCTGTAAATAATACAAGTTTCAGAAACATCTTCCTGAATTATAAGTTTTATATGGCTTTACAGCTGATGCTTCTGTGCTGCATTTTTAAAGATATTAATTTTAAAAGCATTTCATATAAGGATAATACATAGTGATAAAGAGACGCTAAAAGTAAAAATTTTGTTTGTGAGGTTGTAGTGTCAAATCACACCTTATTGGCTATCTTTATTTTTCAGTTGGTCGAGAAGAATTTAGAAGTACATATGTCTATTAATAAACTTACATGAACACATAAATATATATATAAAATGTGACAGCATTCCTTCTCACTACTCTTTCCTTCCTCAGCCCAGTGGTAACCACTGTTAACAGTTTGGTAGATGTGTTTTCTTCCACCCATACAGAAATTACTTATACATATTTTTTTTCTAACAAAAAAAGAAACATGTTATACAATGTACATCTGAATACCCATCACCTAGATTCTACAACTAATATTTTACTGAACTACATCACATACTCATCCATCTCTCTGTCCACACATCAGTCCATTTTTAGGGGATCCATTTGAAAGTAAATTGCAGACATCAGTATACTTCCTTCCCCCTCTCCCCAGTCAGTTTACATGCATATCAGCAATGGATGAGATTGTCCTTTTCTCTGTGCCCTTTCAACATTGGGTGTCACCTGTCTTTCTAGAATTTTGTCAGTACGAAGGGTAAATAATATACCTAGTGATTTCACGTTTTCCTAATCAGTAATGATTAACCACTGGATTTTTTTTTCTTTTGTGAATTGCCTCTCTGTGTATTTACTTTGTATGACTCTTACTAGTCATATGGTATATTCTTTTTTTCCAGGGATGCTTTGTCTTTTAATTTTGTTTCTGGTGTGTTTTGAACTTCAGAAATTTTAATCTTTATGTGGTCAAAGGTGGCTTATGGGTCTTGTTGAAGATCTTCCTCATTCTAAGATTATAAAACCACTTGCTATATTCTTCTACTAGTTTTGCTTTTTATTTGGAATTTTGAAGAGAAGGAAAAATCACTGTGAACTAAGGTGCCAGGAAAAATTTCATATGGCGAGTGAGATTCAAATTGACCTTGAAGTGTGAGTTGAATTTAAATAGAGTAGACAAAATGGTAGAGACATTTTGGACAGAAGGAATGAGAGAGGGAATATATTTTTCATATTCATGGAACAATAATAAGACCACTGGCTGAGGTGGCGAGTCATATAAAACTGCAAGTTTAGAGATATTCATTTGGCTCCATTTCTTGTAAATTATTTTGGCTCACTTTTTAAAATCTGCATTCTGGTGTTATAGTTTTCTGTCATGCAATAGTTTTCTGTCACTTTCTTTTCATAGTGACTTCAGTATTCTTCCTGAGGAAAATATGTGGTGAAATTTTGTTGCCTGAAAAGGCAAAAAAGGGAAAGGTGGTTTCCTTCCAGAGTAGTTTGAACATTGTGAATATTTACTAGTCTAGTTTATTAGAGTTGAGTTATAATTTCTTTAAAAAAAAAGTCGTGCTGTAGTAATTTACATCATTAATGAAGTGAGGGCACTCAAGTATAGTTACCAGATATCAATCTTCAAAAATGTTGAAATACCAGTGTGTCCACTAGTTACATCAAAGAGTTATGAGCTCACCATTTAATATACAGATTAATATGTTGGATTCTCTAGCTGATGCAAGTATTTACAGATGCCACCCTTAAGACTGAGTAGCAGCATTGTGTTCAGTTTGGTTGTTGCTCAGGATGTGTAATAGTTTCTGTTCAGCCGTGAGCCGCGCCTGGTAGATAATAACTGAGTGGAGTGATCCTGCAACTTTACAAGTTACACGTTTCTGGTTGTAATCTGATTTGGAGCTCTTGGAAGGCTACTGTTTTCTTTTCTACAATCTAGTTGTAAGGATTATGTGGCACTAATTATGTGGATTAATTTTCACTACTCAGGTATTTAAAAAAGTATTCAACATCTTATTTGTTCATTGTTTTATTTTTCTCTCCTTAGCGCACTTTTCCTTGGAGATGCTTGTTCTTTTAGAGTTTGTTGTCTGTGTATGTTTATATCCAGGAAAAACAGACACATTTTTAACTATACTTTTCATTTATAGTTTCTGTTGTGAGGAACTCTTGCAGTGATAAGAAAAATTTGTTATTCTCTGGTAGAGGAGAATAAAAATAGAGTTTAAAAAAACAAATGAGTGTTTGATAATTTTGCTACTTGTTTTGCTGGCTTGTATGCTTTTCTGTTTCTAATACTAATACATTTAGAAATAAGCAACGAAATTGTTCTGTATAGTTACTAGAATTCATTGTCTGTTTTTTTAGTCGTGAATGGAACTGAAACATTAAAAGAAAGAAAGTACATGAAGTTAATGATATTGAACATGTTGAGAGACAGAGCCTTCTGTCATTCTTTTAGCACTTGATGGTTGGCAAGACTATAAAAATAAACATTCTTTTTAATGTTTCTCTTTTTAGGTATGTTGATAGCTTGTCATTTGTATTTGAGTTCATTTAGCTTTTAAAATAATCATCCCTAGAAAATTAAATCCTCTGTGACTTTCCTCACTTTAACGATACTGATAGGTCTTTTAATTTTTAAATTAAAAGGTAATGAAGTTCAACTTTTACTTTTTTAAAGGCCTAGGCATTATTCCTATTTTAAAATTCATACATAAGTGCTACTGAGACCATATCTGATTTAAAGAGTTGGGTGGTGAGTTTGAGTTCTTGTCTTTTTTTCTGCTGTCCCAGTGTTTCCAGGTTCTAGGGATAACAGGATAGGGGTATTCTTTTAAAATTAATCCTTAATCTTTTTTTCTTTGTTCTGGTAGCTTTGTAACTTTAAAGAACATTGGCAAGGCCTCTAAAGGGTAGTACCCTGAGGCTCTTCAACTGATGATAAATTATCCTTAGAATGAAGTAGTCTGGGATATAAGCTGGAAATCTGGGAGTCATCCTCCAGAAGCTTACTGGTTTGATTCTGTTTCTTCAATTAATCTCTCCAAAACTAATTTTGGCTTTTGCCTTCTCGTAGCCTAAATGATCTTTGTCTTTAATTTCATCCTCCACACCAGAGCTTTAATCCTTTATTTAAAATATAAACCTCATTATGTTACCCGCCTGCTTTAGTAGCTTTCCAGTGCCTAAGAATGGCATCTTTATATCCATCATGATATAGCCCTTTATTTCTTACCACTTGCTCTCCACTGAAAGGTTTGTGATTTATCATGGCAGTTTGTAATACCTCCTACAATTTTTACTCTTGTCTACCTCCTGCTCTTCCTTCTGTTTGCAGTATTGTTGTCACTTTTCTTTGCTTGGATAACTTTTACTCTTTTAAGATTGAACTCAGTTCACTCCCCTGCAGGGGGGTCTTGCCCTGATTTAATCAGTCCCCATCTTTCTGTGCCTATAGTAAGATCTTGTCCACATCCCTGGAATGTATTATATTAAACCCATTTTATGGCTCTTTTCCCAATTAGACTGTTAGTTCCTTTAAGCAAAGACCATGTCTTATTCATCATTGTATCTACAGTGTCTAGCAAGTGACTAGTATATAGTGGAGGCTCAATGAATATTTGTTGAACTGAGTTCAGCTCATTGAAGTCTTAGTGAAGCTCCTGGATCCGTGGTTCCTGGATACCCGTCAGCTGTATCGAGACACCTGGGGAGCATTTTAGAACATTTTATAGGTTTTTGAGCATTACTCTGTAAAGAATTATGATTCAGTACATCTGGAATGAGGCCTGGGAATAAGTATTTTTAAAAAGCTCCTCAACTGATTCCAGTTTGCTTATAGGTTTGAGAAACATTGTCCTAGTGTATTATTGTATTATTCCATTGTATTTTAGGTAAAAAAGTTGCCCCCTAGACCTCATATAGTAATTTATTATTTAAGGTTTATAAATTATAGCTACTAAAGTAAGGATATATTTTAGGTCACTTTTTTTTTTGCGGTATGCGGGCCTCTCACTGCTGTGGCCTCTTCCGTTGCGGAGCACAGGCTCCAGACGCGCAGGCTCAGCGGCCATGGCTCACGGGCCCAGCCGCTCCACGGCATGCGGGATCCTCCCGGACCGGGGCACGAACCCGTGTCCCCTGCATCGGCAAGCGGACTCTCAACCACTGCACCACCAGGGAAGCCCTAGGTCACTTTTTAAATACCATATGTAGAAGTATCTTTAAGCCTCTCATTGTGAGGCCTATTAGCATTTTGTTAACACTGGACTGAAAAAAGCCCCATTTAAGCAGGAGTCTTCTCGAATTGATAGTAATATTAGTTGGGCTTCATTCCATGAATTTAAGTATTTTTGGCAATTTGTAATTACTTCTCACTTTTTATTATAATTTTTCAAAATGATTTTTAAGCATTTTGTTGTGGTTTAAAATTAAATTAAATTGAACAAATCTTAAGTGTATATAGCTCAGTGAGTTTTTACATATGTAGATATCTGTAAGGCAACAGGTCAACATCTAGAACATCTCTAGCTCCCCAGAGTTTCCCCCATTTCCCTTCCCAATTAATAAACACCCCTCCCACCACAAGATGAGCACTCTTTTGACTTGTATTACTATCAGTTAGTCTTATGTATAAAACCTTTTTGTAGTTTTAATCATATCTTTTGGTGAATATGTGCACTCATTTCTCTTGAATTTACACATGGAATTGCTGAGTTAAGGGCAGACTTGTGTTTAACTTCAGAAGGTAATGCCAGTTTATACTCTGTGATTCCAATTCATATGAAAATTGAAATTAAATTATTTGAAGCTTATGGTGAAATTTTAATAGGCTGAAACTTCCCTTTGTTTTCCAAAGTGTTCTATTTTGTCAAAAATATACATAGAAAGAAAATTTAAGTGTCATTTTATAGTTGCCAAACAGGTAGTTTTGTTTTATTCAAATAATTTTTCCTATATAAGTAAATTTTTCTTTTTCCCTTTCCTTAGGTTGATCTTTCCTTGTGGGTTGGCAGGCAGTCATAGGACTGCAAAATGGGTCTCCGGATTCACTTTGTTGCTGACCCACATGGTTGGTGCTGCATGGGTTTGATTGTCTTTGTCTGGTTATACAACTTTGTTTTAATTCCCAAAATTGTCCTCTTTCCTCACTATGAAGAAGGACATATTCCAGGCATATTAATAATAAGTAAGTTTCTAGATCTTTATTTATTTCTTTGGATAATTAAAGCTTTTTCTCATTGTGAATGTTTTTGGAGTAAAATACCACTATAATAACCTTCCTTTTAACATTATTCAGTGCTATTAATATGAAGTTATTTACTAAATTATGGACATTTTTAAAAAGAATGGCCTTTATATATTTTGCAGGGTTAGATAAATGTGATATCTTCATACCTAACTCTACAAAATATATAAAGACCATTTTGTTTAATAAAAGACTGGCACAATAGTGCTATTTGTGTAGGTCTGTGTGTATTTTTAATGTTTCTGTTATATACTTATTGCAAATGTGGAAGGAGTTTTAAGAATGATTATGATACACATTATTGAGAAAAAGTTTCATGATATAAAAGTTATTGATTATGATTTTGATTATGATAATACTTTGAACTTCTGGATAATCATTTTCTCCTATAGTTTAATGGTGATGGTTTGCTTATGATTAAAAGAATAAGATTGAAGTGATATGATTTACATGTACATGGCATTTATCATTTTCATGTACATTATGTCATTTTGATCTCATAAGAGCTGTGGGAAGTATAATCTGTTTTACAAATGATAAAACTGACCAATACCATGCAGTCAGTCCTGGAGTTAGCACTTGAACTAAGTTTCCTATTACAGGTGCAGTGCCTTTATCCCCCCAACAAAATGCCTATTTCTTTTTCATCTAAAAGGTAGAATTATGATGAATGAATATATTTTCCTTTACTGTTATTTTTTCTAGTTATTCATTTTAAAACACAAAAATTTCTAGATTCTTTATTTTCAAATTAACTCTCTTAAGATCTATTGAAAAGAGCAATTGAACATCACTAACCCAGTGTAATTTTGAAGCTAGCTACTTAGAGTTAATGAAAAGTTTAATTGTAGAATAGGTTTAAAAATGCTGCTTTGATTCTGTCAAATATAATACATGTAATAATTAAAAGGGATTCATTTATACCAATATTAGTAGGGAATTTCTGTTAATAAAGAATCTGGTTTATAACAAGTTTATCAGTTATTATTATACAAAATAACTATTTAAAATTACTACATTTTAGATAATCCTCTTGGCAGTATTATTTGATGAATGAAATGAATTAATCATCTTTCCATCTTATTTTTGAAAATTATTTATCCTGATGGTATTAATTAAAATATACATTTATCCTTTAGATATGCTTGTTGAAAAATATTTTGAAGGGTAAATACTAATTTTATTTATTTCCTTATTTGTTTGTTTATTTCCAAGTATTCTATGGCATTGCCATATTTTGTCTGGTTGCCTTAGTGAGGGCCTCAATAACTGATCCAGGAAGACTCCCTGAGAACCCAAAGATCCCACATGGAGGTATGGTACCTTTCAGATTTATCAGTTTTACAATGCCAGAATTATCATCTTTATTAATGTATTTGACTGCCTTTAGTATATTAATTATATATGTCATGTAACGCCACTTTCAAGTCTTTCCTCAGTTGTTTCCTTTCCAGACTTCTCAATTTAAAACCACAAATCTCAGCTGACTCCTCATATCCCCCACTCTCTGGCTCTCCTTTTCAGTTTACTTGTTTATTTATTTGTCTCTCCCTCCTCCCACTCTAGATCTGTGTAACCTCTGTGAGGGTGTAGATTCTTTGTTTTGTTTTCTTCATTTGTTCAGTACTGTATCCTTAATGCCTAAATAGTCTCTGTCACTTAGTAATAGTTGCTAGGTAAATATTTGTTGAATGCTGTATAATTACTGAGAAATTATATTTTTTTTTAGTAAAGGAATTTTTTGATGGTGCCACTTACCTCATGATATTATTGATATAATATTGCTTAAATATTTGTAGTATTATAATACTATTGCCTATATTTCTTCAAGTTCGAACAATTCAGTGAAAATTTTGAAAGCCTTTTATTCTAGTGTCAATGAAGGTAATTTTTGGTCACTTTATTGCATAGTAACCATTCAGGCAACACAAAAAAATTACAAATGTATTGCTTGTTTTATTACATGCTAGATATAGTAAACCTCCTTTACCCTCTTTCCCAAGTTTCACTTTTCCATCATTTGCTATGTAAGCTTTGAGAACTCTCTGTACTTTCTTCTAGAAAGAAATTTATATGTCTTTGTTATACATTATAGAACCAGAAAAATTTTTATAGTAGTTTCCGAACTTGCTGTACATTAGAACCACGTGGGGAGCTTTAAAAAATCTCAATGTCCAGATCACATCCCATATTAATTAAATCAGAATATCTGAGGGTGAGAGCCAGGTATCCATATTTTTGAAAGATCCAAGGTGATTCTAGTGTGTCACAAAGTTTGGGAACCAATGTACTAATTCTTTCTAAAATTAGATAAACTGGCAAGTCACTTATATAGCCTCCCTTGAGTTTCTGATTGTTTTTTGAGATCCATCATTTGGGGCTTACTTGGTCTTGCAAGTTTAACGATTAAGTGGAAATGATATGACACTGATGTTTATGTAGAAGTTTCTGAAAATTATCTTGAATATTTAGTTTTATTAATTTATAGAAGCAGTATCACTGTCATTTAGCGGTTATTGTGTGTGTGCGCGCGCGTGTACCTGTGTTTGGTCAGGGAGGATGGCACTCTGTAATTTGTATAGAATCCCTCTTCTCTACTAGCCTAAACCAAAGGCTCTCTAAAATATTGATACATGTATTTTCTTTTCTTTTTTTTTTTTTTTGTGGTACGCTGGCCTCTCACTGTTGTGGCCTCTCCTGTTGCAGAGCACAGGCTCCGGACACGCAGGCTCAGCGGCCATGGCTCACGGGCCCAGCCGCTCCGCGGCATGTGGGATCCTCCCGGACCGGGGCACGAACCCATGTCTCCTGCATCAGCAGGCGGACTCTCAACCACTGCACCACCAGGGAAGCCCTGATACATGTATCTTCTACTTCAACTCTGAAACCCAATGTTATCAGAAAATCAAAGAAGCAGGCTTTTCCTAACTCAGGACTCATTTCTGATGAAATCTTTAGTTTTCTGTGGTCAAACATTCAAATGCCTACATCTGTCGGATACTGCAAATCAGTGAAAGGGGCCAGGGAAATTGAAAAATTTCAATTTTTACGTTGAAAATCTCATATCTTATCTAAAGGGAGTGGCACTATTCAGCTACAGTGAAATAGTCATACAGGCCTGGTATTATTAGATACTGCAATTTTTGAAGAGAAAATATGGAATCTCAATTTTTATGAGACATTTCATGATTTTTAAAAATATTGGCAACTAATTCAAAATTTTTAAAGCATTGTTTTAAAATAAATACAAAACAGATTATACCTGTGGGTCAGATTGAATCCACCTGAAACTGCTGTGTTACCTTTAGCTTATAGACTCCAGTGATGGAGGACACCATGGCATCTTGCCAGCTATTTGGATATCTGCATTATATCTGGTCTCACTGACATTTGGCCTGTTTTTCTTCAGTGAAGAGTTCCCATTTGCCCAACCAAAAAAACATGCATTCATTTATCACATTTTAATGTTTCCAAAGTCTCTTGGTATTGTTACAGAGCTACACTGGCAACCGATTCTGTCAGAAAACCTCTGTTAAAACCTAACCCTTGTATTGATTTTTGTAGTTTCAAGTTATATTTTTCTCCCCAAAACATTACTTTGTGATTAGAGATATAGTAATTGAGAAAAGGCCTCCTAATATGTGAGTCTTTTAAAAGACTCAAATAGAAGGTGATTCCTTCCTTTTTGAGGGATAAACCAAACCAAATCTTGCTTTATAGTCATTCATGCATTTACAGCATTAATAAGGTTCCCTGTTAAACAATGAGATGCTGTTTACCTTACATTAAAGAACATCTATCATTTATAGAGTTTACCTTTTTTCTTTTATTTGTTTTATGTTTGATTTTTCTTTCCTTTAAAAAATGTATCTGTTGATTTTTTATCTTCTATAGCTACCATAAATTAGGAGTTGGATTCTGTCTCCCATAGACTTTTATTTTGTTAGATGGGTAGTACAAAAGTCTTGTAGGTGACCATCAGACACCAGAATGTATCAGTCATCAAGATCCTATCTGGACATGAATAAACCCTGAAGAAAAAAGGGAGAAGACTAAGAAATGGTTTATAGATACATAGGGTGGTAGGTTAAGATGGATGGCTTTTTTTCTTGCTCTGCAAAGCAAAAACATAGATGATACTTTAATTTCTGGATTTTAAAAATAGTGATTTTTTTCTTTTCTAAAAACATAAATGTGTGTGTGTACTTGTGTGTGAAAATGTGCATTTTCATTTGTATTTTTCATTTTAGATTCTTACATCTTAAATTGAGTCTTAAATGGCTCAAACCCTTTCTTTGAACAAATTTATGTACCAGACCATAGGTCAGCACATTCTTCTGTACTGTTAAGGGCCAGATAACAAATATTTTTAGCTTTATGGACCATATGGTCTCTGTCACAAGTCCTCAGCTCTGTCATTGTAACCCAAAAGCAGCCATAGAAATATGTAAATGAATGGGCATAGATAGCTGTGTTCAAATAAAGCTTTATTTATAGACATTGAAATTTAAATTCCAAGATTTTTATATGCCACAAATTATTATTGTTATGATCATTATAATTTTCAATCATTTAAATTTGTAAAAAACATTCTTACCTCATGGGTCACACAAAAACAGGTGGTGGCCTGGATTTCCCTGTGGACTGTAGTTTGCCAACCATAGTCTACACTAAAGAATGAATTACAGTCTTTCTCTGAGTCTAGCCAAACGCTCTTTTCTGAGGATACAACATTTTAAGTATGAAATAAATAATTTATTCTTTGCAGTATTATGTGCTGAAATTGCCAATAGCGAATACCCCATATTTATTTTTTAAGGGGCTGGTTTAAGAACATAAAGTTTTCATGTTGTCTTTTAATGAAAATCGGCTCATCAAAGAGAGTCTCCTTCCTGACCATATTCCTTGTAGTATGTGAATTCAAAGTTTTAACATTGGGATATTTGGGAACATCTAACATCCACTAACATCTAGAGGGGAAAAAAAAAGTGACATGCTTGTGACCTTGTATTATGCTACGAATGAAATATTTCTGTTTCACTAACAGTTAAATTATCATAGTTCAATTGTACCTAAATTAAGCTTTAATATTGTTGCTCTCTCATGTAATATGTTTTCATTAAAATAAGGATTGTAAGTAAGAAACGGAAGAGAATTTTATTTTAAAGTGAAATATTTTAAATGTAAAAGATAATTTCTCAACTTTCATATTATTGGAATGAACAGTTGATTTGATATAGCTTTTATTCATACTTTATTGATTTCTTCAGAGACATTGGTAGCAGAATGTTTTTCCAGCACTTTACTATAAAATTCCAGTATCTTGAGATTACTTCTGGCCATTAAACTAGAAATAATGGAATTAAAATAGGGTATCTTTTTAGAAAATTGAAAACTACCCACAATTCTATTACTTATATTTAGAATCTTTCATTAAAAAATTTTTTAAACTTTTCATGCTTTAGCAAGGATTTAGTTACTACCTACTGTGTGCTGGGTCACATTTTGCATATACTAATACTCACTCTGAGTATTGGAGTTAGGTTAATTTTACTATGCCCATACTTTTAGTGAGGTTAGGATATAGTTTTCCATAAGTGATATAAAGTTTAAAAATTTTTATAAAAGTAAAATTCCATTTCAAGAAATATTAAAATGATATGTTCTATATAACAATTGTCTTATCTTGGTAGATGACTGTCCCATAGAGTTTTTATGGATCTAATTAGAGCAGTTCTTAATGAAAACAAATGACATTTCCCTTTATTCCTGTAAACTTCATGTTTTTAAGCACAAAGCTTAATTGTGTGCTCTTTCACAACAGACTAGAGGAAATTGCTATTTGGTGGTAGGATAGAATTTTGTAAAGGACTCCTTTATTTCCATTAAATAGTAATCTTCTTGTAATCTTCTTCACCTCTGAAACTATTCTAGTACCTCTTAAACCCATCTGAAATCTTTTTCCAACCCTCTCTCATAAACATTCCCAAATGAGTCCATTAATATTTTAAAAAACGGTTTCGTGTGGGGAGTTTGGGAGGATGCCATCTCTGTTTTTCTTACAATATCATAACGATTGATTTTGACTTATTAATCTATGAAACCAGTACTCAGCATTATTTCTTCTTTAGAGCCTTTAGATAATAAATTTCTAGAAATTAATTTGTTTAAATATAATTCTGTTTTAATGTAATAATTTGGTTGTACTTCGGAGTTTTGTCATTAAATTTTACTTACAGCAATATGCTTAAACTCAAATATATTGTTTTCTATCTCTTAGTTTAACTATTAATAGTGTCTTATTTTTATAGTGTTTAAAATTAGAAACGTACAAAATAAAACATGCATAGAATAGAGCAGCAACATTTTTGGCAGACATTTTCACTGGACACTTAGACATATATATCGAAGAATTCCTATAAACTCTTCTAAACACTTGTTGCTAAATTTCAACATTATTCATGTGCCTTTATTAAATGGATTTTAATTTCCTCCTCTAGAAAGGGAGTTCTGGGAATTGTGTAACAAGTGTAATTTGATGAGACCAAAGCGTTCCCATCACTGCAGCCGCTGTGGCCACTGTGTTAGGAGAATGGATCATCACTGTCCATGGTAAGAAATAAGTAATTCACTTTTTGGAAAAAAAGGTAGTAAAAAATAAATCTTAGTACTTAGCAGATTTAAACAAAGGTTATATTAGAGTTACACAGTTTAAGAAAACCTTTTTAATGAAGATCCCTTTATTTGATCATATGGTTCTGTCAACTCCCAAAGTCATTTTTTCCAGAGATCCTATATTTTCTCACAAGGAGATATTTGAGCAGAAAACTAAGAATTAACATGCACCCAAATATACAAAAGAACTAAGGTGGTTTTATTAAATGAGGCAATGTATGTAAAGCATTCAGTGTAGTATCTGACATAGAAAATACTTAAATATAAATATAGTAGCTGTTATTGTTTCTAACTGTAATAAACCGTATACATCTCATTGTTTGTATTTCCCTTCCAGTTTGTTTAATTAAAGAGTAACACATTTCAGATACCCTTATACCTCATTTCACCCACTTTCAGCCTTTTTCAGTGCTATGAATTGGTAATAGGTATTAACATTACATGCTGGCTGGATGTGTAAAAAGTGGTAGTTAGCTGATTCTGCTGAACTGCCAACACTTTTGGTCAATAGGGGGCTCTCTTGTAATATTTAAAGAAAATGTTCAGTTGAGAAATAGAATTTTTGAAAACAAATGCTGTGAGAGTTCTTCATTGTATCTCATTTCAAAGCTGTCACAAAAATCTGTGAAAAAGATATTGTATTTAATTCTGCTTTCCTAGCATGGGATCTCTGTATAAATATTTAAACTGGTATGGTGTAGCACTTTATAAATATATCTATATACATATATATTTATGTTTGTACACACATACATGCATATATGCAAAGTTAGCTACATAATAATCTTCTTAAGTTTATAATTGCATTTATCTAAGGTTGACTCAGGGTAGAGTTTAGCTTTGCCTAGTAATGCTAATCAATTTAGAGTTTCCCTTGTTTTTGATAACACAAGTTATTATTAGCAAGCTTTTAGTAAGAATTTGGTTTTCACTATAAACTGATTGTTTAAATACAAGGTAATTTCCTGAGATTAAGAAAAAGTAAAAGCACTTTGTTACTATGTAAAAAAGTTGAAAATTCCATCAACAGGATAGTTTAGTATATAACATACAGTTGGTGTTGAAAAAATGTGCCTTGACTTTAAACAGATCAATTCTCAAGTGATTTTACAAACCTCAGTGTTCTGTTTACAGTTGCAATAGTAGTAGATTTTTTAAAGCTATGTAAAACATGTATTCAGGTAAGGGATAATCACACTTAAAAACTCAATTTTATACACTTTTTAGAGTAATATTTCTGATTAAAAGTATAATAAATGTTCAGGATAGTTGGTTGGATATTGATACCTCCTTTTAAGTGAATGCAATAGCTTAAGCTGAAAAAATAATCAACTAGGAACTGTTTTGGTACTATATAGATGAGTGATTTTATTTATTGATTTATTTTCAAGGAATAAAGATTGACTTGGTGACAAAATAAAGTGCTGTTTAACCAAAATTCTAAGATTGGGGTGAGCTCTCTGTTCCTAGGCCTTGTGCCTCCATAGTTTTTGTCACCTTCTCAGAACACTGGTGGGAAGAAGAGTGAAAGTACAAAGAGCTGGAGCATAGGAAGGGAGGGTAGACCAGGGGGCCTGAGTAGATTTAGGGATTTATGTGATTGAATTCCCTAATAGAGCAGTGCTGAGATATTCAGAGAGTGAGGGAAATGTACAGTATAACTAGAAGCAAGGAGAATTTTTGATTTTTTTCAGAAACTGCATTATCTTAGCTGCTTAACAGCTTTGGATTTGGAGGTCAGTTCTCTGATGACCTCAAGGTTTACTCTATTTTTGGCTCTAATCACTCCTTCCAAGGAACTTGCTATCAAAAGAACTCTTACATGTAGATTATCTTAGTGTTTCTTAAAGTTCTGTGCTTAAGAAGAGCGCCATGATCATAGCAGTTATTTCTCAAATTTTGGGGGGACAGAAAGGAATGGGGCAAGTATAAGTCATCTTTCAAGCAACAGCTATTGAAGAGTATTTTTGAGTGCATACAGAAGCACCCTTCTCTGGTAGCCCTGCCTGCAGATAACAAAACACAGGAAGTTTTCTTGTTTACAAAGCGTGCACTCTTTAGTCTAAGAAATGCCTCTTCCAGGTTTTCGGTTCAGTTATATATCTGATTTTAAAAAACAGACAACACACCTTTAAAACAACAATTTAAGTTAGGAATTTGACCTTATTTATTTATTTTTTCAAACAGTGGCAGTGTAATGCTATATTGAAATGAAAACATTTGTGAAAGGTAATTTGTAGTTTTGAACTAGGGTTTTCTGCTGGAATTGTAAAATATTTTGAAAATTTAGGTACAATAAATAACCTTGGAACAATAATATGGTCAGCTTGCATTAATCTTGAATATTTTGGGATTATGACATTAATCCTTTTTCCTAGTTGTGGTTCAATGTTGTATTGGTGAAAATGTAGCTCTAAGAATTTGTAAATACTTTTGGATATGTGTTTATTTTCAGGAACCAAGGTTAGATTTTAAAAGTAAGAAAAATTGTGAATGCTTAGCAGTATCTCAGAGTGGCAGGTTTAAGTTATTTTACTTCACATCATTCAAATTGGTCTGCACAGCTAGAATGCTGCGGTGGAAGAGCAGTATACAGAAGAGGGTTCTTGTTCTCTTGACCACTGTCTCTCCTAACTGTACATCCTCTGGCAATTGTCTTAACTCCTTTGTTCCTTTTTTGTATCAGTGAAGCAAGGAGGCTGCCATCTGTTCTTCCCTGCCTCACTGGGTTGTTGTTGAGTTGAAGGGGAATCATATACAGGACTTCTTTAAAAAGTAGAATGTGCTTTACAAATGTGAAGTGGCATATTTGTGTCATGTCTTATGTACTCTTTGCTTTTAGGTTTGAGTGACTTTAGCTTATCTCTGTGAAGTAAAGCACATATGAAGTTTGTGCTTTATGTGAAGTTTGTGTGTGTTTGCGTCTAGTTTTACCGTCCTAAAATTAACATTAAAGTTTGAAATAATTTTTCTTTTTCCTTTTTTTCTTCAGGATTAACAATTGTGTTGGTGAAGATAATCACTGGCTTTTTCTGCAGTTGTGTTTCTACACTGAACTTCTTACTTGCTACGCACTGATGTTTTCTTTCTGCCACTATTATTACTTTCTTCCACTAAAAAAGCATAACTTGGTAAGAAATGTTTATATCAACTAATGTTAGAGCAACTATATTATACAGTTATTAACATGTGGTGCTTTTAAGTGCAGAAAACTGAAAACAAAAACAACAAACATAAACCCTCAAATTGGTGCATTTTAAAATATATTGGAATTGAGAAAGTGGACCCTGTTCTGATATTGCCTTTTAACCACATCTATTTATGATTATTTATTAGTGTTGAGTTCTTTAAAAAGTGACATATTAGATCTCTTAATAATATATTGGTTTAAAAATATCTACAGTAATGAAAAACAAAGTGAAAATGTTAGCTTCTTGTTTCTTCTCAGGAATAAAAATAGACTTGTTTAATTCTTAAAGGTTCTCAAAGGAACATTAAGTTCTTGAGAGAAAGGACAAGACGAATTTGCAGGATGCCCTAAAAAGTTATTACATACACCGTTTGAGGCATTGCTTTTTCCATTTTATAGAGGAACTACAATAGATGTTAACAAGATTTGCCCAGAATGGTGGTGTTAGTGGTGGCGGTGGTAATAGCATCACCTAGGAATGTTAAGGCTTGACTGTATATCAACACTATGCTATGGGCGTGTGATTTTAATTCTCACGTTAATGCTCACTACAGCCACATGAGGTGGGTACGATTTTCCACCATTTTATAGATGGAAACAGACTAATAGAGTTTGAATAAATAGTTACTGAAGATGCAAAGCTAGGGAAGTGATTATTAAACTGGTTTTAGTTGTAGAGCTGGGATTTGAACCTGATTTTGTGTTTTCTGAATCATATCTTGTGTGCTTTGTGTGTAGAACTGGTATTTGAGCCTGATCCTATGTGTCATTTGGACTTAGATTGTGTTTTTAAAATGCCCTCTGTGTGTGTGTGTGTGTGTGTGTGTGTGTGTGTGTGTTTTGTGTGTGGGAGAGAGAGACAGACAGAGAGAGTATGAGCAAGGGTGCGTGTGAGAAACCGGTAGGGAAGAGAGAGGGAAGAAGGAATAGATTCCCTGATGGAGAAGGGTGTTTTCTTTCCTATTTATATCATTTTATACTGTTTAAATCTTTTTTTATTAAAAATAACAAGTTCGGTGGTGGTACATACAATTAAATTTTGTAATAAGAGAGCAATTGAGAGAAGGTCTTTAAGTTCTGCGTATTTAGATCTTTTTTATACACATGGTCATTTTGTTTAATTAAAAGAAGATATTTACTATTGTTGCTTAGTTGCATATATTAGTGGGGCCTTGTGGTAATTCTCCTTATTAAATACAGAGTGAGCAATTAAAAACTAATAACTGAAAAAAGTTCAAAAGGGAGAACTGTAAATATAGGTGTTTGACATCATCACACTGAGACTTTAGTGCATGCTAGTACTGTGGTTTTAGAAACGTTTTATTTATAGATGAATTTTTTTTTTATGCTTTCTCATATTTTAATTTTACTTTCTAGTAAGACCAGGTACAAAAGAATGGTCACCCAAAACATCCAGATCAAAAGCTCTAATGCAATAGCAGCTAATATTTAGGGAGTCGTTAGGGTCGACAAGGTACTTTTTCTGCACGTGTTATTTCTTTTAATTCCCACAACAACTGTGTGAGGTGACCTAGCCATGAGCGTGACTTTAAAGCCAAACTCCTTGGGTTTGAATCTCAATTATAGGTTAATTTCTGATATAATTGGCATTGTAGTTAAAATATGTAAAAGGTTATACGTATTCTCCCAAGAGTAACCTGTTTCAAGTAGATTGAGCCTAATAAGAAAAGCATTAAAATAAAAATTTCCCAGTAAGATTAAGGTCAGAATGTTTTAAAAACTGAGAGAGAGGTAAAATTTAGTGGTATTAATGAAAAGCGACTAGAGCTTCTCTAGGAGGGAATGCATTGTAGGATAGTGAAGGGATTGGCAAACCATGGGCGTTGGGATAAGTTTGGACCTCTGCCTGTTTTTTTTTTTTTTGTCTTCTTTTTCCTCTGCCTGTTTTTGTTAATAAAGTTTTACTTGAAACATAGCTGCTCTCATCTATTTACATATGTTTATGATTGCTTTTGTGCTGCAACAGCAGAGTTGAATAGTTGTGAGAGAGGCATATGGCCTAAAATATTAAGTATCTGGCTCCTTTATTTTTTTAATTAATTTATTTTTGGCTGCATTGGGTCTTTGTTGCTGTGCGCAGGCTCTCTCTAGTTGCAGCGAGCAGGGGCTACTCTTTGTTATGGTGCGCGGGCTTCTCATTGCGGTGGCTTCTCTCATTGCGGAGCATGGGCTCCAGGCACGCAGGCTTCAGTAGTTGTGGCACACAGGCTCATTTGCTCTGTGGCATAGGGGTTCTTCCTGGTTTGGGGCTCAAACCCGTGTCCCCTGCATTGGTAGTTGGATTCTTAACCACTGTGCCACCAGGGAAGTCCAGATTAATCCTTGTATCATTATAAATTATACCTTTTAATCTGTAGTAATTATTCTTGCCTTACAGTGTTTTTCTTTGTTATTAATTTAGCTATATCAGCTTTGTTTTGGTTAGTATTTTCATGGTATGTCTTTTTCTATCTTTTTACTTTGAACCTTTATCAGTTATGTCTTGTCAATGTGCCTTGTAGACACCAAATATTTCTTTTTTTTTAAGTTTAGTTTGATAGTCTTTGTCTTCTAATTGGAATAGTCCATTTTTATTTACTGTGACTGATATTAATCCTATCAGCTTACTATGTATTTGCTACTTGACCCATCTGTTCTTTGTTTCCATTTTTCTCCTTTTCTTACCTGCTTGGAAATTTTCAATTTAAAAAGATTTCCAATTTATCCCTTCTGATGGTGTTCCTCCTTTTACTCTTTTTAAAGTGGTTTTCCCGGAGATCAAAACATTCTTCCTTGGTTTTCTGAAGTTTAATATAAGTTGGTACTTTAAACATCGCTGTGATAGTAAATGTAGTGGCCTTAGAACCCCTCCTATCATCATTTTTGGTATTCTGGGTGCATAAAATAGATGTTGAACTAAAACTCATGACAACAAGAAGTAATTATTGTCGTTTATATATTATGTGTTATAATACATATGTTATATGAAGTCACTATTTGTTTAGAGTTACCCACATATTGATGCTTTTTCTAGTCCTTCATGTCTTCGTAAGTTTCTGAGTTTCTTTCTGGGAGTATTTTTTTTCTGCCTCTTGGTGGAAGTGTACTGGAACAGATTCTCCCAGTTTTGGTTCACCTGAAAATGTCTTTATTTCTCTTTCATTTTTGAAGGATTTATTTGCTTGGCATAGAATCATACATTTGGAGTTATTTTCAGGTTTTAAAGGATGTTATTTCCTTGTCTTCTGGTTTCCATCATTTCTGTTGTAAAGTCAGTTGTTAGTTTTATTGTTCCTCCACTGAAGTAATGTATCTTTTCTCTGACTGCTTTTATGATTTAGTTATTTATATTATTTCAGCTTTGCTGAGGCATAATTATATAATTAACATATAAATTTATAAGATACTTAAATTGTGCATTATGATAATTTGATATATGTATAACTTTGAAAGGATTTCCCCATCTAGTTAATTAACACATCCAACACTTCACATATTAATCTTTCTTTTTATGAGAACATTTAAGTTCTTCTCTCTTAGTGAATTTCAGTTGTACAGTACGGTGATAAAACAGTGGTCATCATGTTTTACATTAGAGCTTTACCTTATTCATCTTATAGCTAAAATTTGCACCCTTTTACCAACCTCTCCCTATTTCCCACAACCCCAGCCCCTGGCAACTACTTGTCTACTCTCAGTTTCTATGAGTTGAACTTTTTTTTTCTTAATTCCACAGATATGTGATACCATTTGGCTTATTTCACTTAGTATAAGGGCATCAAGGTTCATCCATGTTATCACAGATAGCAGGATTTCCTCCTTTCTCATGGCTGGATAATATTCCACTGTGTATATATACATCTTTTTTATCCATTCATCTATTGATGGACACTTAAGTTGCTTCCATATCTTGGCTATTGTGAATAATGCTGCAGTGAACATGGGAGTGCTGATATCTCTTTGATATCCTGTTTTCATTTCCTTTGGATATATACCTAGAGGTAAAATTGCTGGATCATATGGTAGTTCTATTTTTAATTTTTTGAGGGGTCTCCATACTGCTTTCCATAGTGGCTACACCAATTTCTATTCCCACCAACAGTGCAAAAGTATTTCTTTTTCTCCACAGCCTTGCCAACACTTACCGTTTATCTTTCTGGTGATAGCCATTCTAATCTAACAGGTGTGAGGTGATATCCCATTGTGGTCTTGATTTGCATTTCCCTGATGATTAGTGATGTTGAGTACCTTTTCACATACCCATTGGCCATCAATATATCTTCTTTGGAAAAATGTCTGTTCAGGTCCTCTGCCCATTTTTTAATCAATTATTATTATTTTTTTTTGCTGTTGGGTTGTATGGGTTCTTTATATATTTTGGATATTAACCCTGTATCAGAGATATGATTTGCAAATATTTTTTCGCATAACATAGGTTGCCTTTTCATTTTGTTGGTGGTTTCCTATGCTTCGCGAAGGTTTTTAGTTTGAGTTAGTCCCACTAGTTTCTTTTGCTTTGGTCACTTTGCTTTTGGTGTCAAATCAAAAAAAACATTGCCAAGACTAGCGTCAAGGAGCTTACCCAATATGCTTTCTTCCACCATTTTTATGGGTTTAGGTTTTATGTTCAAACCTTTGATTCATTTTGAGTGGTTTTTGTGTATGGTGTAAGATAGGGGTCCAGTTTCATTCTTCTGCTTGCGACTGTCCAGTTTTCCCAGGACCATTTATTGAAGGGACTGTCTTTTCCCCATTGACTCTTCTTGGCTCCTTTGTCGTAAACTAATTGACCATTTAAGAGTGGGTTTTTTTCTGGGCTGTCTATTCTGTTCCATTGATATAAGTGCCTTTTATGTCAGTATCATACTATTTTGATTACTATAGCTATGCAGTATATTTTGAAATCAAGACATGAGATGCCTCCAGCTTGGTTCTTCTTTCTTAAGATTGCTTTGGTTATTTGAGATCTTCTGTGGGTCCATTACAAATTTTAGGATTGTTCTATTTTTGTGAAAAAAATGCAGTCAAATTGTGATAGGGATTGCATTGAATCTGTAGATTGCTTGAGTAGTATGTCCATTTTAAGAATATTTAATTTTTCCAATCTATGAGCGTGGAAGAGCTTTCCATTTATTGGTGTTGTCTTCAGTTTCTTTCATCAGTGTCTTCACTGTACAGATCTTTCACCTTGTTGGTTAAATTTATTCCTAGGTATTTTATTCTTTTTGATACAATTGTAAATGGGATTGTTTTCTTAATAACTTCCTGATAGTGTATGGAAATGCAACTGATATTTGTATATTAATTTTGTATCCTGCAACTTTATGAATTTGTTTATTCTAACAGTTTTTTGGTCGAGTCTTTAGGTTTTCTATATGTAATACCATGTTATCTGCAAATAATGTCAGTTTTACTTCTTCCTTTCTAAATGGATGTCTTTTGTTTCTTTTGCTTGCCTAATTGTTTTGATATCCAGCGTTGAATATTGGTGATAAGAGTGGGCATCTTTGTCTCATTCCTCATCTTAGAGGAAAAGCTATCAGCTTTTCACTGAGTCTGATGTTTCTGTGCGTTTGTCATATATGGCCTTTATTATGTTGAAGTATGTTTCCTCCTACACCCAGTTTGTTGAGAGTTTTTATCATGAATGGATGTTGAATTTTGTCAAGGGCTTTTCTATGTCTTTTGAGATGATCATATGATATTTATCATTCAGTTTGTTAATCTGGTATATCACACTGATTGATTTGCAGATGTTGAAGTATCTTTGCATCCCTGGAATTAAATCCCACTTGATCATGATGTATGTTCCTTTTAATGTATTGTTGAATTTGGTTTGCTAATATTTTGTTGAGGATTTTCACATCTTTGTTCATCAGAGATATGGTTTTCTTTTCTTTCAGTGTTGTTGTCTGGCTTTTGTATCAGGTTAATGCTGGCCTTGTACAAAATTTTGGAAGTGTTCCTTCCTCTTCAATTTTTTTTGAAAAGTTTGAGAAGGATTAGTGTTAATTCTTTAAATGTTTGGTTGAATTCATCCATGAAGCCATTTGGTCCTGGACTTTTCACTTTTGGGGGTTTTGATTACTGATTCAATCTTCTTACTAGTAATTGGTCTGTTCAGAGTTTCTGTTTCTTCATGATTCATTGTTGGTAGGTTGTTTGTTTCTAGGAATTTATCAATTTCTTCTAGGTTGTCCAATTTCTTGGTATATAATTTTTCATAGTAGTCTCTTATGATCCTTTGTATTTGTGCAGTATCAGTTGCAATGTCTCCTCTTTCATTTCTGATTTTATTTATTTGAGTTCTCTCTCTTTTTTTTTAGTGAGTCTAGTGTATTTCGTTTATCATTTCAAAAAACTAGGTTTTAGTTTCCTTGATCTTTTCTATTGTCTTTTTAGTCTCTATTTCACTTACTTCGACTCTAATCTTTGTTTTTTCCTTCTTTCTACTTTTGGCTTATTTTGTTCCTCCTTTTCTAGATCCTTGAGATATAAAGTTAGTTTGAGATCTTTCTTTTTTCTTTTTTTTTCTTTTTTACATCTTTATTGGAGTATAATTGCTTTACAATGGTGTGTTATTTTCTGCTTTATAACAAAGTGAATCAGTTATACATATACATATGTTCCCATATCTCTTCCCTCTTGTGTCTCGCTCCCACACTCCCTATCCCACCCCTCTAGGTGGTCACAAAGCACCGAGCTGATCTCCCTGTGCTATGTGGCTGCTTCCCACTAGCTATCTATTTCACATTTGGTAGTGTATATATGTCCATGCCACTCTCTCACTTCGTCCCAGCTTCCCCTTCCCCCTCCCCATATCCTCAAGTCCATTCTCTAGTAGGTCTGTGTCTTTATTCCTGTTTTACCCTTAGGTTCTTCATGACATTTTTTTTTCTTAAATTCCATATATATGTGTTAGCATACGGTATTTGTCTTCCTCTTTCTGACTTACTTCACTCTGTATGACAGACTCTAGGACCATCCACCTCATTACAAATAGCTCAATTTCGTTTCTTTTTATGGCTGAGTAATATTCCATTGTATATATGTGCCACATCTTCTTTATCCATTCTTCTGATGATGGACACTTAGGTTGTTTCCATCTCCAGGCTATTGTAAATAGAGCTGCAATGAACATTTTGGTACATGACTCTTTTTATTTTATTTATTTATTTTTTAACATCTTTATTGGGGTATAATTGCTTTACAATAGTGTGTTAGTTTCTGCTTTATAACAAAGTGAATCAGTTTTACATATACATATGTTCCCATATCTCTTCCCTCTTGCGTCTCCCTCCCTCCCACCCTCCCTATCCCACCCCTCCAGGCGGTCACAAAGCCCCGGGCCGATGTCCCTGTGCCATGTGGCTGCATCCCACTAGCTATCTACCTTACGTTTGTTAGTGTGTATATGTCCATGACTCTCTCTCGCCCTGTCACAGCTCACCCTTCCCGCTCCCCATATCCTCAAGTCCGTTCTCCAGTAGGTCTGTGTCTTTATTCCTGTCTTACCCCTAGGTTCTTCATGACATTTTTTTCTCTTCTTAAATTCCATATATATGTGTTAGCATACGGTATTTGTCTTTTTCTTTCTGACTGACTTCACTCTGTATGACAGACTCTAGGTCTATCCACCTCATTACAAATAGCTCAATTTCGTTTCTTTTTATGGCTGAGTAATATTCCATTGTATATATGTGCCACATCTTCTTTATCCATTCATCCGATGATGGGCACTTAGGTTGTTTCCATCTCCGGGCTGTTGTAAATAGAGCTGCAATGAACATTGTGGTACATGACTCTTTTTGAATTTTGGTTTTCTCAGGGTATATGCCCAGTAGTGGGATTGCTGGGTCATATGGTAGTTCTATTTGTAGTTTTTTAAGGAACCTCCATACTGTTCTCCATAGTGGCTGAACCAATTCACATTCCCACCAGCAGTGCAAGAGGGTTCCCTTTTCTCCACACCCTCTCCAGCATTTATTGTTTCTAGATTTTTTGATGATGGCCATTCTGACTGGTGTGAGATGATATCTCATTGTAGTTTTGATTTGCATTTCTCTAATGATTAATGATGTTGAGCATTCTTTCATGTGTTTGTTGGCACTCTGTATATCTTCTTTGGAGAAATGTCTATTAGGTCTTCTGCCCATTTTTGGATTGGGTTGTTTGTTTTTTTGTTATTGAGCTGCATGAGCTGCTTATAAATTTTGGAGATTAATCCTTTGTCAGTTGCTTCCTTTGCAAATATTTTCTCCCATTCTGAGGGTTGTCTTTTGGTCTTGTTTATGGTTTCCTTGGCTGTGCAAAAGCTTTGAAGTTTCATTAGGTCCCATTTGTTTATTTTTGTATTTATTTCCATTTCTCTAGGAGGTGGGTCAAAAAGGATCTTGCTGTGATTTATGTCATAGGTTGTTCTGCCTATGTTTTCCTCTAAAAGTTTGATAGTTTCTGGCCTTACATTTAGGTCTTTAATCCATTTTGAGCTTTTTTTTGTGTATGGTGTTAGGGGGTGATCTAATCTCATACTTTTACATGTACCTGTCCAGTTTTCCCAGCACTACTTATTGAAGAGGCTGTCCTTTCTCCACTGTACATTCCTGCCTCCTTTATCAAAGGTAAGGTGACCATATGTGTGTGGGTTTATCTCTGGGCTTTCTATCCTGTTCCGTTGATCTATAGTTCTGTTTTTGTGCCAGTACCATACTGTCTTGATTACTGTAGCTTTGTAGTATAGTCTGAAGTCAGGGAGCCTGATTGCTCCAGCTCCATTTTTCGTTATCCAGATTGCTTTGGCTATTTGGGTTCTTTTGTGTTTCCATACAAATTGTGAAATTTTTTGTTCTAGTTCTGTGAAAAATGCCAGTGGTAGTTTGATAGGGATTGCACTGAATCTGTAGATTGCTTTGGGTAGTAGAGTCATTGTCACAATGTTGATTCTTCCAATCCAAGAACATGGTATATCTCTCTAACTATCTGTATCATTTTTAATTTCTTTCATCAGTGTCTTACAAGTTTCTGCATACAGGTCTTTTGTCTCCATAGGTAAGTTTATTCCTAGATATTTTATTCTTTTTGTTGCAGTGGTAAATGGCAGTGTTTCCTTGATTTCACTTTCAGATTTTTCATCATTAGTGTATAGGAATGCCAGAGATTTCTGTACATTAATTTTGTATCCTGCTACTTTACCAGATTCATTCATTAGCTCTAGTAGTATTCTGGTAGCATCTTTACGATTCTCTATGTATAGTATGTCATCTGCAAACAGTGACAGCTTTACTTCTTCTTTTCCGATTTGGAATCCTTTAATTTCCTTTTCTTCTCTGATTGCTGTGGCTAAAACTTCCAAAACTATGTTGAATAAGAGTGGGGAGAGTGGGCAACCTTGTCTTGTTCCTGATCTTAGTGGAAATGCTTTCGCTGTTTCACCATTGAGGACGATGTTGGCTGTGGGTTTGTCATGGCCTTTATTATGTTGAGGAAAGTTCCCTCTGTGCCTACTTTCTGCAGGGTTTTTATCATAAATCGGTGTTGAATTTTGTCAAAAGCTTTCTTTGCATCTTTTGAGATGATCATATGGTTTTTCTCCTTCAATTTGTTACTATGGTGTATCACGTTGATTGATTTGTATATATTGAAGAATCCTTGCATTCCTGGAATAAACCCCACTTGATCATGGTGTATGATCCTTTTAATGTGCTGTTGGATTCTGTTTGCTAGTATTTTGTTGAGGATTTTTGCATCTATGTTCATCAGTGATATTGGCCTGTAGTTTTCTTTCTTTGTGACATCCTTGTCTGGTTTTGGTATCAAGGTGATGGTGGCCTCGTAGAATGAGTTTGGGAGTGTTCCTCCCTCTGCTATATTTTGGAAGAGTTTGAGAAGGATAGGTGTTAGCTCTTCTCTAAATGTTTAATAGAATTCGCCCGTGAAGCTACGTGGTCCTGGGCTTTTGTTTTTTGGAAGATTTTTAATCACAGTTTCAATTTCAGTGCTTGTGATTGGTCTGTTCCTATTTTCTATTTTTTCCTGATTCAGTCTTGGCAGGTTGTGCATTTCTAAGAATTTGTCCATTTCTTCCAGGTTGTCCGTTTTATTGGCATAGAGTTGCTTGTAGTAATCTCTCATGATCTTTTGTATTTCTGCAGTGTCAGTTGTTACTTCTCCTTTTTCATTTCTAATTCTATTGATTTGAGTCTTTTCCCTTTTTTTCTTGATGAGTCTGGCTAATGGTTTATCAATTTTGTTTATCTTCTCAAACAACCAGCTTTTAGTTTTAGTGATCTTTGCTATTGTTTCCTTCATTTCTTTTTCATTTATTTCTGATCTGATTTTTATGATTTCTTTCCTTCTGCTAACTTTGGTGTTTCTTTGTTCTTCTTTCTCTAATTGCTTTAGGTGCAAGGTTAGGTTGTTTATTCGAGATGTTTCCTATTTCTTAAGGTAGGATTGTATTGCTATAAACTTCCCTCTTAGAACTGCTTTTGCGGCATTCCATATGTTTTGGGTCATCGTGTCTCCATTATCATTTGTTTCTAGGTATTTTTTGATTTCCTCTTTGATTTCTTCAGTGATCACTTCCTTATTAAGTAGTGTATTTTTTAGCCTCCATGTGTTTGTATTTTTTATAGATCTTTTCCTGTAATTGACATCTAGTCTGATAGCGTTGTGGTCGGAAAAGATACTTGATACAATTTCAATTTTCTTAAATTTACCAAGGCTTGATTTGTGACCCAAGATATGATCTAGCCTGGAGAATGTTCCATGAGCACTTGAGAAAAATGTGTATTCTATTGTTTTTGGATGGAATGTCCTATATATATCAATTAAGTCCATCTTGTTTAATGTATCATTTAAAGCTTGTGTTTCCTTATTTATTTTCATTTTGGATGATCTGTCCATTTGTGAAAGTGGGGTGTTAAAGTCCCCTACTATGAATATGTTACTGTCGATTTCCCCTTTTATGGCTGTTAGTATTTGCCTTATGTATTGAGGTGCTCCTATGTTGGGTGCATAAATATTTACAATTGTTATATCTTCTTCTTGGATTGATCCCTTGATCATTATGTAGTGTCCTTCTTTGTGTCTTGTAAGAGTCTTTATTTTAAAGTCTATTTTGTCTGATATGAGAATTGCTACTCCACCTTTCTTTTGGTTTCCATTTGCATGGAGTATCTTTTTCCATCCCCTTACTTTCAGTGTGTATGTGTCTCTAGGTCTGAAGTGAGTCTCTTGTAGACAGCATATATATGGGTCTTGTTTTTGTATCCATTCAGCCAATCTGTGTTTTTTGGTGGGAGCATTTAGTCCATTTACATTTAAGGTAATTATCGATATGTATGTTCCTATTCCTATTTTTGTAATTGTTTTGGGTTCGTTATTGTAGGTCTTTCCTTCTCTTGTGTTTCTTGCCTAGAGAAGTTCTTGTAGCATTTGTTGTAAAGCTGGTTTGGTGGTGCTGAACTCTCTCAGCTTTTGCTTGTCTGTAAAGGTTTTAATTTCTCCATCAAATCTGAATGAGATCCTTGCTGGGTAGAGTAATCTTGGTTGCAGGTTTTTCTCCTTCATCACTTTAAATATGTCCTGCCAGTCCCTTCTGGCTTGCAGAGTTTCTGCTGAAAGATCAGCTGTTAACCTTATGGGGATTCCCTTGTGTGTTATTTGTTGTTTTTCCCTTGCTGCTTTTAATATGTTTTCTTTGTATTTAATTTTTTTTTTTTTTTTTTTTGGTGGTACGTGAGGCTCTCACTGTTGTGGCCTCTCCTGTTGTGGAGCACAGGCTCCGGACACGCAGGTTCAGCGGCCATGGCTCACGGGCCCAGCCACTCCGAGGCATGTGGGATCTTCCCGGACCGAGGCACGAACCCGTGTCCCCTGCATCGGCAGGCGGACTCTCAACCACTGCGCCACCAGGGAAGCCCTGTATTTAATTTTTGACAGTTTGATTAATATGTGTCTTGGCATATTTCTCCTTGGATTTATCCTGTATGGGACTCTCTGTGCTTCCTCGACTTGATTGACTATTTCCTTTCCCATATTAGGGAAGTTTTCAAGTATAATCTCTTCAAATATTTTCTCAGTCCCTTTCTTTTTCTTTTCTTCTTCCTGAACCCCTATAATTAGAATGTTGGTGCGTTTAATTTTGTCCCAGAAGTCTCTGAGACTGTCCTAAGTTCTTTTCATTGTTTTTTTCTTTATTCTGCTCTGCAGTAATTATTTCCACTATTTTATCTTCCAGGTCACTTATCCGTTCTTCTGCCTCAGTTATTCTGCTATTGATCCCATATAGAGTATTTTTAATTTCATTTATTGTGTTGTTCATCATTGCTTGTTTCATCTTTAGTTCTTCTAGGTCCTGTTAAATGTTTCTTGCATTTTGTCTATTCTATTTCCAAGCTTCTGGATCATCTTTACTATCATTATTCTGAATTCTTTTTCAGGTAGACTGCCTATTTCCTCTTCATTTGTTAGGTCTGTTGGGTTTTTATCTTGCTCCTTCATCTGCTGTGTGTTTTTCAGTCTTCTCATTTTGCTTATCTTACTGTGTTTGGGGTCTCCTTTATGCAGGCTGCAGGTTCGTGGTTCCCGTTGTTTTTGGTGTCTGTCCCCAGTGGCTAAAGTTGGTTCAGTGGGTTGTGTAGGCTTCCTGGTAGAGGGTACTAGTGCCTGTGTTCTGGTGGATGAGGCTGTATCTTGTGTTTCTGGTGGGCAGGTCCACGTCTGGTGGTGTGTTTTGGGGTGTCTGTGGACTTATTATGATTTTAGGCAGCCTCTCTGCTAATGGGTGTGGTTGTGTTCCTGTCTTGCTAGTTGTTTGGCATAGGGTGTCCAGCACTGTAGCTTGCTGGTCGTTGAGTGAAGCTGGGTGCTGGTGTTGAGATGGAGATCTCTGGAAGATTTTCGCCGTTTGATATTATGTGGAGCTGGGAGGTCTCTTGTGGACCAGTGTCCTGAAGTTGGCTTTTCCACCTCAGAGGCACAGCACTGACTCCTGGCTGCAGTACCAAGAGCCTTTCATCCACATGGCTCAGAATAAAAGGGAGAAAAAGTAGAAAAAAAGAAAGAGAGGAAGGAAGGAAGGAAGAAAGGAGGGAGGGAGGAAGGAAAGAAGGAAGGAAGGAGGGAAGGAAGGAAAGAACGAAAGAAAGAAGATAAATAAAATAAAATAAAGTAAGATAAAATAAAGTTTTTAAAATAAAAAATAATTATTAAGAAAAAAAAAATTTTTAAAGAAAAAAAAAAGGACGGATAGAACCCTAGGACAAATGGTGGAAGCAAAGCTATACAGACAAAATCTCATGCAGAAGCATACACATACACACTCACAAAACTAGGAAAAGGGGAAAAAATCATAAATCTTGCTCTCAAAGTCCATCTCCTCAATTTGGGATGATTCGTTGTCTATTCATGTATTCCACAGATGCAGGGTACTTCAAGCTGATTGTGGAGATTTAATCCCCTGCTTCTGAGGCTGCTGGGAGGGATTTCCATTTCTCTTCTTTGTTCGCACAGCTCCTGAGGCTCAGCTTTGGATTTGGCCCTGCCTCTGCGTGTATGTCGCAGGAGGGCGTCTGTTCATCACCGCTCAGACGGGATGGGGTTAAAGGAGCAGCTGCTTCGGGGACTCTGGCTCACTCAGGCCGTGGGGAGGGAGGGGTACGGATGTGGGGCGAGCCTGCAGCGGCAGAGGCCGGTGTGACGTTGCACCAGCCTGAGGCGCGCCGTGCGTTCTCCCGGGGAAGTTGTGCCTGGATCACCGGACCCTGGCAGTGGCGGGCTGCACAGTCTCCCCGGAAGGGGGGTGTGGATAGTGACCTGTGCTCGCACACAGGCGTCTTGGTGGTGGCAGCAGCAGCCTTAGCGTCTCATGCCCATCTCTGGGGTCCGTGCTTTTAGCCGAGGCTCGCGCCCGTCTCTGGAGCTCCTTTAAGCAGCGCTCTTAATCACCTCTCCTCGCGCACCAGGAAACAAAGAGGTAAGAAAAAGTCTCTTGCCTCTTCGGCAGGTCCAGACTTTTCCCCGGACTCCCTCCCGGCTAGCTGTGGTGCACTAACCCCCTGCAGGCTGTGTTCACGCCGCCAACCCCAGTCTTCTCCCTGCGCTCTGCTCCGACCGATGCCCGAGCCTCAGCTCCCAGCCCCGCCCACCCCGGCGGGTGAGTAGACAAGCGTCTCGGGCTGGTGAGTGCCGGTTGGCACCGATCCTGTGTGCGGAAATCTTTCTGCTTTGCCCTCCGCACCCCCATTGCTGTGCTCTCTTCGCGGTTCCGAAGCTTCCCCCTCCACCACCCATAGTCTCCACCCGCGAAGGGGCTTCTTAGTGTGTGGAAACCTTTCCTCCTTCACAGCTCCCTCCCACTGGTGCAGGTCCTGTCCCCGTCCTTTTGTCTCTGTTTATTCTTTTTTCTTTTGTCCTACCTAGGTACGTGGGGACTTTCTTGCGTTTGGGGATGTCTGAGGTCTTCTGCCAGCGTTCAGTAGGTGTTCTGTAGGAGTTGTTCCACGTGTAGATGTATTTCTGGTGTATCTGTGGGGAGGAAGGTGATCTCCGCGTCTTACTCTTCTGCCATCTTCCCCTAGTCTCCTCTCTTTTTTCTTAATGTAGGCATTTATAGCCATGAACTTCCCTCAGAACTGTCTTTGCTGCATCTCGTAAATTTTGGTGTGTTGTATCTCCATTTTAATTTGCCTCAATATTTTTTAGTATCTGTTTTGATTTCTTCTTTGGCCCATTGGTTGTTCAGTGGTATGCTGTTTAATCTCCACATATTTTTGAATTTTCTAGTTTTCTTCTTATAACATGATTTCCAATTTCATACCATTGGGGTTGGAAAAGATGTTTGATATGATTTCAGTCTTCTTAAAATTATTAAGGTTTGTTTTGCCGCCTAATATATGATTTACCCTGGAGACTGTTTCCTGTGAACTTGAGAAGAATGTGTATTCTACTGTTGTTGGATGGAATGCTCTTTAAATGTCTGTTAAGTCCATCTGGTCTAACATGTAGTTTAAGTCTGATGTTTCCATATTGATTTTCTGTCTAGATGATCTATCCATTGTTGAAACTGAGGTACTGAAGTCCCCTACTATTATTATAATGCTGTCTAGTTCTCCCTCAGGTCTGTTAATATTTGCCTTATGTATTTATGTGCTCCTGTGTTGCATGCATCATATTTATACAAATGTTATATCCTCTTGTTGGAGTGACTCTTTATTGTTTTATATTGACCTTCTTTGTCTCTTCTTATAATCTTTGGCTTGAGGTCTATTTTGTCTGATATAAATATAGCTACCTCTGCTTTCTTTTGGTTTTCACTTGTGTGGAATATCTTTTTCCATCCCTTCACTTTCAGTCTGTGTGTCCCTAAAGCTGAAGTGAATCTCTTATAGGCCCTAGATGACTGGATCTTGGTTTTTTTTTACCCATTCAGCCATTCTTTGTCTTTTGATTATAGAATTTAGTCCTTTTATATTTAAAGTAATTATTGATAGGTATGGACTTACTGTTGCCATTTTAAAAATTGTTTTCTGGCTGTTGTGTAATTCCTTTGTTTCTTTCTTTTTCTCTTGCTTTCTTCCTTTGTTTTTTGGTGATTTTCTTTAGTGCTGTGCCTGATCTATCAATATAAGATTCACTCAGCTAGTTTCTGGACGTCATTCAAAGGGAATTGCTTCATGCTTAGTAGTAGATTCATTGTGTCTGTGGGAAGAGTTGAGTTCAGGAGCCTTCTCTCTTGCCATCTTGGCCCAGAACTCCTGTGATTTCTTTTTGTTTTTGTATTTAGCAGTTATTCTATGATGTGCTTCATTGTTGTTTTCTTTGCATTCTTCCTGTTTGAGAGTTTATATAACTTCTTAAATCTATGGCTTGATGACATTTTTAAGTTATGGACATTTCTTGGCCTGTGTCACTTCAACTGTTACTTCTGCCCAACTTTTTCTCCTGCATTCCTGGGATTCTGATTATATGCACATGACATCTCACTGCACTGCATAACTTTTGCAGTCTTTCCTGCATTTTTCCTTTTTTTCCCTCTGTGCTTCAGACTGGGTATTTCCTACTGACCCCTCTTCTGGTTTACTGCTCAACTCTTCTGCTCTGTTTAATCTACTGTCAAACCCTTCTGTTGAGGTTATTAATTCAGTTATTATATTTTTCTCAGTTATAATTTCCACTTGATATTTTTTTCATAGATCACTTCTCTGGTGAAATTCTTCATTTGTCATCTAAAGTTTTGAACATTTTAATGAAAGTTATTTTAGTATTTATGTCTGATAACTTCAGTGTTGAGATCTACTTGTGGGTCTGTTTCCGTTGACTTTTTTTCCTTCTCTCTTGTAGTTTCCAGATAGTTTGTCCTTTCTTCTGATATATCTAATAAATTTTGTTAGATACTGGGCATTTTGTATGACAAATTGTAGAAGAGCTGGTTGATTCTTTGTTTTTCAAGATACGATTTACTTCTTTTGTGGACTGTCAGTAAGAGAAGACTCATCTTGATCCAGTCAAGGATTTGTATAATAAATATTTCTAAGACTAATAACAGAATATTGGTCTTAATACAGCAGTGCTTTTGAAGATGACATTTACTGTGTTTATTGAGACTTTGTAAGGATTTATGATTTCGGGTTTTGTCTTCATAAAAACTAGTTTCAGTTTGCCCTTTCTCTTATGTCATAGCCCTTCAGGAGTTTCTCAGCTGGAAACTTCAATGTTAACAGTGGATTGTGCCTTCTCCTTTTTGTTTCCCCAGTTCTCTGGGATTGCAGAAAACTCTGAGCCTCCACTTCTACTTGACCTTTCATATGTAATGTTTATGAGGTGGCAATTACCTTTAAGTAAAAAGTACTGAGGAATGTAGGACTCACCTTAGTGCATTTCTACTCTTTCTGGGATCTTTGTCCTTTAAGTCCTGGCTAGTTTGGCTACTTCCCAGTGTCTTCAGTTAGCTGTTTATTGACCAATTAATTGGATTTTATCTGGCTTTTAGTAATGTTCTTATTGGTAGGGTTAGTCTCATACAATCTTTTCCTGCCTAGGTGTCATTGGCAGTAAGATTTTGTTTAAAAATTTCTTCCCAAGTGATTTTAATCATTGCTTCCTAACTACACAACTCCAGGAGACCACACTAATGTCATAATCTATGTAAACAATATCCTGTGGAGTTGTGCAGAACCATACGACTATAGCCATAAGGTTTGAGAACTATTGTGCTGTAGAAAATGAGACTGGTGATGGACTTGATAGTATTGGTAGAGATTAACCAGATGGAGAGATGAAGGAAGTCATTGCTGGACAAGAGAATAACAGAAAGCTTGAGGCAGTTAATTGGAAATTGGTTTTAAGGTCACATTTTTTCCTAAGATATTAAAAAACTCTATAGCAAATACTTTTAAAGCTAAATAATAGAAAATTATCCTTATAACTGGTTTTTTTGTTTGTTTTTTGGGGGTTTTTTTTAGTGATGACATTTATTACATTTTTTTTATAAAGGTAGAAAATTGCCAGTAATTTCAGTACAAAAGTCACTATTGACATTTTAAAAAATTAATGTTTTGTAGTGGAATATTCTTCAAACAATCCTGCCCCATCAGTTTTTTTCTAAGTCCTTGCCTGTCTCTCTTTCATTTTTCTCTAAAACAAACAAAGTATATCCAGGTCTTCATTTTGTGTGTAAAGTTGTTCGTAAACTTTGTTATTCTTTCCATTATATGGGATATGGTATAAAGACCCCCAGATATCCCTAATTATCTTTAGAGATTGTGTTATTGATTACTGTGCTTCTTTCTTATGGAGAAAAAGTACAATGAAAGTATGCCATGGACTTTGACTCTATATTCTGTCAGCCAGAGGAAGTGAAAGCTTTAGTCTGCATTTTTCTTTATATCCTTTCAGGTAGATAGATGGCAGCATAGTATCTTTCGTTAAGTTCTAAAACTGAGTGCTTATCTCTGGGTGGGAAAAGAAAGTGTTAAAAACTCTTACTTAGGTTTTTGTTTCTTTTCTTTTCTTTTTTAACATGAAAGTGTTTATTCACTGGACTGACTTTTAAACTTTGTGGTGATGTCGCTTAACCTGTATTTAGTAGAAAACTGGTACATTAATGATTAAGCACATGGGAAAGAAAGAGTTGAGAGAAAGCAGGCTGTTCACAAACTCTGGAAAATAAAGGGTTTGGGACCTGATTTTCTTCCATTTCTCTCTCCCCTTGGCTTTCTCTTTTCAGGGGAGTGCTTTCTCTGCTGGATTGTTTGAATTGCTTTGCAATAACCCCATTGTTTTTGAGAGTAACTTAGTGCTTTTTAGATTTCTTCTTAATCTTTACTTTTAAAATATCCACCTGTCATGGACTTTCAAGGATTTATGTGTTTTTACTATGTGAAGTTTTGAGGAAATACTTTAATATATCCTTTAGTTAGAGAAGGAGTTAATAAGAGGTAAGGAAGATAAGGAATTTATTCATCATGAATCAGTGCCCCCAAAAAGGATTTATTTTTATGCTGTAAGCATTGATTTATATCCTAAGTCTTATAAAGAAGGCCTACAAACCTGAGAAGAATTAGTATTACCATCTTCTTTGTAAATAGTAACTAAAAAAAAAACTCTAAATTCTCAGTTGATATTAAGACAAAAATTCATATTTAGAAAATTACAGAAATGTAAGTAATAGGTATCTTTCCAAATAAATGGGGATAAATAAAGCATTTTTAGTTAAAATCACAGAATCCAAAATTAATAAAGATTATAAGCTTGGAGATATTTGGAGAAGTTTTTCAAATGTTAGATGTCAAATTAGTTTGACCGTCATTTGTATTTATCATGCTGCTATAATGTTAACTTTTACTTAAAATCCTCTTGAAACTAATGTCTTCCTTAAAGTAGTTATTGGGATGAAAATCATTTTAAAGATTTCAAAACCTGTAGAGTGGGGAGTGATGTGGCATTTTAAATGAATAAAATGGATAGATATTAAATAAAATAAATTTTCTTTGGCCAAAGTCTATATTTGACTATTTTTCACATAGTTATTTTAAATGTTTATAAGCAAATGCCTGGCCGTTTGGCATATTATTAAATTACAAAAATATACTTCGTCTTATTGTATGCTAGTTGTTTACCAAAACCATTATTAGAAAATTACAGCATTTTATTGGGTTGGCCAAAAAGTTCGCTTGGGTTTTTCTCTAACATCTTATGGGATAAAACCAAAAGAACTTTTTGGCCAGCCCAATGATTAAATATGAAGGAAGGTGTTGTTATAATTAGGGAGTATACTTTCTAAAGATTATTATTTATTGATCCATGAATATTTCATTAGTCATATGTTTCAGGATTTTTATATTATTCTCAATTTGTAAGAATTGGATTAGTGGAAAATGTCAACTTATTTAAAATATCCTTGAGAGGATAAGTAGTATGGTTCCCATTGTACAGAGAAGGTACTGAGATTCAGAGAGGTCCAGTAACTTGTTTAAGCAGAGAATTATCCCACTTGGCAGAGGTGTGATTTGGGCCCATTTCTGCCTGTTCCTAAGTCAGTGTTCTTTCTATAGTATCAAGCTGCTATTTCCCTTTTTTACACTTTTCCCTGAGGATACTTTTTAGCAGTTTAAAAAATACTCAAGCATCACAAAATTTCTTCTTCAGGGACAGCTTATTGAATCTCCTGATTGGTAAATTCATACTTTGCTGTTTTCATTTTTCATTGAGGCAGTACGTTGTTAGTAGTTAATCTAATCTAAAGACTGTCAAAATACATCTTATAAAGGCATTATAGTAGGTTAAAAATATTTTTTAAATTATGTACCTGCTGATAATCACACATTGTAGGCAGTACTATCTCTACTTTCTATGTGAGAAAACAAGTTGTTTTCTTTCTTAAATAATTGGTAGCTATTAGTGTAGAGCTTATGCAACTAATCATTTGTGGCATAGTTCTAAAGTTATATGTTTTAAATTGTTTTTAGACGAAGTAGATTTAGATAATTCCCAGATGATTCTTTTGTGTCTATTTTTATGTGAAGGGCAAAAACTAATATACTACCTGCATTTAAGGTTATGGGTAGAGTGATAGAAGTGGGGAAGGAAGGGTGAGAATTTGAATAAAGGACATGCTGCCAATATTCAGAAGAGGAAAATAAATAATGTTTAGCAGTCCAGCCAACAGCTTCAGCTAGGAAGATACATCATTATTATTCTGATTAGCTCCTATCTAATAGTGTTGCTAGGGATTTGATGTCGGATAGAACTATGCCACAGAGTTATTTGCGTAGCTTTTTGGCTAACAAAGAATAGAAGTAGCCAGAGGACTTAGTTGCAGGTAGCTCTGAATATTAGTAAAGCTCTTTACAATTTAGTTTAATCTTTTTATATAATCAATCTCAAAGTATCCTGAGCACTTCTGTTATTTATTGCTATTTTTAAAAAATGATTTAGGCTTTACTCAATATTTATATAGGGTCATTTATTGTGGGTACTTTAGAATGAATAAAATTGCTGAAATATGTATTTAGTTTGTTTTTGGCAAGAATAGCCAATAGTGTGGAATTAAGGTAAATATGAAATGAAAATTATTTCATTAGCAAGTGTAAGGGTAATTTGGTGTTTTTGCCTCTGTATCCTGAAATGTTAGTGGAGGTAGTAGCATCTCTTGGTAAATTTTTCTTTCTCTTTTTCTTTTCTTTCTTTTTTCTTTTTTTTTTTTTGCTTGGAAGGTATGGTGTCAGATATATAATTAGTTTATGTTTGTAAAAAAAAAAAGTATAAGACTACCCTATTATTCTAACAATTGTCAATTCTATATGTCATATATCCCTGTGCTTTGACTGGCAGATGGAACAAAGAAACCTTATGCTAAATCTTGACCTTGCCTTGCAGTACCAGGTCTACTGAATATATGTCCTCATTAAATTTTATATAGCTAATTATTTATGAATATTATAGCACTTAGCATAAAAATTTAGCAGTTTTATTTCTCTGTGAGAATGTTTCAGTCACTTTGAGCTTAAATGGTTAAACGCTGGCAGCAGTTTTACTGTCTCACTCATCTTTTACTTTTATCAAATGCTATAGTACTGTATTAAATGCATACTGTATTAAATGGTAAATGTAGCAAGAAAGTATCGTTTCTTATTGAACAGCTATAACTTTTCTAGAGTTTTTACTGCTAAAAGATGGGAAGGCAGACAAAATGATTTTTCTGAAATATTGTACCCTCAGCCATGAACCTAGCAGTCAGGTGCCAGTGAAATTTGCTCCCTAAGAAAGCTGCATTTATATCTGTATCAAAATTGAATGTGTAATTCTGGTCACTCAGTGATAGCCATGAGTCAAGTATGAATAGTGATTTTTTTCATTTAGATATTAGTTTCCATTAGGATTTAACAAGACTGAAAAACAAGTACATTTTACCAGGGGGCTGGAGGTGAGAAGGATATACAGAATAATCGTGTAACTTCTTTGCCTATAATTTTGAATGTAATGATAAAACTTAAGCTGAGGCCCATTCCCAAAAGTGCTGATAACCATACAGATATGGTAGGATTTTACTTTATGCAAGAGTAACTGCCACATGAACCTAACTTAGCATGTGAAGTTGGTTATTTAGCCATTTTGAAAATTCAAATCTGTATACTCTAGATATCTTAGTTGTGATCTAAGCTATTTTCATTTTTGAAAAACAGAAAACACATCCCTTCCAGTATTACAGTGGGGGAAGGAGGGAGTCTCTGGCCCCCCTTCCCCCCCTCCACCCCAGAGACATTGGTAATGATATCTGGAGACTTTTTTGGTTGTCACAACTGGGAGAAGGCTATGGGCATTTAGTAGGTAGAGGCCAGGGATGCTGCTAAATATCCTACAATCATAGTACCACCTCCTACAACAAAGGCTGATCTGGCCCAAAGTATAGTAATGTTGAGGTTGAGAAACCCCTTCAGTAGGAGGAAGATAACAAATACCTCACATGTTAATTTTCAGGCTAGTCTCATAAAAACACAAAACGACTTATAAATAATAGTTTGTAAATAAAATTGCTTCCTACTGATTTAATAAGACTATTATTTTATATGTAAAATTTTATTTGTAAAACAGTTGTTTATTTTCAAAAATTATGAAGAACATTCAGTAAATCATTTAACAAATATTTATTGAGTGCCTGCGATGTGCATGGTAGCCATTCTAGGCTCTGAGAATGCAGCAGTGAACAAAACGAAGTTCCTGAATTAAAGAGTTTACATTCTAATTGGGGGAGACAGGCAATAAACAAATATATGGTATACAAGATTCGTATTATGAAGTGTAATAAAGGTGAGTAAGGGATAGAAAGTAATGATTGATGATATAGTCAAGGAAGGCCTTTCTCATAGTGACACTTGAGCAGAGACCTGGAGCTCAAGCATGTCACTGATATTGGGAGGAAGAGCATTTCAGTGAGAGGAAAGAACCAATGCCAAGACTGTGAGGTGGGAGCATGCTTGACATTTTTAAGGAAGAGTAAGGAGGCCAGTGTATCTTGAGTGAGGGAGAGAGTTGTAGGAGATGAATTGAGAGCAGTGAGGGCGGATTGAAGGTGAGACTTTGTTTTGTCAGGATGTTTAGTGGTTGGGACTTTGGAAGCTTTTGAAGGCTTTTTAGCAAAATTACACAAACTCATTTACATTAGAGAAAGAAACCTGATTGCTAGGAAGAATAAATTTAGGGACAATCATGGCAGCAAGAAGACCATTTACTAGACTGTTAAAATATAGTCCAAACAAGATGATGTGGGGAGTAGTGGAATGTTGAGAAGTGGTGCGTTATAGTTTAAGAGCTGACAGGATTTAGTGTTGATTTGGATGTGGGGTATGAGATAGAAAGTGACAAGTAGAGGATAACTGCAAGGTTTTATGTCCTGAACAACTGGAAGAATAGAGTTGTCATTTACTGAGATGGAGAAGCTTGGAGGAAGAGTAAGTTTTCGGAAAAAGTTTGAAGATTTTGGTTCTATTGAGGTACCTATTTGATATCCAAGAAGAGATGTTGTTAAGTAGACAGATATGGGAATCTGGATTTCAGTAGAGTGGTCTGAGCTAGATATATAAATTTGGGACCTTTAGGTGTAAAGATGGTATTTAAAGCCATGGGACCTGATAGGAGATTTTCTAGGGAGTAAGTATAGCTAGATAAGAAAGGAGGTCTTAAGACTAAGCCTGGAATACTCTTAAATTTTAGAAGACAGAAAGATGAGGAGGAAACAGAAAGGTGACTAAGCAGGAATACCCGGTGAAACCAGGGAGCACTAGTGAAAGAGAGCATCAAGAAAGTTGACGGGGGCTTCCCCGGTGGCGCAGTGGTTGAGAGTCCGCCTGCCGATGCAGGGGACGCGGGTTCATGCCCCAGTCCGGGAGGATCCCACATGCCGTGGAGCGGTTGGGCCCGTGAGCCATGGCCGCTGAGCCTGCGCGTCCGGAGCCTGTGCTCCACAACAGGAGAGGCCACAACAGTGAGAGAGGCCCGCGTACCGCAAAAAAAAAAAAAAAAAAAAAAAGTTGACGGTATATATTGAAGGAGAAATTATAACAATGTAGTGTGGACTGTAAACAAGTAGGAAGTCAAGTGAAGGTATTGGAGGAAGGCATTGATGGACAGTGAAATGGTGGTTGGGTCAACAGATCGGACGTTCATTGAGGGTGAGAATGTGTTAACATTGATGGTCTACAGGGAGTTAGATTGAAAGATACAAGGTGGTATTCAGAAGGTGATGTGTTTGAATTTGCAATCATGTCATGAGCACAGTGATGGGAAATATTAAGGTAGAGGATATAATCATAGAATTTGGATTGAGATTGGAATAAGATTATTAGAAGAAATGAGTTCAAGGAATTCACAGACCAAGTATTGGAAGAATTATTTGCTAGATCATAAATAGCCAAAGCTGATCCTTGGTTTATTTTCATTTAGCTTGCATCAGGAGGTGATGACCCCACTGCTCCCTAGTTGTGTACGATTTTGAAATTTTAAATGATGTAATTAGCAGATAGGAATATAGGAATATTATTTCATGTAAGTGTCCTTTTCCACCTCTCTTGGTTTGTGTGACGTGTGTCTATGTACATGTTGCCTATGTGTTTCTTTTTCTGTGTTTCTCTCTGCTATTTCATGTGTGTAATAGTCTTTGTAGGTAGTACTCTGACTCTTCATGTGTTGGGGGAGACTGCTTTTTTGGCTCGCTTTCTTCCTCATTTTCATTTATTCATTCAGTAAACATTTATTGAGCATCTACTGTGAGCTAGAGCGAGTTCTAGGCTCCAGGGACTCGTCATTGAACAAAACAGTCAAGAGTTCCCATCTTCAAGAAACTTACTGTTGTGAGAGGCAGATAGTAAATACATACATAATTACATAAATAAGTAAATATCAGATGGAGGTAAGTACTCTAGAAAAAATAAAATAGACCAAGGCAGTAGGGAATGCTGGGATTTTCTGTAGTTTGGTCAAGGCAAAATAAGCAAATGGGCCCTGGTAAAAATAAACAAATGGGTCTCTGATAAGGTGATGTTTAAACAGAGACCTAAAGAAAATGAGGGAGTAAACCTGTGGATATCTGGGGAAAGATTTTGCTGGGAAGGATAAGTGTAACATCACTGATGTGGGGTTTGCTTCATATGTTGGAGAAATAGCAAAGAGCTCAATGTGGTGGGATCAGAGTGGTCCAGGAAGAAAGTGGTAGATGAGCTCAGAAGGCCAGTCCGACTCCTCCTCTCTCTTTCTTCCCTTTGTCTCTTGTATCCTTTTCTATAACTTATTTGACATTTTTTGTCTGTCCTTTCACAGGCCATATGTAACTAAACGTTTTCATTTTGCTATATATATTTTAAAAGAGTTCTGTTTCTATTCTAAAATTAAGAAAGTATTTTTGTATTTAATATTTCATGATCACAACTTTCTTTTTACTGCAGTTTCAGTTTTTGTACCTTTTGTATTGTAAAATATAATACACATATATAGGTGTGCACAAAAATAAGAACATACAGCTCAGTGAATGATGGCAAAGCCTCTTTGAGCAATATTTATAAGATTTATTCTTTTGTTACATTAGATACAGTTTATTTTCATTGCTATGAACATTGCTACAAATATTCATAGTATTTTATTTTACTTATTTATTTTTTTTGAGGTACGCAGGCCTCTCACTGTTGTGGCCTCTCCCGTTGTGGAGCACAGGCTCCGGATTCGCAGGCTCAGCGGCCATGGCTCACGGGCCCAGCCGCTCCGCGGCATGTGGGATCCTCCTGGACCGGGGCATGAACCCGCGTCCCCTGCATTGGCAGGCGGACTCTCAACCACTGAGCCACCAGGGAAGCCCCTATTTCATTTTCTAATAAATTTATTTATTTATTTATTTTTGGCTGTGTTGGATCTTCGTTGTTGTGTGCGGACTTTCTCTGGATGCTGCGAGCAGGGGCTACTTGTCCTTGCAGTGCACGGGCTTCTCATTGTGGTGGCTTCTCGTTGCGGAGCATGGGCTCTAGGCACGCAGGCTTCAGTATTTGTGGCACACAGGCTCAGTTGCTCTGTGGCATGTGGTATCTTCCCGGACCAGGGATCGAACCCGTGTTCCGTGCATTGGCAGGCGGATTCTTAACCACTGCGCCACCATGGAAGTCCATAGTATTTCATTTAATGTAAAATAGTTTATATATCCATTCTATTGATGGATAGTTACATTGTTTCCAGTTTGGGGCTATTACAAATAATGCTGCCAGAAGCAACCTTGTTCATGTCTCTTGCTGTACAGGTGCATGTGTTTCACTTGGATGTACAGCTAGAAGTGGCTGTTTTCAAAGGTTATGTGTACGTTCCTTTAGATACTGTTAAAGTTTTACAAAGTGGTGGTACCAATTCAAAACCCCACTCATAGAGTATGTAAGTTCACGTTACTTCATAGTGTTGCTAATACTTTTTCAGGTTTTCCTTTTTTTTTTTTATGGCATAATATTAAAAGTATCTCCTTTATTTTTCAATTGAAGTATAGTTGATATACAATATTACATAAGTTATGGGTGTACAATATAATGATTCACAATTCGTATAGTTATTATAAGATACTGGCTATATTCCCTGTGTTGGACAGTACATCCTTGTAGCTTATTTTATACCTAATGGTTTGTACATCTTTTCCCCCTACCCTTAATATTGCCCCTTCCCCTTCCCTCTCCCCACTGTAACCACTAGTTTCTTCTCTATATCTGTGAATCTGCTTCTTTTTTGTTATATTCACTAGTTTGTTGTATTTTTTTAGATTCCACATATAAGTGATATCATACAGTGTTTGTCTTTCTCTGTCTGACTTATTTCACTTAGCATAATGCCCTCCAGTCATCTTAAAGTTTGTAATTTTAGTGGGGATGAGCAGTACTTCGTTGTGTTATTGAGCCCCTTTTCACATGTTTATCAACCATATGTATAACCTGTTTGATGCAGTGTGTCTGTTTATTTTGCGTGTTTGGTAGGCGGGTTATTTAACTTTATTTTTCCTGGTAATTGTAGCATGTTTTAGATTTGAGTCCTTTTATGATTATGTATGTTGTAAATATCTTCTCTGTAGCTAAATTTTTTACTCTCTTAATGCTATTTTTTGATGAACAGAAGTTTTAACTTTATTCCAACTTACTAGTCTTTTCCTTTTTAGTTAGTGCTTTTGAGGTTCAATTTAAGAAGTATTTTTCTATCCTAAATCATCAATATAATTCTCCTTTATTGTCTTCCAAGTATTATATTTTTTATATTTCTACCCAGAATTGATTTTTATAATGCTTATGAGGTAGGAGTTAGGATTTCATTTTTTTCACAGATGGATATCCAATTGATTTAGCACCATTTATTGAAAAGATAATTCCACTGTGCTCTGCAATACCATCTTTGTCATAAACCAAGAGCCATATATGTGTGTATCTGTTTCTGCTTTTTTTCTAGTCCATTAGTCTATCTTTGTGGTTGCACCACACTGTTACAACTGTAATTTTATAATAAATCTTGCTATCCAGTATAAGAGAGTTTTTCTGCCTTTTTTTTTCATTATTATTGCTCCCATCAGGAGCCTTTTTAGACACTTTCTCTTCTTTTCTCTGTGAAGTTAAGTACTAAGGAATAAGATTTTGTCAGGTAGGATTAATTTGTGGACAGCCACAAATCACTGTAATAGCTAAGTTTTTTTTCCTCCAAGAACCAATTTTCTCCCTCCTGGGGGCGATACTACCCCTACTGAGAATGCATGCAATAGAGCAGATCCTCCTCCTTGTTCTTTTTATATAGGAGTGGTATGCTATCCTTTGCTTTTGTCTTTTTCAGTGAAATTTAGAAACAGCTTACTTAGCAGTTTACAAATCAAAACAAAGTAAAAACTCCTACCAGTATATACTCTACTGGTGGGGGAATTTTATTGGGATTGTATTGATTCTATACATCAGTTTGGTTAGTTGACATCTGTACCTTACTGAGTTTCCTGATCATAAGCATAGTATAGCAGCAAGAAGAAGTTGGAAACATGGGTAGTCCTATGATCATGAGTGAGTAGTTAAAACTTTTCCTGAAAAGAATATTCACACATTTACCAGTGAATCCTAGCTCTATCATATATGAAAGGAAACAGTAATTCCAGTCTTATGCATACTCTTCAAAACACCAGAAAAAGAGGAAACTCCCCAACTCATTTTATGTGTATAGCATATGTTGGGTATATAGCCTATTAAGGGCAATAAGAGAATGAAAGGAAATTAGTCTGATTATGAACATAGATAAACAACCCCTAAACAAAATTTTAGCAAACTGAATCTGGTCATATATAACCAGCTTGATCAAGTTGAGTTTATCTTAGGAATGAAAGGTTGTTTTTAACACTAGAAAATCCGTCAGTACTTTTATCAATTAACAAATTAGGGGAAAAAAACCCAGATGTATGGAGACTGTACGTATTAGTGTGTGAGGACAAAGATAAAATTCAGCCTCCATTCATGTTATAAACTCTTAGCAAACTAGAACTAGAGAACTTTTTTAGTGAGATAAAAGGTTCCAATACAAACAAAGAAAAACCACACACAGAACCCAACACAATAGCTGTAGCATGCTTAATGATGAAATGTCGACCTTTTTCCCTCGGAGTTGAGGGACAAGGTGTTGATGCCTGCTGTGCCCCCACTGCCATTGTTATTAAATATAGTGCTAGGAATTCTAGTCCATGCAGTGAGGCAAGAGGAAGAAAGAGACGGTATAACTGCTGAAATGAAGAAAACCATCATTATTCTTAGATGGTATGATCATGTAAATAACTTACCTGTAGATTCTTTGGAATTTTTAAGCAAGTTTAAGAAGTGTGACTATAAAACAATATTTTAAAAAATCAGTTTTATTTCTATATGCTAGCAAACAGTGCTTTAGACAATGAAATTAACAGCAGAACCATTTATAATAGAATCAAGAAACAGGAATTAAATCTGACTTTAAAAAGCACAAGACCTCTAGGGGAAAATTGTGACTCTTAGTGGAGAGAATATATCATATGTGTGTGTATGTCTGAGTGTGTTGTAACTCGAAATCTAATTTAAAATTGTTATGGGAATACAAATTACAGTTGACCTTTGAACAATACACATTTGAACTGTGCAGATCCACTTATATGCGGATATTTTCAGTAGTAAATACTCCAGTAGTACAGGATCGACGGTTGGTTGAATCCGCTGATGCTGAGGAACCGTGGATACTGAGGGCCTGCTATAAGATATATGCAGATTAACCCCCGCCTTGTTCAAGGGTCAACTGTGCCTAGAATAACCAATACATTCCTTTTTTTACATTGAAGTGTAGTTGATTTACAATATTGTGTTATTTTCAGGTATAAAACATAGTGATTCAATATTTTATAGATTATACTCCATTTAAATTTATTACAAAACAAAGGCTGTATTTCCCTGTGCTGTACAATATATCTTTATTGCTTATCTGTTTTATACTTAGTAGTTTGTGTCTCTTAGTCCCATACCAAGATATTCTTGAAAAAGAACAAGTTGGGATAAGTTGGCCTACTAGGTATGGAGAGTTATTACAAAGCCATAGTAACTAAGATGTGCTCACTAGTACGGGGATAAACAGATAAACCAAGAGAACAGGATAGAGAGCCCACATCAGACTCAGGCACTTATGGACACTTGACCTCTGATCCCTGAGGAAAGGACAGCTTTTTAAATAAACCGTCCCGGGACAATTGAGTATTCATATAGTGAAAGTAAATTCAGAACCCTGTATTTCACAGTACACAATCAATTCCAGGTGGATTAGTGACCTAAATGTGAAAGGCAACGCTATAAAGCTTTTAAAGGCTTTAGAAGGTAATATAGGAGAATGTCATCATCATGTCAGGGTTGGGAAAGATTTCTTAAACAGGAAATAAAAAGCAATAAAAGAAAAGATTGATAAACTGGACTACATTAAAATTAAGAATTTGGGATTATTCGAAGATGCCATAAAGAGAATGAAAAAGTAGACTCAGAGTAGGAAAAGATATTTGTAATATGCAACTGAAATGTAGTATCGAAAATGTCTGAAGAACGAATCAGTAACCTTTCTCTTTAAGGTAGGGATGCGGGAGAGGATGTGATGGGGAAGAAATGCACTGAGGAAAGCGTCTGCATGTTTTCAAATGTTTGCATTCTTTTCTCTAAACTGAACTTATGTTTTATGCATTTCTCTGTATATAAGCACATTTCTTAACCAAAAAATGGAAAGGAATGAAAACGATAAAGAAATACAGTTACTGTATTAGTTTTCTAGGGTGACATAAAATACCACAGACTGGGGGCATAAACAACAGAAACTCATTTTCTCAGAGTTCTGGAGGCTGGAAGTCTAAGATCAGGATGTCGGCAGGTTTGGTTTCTCTGGAGGCTTCTCTCCTGGCTTGCACATGACACCTTGTTGCTGTGTCTTCGCATGTGCTTGAGCATCTGTGGTGTCGCTTTGTGTTTCTGAGTTTCCTCTTCTTATAAGGATACCAATCAGATTGGATTAATGTCCACCCTAAGGGCCCCATTTTTCTTGATCTCCTCTTTAAAGGCCCTCTCTCCAAATACTCTCACATTCTGAGGTGCTGGGGTGAGGGTGGGGTTAGGGCTTCCACATACGAATTTCTGGAGAGACACAATTCAGCCATAATAACACTGATTATGTCATAAAGATTTGAATAGCAAATGGATGCTTGTGATGTAGATAAAATTTCCCAAGCCAATTTTTGGATTCAAAAAGTGCTAGATCTAAAAAAAAAAAAATCTAAGATAGAAGTAAAGATGTTGTGCTCTGGAGAAGTATGTTAAATGACTCAAAATATGGATTTAGTACTGATGTTAATTGTGTGTGTGTAAAGTTGGGATGCATTTTTTTTGAAAATGTAAGAGCGATAAAAAGCAATTTCTGAATCAATTTACTATTTTACACAAGTACTCTCTAACATAAATGTATACCTAAGTGAATAAATGTAATTTTAAGTAGATCTTTTAGTCTCATCTTCATCCCTAACATGTATAAATTCTAGTGGACAAAAAAGTTTTTTAATCTTTTCACTGGGAGAAAAGAGGATGCATTTTATTTGGTCATATATGGCACAGATCTTCCTTGACTTACAGTGGGGTACATCCTGATAAACCCGTTCTAAGTTGAAAATATCCAAAGTTGCACCATCTTAAAAGTCGGAAAATTGTAAGGTGAACCGTTGTAAATTGGGGACCATGTGTATTTTTATTAGGGTAAGCTCTACTATGACACAGTATGTTCATTCCTAAAATTTGCCCCACTGTGCAAAATCATGCAATGAAAACCATAGGGCTTATGGGAAAATGAAGACACAACACTCAAAAACTTTGTCAGTGACACTTAAAAGGGTTCCTAATAAAAATAGCAGCACAGTTTTATACATGTTAACTAGTTAAGAAATACGTAAATACTATAACAAACATTGCACTTTACCTTAGAAGAGACCTGAAATTTTCTTGTGGAAGTGGGCATCAGAAGGGTTGCGTTATGTGAGTTATTACCAAGTGATGGAAGGAGAGTCATATGAAATTGGAGGGAAAATTGTGATACCAGGTACGGATGAGTGTGGCTCATAACACACATGACAAATTGAATTAGCCGGTAGATGTTTGGGGGTGTATGTTTTGTGTATTCCTGTATGGCTTGGTTTAGCTGGGTGAAGTTTTTACTGTTCATCTTGGGTTTCTTGCAGGTAAAATCACACATAAACAAACACAAGAGTCTTGCTATGCTCAAGTTGTTGCTTAATGTATCAATCATGTTGGAACATATTTGTGTTTTCATACAGCATAATAGCAGAGTTTACTGTACTGAATTTTTAATATCATTCATAGCCCCATCTTTTCCTCTTTACATGTTTGGTAAGGATTTTGCATTAGGCTCTTTTTAGTGAAATTTTGAAATAGTCAAAACTAATATGTAACTGTTACATAACACCTTAAGTATCTTGGTGAATTTTAAGTTTTCACTGGCTAATAAACTGAGTGGTTTGGGTGTGGACTCAGAGTTTTGCTTAAGTCAGATGGATGATCACTGTGCCACACAGAAAAGCATCAGTTCTTTTGTTTCAAACAAGATCATTATGTTCGGTGACCCCCCTGTTTCTGGTATTGCTACCAGGGTACCTTTAAGCCTTAACCTGAATCAGTATTAAAAGAGCATGTGCGTGGTTATGTTTTGGGGTCCTTCCCATTCGTTTGTTGCTTTTTATCCACTGTGGCTATTTTATTCCAAAGCTTAGTAACTACAGGTTTCCAGAAGTCTTTGTTCTTTCACTCTCTCTCCCTCGACTGGAACGGTCTGGCCAGACAAGGGAGAGAGAGTGAAAGAACAGTGAGGGTAAATGAAATGGCTTCTCCTGGTTTTCCTGACCTCCTGCCACAGTTTCTTTGGATCACTTTCAAGACCCTCATTTTCATGCCCTGGGCTGGAAAATCAGTTTTCCCTCACAGCGTTTCCATTTCTGTCTCCTGTCTAGGCATTCCTTTATGTTTCTGCTGTCCTCTGTGCACACATTCCTGTTAAAGTATATATCGCATTGTTTTGGAGTTTTGCAGAGTTGGGCTCTCTCTCTGAATAAACTGCATACTTCTTGAGAGCACAGACCATATCTTTATCCTTTTTACATTTCTACTACATAGCTCAGTGCTTGGCAGTGGTAGTTGAGTGAGTGGATGGATGAATGAATGAGTTGGTCTTGCAGAGGGCTGTTCATGTGATCCTATTATTTGTGTTACCCCCTCATTTTGACTAAAATACATAATCTCTAGGTATCTTGGCCACTTGAACTTTAATATTATGAATCAGGTTTGTGCATTCAAGCTTTTTAGCAGTACCGTAATAAAATTTCCTTTTGTTGAACCAGAGATTGTACACCATCTGTTTTGTTTTTGTTTTTTTGATTTTTGGAGGGTTTTCTGTTTTGTTTTTGCTCCAAATAGTAAATGAGCATGGCTAATTTGCAACTTTAGGATTAGGAGTTTTTATGACAATTGAGTAGTAAAATCCCATTTTTCAGCTTGCTACTATGAATTAAAAACAATTATTTTTGAAATTTTCAAATATTTATATGTTTATGAAGTGGAATAAACTAAAAAATGGGGAGAGTAGTTCTTTTAAGATAATAAGGGAAAATGTTATGGCTCAATTCTTTATTATTGCAACTGTAAGTAATTTTTGAATTGTTTTTAAGATTTTCTTTTTCTTCTTATAGGACCTCTTTGTTGTTAGACATGAATTGGCCATAATGAGACTAGCTGCCTTTATGGGCATTACAATGTTCGTTGGAATAACTGGACTCTTTTATACTCAACTAATTGGCATCATCACAGTAAGTATATTTTTAATGTAAAGTAATGTATTTGTGAACATATTGCCTAATTACGAACTTAATTCTAAAAAGTTACAGGAAGTTTAGAAATTAAAGAGGAAACTTATCCGTAGTCATTTATGTATTTCCATTTCCGTATGCCTGTGTAATTTTAAAGTAGTTATAATCAGTGTACAGAGTGTACATATAATTTTGTATCCTGCTTTTAAAAATTAGATTAAAGTATTTTTATATGGCTATCGACATCATGTTTATAGTTTTTAATAGTTGGATATACTATTTAGTGAACATAACATATTTTAATTAATCATTTTTCTGTTGATCAGCATCTACTATGCAATCTTTTTTTTCTGTATTACAAATAGCTCTTTGAACATCTCTTTTTCCTCTTTAAACTAGTAACTTAAGGTAAATTCCAAAAAATGGAATGTTGCTGGTAGAAACATTTTATTAGTAATTAAACGGGTTTTTTTTAATGTACTTATTAGCCAAAGTGGATTTGTCACAACAGAAAAGATTTTAAAAATGAGAAAAATAACATTGGTTAAGGATTTAAAAGTTTGGAAATACACTGCATTGCAGAAGATGCAGAGTAAATAGGCTTTTTCATATGTTGTTGGCGGGGGTATAAATTGGTATAAACTTTTTGAAGGGCAAATTGTCAATGTCTATCAAAATTTTAAAGGCACAACCCTTTTGACCACCTCTAGATACTGTTTTTTCACATGTGTGTAAATAAGTGTGTATATTAAAAAAGATCTTCATTGTTATATTGATATAGTGTATGAAAACTTAAGTGTTTATAAGACTATATTCAGTGGAAAAAAATGTAAGAAAATGCATCAAAACTTACTTTAAAGCAACAGTAATCAAGAAAGTGTTGTACTGGCATAAGGATAGATGAAATAGAATTGAGAGTCCAGAAATAGACATATATATCTATGGTCAGTCAGTTTTTCAGCAAGAGTAGCAAGATTATTCAATAGGGGAAAGAAAAGTCTTTTCAACAAATACTGCTGGGACAGCTAGATATCCACATGCAGAAGAATGAAGTTGGGCCCTTACCTCATACCATATATGTAAATTAACTCAAAATGGATCATAGACCTGAATATAAGATCTAAAGTTATAAAACTCCTAGAAGAACACATAGGATTAGGCAATACTAAGGATTGGGCAATACTAAATCTTAGACTAGGAAATAATATCCTAGATATGAAACCAAAAGTGTAAATAAAGAAAAAAAAGATAATTTGGACTTACTCAAAACTGTAAACTTTTGCACTTCAAAGGATGCTATCAAGAAAGTGAAAGGACAGCTCACAGAATGGGAGAAAATATTGTGTATCTGATAAGGGACTTGTATCTAGAATAAAGAACTCTTAAACTCAGTAATAAGAAGGGAACCTAATTAAAGCATGGGGAAAGGATCTGAATGGATATTTCTTCCAAGAAGATACAAATGGACAATAAATACTACATGAAAAGATGCTCAACATCATTAGTCATCAGGGAAATGAAAATCAAAACCATAATTAGGTGTCACTTCTCATGCACACAAGGAGGCTATAATAAGAAAAGGTAATAACAAAGGTTGGTGAGGATGCAGAGGAAGCAGAACCCTCATGCACTACTAGTGGGAATGTAAAATGGTGCAGATACTTTACAAAATAGTCTGACCATTCTGTAAATAAACATGAGTTATGTTTTGATTCAGCAATTCCACGCCTAGGTATGTACCTAAGAGAAATGAAATGTATGTTCACATAAAAATTTGTACATGAATATTTATAGCAGCATTAGTCATAATAGACCAAAACTCTCAGCAATCCAGATATCTATCAGCTGGTGAATGGATATATACAAAATGTGGTATATATCCATAAAATGGAATATTATTTGGCCATAAGAAGAAGTGAAGTACTGATGCATGCAACACCATAGATGAACCTTGAGAGCATTATGCTAAGTGAAAGAAACCAGTCACAAAAGGTCACATATTTGTATCATTCCATTTAATGATATGTCCAGAATAGGCAAGTCTATAGAGACAAAGTAGATTAGTGGTTGTGTGGGGTTGGGGAGCTAGTGGGGGCTGGAGATAATGGCTAAAGGGTACAGAGTTTCTTTCATAGGGTGATGAACATGTTCTAAAATTGATTGTGGTGATGATTGTATGACTCTGTGAACATACTAAAAAAACCATTGAATTGTATACTTTAAATGGGTGAATTTTATGGTATATGAATTATATGTCAGTAAAGCTGTTAACAAAAGAATATTTCTGGCATAAATTAAATGTTAATTTTATTCATTTGTTCACATTCATTCATTTATTTATTCATTTTATATATGGTTTGTTGATGTCCTTTGTCTATTTTCTATTCAGGTGTTCTTTTCTCTTATGGTTTAATAAGAAATGTTAATAAAAACATTCAAAAAAAAGAAATAATGCGGAGGTAACTCTCTCTATCCCTCTATCTATATGCAAAGACTATCTATGGAAAGACACATGAGATACTAGTAATGGTACTGGCCTCTGAAGAAAACTGGAAGAATGCAGTCAGAAATGGAAGGAAAACATTTATTGTGTAACCATTGTTTTAATATTTTGCAAGGTACTCATAATAACCTTTCCCCTCTAGATTTTATAGGAAGAATTTTAAACACAGGAAATTTTAAAGAATCTTACAGTGAATCCTCAACCACAATTAACATTTTAGAGTATTTGCTTTATCTCACTTCAAATTGTCCATCAATCCATTATATATTGTAATATATATCAAAGTAATTTGCAGCATCAGATAGTTCACCACACAAATCATTAACTGGAGCTCAGTGCTTGTTTATGTTTTTCCTTTGAGGCAAATTTTACATACAGTGAAAGGCATAAATGCACACATGTGCAACCCAAACTCCTTTCACAATACAGAATATTACCATCACCCTAGAAAGTTCCATCATGCCTCATATCAGTAAGTCCATATCCTCTGCAGAGGCAGCAGTGATGTGTTGTTTTTTTTCCCATCCATCACAGATTAGTATTGGTTATAGAATTTCATATATACCCATTAATATGTCTCCTTTGTTTCAATATAATGTTTTTTTGATTCATCCATGTTGTTGCATGTATTGATAATTTTTTTTATTGCTGAGTAGTATTCCATTGTATGACTATACCACAGTTTGTTTATCCATTCTATTAAAAGACAACTGGTCTGGTTCCAGGTTTTTGTAATTATGAGTAAAAACGCTGTGAACATTCTTGTTCAAGTCTTTTTGTGGAAACATGTTTTCATTTTCTTGGGTAGATACCTAGGAGAAGAATTGCTGGTCACTTGAGACAGGTTTATCTTTTATTTCATAAGAAACTGCCAGGCCTTTTCCCCAAGCAACTGTATCATTTTGCACTCTGACCAGCAACGTATGAGAATTCTGGTTGCTCCACATCCTCATCAGCATTTATTGTTGTCAGTCTTTTTAATTGCAGCTGTTCTAGTAGGTTTTAATAGTATCTGGTTGTTTTAATTTGCATTTCCTTGATGACTAATGATACTGAACACTTCTTCATGTGCTTATTGGACATTCATGGATTGTATAATGTCTGTTTAAATATGTTTTTATTATTATTCAGTGGCTTGAAATGTTTTCTAATATCTCTTGTGATTTATCTAGTGATGATGATAAATAACATGATATTAATCACATTCCTGTGGATGAGAATAGGGCTTCCCCTAACATCTTTTTTCTCTGCTTTTATAGTCATTCATAATTACTTTATAGCCTATTCATAAGTCAAGTCTAAATTGCCAGGTTATGCTTGCATTTTTGAATTTCCACTTTTGAATTTGCCCAAATCATTGGTATATATTTATATTTCCTGGAATGAAGTTTCTCTGATTTCCCCCAATTTCTTATGATTAATGACTGGAAATGGACGTTTGAGAGTGTTGCTGTTAAGACTACAAGTTACTTCTGAGAGCCGTCAGAGGTTTATAGCTGAGGGTAACAGTTTCCTTCTCACCTAAGCAGAAAGTGGGGTTTGGCAGCAAAGACTTCAAGATATTTTAAGAATTCCTATTCTCAAATTTTAGTAATCACTTCTGAGTTGGACATAAAGTTATTTATAGTATTTGCTGGTTTTTAAAGGGTATATAGTATCAGGTCCCTTTCTGACTATTCCGTACTACCAGTATGTTAATATTAATTTTCAAATTGCATGATTTTCTCTTTTGCTATAATATTGAACAACATTTCACCATTTTAAGACAGGGAGATTGGGTCTGATGTTGTGATGTTTCTAAAACTGAGTAGAAACCACATTTGTTAAATAATGCTCTCTCCCCAAGTCTCATCTCTTTCTGTATACATTTAGTACCCTCTCAGAACACTCTGTGCTAGACAGTTCTCATGTCTTTGGAAATTATATATTTGTGAAACATTTAAAAAGGAATGCAAGCATTAAGAGAGAGAATATATTCCATTTGTTAGTCCAACCTTTAGGCACTGTACTTCCTCTTGAATCTAAGTACTTAAAAAAATTACAGTAAATTTCAATTCCATTTACCTGGGCTTTCATAGTGAACTTCAAGTACCACTCTTTTTGAATGAAAAAAAAACATTTTTTAAAGGTTTCCAGAATTCACTCCTCCCCACATTGATTTAAGGTTCTTTAGGGCTTAATTATTTGAAGTTGTTATGCATTCAGTATTTAATTTTAAATCTAACGAATTATTAGTATTTAAAAATAGTATTTAATATTAAAATTAAAAATATAGATTTTGCTTCCTTTCTTTATAAAATATGCTTGCTGTTTCATTTTATAAAAAATTAATACTGCCTACAGGACATTTCACATCTGGACATGGTTTTGTCATAATCTGAATCCATGGATCTCTCTTTACAGTGTGAAAGCAGTGACGAATTTGTCAGTTAGCATAAGAAAGAAAAGGGGGAGAAAGAATCACAGTGACTTTAATTACTTCATTGATGTCTTCCTCCTTCCCCTACTCCTGCCCCCAAAGACCAAGAGGCATTTTGGGAAAACACTGGTGGGAGTATCATTTCATTATAGAAAGTATGTAATTACATAGCTTGAATATAGGCCTGTTAGACTACAAACAAGCAAAACAAGTGCCATCTCTATTTAGGTTTAGGTTGAGGTTTTGAGGAAGCAGTGTATTAATTTTCAGTAATTTTTCCCATTATTTGTTCTTACTTGGAAAAATCATTTCTCTCCTGTATAAGAGGAAAAATCCCATCTTATTGATAGTAGAAGGTAACAGGATAATCATAGTAATGATAATCTGATGTCATTTTAGACCTAGTAAGAGCAGATTATCTGTGACCCAGATAAAATAATTAGAAATTACTTAAATTTAAAAACAGTGGATTTCTAATCCCATTTCCAAGGTTAAAAGATCTCAACACAACCTGATGTTTCTATGGAACAGACTAATCTTAAACCCAATTTTAAAGGATTACCTTTGATTATTTTTAGATTTAATTTTAAACAAGATTTAACTATATATGCTTGTTCCTTTTTACTAAAATTAATACTGAAGTTAAAGTGTTTTCAAAGTCTGCTTTGAAGCATTCTTTATTTAGTTAGGGAACAGATTATTCTAATTATTCTTTACTTAGACCGTTTAGCCTTTTTGTTTGTTTCTGAATGAAATGGATAGTGATGTTGTCATTATTGTAATTGATGTCAGAATTTCTTATTGAGCAGTAGTTCACACACAGCCAAGAATAATGTCCATTCTGATGAGCACCAACACTAAGAGTGCTGGGTGATTGTATTAGTCATGTTTTGAGTTGCTGGGCTTGGAGAGAGTTAATCAAGAAGCTCTGTAACAGCTGGTACAGCGCCTTCTGGTGAGGGTCTGACAGTGAGCTATTGTATACCATGACACTGCTCTGACAGTTTATCTAAATTTTGTATACAAGCATTTTTGTTTTCAGGGCACCGTGGAGTTTGTGTAAAAGCTTAAGCTTTTGATGGCGTCTCTGGAGCTTAGTGCTTTTCTCAGTTGTGGTGAGATTGAGGGTGGGGTGGGGAAGATATATTTAGTTGAAATTTTGTAAAAGGTTTTAAATTCTCAAAGAAAAAAATTGAGCTTTTTATATTTGGTCTCACAGGTAACTATTGTTGGACTCTACTTGAATTACTAAAGATAGCTTAAAGCAAAGCTTTTCAAAATAAAGGGAGAAAATGTTTTCCCCCCTAAATACTGGCTCATGATTACTTAAATAAATATAGACAGAATCACAGATGCAGGAGTGACTTAATTTTAACTTGATTATGTTATACAATGAAAAGTATCTTGTGTTCAAAATGTTAAATTAGTTTAAATGGCATTATCTATTAAATAACATTCTTATTAATCAGATGATTAGTGGACTTACCTGCCTTTTAACATGTACCTAGAAATGTAGTCCTGAGATTATTAATCCTTATAATGAAATTCTGCTAAGTATCCCCTGAATCAGTGTGGTGAATTAACAGCATTCGGTATAGTCTCTGTACAAATTATGTTTGCTTTACTCAACTCCAAATCAGCATTGCAAATATGGAAATCGTTGCTAATTATGCTGAACCCAGCTCACTTACATTTCTGTAAAGGGAGCTCTGTACAGCATTTTGTCTTCCTTTCTGAATTATGTTTTCATTTAATAAAAACAAAATATATTTTTAATACGGTATTTCTAATTATATTATGGGAAGTATCTTCTCTGTAGCTTTTTTAAAACCTAGAAGAATCATTAAAATTTAAATTGTTACTTCTTATATGTTTTTAATGTCATATTCTAATATTGGCTATAATATTTCTTTGAATTTTGGATACAGTAGAGAACTTTATAGAAACTAGGTTCCCCCTCGCCAAGGAATTAGTTTAAATACATACTGTGTTACACTGCATAGTAATAGAAAAGCTTTCTTTCTAAAAATTCCTGCTAGCATCGTAATTATTATGTGTGGAAGTGGATTGCTCTTTAGCATAAACGTGTTCCTATGTGAAAATGTATTTATATTGCATCCTCTCTCTTTACTCAATGTAATAAACTTCTTGAAAGTAATTTAAAACAACTTAAATCTATTTCTGTAGATTTTTTCAATAAGAATAGTGCATTTTAATTTTCTTAAAACATGATGAATAGCTTGAGTGATTAAATAGATGCTTTTTTTTTGGTAAGGAAGCTAAACATTTATGAGTTGTACTTGCTGTTTTTCCCATGTTATTGTTCATGTTCTGAATCCACGTGAATTTTTAATCTGAATTTACAACTTTATAGGATTGGAGAAAACAGTGAATTTTATATTTATAGTTAACTTTTAGATCTTTTTCCACAGTGATTCATATGCTTCTCTCTGTCACAGTCTATCACTATATTAATTACTTCTCAAATTCCAGCCAAAGGGGCACATTAGCCCATCTTACTTCTACTGATAACCGAAAATCTTATGAAAGTATAGTTTTGTACTAAAAATGTAAGAATAGTTGACCTTGATTTGATTGTTGATTGCAAACGTAAGTTTTCAGCTGTTTCTAAATAGTGTATGGCTTATTTATATATGTTATTGTATATAATCCTCCTCTCTGACATCCTCGGTATATTCCTGTATAATTATTTCTTGTATGTTTAACTACTTTCACTAGACTGTAAGCTCCTGTTGCTAAGGACTGTGTCATAATATGTACTTAGTAAATTTTTGATAGACAATAAATGAGTAAATGAATCATGTTTTATGTACTTAGTACTTATTTTTTCAACTAGATTATAAGCCCCTTGTGGACATTGGATTTTATCTGTGTAGTCTTCTACAGTCCATGTCATTGTATCTTTGATTATAAAAAACACTTGTTTGTTTAAACATAAATTTTTCTAGTTACATTCTAATGTAATTAAGATAGCTCCAAGCCCTACAATAAAAACTGAGGCCTGTCATTTATTGAGGAGTTATTAAGGGCTCTAAGATATTAACTCATTTAATTTCTACAAAAACCTATGAGGTAAATAGTAGTATTTGAAAATTGAGATACAGAATTTTAGTAACTTTCTTAAGGTTTTATACAGCCAGAAAATGGCTTGATGAAGAGGAGTATGGGAATTGTGTTGGAAAGAAATGTTTTAAGTGGCTATCAAAGTAACATCTACTGCCTTCTCAGTTTGGTTTCATGATTGATTAAATGTCTGTGTTAACTTAAGATCTCTAATAAAAGATGTAGCTGGTCCTCTGTTGGAGATGGATGCTTATGAACCATTTATTTCAAGTGAGTAATATAGTAGTGAGTTCTGGCTTCAAAGGAGGAGAGAGAGCTAAGGTTAACAGAAAGTTTTCTCTTTTTGGATTGAAAAAAATTAAAGATAAGGAATCATGTTATTTCTGTCCATGTTCAATTAGTTTAGTGCTGCAAACATATATTGAGTACCCACTTTGAATAATTTGTGCTGTTCGGTGCTATGAAAGACACAAAGTTAAATGAGTTGCTCTCTGTATGTTGAGCAGAAATTCTAGGAAGTTAAGCAAAAGTCTATTTTAGAATTAGCAGAAATCAGTAGTAGACAAAACAGGTATATAATCTCTAGTTGTGATAAACTTTCCTTAATAGTGTTTTTTACTCCAGGTTAAATCAGCAGAGTCATTGAATCAGGTATGTGCAGTAGAGTTAAAAGCATCAACAAGACCTATGATAAGACTAAAGAGTGCAGGCGATCCTTGAGGTTAGATCGAACTGTCTTCAAGGAGACTTTCTGATAGAATGTTCTTACTTTCCTCAGATCTTCAGTTTGACAGATCTGGAAACTCCATTTTGAAAATGTTTCCAGGGTTAATCAAGCCCAGAAGCAGTGACTCTACTTCTAGACTCAAAAGTGATAGTCATATAAACCAGGTTGACTATTTATTCCCTTATGTATGATTGTCAGGTACCAAAGGAGTCTGCAGTACATTCTTTCTCCTGTACAACAACATATATGGCAAAGTGTTACTTTGTGAGAATGAACTCAAAGCAGAATGAGTTAGTTGGATGGATTGTATCATCAAGCTGTCTATTCCAAGAGGACTAGATTCTCAGGTCTGTTAACCAGGAAACATCTGGTGATAAATTCTTGCTCTTTGCCTCTCACCTCCCCCCCCTCAATTTTTCCAATAGGCAATAAATACCTCCCTCCCCCTTCCTATTAGAAACTTTTTTTTCCCATTCCAGTTATAATCTTACTAGTTGAGATACAGTTTTCTTTTAAGTCAAACATATTTCCTTAGACTGAACCTGAAAGATAATTTCTTAGAGTAAGATGAGCCATCAGGAGAAGATAAAGTATAGTTGATAAAATACTTGAGCCCTATATTTCTGTAAGTCTTTCTTGTTTCTAGTTTATTCTTTTTTTTTAGAAGATAAACTTCCGGTTTTTAAAATAGGAAAGCATTCTCGTTTATCTCAGTTATGCAGACTGGCAGAAGTCTTGGATATTTTTATCATTAGACCATAATCAATACATAAATATTTCTTTGGAAATAAGGTATTTTGATTGTAGATAATACAATAAAAATGTGTTTCTTATCATTCCTTGAAGAGTGAGTTTTTCTAGATAGCTGTTTTACATATAACTAAGAATTTATAAAATATACTCCGTGAAGATAGCAATTACCTTTTTGGTAATTTTTGTGATAGTCACTAAAGGTATTGAGTCTTTTATGTTGAATGGAATTAGCTGCACTAAAATCTATTTTAAATATTTTTAGTTTATTTTTCATGTGTGAAATATTCCACAATTCCCCGCTTAATAAAACAAAACAAAAAGTTTATTAAACCTAGTTCGGCACTTGGAAATAACTTATGGTTGTCAATATTCCTGCCAGTAGTAACCTCTCTTCTCTTCTAGTTTGCTGTTTCTATTGCGCATATAAATACGATAGCATGATAACTTGCGTTTCCCTGAGTATGCTGTATAAATGCCAGTGCAAAAACTTTGTGACATGTTTGGCTGTTCTTTTTTCTTATAATAGTACTCTGGATAGCTGAGAGATAAGCATTTGCCATTTCTAGTGGAAAAAAATAGTCTTTTTTGGCTAGCCTCACAAATCCTGTTCATAAATTCATGGTAGACATCACATCCTTTGATTGAATGACAGTCTGTTTATGATGACTTGAAAGGTAGTGTTCCTCGTATTTCTTGAACCAGATTCTAGAAAGATGTCAAAAGCACTTGCAAATAAGAGCTTTTCCCATATGAAGTCTAAATTCAAAGTCCTTAAAATTGATTAGTTTATTGTCACAACTACATTCCTCAAAGTTATAATCGAGTTTTAAGTTTCTGCACAGTAAAAATGTCCTGTAACATTGGCTAGTTCTAGTAGTCTAACCTTGTAATTGCCTTCCTTATCCTGAAATAGTTTCCACTTTTAAGTGTTATCTACACCTGCAATTTGGGGCCATTTATATACCTTTCATGATAGCACTTTTAAATTTCTTTCCTGTCTTTTCCTTGGTATTTTTGCACAAGCTATCTTAATTGTTTTGGAATAACCTGTCACCATCAGTTCTAAGATACCATTTAAATTACTTCCTTCACTTTTTTTTTCTGATATGGAACCAGAACCCCAGCTTTCCTCTAAGTCTTTAATAAATTTTTTATGTATTTGCAGACTGTGTTTTCACAAAGTAAAACATTATTTTGAGGAAATTATGCAACAGAACCAGGAAAGGTTAATTATAAATAGAATTGTCATTGGAAACCATGAATTTCAGAAAATGCTAGGAAATTAGTGACTATAGAGTGACTAATCTATAGCCTCCACACAGATTACTGGGAAATCTGGAAGTGAAACTCTGTTATTAGTTACTAGTCACATAAAAAATGATAGATTTGTTTTCCTGTATGTAGGCCAACTGTAGTTAGACAGCTGTTCATACATAAGAATTTAATGTTCTGAGCCATTCGTGTAACTTCTTTAAAGAGTTTTTTGAAGTAAAGGTGCTTTTCAGTAGTATTATTGGAAGAGAGTTCTATAGCTAAATAAGTTCTTGCAATTGGAGTTGCAGCCACAAATATTTGCATGAATAGTATTGCTTAATAACTGCAGTCCACCTGCTATATCTGAGGAAGCTAATAAAGGAAAGGATAAAAGGAGGAAGATTTTTTTGTATATTTAAAAGAATATATTTTCTTTTGTACAACTTAAAAGTATATTTAAAATGTAAATATATATATCTAAAATAAGATTATATAATTTGTGTTTTGATTATTTGGATATTCCTTATCATCACTGTTTCTCAGTCTAATGATGGATCTTCCATTAACATGAATTAGACCAGCATGTCTAGAAGCTTTCTTCTCTTTATTGAGTTGTTTTTCTTATATATTTGTGTTAACAGCTTTATAGAAAACACATAATGAGAAATTGCATTATGATGAAGGGACTGGTTTTTCTCTTGAAAAAAAAAAAAAGTTTTTTTACCAAAGAACACTGATCAGTTAGCTTTCCTTTTCAGAGTAATAAATGTTGTAGTACGGCAAATGCATACATTGCCTTGTTGAATTTGGCTTTGTTTACAGAAATCCATAACCAGTAGCGCTCTTTGGCTCTTGACAGTTTTCTGTTCAATAGTGTCTTTCATTTATCATTTTGGTATTTATTTTTTAATGCATATTTAATGACAGTTGGATTAAATATAGACTTTTAAAAGAATTATCAAGAAGGCAAGTGTAATAAAAGGTTATTTTTTAATGAAGTGAGACTCCTACAATTTGCCGGGGGGGGGGGGGGCGGTTGTAACTGAATAAATTGGTTCTTTTTAGCACAACGTAATGTTGATTCTGTTTTTCCAAGGGAATTTCAGCAATGTACATAGATAATTTAAAATTCTTTTTTTTAACATCTTCATTGAAGTATAATTGCTTTACAATGGTGTGTTAGTTTCTGCTTTATAACAAAGTGAATCAGCTCTATGTATACATATATCCCCATGTCCCCTCCCTCTTGCGTCTCCCTCCCACCCTCCCTATCCCACCCCTCTAGGTGGTCACAAAGCACCCAGCTGATCTCCCTGTGCTATGCAACTGCTTCCCACTAACTAGCTATTTTGCATTTGGTAGTGTATATCTGTCCTTATATACACTACCACTCTCACTTTGTCCCAGCTTAGTACCCATATATAAACTTTTTATATCTTTAGAATATTCTCTGAATATGATTAAAAACATCATGAAATAGATATAGAATCAAGCCTTGATAACTGTTATATCTGAGTATTTTTTTTGATTTTTAATAGGATACAACATCTATTGAAAAGATGTCAAACTGTTGTGAAGAAATGTAAGTATGAAAGTGAAGTCTGTAGTGTTCTTATTTGAAAATGCAAACACCTGGTTATATTTGAAAAATGTGTGCATGTAGTTGAAAGATAATATAATGATGGCTTTTTCTTGGTGCCTTTTCTAAGACCTGAGCTAGCAAGCATAACCCAGTCTTACAGTAGGGGTAGGGGTCTTCTAGCCATGATAGTTTTCAAACAAAATAAGTACTGATCATTCTTGTTCCTTGTCCTACTAAAGTAAGTTAAATTATTTGTCCTGAAAATACATCAAAAGAGATTTGCTACTGTGTTGTTGACACACATTCTGTTAATCCTGAGATTCTCCTCTGCTTCAAAAGTTGCCCTAGGTTGATTGACGACACAGATAAAATATCTGCTATCCAGAGTTAAAACTCAGCTGCATGCCATAATGAAAGAAAAGCTGTATTTGTGATGCTGGGACACAATTCATCAGAGTCCAGTAATGGATCCCCAGCCAACCTGTATTGTTTTAGCTGACTGAAGTGCACCATGGGAGTGCTGTCTTTCACTAATAATGCTGTCTTCTGTAGATCGAGGCCCCGAAAGCCATGGCAGCAGACCTTCTCAGAAGTTTTTGGCACTCGTTGGAAGATCCTGTGGTTTATTCCTTTCAGGCAGAGGCAACCACTGCGAGTTCCCTACCACTTTGCCAATCACGTCTAAACAGATGGATGGTGGGCACAGATGGGTCCTCCATGCTGGAAATGCGTTACAGGTTTTCTGATAATAGAACTATGACAGTCTTCAAGTCAATTAAAATCCACCCACCAATCTTAAGCATCATAATGTGCCCCAGGCTTTATTTTAATAGTGATCTTGATCCTGTTGTGGGACTAATACATGATCTATATTTAAGTTTTAAAGCATGTTTACTTTCAAATTAGCTTTCCACAGGGATTTCTTTAAATGCTTTTGTTATTAAACTCAAAAGGCAGTGATTGGGATGAAGTAATTGTACATAATTTCTTTTAGTACTGACAGTGTTACAGATTTTACTTTATGGGAAACTTCGGATGTTTATTTAAAATTTTCACCCTTAAGCAGTACTAACCAAATCTGAATTTCATTCTTTAGGTTTTACAAAAATTGATACGCCTTATATGTAAATTTTCTTTTTCAAATACAATTTTATGTTATACTTCCTTTTGTATGTGCTGCAAGATTTTTTAAAATTTAGCATATAGGATTGAACAACAACAACGAAACAAAAACAGCAACAAAAAGGACAGTGTTTTCTTAGAAGTAGCTTTCTAATGTTTTTTTTCTCTTCACCAAAAACACCCTAAAGTAAAACACCAACTACCTACCTTATTTTAAAGGAAAGATTAATTTTTTTTCACATTAACTTTCCCATTTCTTTCCCCTGTACTGTTGTAATTATTGGTTTTTGTTAAAATATTTGCTCCAAGGGGAAATTTTTGACCAAACAGGCATGTGTTCCTATTTTACCCTAAGATTTTTATTAGCAAAAAGGGTAAAGAATTTGCAATAATTCCACTGATACCTTTTCTAGTGTAGTTATGTTAGAATGCATATGTTTTTAAAATGCTAGTATAGGGCTCCCCTGGTGGCGCAGTGGTTGAGAGTCCGCATGCCGATGCAGGGGACACGGGTTCGTGCCCCGGTCCGGGATGATCCCACATGCTGCGGAGCGGCTGGGCCCGTGAGCCATGGCTGCTGGGCCGGCGCTTCCGGAGCCTGTGCTCCGCAACGGGAGAGGCCACAACAGTGAGAGGCCCGCATACCGCAAAAAAGAAAAAAAGCTAATATAACTAGATAATATATAATGTATAGTATAAAGAAGAATATTGTGCTTTAAAAAAAATATGTATACTTTTTACTTTTGTTTACCTACTAGTAGATCTAAAATTACACCTTGAAGGTTTTTATATAATAGATATTGGCCAACTAATATTGAAATTTTATTTATAGGAAGTTACTAGTAAAAGTAACTTTTGTGTACCTGTAATCACCCAGATTGAAATTAAATTTTAATTGACCAACTATAATCTGGATTGAGAGACCATTTTTAGTAGCCAATGTTAGGAAATGACCTTAAAATGAGAAAATATAATCTATATTCATTATTAGCCTTATACAGATTTAAATTGCTAATTGTGATGGTCTCTTGGAAAGCATAGAATATTTGTGTGAGAAAAAATTGAGCATGGTTTGAAAAAAATTCAGTTAAAAATTTTTTTCCATTAGAATACTGCAAAATCCATATATCTTTAAAAAACTAATTATGTACTCAGCCTTTCCCTTGAAGAGAGGATTGAAGGGGTATCTAGTGTTCTTGGAGCATATCAATATTTTCTTTTTGGTTAGTTTTGGTAGTAAGGAGTCATACCTGAGAAATCATGAAACAGAAGGTTACCATTGTCAGCTAGTTAACTGTACTGTGGTTATTTTTTAGAAATTATAAATATCTCCTAAAATAATAGAATAAGGTCTACTCAGAGATACAAGTACCATGTCTTTCATGTTCTGATTACAGTGCTTTATTATTTAAAAACTTAGTGGCAGATGGAAATATTTATTGGTGCTGATAAGATTCATAGTAAATTTAATATAAGAAGTATATTTATAGAGCTTAATGAACCACAAAATTAGTACATATATTCATTCCAGGCAGATGGGTTGGGTTTTGACCAAATTTGGCCTGGTGACTGAACTGTTATAAGGAGTAACGTATAGATAATGTAGATAGATGTCAGTCAGATGCCTTATGCTGTATACATTCCTTTCAAATAAGGACATTGAGAAAACAGCAAAGCCAAGTGAAGACCCCCTAAAGAGCTTTATGGACGAATTTATACTTCATATGGTAGCAGTAGCTACCTTGAAAGGTACCAGGGAGGTACTGAGTGCCAACCTCTGTCTCAGTAATGAGAATCAAGAGGTGGTCTCTTTCCCACTCTAACGGTTTCTGGTCTTGGTTTTCTTAGGTTCCCCACTTCTAGGGCACCTCTTCCCACCTTTCTCTTTACCTTCCCTGATCCCTCTGTACCTGATTTCTCTAAATTACTGGAATACAAACTAATGCACTAGGCAAGGCATATATTTATTTTTGTTTGAATGGCAGAAATGCTACATATCAATATATTTATGTAGGAATCTATATAAAGTATATCTATATATACTTATGCTGTAACTTTCAGTATTTCAGAGTTACCACACCTAACTGGGTTTTATGATTCTTGTTAGACAACTTGAGAGAGAACACCTGGCACTTTCCTGGGGAGTCCATAAACTCTAGTGTGCTCTCTGCGCCCTCTTTTGACTAATTGATGTAATTATACTGGCTCTAGAGATTTGTTGCCCAAATGAAATGTGTACCCAAATTCTGAACATTTCAGAGGTACAAACTTAAGGGAAGCCTATGTACAAAAATGTAAGGTTTTATGAAAATTAATGTGTTCCTATTTATGATTCTGATGTCTGGTTCATACATATATGACTACTTTGCTTCATTTATGTATATTCATATTATATTTTTTACTATCAGACAAATTTATATCAGATCAGGATAAATAAATATAAACCATTTCATGAATTTTATTTTGAACCTTATTTTGGCAAATTAAGTCCTTAGAATTAAAAAGTCATTACCTTAAAATTACCAATTTATTACAGAACAAATTTATCGTAGTTACAATGGCAAGCCAGTGTCTAATGTGTTTTACTGAATATCTAAAAAAAAACATTCAGTTTTTTAATCCCAGTTTTGGAATGATTTTTTTAACTGATTCAATTGCATTAAAATAATAAGAGATTAATAATTCTTTCTATACTTCTCTTCATTCTTTTTAACTTTCCTGCTGTGAGTTAGAGCTGTAGCTTTAGCAGCCAATTTATTATATATTCTGGATAACCCTGAAAATAACTAATGATGTTGAGCATTAGAAAATAATTATAAGCAGTGAGATTACTGATGTAATCTGTATATTGGATGAAGTATTTCGTTATAAACATTTCATTTCATTTTAAGCGAAATGTATTTTAAAGGATGTTTTACATTCAGCAAAGTCATTAATTGGACTTCTGGAAATGAAAGTAGTTGTTAAGTACTTGTTATAAATTGCACCTCTTGAACAATTATATTTGTTGCTCTTCTTTTCTGCAAACAAAAATGTTTATGGGCTCAAGATTGTAGGCAAAAAGTGACTGAGTTCAGAATTTTAAAAATATTGTTAGCTGATGTTCCATTGTGAAAAAAATACTATTTTGCTTCAGAGTTGTATTAAAAATATTTGTGGTTAACATAAGAGGTAGATATACTTAAAATATTAATATGTTAATGTCTTTGAACAGAAGAAAGCATAGTTTACTTTTAAGTAATAGAAATAGAGAACATAAGCATAAAGTTTAGTGTAACAGCTAAGTTAAAACTTCTGTCAGAATGAACATCAGTGAATGTTTGCTAATGCTTAGAGGTATTTTTCTCTAAGGATGGCGGCTAATTATAACTGTTCTTCATCAGGCTTTTTCAAGTCACTTTCCTACAAATAATTAGTTGAAGGTGTGTCACCCAAAAGGGTGTATTAATGCTCATCATAAAGACTTGAGTTAGGGCAACACCTCCACCCAGGAAGTATGAAGTAGTTTTGATTATAACCACATACCTTTCTATGTGTTAGATAATGGAGCAGTTTGAATGTTCTCACATATGTTGGTATAAAATCACAATGTATCCAGCTCTAGTTTACAGTGGTATTAATATTAAGAGAGCTGCTAGTCTTTCCCTGGACTTTTCTCTAGTGTCTACTTCCCTTGTGCTTCATGTATGAATAGACTACTTAGCTCAAGTTTACTAAACTATTGCTGCTTCATTAAATAAGTTTTTGACATGACCTCTATATATGTAGATATATCTAGAATTTACTTGGTACAGTTTACACTTACAAACATTAAATAATTTATTAATAGTTATAAGTATTAGATTTTTTACCCAATTCTACTACTGTTGCTTTCAAAAATATAAGTACTGGCAAATGTAGTTAGTAAGTCATGTACATTTAGTATGTTCTACTTGCTAGTATTAGTAACCATATAATTAACAAATGAATGAGTGTATTATTTAATGTCCACATTTGTTACTTTCGATCCTAAGAATCCTCTGAATTTCTCTGTAAATCACAAATTTCATTATGCTCTGAATTTAGCCATTCTCAATTGAATTCTAGAATATTCTTCAGCAGAATGTGAGAAAGTAATAGAACCAACTTGCTGGAAGTATTTTGAACCAATGTTGTTCTTATGTATATCAATCAGTATTTAGCATTTCAGCTGCATTTAGGATGATGATGGTTTAACTTCAGGAAGTGTTTTCTCTGATGTCTCCTTTCATTATCATTGTGCAATTTTTAACAACAAAATTTACTACATTTTTGTCTGTTCTTCAGATGTTGTAATACTACCTGCTAGTGCTAATTTGAAACAGAAATAGTAATGGTGTTTATCCTTATGTCATTGGTATTTTCTATTATCATTATTTTTTTTACTATTATTATTTCCTTTTTCCCTTGTCTACCATAGAGGACAGGTACAAATGAGTAGTGAGTAGCCAGAATTAGATAAAGAGAGTATTAAGATGGAGAGAAGGCTAGACAGAGCATGTATAATCAGCATCTCAGCAGAAGGGTTTACTGGATACAGAATCTGTGACGTCAGAGAATTCCTCTGCTACAATCATTTTAGCCTTATCTCTTGTTGACACTGTTTCACTGTAAGAGTTGTTGATGCGTGTAAGCGTTTAGTTTGAGTTATTTTATCCAAGGAGTGTATATTGCTGATTCTTGTCAGCTAGTCAGATGCCTTTAAGAAATTATTTTGATTTTTAAATATCGGAAGTGTACAGTGTACGCTAACATGAAGTGTCAGGAATTATGCGAAAGTACAGCTACTTAATGCCAAGCAGAAATGAATAGGTTGCCCAAGGTTTGATTGAAAAAGCTGGGACCTTTTTATAAGTCTCCTCTTGCAGAGAAAGGATATACTAAGTATTGTAGTAAAATCTGTCAACAGAGGGAAAATCAACAGTTTGTATATAAAGGGTGCTTTTTACTTTAAAATTTGGACTATTTCAGTTTTTCATATCTTGAGGGTCTCCATAGCTATTGGTATTTTGAATCCCTGTAACATGTAATGTGGTGTTTACCACAGTTGTTCAACACTCTGATCTTTTGGGTATTGATAGCTTTATATCTAAACAGAGATATGGACAAAACAGTAGCAATGTAAGGTGGTCTTTTTGTGGTTTTGCTTGTCTGTTGACTAAATAAGGGTTTACCTGGGTAGGCTGTCAAGTAAAGGGAGAGCTAGTCTGCATATTGCACACTCGGTGTTCTTGCCAGGGTGTGTCGGGTGACATTGGAACTACTGGTGCCTGAAGTTAGTGTTTCACAGCCTCAACAGCTAAGACATCCTGGTGCTACTCACTTTAGCATTGAGTGACATTTTTAATTCCCGTACCAAAGAGTTAATTTTCTTTTTGGTTCACTGAGTTTTCTTCTCACATCCTTGTGTTTATAAAGTAGAATTTAATGTCACTAAGAACAATTTTGATTAATAGATCTTAGTTTTTGCACACTGCTGCCTCAATTTAGTTGGCTTTAAATGTCTCTCACTTGGTCTGTTTTTTTCTTTTTTGCTTAGAAAGTAAAGCAAAAAAAAAAGAGGTTTTTTTTTTTTACTTAATATGGTCTTTAATTTTGTATTTTCGTATAGATTGGCTACTTTAAAAAGTAGTTTAATAGGTCGAACTTACAAAGATAATTGAAACACTTTACACAAGATTTTTTTGTTTTATTCTGCAGGAATAAATGAGAAATAATAAGTCTTATCTCTACAGATGAACTCTGTAGCTTGTTGGGTCCTTTTAATAAATGCTAAAGCAAAATGCTAAAAGGAGAAGTTAAGGGCCCATTCTGATTACAGATGAAGAATTTTGCATCTGTGTGTGTGTAGGTGTGTGTGTGTGTGTGTGTGCGTGTGTGTGTGTGTGTGTGTGTAATCCTTAGTGGTATTAAAGAATGATAATTGCCATTTGTCTGTTTTGTGAATAAAGATAAAATTAAAGAACGTTTTAAAAATATACGCATATGTGATATATGTATGCACACATACACGCGCACACACACACTCTTGCCCAAGAGGAAATGCAAAACTTTGATTTAAAAGCAAAACGAAAATTGAACTTTACCCAAAAAAAAGCCTGGATGTTGTTACTCACTTTACATAAGTTAGAGTTAAGAGTATTTTTGAAACTAATTCTGCTTAGTGATTCATTTTACAAAAAATGGGAGAGAACATCCTTTAGAAGTAGTTGTCCAAATGTAATACTGCTATGTGTACTATCCTGGTTCCCTATTTTTTTCCACAGACTTCTAAAACACTCATTTAGTGTCCTTAAAAAAACTGTAGCTGAAATGATTAAAAATTTTGGCAAGAAGATAACTGTGTGTATGTACTGGAAAAGTAGACAATCACATTTGAGAATGTTTTGCATAGTTTTCAATCAACTAAAATCACTCTGTCTTTGAATGTAGATACAGTATATGGTTTTGCAGTGAATTCTGAATGGAAAAAAATCAAGTCAAACTAGTGTGAGATGTGACTTAGGATCATTTGAATGATATGTAGAAATACAGATGTACATATTTTTAGGGGTAAAGACAAAATTTAAAAGCAAAATGGGAAGAGACAACATTGTCTCTCTCTGTCAACAATATATTTTCTAGATTTTGTTGTGACAATATCAGTTCTGAGTTACTCAGCTTGTTTATGTGTTACTTAAATTAATGTGGCTGAATGCAGTTATTTGTTCAAGTTATTGGATAGTAGAAGATTCACAACTATCTGCTCTCCTCCAGAGATGAATATTAAAAAGAAATATCTACTTTAGCATAGGTACAATAAAGCGACTAAATGATACAATAGGAAGAAGTTTCTCCACAATTGGAGATACTCAGACAAATCAGTTGCAGGTCTAACCTGGGGGAATGGAATAGGCTTTTGGGAGAACTGAGCGTAGATGATGTTGCTTGTAGGAGCTTTATGTCCCTGGAATTAGTCTTTTTAAAATGTGACTGGCAAGTTTAATGAATAGGCAAAATTTGTGATATTTCAAGGCTCCTAAAATTTTGTGTCAACCTCAATGGTGTCTAATATTATATCCCTAAAATAAAAGATTTTATTTTAATAGCGGTATGTTCCAAGTGCCATATGACGATCCTGTTTTTACATTTATCAGGCATTTTTTCATTCAGTGCATATGTTTAAATCTGAGTGCTGTTTTGCTGCATGTCTGTTTTACCTTGTCAGTTACCCTAAGAGCATTTAAAGAAAAATCTTCACTGACATTTCTTGTGCTAAAGGTAATAAGGAAAATGGTAGTTGAGGGATATGAGAATAGATTGAGAAGAGGGAGGAAAATGACAGGTGGGAGGCATGTATGTATCTGAGATATACTTGTTTAAATGAAAAGTCGACACTGGTTCTTAAAATGAAAAACAAACCATGTATCTAGC